>NC_141917.1:2225625-2967500 GCF_057802395.1 Ceratotherium simum simum | reverse complement strand
ATCCCACTAGAAAGTGGCTGTACCCATGCCCTCTTATCTTTGCTCTTTCCTCTTCCGTCCAGTCTTCAAAACAAAGGCAACCTTGCTTTCCCCCGTCACGAGGATGTTAAACTGGGGCCGTCGTGTGTGCACCCTGCCTGCCTGCGCAGGTAGAGGTGGGCTGGCCCATAATTCCCACCACTCTGAGTGTGCTGTTCTCTGGTCACCATCTTCCCCTCCCTCCCTTCCTTCCTTTCTTTCCCTCAGGCTGTTTGTCAGCCACTGGGTCATTCAAGAAGCTTCTGTTGACTCTTGTGCTCCATCTTCCCAAGGCCTGCTGTCAGCACACACGTCCTGCGTGATCCTGCCTCCAGGACCCACCCCAGCTCTTCCCTCTGAGCTGAGAGCATCATCCTATCTTCCCCAACTGACACCCACCCTCCGGGCCTCTCCTGACATCTGAGGGTCTCACTGGCTCCTCATTCCTTGTCTGCTCAGGGTCACCGCACCTGTTCAGTACACCCCCCTTTTGTTATTTACTCCTTTACGACTTTACAATGAGTATTAATCCGAGCACACCGACCACACTGCCACCCAGTTGAGGGCATGGGTCAAGTCAAGTACGTTTCTCTGTGTCATTTCCTACCTTTGTCTTGGACAGGGATTTACCAGTGACAGACTAGAAACTTACCACCCTGCAGTGTATTGTTACACAGATGCAGTAATTGGTCTACTTCTCTCTAAATTATCAACTCTGCCAATTTAAACTCTGATACAACAATCTTTACCATACAAGTGTATCTCATTGTCTATTATCCCAGTGCAGCATTCTAATGGATCATGCTTGGCATGTGTGTGTGAATTTACATACCCAATACAACTGTAAGCAGAGTCTTGTGTAATTTTGTGGCTTGCTTTATTATTTACAGCAAGGACACTTTAAATACACAAACAATATCTAGAAGCGTAGACACCATTACAAGTCGTATGGATGCAAATTCTAAAAGGGAATATTTTAGTATTGTTACTACACATTGCCTTACACTGTTAGTTATCATCTCACATTTGTGTTTTTCTTTCCAATTTCACTAACTGTTCCCATGACAGAGACCATAACGTGCCCTCATGGGAAGTGCGCCTCTTTGTTAGAAAGATAGAGGAATATCATGTGCCAGGGAACCCCTACAGCAACATCTGGTAGACCAGTTGGCCAGTGGGAGAACCTTAGGTGAGGGACCTACCTTCTGTGGGTTTGGCTTTCTCATCTGCAACATGGAGGTGCTGATACCAAGCTCCCTGTGCATAGCTTCTAGCCGTGACCTTTGTAACAGCACCCGGGATGCAGTAAGGCCTGAGTAAGTGGTAGCTACGATGAGGAGGCTTATATTTTCCGTAGCACGGTTCTTTGCACAGAGTGGAGGTCATACACATTCATTGGTTGACTACTTTAAAAGGTAGGGTGGTGGTCCCTCATTCTAGTTCTCATCACCTGAGCTTCCAGTGGAAGTTTAGGTAATCCATGCAGATCTACAGGACACTATGGCAAGTACTCATTGTCTTGCTAACAGTGGTCAGCGAGTGCCAGGCACTGTGCTCGCCCTGTTAAGAACAGTGTTTTTGATCTCAGCTTGGCTTGGCTATAATGCTGCTGTCCAGCTGTGATGACTCAGGGGAATGCAAGTGAGCAAGGCTCCGGGCCCACGAGCTGCTGAGAACCTGAGCCCATACGCATGCTTGATATTCTGCAATTCAGTTCTGCATGAGATGGACAGTATGATTCAAGCTGTGGCGGGGAGGCAAGTTACTTCATTGGTGCAAGCTACTTAATATCTCTGTCCCTCAGTTTCTTTATCTTCAAAATGGGATAATAACACTTGCCATGTGTGTTGTTGTGAGGATTAAGTGAACGCAAATGCACGGTAACATTTTACCAGCATATTGTAGGTGCTAGATAAATGTTAATTCTCTTAAGTAGTAATAATATAGTTGTTAATAATTAAATCCTGTAATGTCTGTCCAAAAAGATTTATATTCATATGCATATAGAAAGAAACATAAGACAGGGAGATAGACTGGTCACTGAAGACTGGATTCATGTTCCATTGACCAGTCAGCGCTGAGGTTTCTGCTTAGATTGAAGAGACAGTGACTACAGGAAGCTGGGGAGACTTGGGAAGCCGAGCTTTGCTGTGGATAACGTGAAAACTGCTATAAGATGTCAGCCTCAAACAGGAAGCCGACCTGAGGCCCAAGATGTGCTTAGTTAACTTTCTATAAATTAAGTAAAAACTTCTTAGAAAGAATGCCCAGCTTTTGAAGGATTGTTTCCTCCATGATCTGACACTAAGCATTAATAGACCCTGGGCCGCCTACTCCGGAAGGCATCCAGGAGAGGTCTCTTGGGAACTGAGGTTTGTTCTAACAGTGTTTGAGGGCAGAGCTGATGGCACTGAGCAAACACTGAGGCTTTTCTGTTGCTAAGCTGGGTTTCCAAACCATTTGACAGCTGAGGACAGAATGTATTTTTGACTTAGAATTTGGAAAATTGGGGCTGTGACAGCAAAAATTAAAATATGACACAATCTCCTCCGTGGATCATCAGTATATTCTACTTCAGTAACTCTTCCAGCAGGCACACTGCCTTTTGTGTCAAAATATGCTTTTAGAAACACTTAATTTTGTATAATATTGATGATTAGACTATAAGTGTCAATGAGAATGGTGTGTTTTAAATTAACATGTCATAGAACCGGCTTGTTATACAGTATTTGAACAGGTTCATATGTAAGTACTTATTGGTCAAATTTCATGTTACAATGTACACTTTCAATGAAATTGGATATGCCCTACTGAAAAATGATGGCTGGATTTTTACAGTTAGCTATTTAATAAAAAATGTTGCATATTCAAATAATCAATAAGGAATCTTGTTATGTTGTAGAATGTAAATCACGTGGGAGAAAAGAGATTTTATTCTCTTCACTTTCAGAAGTTTAATAAATGCTGAGCAGCCAGAAGATGAGCGCTCCGAACAACATGTCACTGTAAAATAAAACATACGATCTTTTTTTTGACCTAATTATGCAAACATCTATTTTATAATTTATATAAAGATGTAAAAGAATGTTTCCAACCAATTCAGGAGGAACTTGTTGAATAAAAGGATACCAGAATAAGCAATAAATTGCCAAATAAAATTGGATATGTTTTTGGAAAGGACCATGCAAACATCTAGTTGAATTTGTGGGATTAGAAAAATAACACTGACAGTGTGGGGTTTCCAAGGGTTGGGTTTACTGTAGCCCCTCTTGAGCCTTGGCCATGCTTGCTCCAGGAAATTATAGCCCACGTGTCTTTGAATCGCAGGCCCACAAAGATGGATCCCCGATCCAGAGACTTGTTCCTAGAAAGAGGACATGGGTATGTCTCATTCACATTTCCAAGTCACATGGATGAGGTAATGCTTGGGAGAATTACCCCTTCCACTATATCTCAATCATCCATTTAATTGTTTTACGACCCTTTGGATCACTGATATCCAGTGATCAGTACAGTAAAAGAATCAGGATTAATTTAAATTCATTTAGATGTGGAAAAGATATTTTACCCAACACCTTTTCTCCCCCGAGGTAGTATAAATACATACACACAAACATACATAAAATATCTGTATGTGGGTTTTTCCTCTGGTAGTCAAAAGAGATGAACATGGGCATGTAACTGGCCTACAGTTTTTTGTAAAAAAGTTTAGATATCATACTTTTCAATTAACGCTGATTTTCATCTTTAATTCCAAAATAATACTTTCATAGTTTCATTTCATAGGAATCCATGATCTTCTGAAGTGAACACTAAAGGTTTTTTTCAGAAGTCAATGGTAGCTTTGTCCCCACACTATTGCTGTCGCTGTCTTCATTGCTGTATATGTCTTACAGGTAAAAATATGTCACTTAAGGTACTTGTCTGGTATCTTATTTGTTTTTCCTTTGTAATAGAGTAAAATTATTTTGCTTCCAAACCTATATTATCTGCCTCATATCTAGTCTCTCAAATTTTTGGTTAAAAAAGTGGCAAACAAAATCTGGTTAACACTGAGGTTGAGGTACCTCAATCCCTAGCGGCCGTTTCTCACATTCGATGCGGATGTCACGATGGCAGAAACCATCTTTGTGGTCCAGCGACAGACACCAGCAAATCTCCCCCTGAAGGCTGGGTGCATTATGGCAGAATCTATCCTTCAGTTGCCTACCCTTCAGAGTACTGTTAACAGCCCTTGGTTTGCAAAGCCCAACATTCCCGCTGGAAATGCTAGGGCCACAGACTCCTGAAACGAAAAAGGTCTTCCAGAGTAGAGTCAGCTCTGCAGCCTTGTCTCACATTATGTTTAAGGTTAACGGAAGTGAGAAATGCATGCAATTAAGCTTGCCAAGGCCTGGAAACGTAATTGAGGAACACTCCTTGAGAACTGCTCGTTAAAGATCGTCTTTTAATTGCTATCTTGCTAGAAGAGACCAGAATGAATGAGGTTGTCACAATTTCCCAGTCAGTCTTGTAATGTTCCATTTTTGTAATTGCTTAGAAAGGTTCTGGGTTGAGTTCAAGAGACTGCTGCCTGTGCTGTCACAGGATAGGTCTCGTTTTCCCCTGTCATCCCGAATGTGCAGTCCTCGGATCGGCCCTCTTCTCACCCCAGCATCATCATACTCTTTCTACCTTACTATACCCACACTGTGGAAACTTACCACCGACAGTTACATGGCTTCTATGATAATTTCCTTCTTTGGCCTTCTCTGTGTCAATTCGAGGTTTAGAATGAAGTTGTTCACAGCTAGGGATTGAGTATACCCAGCACTGGCATCACTGCTGTGTCTCGCACACACTGGCTATTTATGCAAATGGAAGATTTGAACATTTTTTGTTAGTGCCGTCGAGTCGATTCTGACTCCTAGTGATGCTGTGGATGGCAGAGCAGAACATTGCCTGGTCTTTTTGTGCTATCCTCTCTCCTTCCAGCAGTGTACCAGACAAGGCTCTGCTGCTGGTCACAGGGTTTTCAAGGATAATTTTTTCAGAAGTGGGTGGCCAGGTCCTTCTTCCTAGTTTATTTTGGTCTGGATGCTCCACTGAAACCTGTCCGCTATGGATGACTCTACTGATATTTGAAATCCTGGTGGCATAGCTTTCAGCATCACTGCAACACGCAGCTGCTGCAGGATGACAGCCGACAGACGGGTGTTGTGGTTCCCTGACAGGACACAAAGCCCTGGCTGTGGCACTGAGAACACCGAATCTTAACCACTAGACCACCAGGGCTGGCTAGATTTGAATGTAGTTTTGTCTAATTCTCAAAGTCTATACTCTAGTCTAGCAGTCAGTAAACTATAGCCCACAGGTCAAATTTGCCCCACTGCTTGTTTCTTTAAGGTCCTGGAGCTGAGAATGCTTTTTACATTTGTTAATTGATTGAACACAAAAATCAAAAGAAGAACTTTTTATGACGTGTGAAAATTATATGAAATTCAATTTTCAATGTCCAAAAGGAAAGTTTTATTGGAACACAGCAACATCCATCATTGATGCATTGTCTATGACGGCCTCTGTGTTACAAATGCAGAGCTGAGTAGTTGTGACAGAGATCATACAGCCCTTGAAGCCTAAAATATTTACTAGCTGGTCCTTTACAGAACAAGCTTGCGGACCCCTGATCTAGCACATATGGGGTCATGAATGCAAACATTTACAGAGGCGGGTGAAAGGTCAATGTAGTCCAGCGGGTGTGGTAGGGACTATGGTGACTGGAGAACCGATGCCCCAGCTCAGTCTGCTCCAGCCCATCGTCACCATGCGGGAAGGTTGGCTCAGTGGCTGGATTCGCCAAGTTTTCAGGACAAGATCACAAATGTAATTTTTTAAAAAAATTTGAAGACTGTGTAGGGGAAACCAAATGTGTCTGTGGGTCATGTATATGCATGGGCTGCTGAATCGTGAACTCTACCCCCACCAGCTGTGGGCAGGACTGGACTGAGCAATACACGAGGCATCCGTTCAGGGTGACCAGCACTCTTTAAAGCTTGAAGAGCAGAACTGAAGTCTAAAAACAGAAGGAGAACTCTGTCTTCTCACAGCTCCCTCCAGGTGTGCCGTGCCCTTTTGTATTTTTCATTGAAAAGGTTCAACCTGGTGTTTTCAAACTATTTATCAATTCAGGCTGGTTTTCAGAAATATCATTGATATAAGTAAATTATTAGTATGACTATCAAGTTACTGTCTAAACCATTTAGCTAATGTAAAGATCTTTCTTGTCATAAAGGGTATCATCACTTTCAGTTGGACACCACAGAACGTTAACTTCAAAAGGGGAATTACAATATCAATATGTTTCTGTATTTATATATATATTTAGGTAGTACTCAGTAAATAGTTGATGTATAGATGAGTATTGAAGGAATATAAATGGATCTGTAGTTACACATACATATAAATCTCTCTCTCTCTCTCCATAGATACATATATGAGAGAATGCAAGGCCAAAATCACATTAAATGTTTGGAGCTCTGCTATCATATGGATGTTCATAGAGAGATTTCCATCTACTCCACCATCCCATAGGTAATTATGACATGCCTGCACGGTGCCAAGTCTGTGCTGGGAATTGCTGATTTATCCAGTAAAATGATCATATTACAGGAACATATCAGAGGAAAAAGTGCAGCCCACCACTGGGGACCTCCCCTGGCTGGGCTGGGCCCCTTGGCCTCTGCATCACTGTGGGGCCTCAACTGCAGTGAGCATTCAGTAAACATTCCTAATCGGTGCTATTTATCAAGGGAGTGTGAAAGCGAGGGTCTCAGAGATGCTCTGATTTCTGACGTGCGTGCTTGAGTGGGTTGGTGTCATTCACTGAAACAGGGACAATGGAGTGAGGCAGAAATATATTTGGAGAGAGATACAAGGTGCATTTTGTGTGAAATGTCCGGCATGAGCTATAATGGGGGCATCCGAGTAGAAGTTATCAGGTAAGAAGGTGGTTACAATCATCTGGTCAGCAGCAAAGAGATATGGACCAGAGGCGGATAGCTGAGTGTCAGCGGGTGAGGGTGAGTGCTGAAGTTGGGGAAGTAGATGAGATGCCTGGGGTCATCGGGCCAGGAGGCAAGAGGCTCGATGTGGACTCTGGAGGACATCTACAGTTAAGACAAGGTCAGGGAGGACTTGCTGGCAAAGGCACAACAAAAAAACATGGCAGAGCAGTGCCATAGCAAAAAGGAAGGAGGCAGCCGCAAAAAGGCAATGGCAAATACCCATTTAGTGTATAACCTGAGAAATGACTGGTGACAACACAGCAGTTTCCAGGGAATCGGGAAGAGAGCAGTTGCATCTTTAGGAGAGGAAACGAGTACAGAAAGAAAGAGATCTATTTTTTTCCCTGAAGTTTGGCAATGAAGGAAAAGAGAAATACATTGCAGAGTACCAAATGGCACGTGTGTTTCCGTGCATACATGGAAACACGCACAGACAGCCACTTGTTTAATGTTTAGTTGGTGAAGAAGTTGGGAACGGTGGGTCCCCACATATCATTTGCTTTCACAATACCCATGTGCTCTCAGATTCGAGTGACCACCGTGGATACAGAAGGCCAACGGCAGAGCAATCCATGAAGAACATATTATCTAGAGACATGGCTCTAGTCCTGCTCCTGTCAGGAGCAAGACATATTAACTGAAAGAATACAGACGACTCTGGTCCATGGATCTCCTATTGGTCAGGCAAACATGTTAGAATAAATGATATTAGAAGTTTCTTACATTTCCTTGACTTTATATTTTACTGTTGAGAATCAGTTTCCAATACCTATGCATTAAGTGAACACACACGATATTTTTCAGGTTGAGCACATTGTGGTGGTTTCATGGCAATCAAAGTGAACAACCAAGTGGTGAACAGATTCATCCTTTGCAGCACTTCTACTGTTTCCGCAGCTCCTGTGCTGGGAGTGACAGAGCGCCTGTGGCCTCACTGCCTGAAGTGTAGCCTGGCTCAGAACCCTAGTGAAGGTCAGCCTGGATTCTTGCTCTTTCTCACTCTGCCCTAGCCCTTAATCTTTGCATTTTACTTCAGACTACTCATCTTTTGCATTATACTTCAATGATTCCACTTAAACACCACAAAACCTTTAGAGAAAGAAAGACAACATCTTGTTCATGTTTTCAAAGTTAAGTCTACCAGCATCTCAAGGATTGATTCTATTTTTATTTCCCTAGAACATGATAGGAGGCAGAGACGTCAGAAAACACAAAACCCCACACTTACATCTCTTTCTGTGTGTACACAGGGTGTGTGTGTGTATATGTGTGTGCAACCAATGTTAACTTTGGAAACCCTTCAAACTTTTGTTTAGAGACGAGGACATATAAAGCAGATGTTGCTGTATTTCCTGACAGAGTGCTTGTGTGTTTTAATGAGGGCTGCATCTCAAGCATGAGTTATATCATTTGACAGTTGGTTCTGAGATTTCATCTTGATTTTTCTGAAGCAACTCGGATCATATTACCCTTAACATGAAGTCAAAGTACCCAGAATATGCAAAGTATCAGTGTTCCAAAGTTTTCAGTAATCTCTGAGTATCTCAAGTTCCTCTAACCCAAAACAATGAACAGCATCATTTAAAGGAATGACCACTGATATACAATGCTTAGATGTCCTGTCATTGTAATGCCAGTCTACTCCTCCTTCCTTTTTATGCATATGCACAAAGCTCACTAGGGCATTGATCCATCCTTTTCCAAGCTTAAAAACACTATTTCTATGAGCTGCAGCCCAAAGAAATCACCATGTCAGTCCTTCCTTGAGGGCCGGCCTTTAATTCCCCTCCCACTGACCACCTAGTGGCTGGCACCGGTTCCCAGCCCTGCCTGGGATTTACCCTGGGTTGCATTGGAATATGTTCTTCTTACCTTCTAAATTGATTCTCTCCGATCATGGATATATTTTAAAATTGACTTTATTGAGGTATAATTTACAAACAATAAAATGCACACATATGAGTTGTATATTTTAATGAGGTTTGAAAAATGTGTACACCAGTGAAAGCACCACCCCCTTCACGATGTGAAAAATTTCCATCATTCCAAAAGATTCTGCAGGCCTCTTTCCAGTCAATCTTCACCTTTCACCCCTAGCCCAAAGCAACCACTGATTGGCTTTCTGTCACTACAGATCAAATTATTCTTTCCCTGCGCTTTGTATAAATGGAGTCTTACTTTTGTGCCTGACACCTTTTGCTCAGAATAGTGCTCAACTATTCATACGTGTTGCTGTGTGAAGCAGTAGTGTCTTCCTTTTAACTGCTGAGTAGGACCCCATTCTATGGAAGTACCACAATATTGATTCACCTGTTGATGGATGTTGGAGTTGTTTCAGTTTTTGGCAATTACTATCAACATCGCCACAAATGTTTGTGTACAAGACTTGGGGTAAATTCCTAGGTGCAGAATTGCTGTATCACATGCTGAATGAGTGTTTAGCTTTGTAAGAAACTACCAAACTGTTTTACAAAGTGGTTGTACCGCTTGACCCTCCTACCAGCTGTGTGGCTGCTCCAGCCTCCTGAACCTTCATATTGTCAATCTTCTCTAATTTTAGTCATTCTAAATGGTGTGTCACGGTATCTCACTGTGGTTAAGAACTGCATTTCCTAATGACTAATAATGCTGAGCGTGTTTTCATGTGCATATTGGCTATTCTTATCTCTTCTTTGATGAAGTGTCTGTTCAATCTTTAGCAACCACCTTTTAATAAATTTGGGTTGTATATATTCTGATTATTGAGTTGTAAATGTTTTTATCAATTCTGAATAGAAGTCACTTGTCGGATAGATATATTGTGGAGATTTTCCTCCAGTTCTTGACTTGCCTTTTAATTTTCTTAGTGATGTCTTTCTAAGAACAGAAGTTATAATTTTGATGAATTTCATCTTTTTAAATTTTTTAAATAAGTGGTTTATTTTAAAATAGATTTAGATTTACAGAAAAGTTGCAAAGATAGTATGGGGAATTCTCATACACTCCACAGCCAGTCTTCCTTGTCTTGTGGTTTCTCACATTTTACATTAGCCTGATACGTTTGTCACATTAATGAATTAATATTGATGCAATATTATGACTAAACTGTATACATTATTTAGTTTTTCTTAGTTTCTCACTAATGTCCTTCTTCTGTTTCAGGATCCCATCCATGATACCACATTACATTTAGTCATCCTGTCTCCTTAGGCTCCTCTTAGCAGTGACAGTTTCTCAGACTTTCCTTGTTTTTGATGATTTGGACAGCATTGAGGAATACTGGTCAGGTATTTTGTAGAATGTCCTTGAGTTTGGATTTGTCTGATGCTTTACTTATGACTAGATTGCGGTTATGAGTTTTGAGAAGAAGATTATAGATATAAAGTGCCATTCAAAGAAGGTCATTTTATTATTTAATAATGTCTTCTTTTATGTTTTATACTTTTTGTGTCCTAAGAACTTTTTGAACATGATGAGGTAAAAAAAAAATTTTCTCTTACATTTTTGTGTAGAAATGTAGTGTTTACATTTGTGTCTGTATAGGATTTTGAAATAATGTTGTGTGTGGTGTGAGCAGTGTCGTGGTACTTCTTGTTAATGATGTAGATGTCTTGTGTTTGCAGCACCACTTCTCTGAAAGAATATCCTTTCCCCACTGGATCACCATGGCACCTCTGTAAAAAATCATTTGACCATATACACATTGGTTTGTTATTGAACTCTCTGTTCCGTTTAATTAATATATAAGCCTATGCTTATGCCAATAATATACCATCTTGATTTCTGTAACTTTATGGTAAGTCATGGAATCATGTAAGATAAGTACTTAAACTCCATTGCGCTTTTTTCAAAATTATTTTGACTACGCCAGATCCTTTGCAACTCCACATACATTTTAGAATCAGATTACCAGTTTCTACAAAAATCATCTGCTGGGAATTTTTTGTGATTGCACTGAATCTATACATCCCTTTTAGGAGAAATGCCATGTCCTGGTCATAGAATGTACCTTGTATGATTTCAATATTTAAAGATTGTTGGAGACTCATGCTATGGCTCAGCATATGATCTACCTTGGTGAATGTCCACTAGAAAATATTTTATTTCTCTTTCATTTTGAAAGTATTTTTGCTGGCTTTAGAGTTCTACATGGACAATTTTAGCACTTTAAGTATGCTATTCCATTGTTTCCTGGCTTGAATAGTTACTGTTTTTATTCTATACTTAGAGTGTCTTTTTACTCTGCTTAATTTTATGATTTTCTCTTTATCTTAGGCTTTTGTGTGTTACATTTGTCTTATTGGCTTCCTATGTGGTTTTTCTGCTTGTGGGTCTTTGACCCCCTTGGAGGGTCTTCTTTGGACACTAATGCATACCCTGAATGATCAGCAAGGACTCTCCTCTCTGCCAGCAGGAAGTTATATGACTCCTAGGCCTGAATCTCACAGCTTATTTGTTGATCTTTGCACACTTGTGAAGTTTCATCCTACACATGTTATTCATGTCTTAGTATTCAGCAAAGCTCAAGGGAGCCCCAGTGCAGATGTCTGTATTGTTCTGTTCTTTTCTGTGTAATTAAGGATCCCCCTTTCTACTTTGTGGCCCAATTGTTTCTCTACCTATAAAGCTGATGCAATAACAAGTATCATCTCACTTCCCTAATCTTTTTTCTCCAAGGATTATAGTTCTCGGTTCTCATCGCCCAATATCCAAAGAGGTTTTTTTTTTTTTTTTCCCCGTATTTTGGTTCATTTTCTGGTTATTTAAGTTGAGTATGTGAGGGTCTTATAGGCTGCACCTAACCACGTTGCTTGCTAAAACAAAAGTATCAACATTATTCATAGGCTTTAAATATGACTAAAAATTTCATAATATAATGTTCAAAATGTCCAAGATACAATGCAAAGTTATTTGGCATAAAACGAGCCAGAAAATTCAACTCTCATATGAAAAAACATTCAACAGATGCCAACACAAAGATGATACAGATGTTTGGATTGTCTGATGTAGTCTCTAAAGCAGCTGTAAGCATACTCCAACAGACAATCACGACTACTTCTGAAATAAGTGGGAAAACAGAGAATCTGAACAAAGAAGTGGAAGCTATAAAAAAGAACCAAATTGAAATTTCATCACTGAAAAATATAGTAACAGAAACTTAAAAGAGAGCAATTCAATGAAAAAAAAAAGAAAAAAAAACTGTGATTCAGACACCTATAGAACAATAACCAGAGCATTAGCATTTATGTCATTGGATCCCCAGAGAAGAAGAGAAAGAGTTTGGTCTTTAAAAAATTTTTTGAAAAATAATTGTTGAAAATTTTCCAAATTGAATGAAAGTTATAAATCTACAGACTGAAGAAGCTGAACGACTTCCTGGCAGGATAAATCCACATAAATCCAATCTAAGACACGTCATAATAAAATGCTGAAAACTAAAGACAAAAAAAATTCAAGCACCAGTAAAATTGATATGTTATCTAATAAGGGCATGATTAAAAAGACTGTATTTTTCATCAGAAATGATGAAAACAGGAGGAAGAGGCAGAACATTTCTAAAGTGCTGAAGGAAAAGAACTGTCAACTACAAATTCCATGTCCACTGAAAATATCCTTCAGCAATGAAGACTAAATAAAGATATTTTCAGATGAAGTAACAATAAGGGAATTTATTGCCAAAAGATCCTCTAAGAGAATTACTAGAAATGTTTTAGAAGGAGAAAGATACTTGAAAGAACATCTGAAAAAGAGGATAAAGGAAGAACAACAGAAATGGTAAATGTCTGGGTAAATATAATAGACTCTTCTCCTCTTGATATCTTTAAAATATGTTTGACATTTGAAAGCAAAATTTACAACATTTTCTGATGAAGTTTTCAATATATGTCTATATAATGTATAACACAACTATAACATAAAGGGAGAAGATAGCCTATATGGTTGTAAGGTAAAATATTGATTCTGAAAAGACTAGAATTTAAATACATATTTTATAGTCCCTAGACAAACACTAAAAATCACCCCCACACACAAATATATATATTCATATATATATATAGAGAGAGAGAGAGAGAGAGAATCAAAATTGCACTGGATAAATTAAAATGCAGTACTAAAAATGTACAAATAATCCAACAAAGGCAGGAAAGGGGAAATTGAGAAACAAAAATACAAGGGGCAAAGAGAAAACAAATAATAAAATAGTAGACCTAAATTCAAATATATCAATAATTACCTTAAATGTAAATGGTCCAAATATAGCAATAAAATAAGTAGAGATTATCACAATGGATTAAAAATGACCCAACTATCTGCTGTCTATAACCAACTCACTAAAAATGTGCTAATATAGGCAGTTTAAAGTAAAAGAATGGCAAAAGATATACCCTAAAAATGCTAACTAAAATAAAGCTGGAGTGGCTATATTAATATCAGAAGTAGACTTTAGAGCAAAAAAAATGACCAAGGCTAAAGGGAGACATTACAGAAAGATAAATGAGTGCATTAGTTAAGAAGACATAACAATATTAAACATGTATGCACCTAACAACAGGAAGCAAAACTGTTAGAACTGAAAGGAGTAGACAAATGCACAATTATAGTTGGAGACATCAACATTCATCTGTCTGTAATAGACACAACTTGTATACAGAAAATCAGCAAGATTATAGAGGAACTGAACATCACCATCAGCCTACTGGACCTAACTGAGAATTAAACAATAGTCCACCCCAACAACATAATACACAGTCTTTTCAAATGCACATGTAACATTTACCAAGATAGTTCATTTCCCTAGTCATGAAACAAACCTTAACAAATTCAAGAGAATTGATCATGCAAAATATGTTTTAAGATTATAATAGAATTAAACTAGAAACCAACAAGAAGAAAGGTAACAAGAAAATCTCTGAACACTTGGAAATTAACCAGCACAATTCTAAATAATCCACAGGAAGAAGGGGAAGTGTCAAAAGACATTAGAAATATTTCTAATAAATTTGTGCCCTATCAAACCTGTGGGATGTACCTGAAACAGTGCTTTGAGGGAAATTTATAGCATTAGAAGTACGTATGAGAAACTAAGGAAGGCTTCAAATCAGAGATCCTTGCTTCTGCTTTAAAAAGCCAGAATAAGAAGAGCAAAATAAACACAAATCAACAAAGAACAAGAAAATAACAGAAATAAGACAGAAATTCATGAAACTGAAAACAGAAAAATGATAGGTAAAATGAAAAAACTGAAAGATGCTTCTTTGAAATGATCAATAAAATCGAAAAACTTCTAGCTAGATTGAGAAAAATATACAAATTACCAACATCAAAAATGAAAGAGGTGATAACCACACAGACATTAAAGGGATACTAAGGGACACCACAAATGACTCTACACCAAGAATGTCAACAACTTACCAAAAAGATAAGAGATTACTGAGAAAAAAATTCCAATTACTGAGAAAAACAAAGAAAGTGACTTCTTCAAAATTAAAAACTTTGCTTTCCAAAAGACAGCATTAAGAGAATGACATACAAAGTACAGATTGAGAGAAAATATTTGTAAATCACATATCCTACAATGGACTTATATCCAGAATATATAGGTATTTCAAAAACAAACAGTAAAAAAAAAATCCAATTAAAAATGGGAAGAATATTTTGGTCAGACTTTTCACCAAAGGGGAAGCAAATAAGCACATAAAAAGATGTTCAAGGGGCCAGCCTGGTGGCATAGTGGCTAAGTTTGGCATGCTCTGCTTGCCAAACCCGGTGGCCCGGGTTCACTGGTTCACATCCCAGGAGCGGACCTACACCACTTATCAGGTGGTGTCCCACATACGAAATAGAGGAAGATGGGCACAGATGTTAGATCAGGGCTAATCTTCCTCAGCAAAGAAAAAAAAACAGAAATGTTCAATATCATTATCCATTAGGGAAATGCAAAATAAAACACACTTATTAACATGGATAGAATAAAAAATAGTGACAAAACCAAGTGCTGGTGGGGATGTAGAGCAACTGGAACACACATTGCTGGTTGTCATGAAACGTGATACAGCCTCTCTGGAAAACAATTTGGCAGTTACTTACCAAGTTAACCACATATTTACCACAGGACCCAGCAACTCCACTGCTGGGTATTTATCCCAGAGAAATGAAAGTTTATGCTCACAAAAACCTGTGCACAAATGTATATACCAACTTTATGTATCGTAGCCAATCAGTGGAAGCATCCCAAGTGTCCTTCACCCGGTGAACAGATTAACACGCTCCCATGCAGCCACACCGTGGAGTACCACTCAGCAATAAAGAGGAACATGCTCCTGAAGCACTCAACAACTTGAGTGAGTCTCAAAGACATTGCACTGAGTGAAGGAAGCTCATTTCCAGGGTACATACTGTGTGACCCCATTTACATTCATACGACATTCTCAAGCAGGCAAAACCACAATGATGGAGAGTAGATCAGGGTGCTAAGGGTCAGACTGAAGGAGAAGATGCAACCATAAAGAGAGAGATAGCAGAAGGGAGTTTTCTGATGTGATGGAACGACTCTGTATCGGGATTATGATAATGTTTGCAGAAAATGACACATATGTGCACCACTGCACACCAAAAAAGCAATCTTGCTGTATAATAATTTAAAAATTAAAGCCAAGGAAAAAAACCCAAATGGTCAGTAATAGAAGAAGAGCTATGTAAATTATGATAATGTCATTTGCTAAAATATTAAAAGGATAATCATAAAGATTGCAGCAACATGAAAAAACAAATTTGTAATAATATTAAGTGAAATGCATTATACTACAAAATTGTGGATTATGTTTAACCTTTATACAAAATTTTGACATGGAAAAAGATAACAAGAAATAGACAAAGTGATAAAAGATGTTCATTTTTCAGGATTATGAGTGATTTTCTCTCATGTTCTTTTTTCCAGCATTGTTATAATCATGGTATGTAATTTTTACAATGTTAAAAATAATTTGGCAAATACAAATTATTGCATTTTTCTGTTATTGATAGAATATATATAAACCCATATGGAAATGCATAAAGATATAAAGTGTGTCCTATAGTTGAAAAATCATCAGCTATGTGTATGCTGGCTTAGACATCTTCATTTTTCCTCTTGGGATGAGACTTTATAACTTTTTTCACATCACAGTGATGGTAGGATTTATTCATGAAGTACCTTCCATAGGAACTACACTTGGGAACAAAAATGAAGAATTTTGTACAAGGTGAGATAATGTGTCTGAATTAATAATTTTATGATGAGCACTTCTAACATTCTGAAATTAATAATATCAAGGGACACTGAAGTCTTTCCAAATCTAAGGGTTATGTGACAAGCAAAACTGTTTTTTTTTTTTCAAATTAGATAGGAGGTAAAATAAAATTTCTACTTCATTCCACGGGATGTTTATTTCTTCTAGTAAAAGACAAAAGAGCATAGGTAGTTTAGAGTCAGGTTTCTATCATTTTTTTAATCAATTCAGCTTATACAGTGTTTCAAAATGTCAATTATCCAAGAATTTCCCACTCTCAGGCTTTGGGAGACGATGCAGTTAGCATTAGTCAAAATGCACCTTGAGACCTCAGGGGCAGACCTGTGATTAAAACATCTTTTAAGCCACAAAACCAGCGATGGCCACAGGGTTTTTTCTCTTGTTAGAGGAATAAATAATCCTGACCAGTGTCGCTGAAGTTGTGTTTGGAAGGGGTGCATGTGTGTGCGTGCGTGTGGATTCCTGTGTGCATGCACACACATGTACATACACGTACACATGCATGTACACACGTGGCACATAGTAATGAGCATAGTCGCTTCTGCCGCCCAGTGACTACAGACCCAGAGCTGGGGACTGAGACACAGGAATGAAATTAATTCAGATCAGCGGAATCAAAGAAAGCAGAGAAAAGCATCTGTTTGGGCTTGAGGCTAAGTCTATAAAAACAAAAAAAACCAAGCCAGAAACCAACCAACCAACCCCCCAGGCCTAGACTGAGCACCCTGAGGAGCCCCAGCGCAAGGTGTGGCCCATCCACAGCCCTATGCTGTGTCCAGCCCTCTCTCCTAGGTCGGTCTTGCTGCTGTTCTGTCTGACAGAGTCATGTTGTGACCCATAATTGTGGCAGATCCGCAGCAGGTTTCGAGTCGCTTTTTGAGCCGTGGTGCCCAAGCAGCCTCCATCTGCTGCAGCCTCCTGTGCCTCCCATGGGGGGACCTGGCTAATTTTTCAGTCAATTAGCAGAGGGCTGCTTTTGTTCTGCCGGCTCACCCCCCGGGCTCTGCTTACACTCGGAGCTGGCGTTCAGATGGGGTGGGTTTGGAGAAACATATTGTGTTGGTTTTTTCCATGACCTTGTGACACTGTTGGGCAAACGTTATCTCAATAATCTCAGCAATTTGCTAAAAAGCCAGGCCAAGCTTCACTTTCATTGTTGTGTCTGAGTGTGTGTGGTGGGGTGGGAGGCGGAGACCACGTATGAGCTGTTTTAAATAATCCACATATTTTGTATTTTGTGACCCTATGTGTCTTGTCTCAAGTTTATTTATTCATTTTTTAAATCAGCCACCTGAACTAGTATAAGGCAGGGGTTGAATTGTTGTAGAAATAGACTTATTGGGTAAAATATAATTGATCCCATTGAACCCTGCCAGAGCTAGTTGAGTTTCCTTGGGTCCTAGAGGGGTTGCTGCTGCAGCCTTGGGACCTTCTGGATAAGAGATATCTCAGTCTATAAAATCTTTTTAGTCCACGGACCTTAGTCACCTCTTGACTGAGTTTCCCTGGCAAGACGGGAGAGAACTCCAAGTGGGAAGGGGCAGGTTGCCTAAGGGAGCCAGTGGGGTCCAGACTGCTGCTGAGAGGGGCTTCCTGCCTTGATCCCCCTCTGCCTCCTGCAGCATCAGATGGGGGGCCCCCAGCACACACCCCGGCTTCTCCTCCTGCCTTAGGTGGCCAGCTGCCCCACCAGACCTCTCCCCTCACCCCCCCAACACTCTCTTCAACATCCTTTCTCCTTGACAAGCTGGGAAAACACACCCAGTTCCCGAATGGACTGCCTTGACTAACCCAAGTCACCCCCAGGTCAGGACTCTGCAGGATTTTTATTTGGGGTTTTTGCATTGATCATGCATTTCGTGTCCCCCGGTGGCTATCACCTACAGCCAGCAGCAGGCTCTTTCTCTCGGGGTCTGTGACTCTAAATCATGCTTTGTTTCCCATTTTTCCTCCAAAATAAAAACAGTCTTTCCTTTCTGTTATGATTAAAAATGGTTAAAATCCAACATACAGTACAGCTTTCCATTTTTCCAAGGAAGCATTTATAAAGAAAATCCAGTCCCGTAATCTGTCTCCTACCCTCTCTGGAAGTACATGGTTTTTCAGCCACAAGACACTTGTGGTGTTAATTGCCCTGAGTACCCTTTAATGAGAGCGGCTGGGAGGACCATGGGGAGCCCTTCTGAGAAGTCTCCCAGAGACTGGTGATCCCCTCTGCCCGTCACCCCCCCAAATGTGAGCTTCCTGGAGGCCACTCCTTCCCTGCCCTCCCTCCCTGTTTACAACTCTTTTGCAATTTTTCCTGCAGGGCATCCAGCGAGCTTGCTTCCCCTCACCTTTCATCTGCCCAGCCTCTCAGCTATATCTTTCTATAGTTAATAAACATACTTTTTCTCAGTGTTAAGCAATAAAATATTCACTGGGTCTGAGCTGGGGTTAACAGATTTCTGAAAATTTCATTGCGTGACAGCCTGTCCTGCATAATCCCCTCAGCTGTCTCATGTTCTGGGGCAGAAATGATCTTATGTATCACTCTAATAGTCTAGAATTACACTTGTAGCCCTGTCCCCAGCATATGGGGCTGTGTATACCCCTAGGCCCAGCTCCCTCTCTTCCACGGCTTTTAAAATGACAGCATTTGGCCAAGCCAGCTCCAACAGAAAGTGCACTCTCCTTCCACAGCAGTGACAAAGGGGCCACCAGAGGCCTGCCCAGAGCGGCCAATCATGGCGCTCTTTCCCAGGTAATGAGAGGGGCTCCTTCTTCTTAGTGAGGCCCGGTGCCCTGGGAGGCTGGGAGCAAGTCTCCACTTAATTATACAGTCTTCATCTTAAGTGCCCTGTTCTCCGAGGGGCTTCAGCTTTGCAAGCCTTCTCAGGGTCTCCCTCCCCACCGACCAAACATATTGATCCCTGGACAGTCGATGGGCCGGGGGACTTCGACAGATGATGCAGATGAAGCAACTGGCCTGGCCACGCTGAGAGGGAGACAGGAGAGAGAGTAGTGGGGGTGCCTGGACGCCTTTCTCTGCCAAAAGCCATTTGTACTAATTGGGGTAGTGGGACGGTGATAACAAAGAGGCAGGGAGGGGAAGTAGATGCAGTACTAGTAGCACAGTCAATTAGGGGGAAAGAGGACACAGACTGTAGAGGGACAGAACCAAGGCCAGATCTGACAATGTCTGATTCCGCAAGAACTGAGGGACGGCGGGCAGAGAGCTGTCCAGCGCTTGTTGCTGGCCAGCGCAGGACATATTGTTGGGAGATGGAGAAACGTCTGTCGCTGCAGCCCAGTTGTTACAATTTAGGACCAGGAGCCGCGGCAGCTGGCTGTGGGGCACAGAGCGCTCTGCCATCCCACCTTTCATCACACTTCAAGGCCTGCAGACCTGTGCAGTCAACACCTCCTCTTCGGAGGGTTGTCTCTGTGTTCCTGCCTAGGGAAGGCTGGGTCCTCCCCAGACTCACCATTGGGTTACCCTGTCCTTCTGCGTGAATACATGGTAATTGTGCCATTTCTCCTAACATACAAAGAAAGTCTATAGTCATCCGTGACTCATAGCCCCAGAGCGGCCATGCACCGGGGCGTTCACTCTGGGTATTGGGAAAGACCCTCCCTCTGCAATGACCACGTGCAGAATCGAGGGAAAGTTTCAGCTGTTGGTCAGTGTCAGTGTGGCCCTTCTTCGCAGGAAGCTGCCACATTTTGGATTATCGCTCATGGAGTTGTCTTCTGCCTACGGCATCCCTGGAGCTGTGGCTCCGTGCGTTCTCGTGGTGTGTGTTTTGCTCTGTCTTTTGCTTGGCTCCTTCTGCTTGTGGTGGTTCCTGAGGGTCCTCAGATACTGTCAGCCTGGATACAGGGCTCCCACCCACTGTGTCTGCGTCCACAGAGGGGTACATCTTTCTGAACCTCGGTCTCAGGGCCCGGCTGGTGGGCCAGCTGGGATGCAGGGCCTCTGTTGACGAGCCTTTCTTTGGGTGTTGTCCAGGGTAGTGTAAGGTGTATGAAGCCCATTCTGAGGTTTGCTAGAGCTTCTGGATTCCAAGAAACAAAGACAAAGACGGACATTAACAAAACCCAGCAAAATAAGGAGCAGCGAAAAGCTGTTTCAGGACTGGACCATGAGGTGGACAGCTCCTGGGCTGGTATTCTGTGGCGGAGGTTGAGAACTGTCCTCACTGACTCTGTAGCCTCAGAGGGCGGAGGAACCACATTTAAGATAGATTTCTTTTTAATTGAAGTGAAATTCACGTAACATAAAATGCACCACTTTTATGTGCATTTTACATTCAAGTGTGCAATTCGGTGCTCTTCAGTATATTCACAGTGTTGTGTAACCAGCGCCTATATCAAGTTCCAAAACATTTTTCATCATCCCAAAATAAAACCCCAAACCTATTAAGCAGTTTCAACTCATTTTGCCTTCCCCCAACCCCCTGGCGACCTCTAGTCAGCTTCCTGTTTCTATGGATTTACCTGTACTGGACGTTTTTTGTAAACGAAACCATACAATATGTGCCCTTTAGTGTCTGGCTACTTTCACTTAGTAATATGTTTTCAGGTTCATTCACACTGTAGCACGTATCAGTACTTCATTCCGTTTTATGGCAGTATAATATTCCATTATGTGGTTACACCACATTCTGTTTATCCATTCATCACTTGATAGGCATTTGGATTGTTTCCACATTTTTGCTATTGTAAATACTGCTGCTAGGAACATTTGTGTACAAATATTTCTTTGAACATATGTTTTCAACTCTTTTGGGTGTATACCTAGCAATTGAAGTCCTAGGTCATAAGATAATTCTATGTTTAACTTTTTGAGGAACCTGGGATAGAATATTGAGACCCTCACATTGTGCCAGCTCCTATTAAGGATAGACTTACCCCAAGGATTCTCTTGATGCTTCCAGATTAGTGAAATGTCCCATCCACTGGCACTGCCCACGCGCTGATTGAGCAATGGCTGTTTGCTCTACCAGAGATCAACAGTATTTCGTTATGGGCCTTCTGGTTCATTCCAGGATTAAATTTGGTCACTGTAGTCCTAGGGGCCAGAGCAAACAATTGCTTGTGCAGTGGCGTATTCCCCACCTGCCTCAGGAAGACATTATAAAGCTGTGTGAGGGCCGGCCCTGTGGCTTAGTGGTTAAGTGCGCGCGCTCCGCTGCTGGCGGCTCGGGTTTGGATCCCGGGCGTGCACTGACGCACCGCTTCTCCAGCCATGCTGAGGCCGTGTCCCACATACAGCAACTAGAAGGATGTGCAGCTATGACATACAACTATCTACTGGGGCTTTGGGGGGAGAAATAAATAAATAAAATCTTTAAAAAAAAAAAGCTGTGTGATGAGGACGTGGTCATGGGTGCATCATTTTGTGGTTTGGGCATCTCTAACGGATGATGTGGCAATGTTTGAGAGACTGCAGGGACAGAACTCATAGAAAACCCATAGCAAGGATATTTGCTCTTAAGGGTATGACAGGTTAAAGTTACCCTAAGTCTGAATAGTCTTAAGTTTCACTCATTTGCACATACAGCATGGTTGTTCACACCTTTGAAATAAAACTGAGGTTTCTGATCAGTACTTTTTATTCTGTTTTAAATGTTGATACAGCCTGGAAGTCATGTTAATTTGCAAGGTTCTTTGGGATAGATGCTTAATCTGAATCCAGGGTTAAGTTCAGCATCCAAAACCGTGCATTCTGCAGGTAGGAAGGAGCGACGACTTACCAGCCGTTTGCACAATGAAACCCCGGCAGACCCCACGGTTGCTGCCTTGCTCTACCCGGCTGACAGACATTATTTGCACTATGTTCTTTCAGTCGTTTAAAAATCTCCCACAGAAACTTGGAGTCTAAACTATTTTATATTGTGGTTTATTTTGCTGATTTTTTTCCCCTGATGAATAGAATTATACCATTATTTATCATAAAGATCACAACTCTAGCCAATGTAATTTCTCGTGCTGTGATTAGAGTTTAACAGGTGTCTGTTAAATTCGAGCTTTCATGCTGAAGATTAAAGTACGGTGCTCAAACGACCTATCGAACGAGATGTTGCTCCCGCAGCATTGGAGAGAGCATGCTGTTTTAGACTGTGCCCTGCTGCAAGCAAGGCTGGCGTTTTTATGCATAAAAAGAAAGTGATGGGCTACTACAAGGTGTGACAATACTGTCACGAGGATGATTTTTAACCTACAACCTAGAATTCCCATTTCCCAATACATGCCAGCCCCTTCCAGATGTTTCCTTGGGCAATTTCTGCCATGCTCTGCAGTCATTGCCGTGAGTGCTCAAAAGTGCTTCCAGTTATCCTCTCGGAACTGCCTTATATCCCACAGCATGACATTTGGGCAGGCATTTGTCCTTTGTAGGTATTCTTGGTTGGGGAGAAAACTTTCTGATTTAAGATGGATGAAAGGGAAGTTTGAGCAATAGGATTGAAGGTTCCTGTGTGTGTGTGTGTGTGTGTGTGTGTGTGTCTGGGGGTAAAAGAACCACTTATGAAATCATAGCACTGACTTTTACATAGCTCATCCATAGGCAGAGTGATCCCAAACTGTCACTTGAGCGTCGTCATCAAGACATGGATGTCATTGGTCAGTGGAAACCCCCCAAGATGCTATATCCTCAGTCTGCATAATGGGGAGCCTGGCACAAAATAGGCAATCTATAAGTACCTACTGAGTCAATAAACGAATGCATGTTAATGAGTGAAATGCATTTCACAGCAAACAAGCGTTGTTATATAACATCAGGATGTTACTTTTTTTAAGCTGTCTCTACTTCACAGCCAGATCTTGTGCAACAGAGTGCAGTTATGTGTAAAACTAATCAGCCTCAGGCCATCTCAGTGACTAAGGTAGACTCAGTGATGAGCAGAATAATGCTAGGAAAATAAATAAATTGTTTGCTCTATGCAAATTTTGCATTCAGTTTTATAACGTAAGAAAATTAAACTAATATATAGGATTAGCTTGGTTATTTTTTCTTCATTTTTAGGATTCTAAGAGGAAAAAAGTCTAGACTTCCTCCTTGGGGGATTTCTCAGTTTTCATGGGGAAACTACACACCATCTCCAGCACACCAGGAACGTGTGCAGATCCACACACACACAGTACGTCTCAATGTGAAAGCACGTGTGGGGACACGTCACCTCTCTGTCACCTCCCCAACACATGAGTGTACATAGTGAGATTATGGCAAAGTAACTGAAAATACACTGCATAGAAATGGCTAGTCCAGTGTTAAAGACACGCGGAGACACAGAGATTTACAAAATAGATGGTGTCCATCAATTAAGAACTGCCGGAATTATCACAGTCCTTTTGCAGAAAAATCATACTTTAGTCATAATTTTTTTTAACCTTCTCCTGTGAAATGACGATATGGAGGAAGCAAAGCACAGGGCAAGTGCCTCTATGAGAGGGGTGTGGTGCCCACGTTTGTGAGTGTGGGGTGCGGATGTGTGCATGTGTGTATGGCACTGCATTTTAAGGTAACTCCTGACCCAGAAGAGTGGAAATGATGCACAGTGCAGGAGGTGGCCTAGGACCTGGGGGGGAGACTCATAGTTTAGTCTGAACATCAGTGAAGGCCATTGCTATGAACTGAATTGTGTCTCCACCAAAATTCATGTTGAAGCCCCAGCCCCCCATGGAGATAAGGTCCTTAAGGAGGTGACTAAGATTAAATGAAGTCATACAGGTGGAGTCCTGATCCTGTAGGACTAGTGTCCTTACAAAATAGGAAGAGATACCACAGCTGGCTCTCTCTCTTCACCTATGAGGACACAGCGAGGAGACGGCAATCTGAAAGCCAGGAAGAGAGGTCTCACCAGAAACCAAACCCGCCAGAACTTTGATCTTGGACTTCCACCCTCCAGAACAGTGAGAAAATAAATGTCCCTGTTTAAGCCACTTACTTAGCGGTATTTTATTACAGCAGCCCCAGCAGACTAAGACACTCGGTCTTGGGGGAGGTGTGATGGTTACAGCAGCTGCTGTAGACAGACCCAGGTGTGCTTCCAGGAAGAACCAGCCTCACCTGCACAGGAACTTCCACCTGCACTTTGGCATCCGCCAGCTTCATTTGCATGTTCCTCTGACGGCAACGCATTATGCGAATACACATTCCAGGCAGCACTCCAGTTTCCTGGACCCCCTTTGACAAGCAGAACCCAATGTTTTGACATGTTCCCCGTTGGTGTTAAGACAAGACAATGTACTACTGAGGTCATTCTTGCCCTTCCTGCATCTTGAGCAGAGAGTTCCAGTCTGAGAAAGTGTGCGCATTTGTGTGAAGGTGAGGTGCAGCCTTCAGTGGGTATATGTGCAGCCAATGTGGCAGAGCTCCTGTGCGGGTCTCACAGGAAACACTTTTCCTGTTATTTTAGTGTCGAGTGAATACATTTAGCCACAATAAAAATGAAACACCGTTGCACACGTCTCCTGGGGTTGAGGAGGCAGAATTACAGACCCCAAACATTTGCTTCACAATAAGTGCATAGCAAATCCCTCAGAGATTAATCCTAGCCTGGCATCCTTATTTTAATAGATGCCAGGCTAGGAAAACCTGTGGCAGAGCATAACTAAGCGCATTGCCTTCTGTCCTGGTGAGTCAGTGAGGAAGAGAGACTCATGGGATCCTTCCACCCATCGGGCTGTGTACACTTGGACTTCCCCAGCCCCTGCCCTACAACTCGCCTGTAACCTTTTCTTAACTAATATCCATCCACAGGCTCATGGACATCAGGTCTCTGAAATTGGAAGGTTGTGCCCTGGTAGATATTTCTCTTACTCAGTTTATTCAAACTCTGATTAAACGGATTCCTCTTTGCTCCCTAGTGGTCAGTTCATACCCAAGAATGGACTTGGGTGCCGAGCACCAACATTGAACTATGAGAATTAGTCTAAACCAAGCTCTGGAGTCAGGATGCACATGTCTTGCGGGAAGTGGGAAAAGGAGTGCTTGACCGAACAGTGGCTGTCGCGGGAGATGAGGTTCAGTTGTGAGAATGTGACCTGGCCAGTGAGGAGTCAGCACCAGGCCAATAAGAAGGGCCCAGCTAAGTCCTTGCTCAGGGCTGCGCCAGGATGGAATTACTGCTGATCTGGCAGAAGCATGTTGTACAGTAAACTGAAGAGTTTGAGAAGAGTGAGACTAAAGACAGAAGACAGGTGGGAAACTTCTGCAGGATGTCCCATAAGCTGCAGAGTGCCTGGATGGAGACCTGGCCGACAGGAGCGGGAGTGCAGAGAAACATCTGAGGATTGACTGATAAACCAGGAAGTCTGGATTTAGGAAGCGAAAAGGCACAGGTGGTACCACGGGCTCAAAATCTGCACCAAGACTCCTCAGGTGAAATAATCAGGGAAGTCAGGATGGGCTCCTGGGAGGATCTGACGGAAGTTTGGTTTTATTCTTCTTGAGGATGCAAGGATGAGAGACACTCCATGAGAGGCAGGGAGACAAGACACTGGCTGTGTTCAAATGAAAGACAGGAAGATGTCGATGAGCACCTGTGACCACCTCACGGGGGAGCTGAAATTGCAAGAATAAACGAGAAAAGTAGCTAGGTAAGGGTAAGTTATTTCCCACTAGGAAGTGTGATTCAGGAGATTCATCCTTTTTCCAGGACGCGGAGGCCTTGCCAAACAGGGATTTGGTGAACTCTGTTTCAGTGCTTACACTGGGAAATGGCTTCCACTTTAGGAAAACTGGTCACAAGAGAGGTGGCAGCAGCTTCCTTCCACATGTGATCACTTTGCTTAGGGTTCACACCATCCTCTGTCCATGCACAATCACCTTTAATTCTAAAACAAACAGGCAGTTTCTGCAATTATTCCCATTTTACAGACGAGGAAGCTGAGGCTCACAGAGGCAAAGTAATTGTTTCCAACACCGTGTAGGTCGTAAGAGAAGGAGCTGATCAAATCCAAACCAATGTTTTCTCCAAACAACTCCTGTGAGGTTGGACTCTTGCCCAAGGGGCTGACCCAATCTCCCAGAATCTGTGCCATTTCATAAAGCTCCACTTGCAGGAAGTCTTACGTGTTTCTAGAAGAGGAACGAGGTGCAGTGGGGAAAGAGAATGTGCCTCTGAAAAGTCACGGGACCCACCATCACCACTGAAAGCCTCAACGCAGATGGGAAGGACCAGGGAGGCCACGGCAGAGAGGGATCTGGGGACAGGCAAGCAGTGAAGTGGTTTCATTCTGAGTCACAGCCGACTGTTTTCTCAGCGCGCGCACACACACACACACAACTACCAGCTGTGGTTCCCGGGAGTACGACCCAGTACAATCATTGGTTTTCATACTCTTAATAAATAGGAAGCAAACTTCACATTTTTGTCCAGAAAAAATATTAAAGATAAGAGCTGGCAATCTGGTTTTATAGAAAACTCTATGCAGGAGCATAATCGTTAATCAGGGCAGAAAGAGAAAGTCACAAGTGATGGGGGTACAAAAGCCCCGTGTGGAAGTCTGTTGGTACATCTTCTATCTGTTACGTGGAGAAGTGAAGCTGGAGATGGGCCTGCTCAGTCACAACAATTTAGATTCAACTCAACTCAGGTCATGCTTTTTGAAGGCTGAATGTGTTCCTTGGGTCTTAAGATCGTGAAGACACATGGAGTACATTCAACACTTATTTTGCTATGTGATTTTGAGATTTCCAAGATTTAAGTGACAACGAAACAAACTTTTGTGGGAAATAAACTGGAACGATGATAGCAATGGAATGTTCTAAACGAAATGCCCACTTACCATTTTTATGGCTACCACACATTAAACATATTTTCTAAAAAAAACAAGGAAGTCATTATTAGTTTCTACGCCCTGCTTCACGTTCCCAAATCCTGAAATCTGAAGCCATGAAAAGACCTTGATTGCAGGTAATGTTTTCTATGAATCCAAATTCTCACAGGTTTTAAACAGATAAGACGATATAAAATAAAAGCCTGTGACAAATGACATTGACTCCTTGGTTTTCATTTTTAAAAAGAAAACATAAGTCTTTAGAACATGAAACTGTTCTTAGGATTAATAAATCATTGGAAATTGCTAATTCAATTAATTGTTTATGTATGAACATTTTAAAAGAATTTCATAAACTATCTAACCCCTGGGCAATTTGACACAGTCAAAATGACAATGAAATAAGGTTAAAAAGAAAAAAATAAGACAATTATGTTTGACATACACTTGAAAGCTGTACAGATCCTTTCCAAAGTGTTCAAAATAAACCGCCATTTCAGGCACACAGTAATTAAGGGGAAAACACAATTATATTCTATTCCCAGGTGTGTAAATCTGGATTTTCTCTGTATTTGTCCAGTTGTCCTATGAAATAAAGGGACGGAAGTGTCTAATAGTTGGGGAAAAAAAGAAGATTATTGAAAAATAAAATGACTTTTAAAAAAACTTTTCTAGTTAAAAAAGATCTACCCCCAAAATATACTGAAAATTTTAATGAATGGACCAGCCCAGATCTAAATTTCTACCTAATGCGAATGAAACAGACTCTGTTTGCACTTTTGCGAGGCTGTCATGAGTTTGCGTGCTGTGATGGATGGCAGGAGAGCCCTGTCTTGACTTTGATGGCACTGAAATAAAGCAACAGATGGGAAGAAACAATGGGAACGTAGATGGACACTTCAGAGAAGCTGGAAGTGTGGATAACAAATGGAAATCAGGAGACACACATAGAATATCGAGTTTCACAGTAAAGGATTTCTTACAGGCATGTACCACCCAAACGTGTGCCATAGATAAATCAGGTGTGGGATGCAGCACTGTTGATGGTCCATGTCAGGCTCATGTGGTGTGCTCTGTGATGGCCCCTCAGAGATCTCCGCGTCCCGTGGAGTCTAATGGCAGCATCCGCAGACCCAGAGCTGAAGGCAGATTCTCACCAACTGGAAAGGAGGTTATGAGGAGATAAATTGGAAGGATAGCTAAGGGAGTCGGGAGACTGTATTTTGTTACCATATTTTCCCCCCTCTGATTTAAAAAAATATACAAGATAGTGGTTAGCTTTTGCATTTCTTTGTATCACCTATTTCAATTTCACTGTTGAAAGTGGAAGTTTCCTGAAGGCATCTAAACTAAGGTTTTCTAAATTCTAGAATTCAGCCCATTTGGTGGATGGAGGGTGGGGACAGAGGCAGCGCTGGGGGCAAGGGTGTGTTTGGGGGCTGAGTTATGGGAAGACTCTGACCTTCAAGCGAGAGGAAGGGGAGGGAAATCTGAGATGTCCCTAGGACTAGTCAAGGACCATGGGGTGTGGTTCTAAGGCAGCGGGGAGCTAGTTCTCTGCTTCCTGGTTGGACCTCAACAGTGAGCAGCTTCTAGAGGCCCCTGGGAAGAGGGAACCCCTGTCACCAGAATTCAGGTGCTGGCAAAGAGGTCCGGGCAAGCAAGGTGAAGACGGGCAGAGCCAGCTGCCCTCAGAGGGCCATGCGGGCTAAGCAGAGACCCAAGTCCCTAAGACCACCAAGGACCACATACTGGGAGGCCATCAGCCCCTTCAAGTCCATCTAGATAACATAAGTTCAGAAATACATTTTTTTCCCAAAAGTAATGAGTCAGAAATATTTGAGTGAACTTATACACACACACAAATATATATGTGCCTACATACACATGTATATAAATAAATGTGTGTGTGCGTGCAGTAAAATGCACAAATCTTGACTGTACAACTTAGTGGGTTTTATACAACATCCAGATGAAGAGCTAGAACTTTTCTAAAACCTCGGGAGAATTTCCAGATAATGAAACACTATTACCACCATCCCCCAGGAATCTCTATTCTGACTTTTATCACCTTTTTGAAAATGGACCCATACAGTGTATGCTCCTTCGTGTTTGTCTTTTAGTCAATGTCTGTTGTTTCTGTTAGTGGTAATTCATTCTTTTTGCATTTATTGTATAAATATCACAAAATTTATTTATTTGCCCTACTGTTGAACAATTGGGTTGTTTCCATGTCGGGTTGTTATAAATACAGCTGGGGTGTTACGAGTACAGTGGTATCAGACTTTGGTGCACATATGTGCTGATTTCTCTGGGCGCATATGGAGGAATGGGTTCTGTGGTAGGCATATGCTTATCTTTGGTAGACACAGCCAAACCAAACTTCTTATGCCAATTTACACTCCAGCCAAGAATGTAAAGCAGTGCCAGATGCTCCCCATTCTCATGGACACTTGGTATTCTTGGTCCTAATTTTATTTTAGCCATTCTGGTGGGTGTGTATCTGTTAGTATCACATTGCGGTTTAATTTGCATAGCATTCATATGTAATAACATTGAGCTTTTCATAGCTGATTTTCTATTTGAGTATTCCCTTTTGTGAAGCGACTGTTCAAGTTTTTTGCCAATTAAAAAAACTTGGTAGTTATTTTTGTTGATTTGCAAGTGTTTCAATATAATCCGGATAAGAATCTTTTGCTGTATTGTAAATGCCCTATCCTGGTCTGTGGCTTGCCTTTTCATTCTATTTAATGGAGTGTTTTGATGAACAAAAGTTCTTCATTTTAATGAGATAGAAATTATCAGTATTTTCTTTTAATATTTTTTGTGTGTGTCCTGTTTAAGAAGTCTTGGCCTACTCCAAGGACATGAAAATAATCTCATACCTTTTCTTCATGAGGTTTAATTATGTCACCCTTCACAATTAGTTCTATGATGTTTTTCTAAAAATTGATGTTTGTATATTGTGTGAGGAAGGGGCCGATGTTTATTTTATTTATTTATTTATTTTAAATTTTTTGTTTATTGCAGTAACATTGGTTTATAATATTGTAAAAATTTCAGGTGTACATCATTATACTTCTATTTCTGCATAGATTACATCATGTTCACCACCAAAATACTAATTACAACCCATCACCACACACATGTACTGAATTATCCCTTTCGCCCTCCTCCCTCCCCCCTTCCCCTCTGGTAACCACCAATCCAATCTCTGTCCCTATGTGTTTGTTTATTGTTGTTATTATCTACTACTTAATGAAGGAGATCATACGGTATTTGACCTTCTCCCTCTGACTTATTTCACTTTGCATTATACCCTCAATGTCCATTCATGTTGTCACAAATGGCTGGATTTCATCGTTTCTTATGGCTGAAAAGATGTTCAAAATCACTAACTATCAGGGAAATGCAAATCAAAACTACAATGAGATATCACCTCACGCCCATCAGAATGGCTATAATTAACAAGACAGGAAACAACATATGTTGGAGAGGATGTGGAGAGAAGGGAACTCTCATACACTGCTGGTGGGAGTGCAAACTGGTGCAGCCACTATGGAAAACAGTATGGAGATTCCTCAAAAAATCAAGGATAGAACTACCATATGATCCAGCTATTCCACTGTTGGGTATTCATCCAAAGAACTTGAAAACACCAATTTGTAAAGGTACATGCACCCTTGTGTTCATTGCAGCGTTATTCACAATAGCCAAGACTTGGAAACAACTGATGTTTATTTTTTCCCTCGTGGATCTATGATAGCTTCAGCACTATTTATTGAGAAGAGCATCCTTTCCCCAGTGAATTGCATAGGTGCCTTTTTCAGAAATCGGGTGATATAGGTGTGTGTGTGTTTGTTTCTGAACTCTTCATTCTGTGCTAACCGTTTACCTGTCTATCCCTGGCCAATGTCTCCCTGTCTTGATTTCTGTAGCTTTGTAGTGACCCTTCGTCTCTAGTAGCATAAATTCACCAACATTTTTGTTCTTTCAGGTTGTATTGTATTCTAGGTCCTTCACATTTCCATATAAATTTTAGATTCAGCTTATTAATTTTCTTAAAAATGTCTACTGAGATTTTGACTGAGATTGCAGTGAATGTATGGAATGTAATGATTTTAGGGAGAATTGACATCTGAATACAATTGTGACTTTCAATCCAAGGTCATGGTTTTTCTCTCCATTTATTTAAATGTTCTTTAATTTCTCAGCAATGTTCTATGGTTTATACTTGTAGAGGTCTTGCACATACTTTGTTAAGTTTGTTCCTAAATATTTGATTATTTTGTTTATGTTATATTTTTATTATAATTTCCCTTGTTTGTTGCTAGTTTATAAAAATATAATTGGGTTTTGTATATGAACCTTATATCCAGCAACCCTACTAAAAATCACCTACTAATGTCAATAGTTTATTTGTAGACCCTTTTATATTTTCTACATATATAATCAAGCCATCCACAAAAAGGACAATTTCTCTTCATCCTTTCCCATCTTTATACATTTTATTTTCATTTTTTTCATTATTGATATGGCAGGGATCTCCAGTATAACATTGAACGTAAGGGTGATAGTGGGCATTCTTGTCTTTTTCCCAACCTCAGAGAAAAAATGTTTAATAATTTACTCTTAGGAATTATGTTACCTGTTCACGTTTCACAGCTTCTTATTATCAGGTGAGAAAGTTCCATTCTATTCCAAGTTTGTTGAGAGATTTTTATCTTATTTTATTTTTTATTGTGAATGGGTGTTGAATTCTGTCTAATAGCTTTTGCGTATATTCAGTTGATCATGTTTTTTGTTTTCCTCTTTTTGCTAACTAGGTGAATTATATTGTTCAATGTTCGGATGTTAAACCAACTTTGCATTCTTGGAATAAACTTCACTTGGTCCTGATATATTCTTCTTTTTATATACCATTGAATATATTTTGCTAATATTTTGTTTAACATTATTTTTTATGTGCTTATAAGAGATACTCACCTCTAATTTTCTTTTCCTGTAGTATCTTTGACAAGTTTATTGTCAGGCTTATGCTGTCCTCAAAAAACAAGTTGCAAAGTGTTTCCTCTTTCTTTATTTTCTGAGTTTGTATAAGTGTGATATTATTTCCTTCTTAAGTAAATGGAAGAATTCAGCAGTGAGAACATCTGGGCCTACAGCGTCGTCTATGAGGACTTTTAAAATTATGTGGTCCCAATTTTTAACAATTAGATGTAGAACTAATTTTTTCTTTTGATTTTGGTAAATTGTGTTTTTTTAAGGAATTTGTTCATTTCCTCTAAGTTATCAAATTTATTGGCATGAATTAGTTCATGATATCATCATTATTATTATATTTTTCTAATATCTATGGGATCTGTAATGGTGTCTTCTTTTTCATCCCTCATAGAACTAATTTGATTTTTCTCCTTTTAAAAAATACCTATGTTCTTATGGGTTATTGATTTTATTAATCTTTACAAAGAGTCATCTTTGAGTTTTGTGGATTTTCTCTATTATATGACAGTTTCCTATTTCCTTGACTTTGCCTGTATCTTTCATCTAATTATCAATATTATTCTAGATTGTTTAGTTGATAGCTTACATCATTAATTTTATATATTTCTTTTCTTATATATGCATGTGAAGCTATCAATTTGTCTCTAAGTGCCAATTTAGCACATCTAAAAAGTTATTATATTTTTTGTGTGTGAGGAGATCAGCCCTGTACTAACATCTGCCAATCCTCCTCTTTTTTCTTCTGTGGAAGACTGGCCCTGTGCTAACATCTGTGCCCATCTTCCTCCACTTTACATGGAATGCCGCCACAGCATGGCCCACCAAGTGGTGCGTCGGTGCGTGATCTGGATCCGAACCGGCGAACCCCGGGCTGCTGCAGCGCGTCGCGCGCACTCAACCGCTTGCGCCACCAGGCCGACCCCTAAAAAGTTTTAATAATGTTGCACTTTCAATATATTTCAATTCAAAATGTTTTGAATTTTCTATTGTGACTTCTTTGATCTACACATTATTTAGAAAAGTGTTGCTTAATTTCTAAATAGTTGTGAACTCCCTTGTTATGTTTTAGCTACTGGTTTCTAGTATATTTCCACTGTTTCAAATAGCATAACTGTACAATTTCAGCCCTTTGAAATGTGTTGACCACTGCTGTATGGCCCAGAATATGATCTGTTTTGGAAAACCTTCAGGTGCACTTAACCTTAGAGTGAGTATGAATTAGGCCAAGCTGTTTCTTTGTGTTATTCAAATCTCTTTTGTACTGATTCTTTTTTGTTTCTTTGTTGTATCAGCTAATGAGAGAGGTGTGTTAAAATCTCCAGTCAAAATAGCGTATTTGTCTCTTTCTTCTTTTAGTTCTGTCAGTTTTTCTGTTAAAAAATTTGAAGCTATGCTTTCAGAAAAGTAGGAATTTGAGATTGTGTCTTCCTTTGGCCTGACCTATCATCATCTGGAAATGTGTCTATTTGTCTCTAGCAACACTTTGTTTCATGAAATCTCCTTTGTCTATTTTTAGTGGCACTGTATCCATTTATTTTGCTTAATATATGTGATATATCTTCTTTCATTCTTCAGTGTCACCATAGCTGTGTTCTTATATTTAGAGTGTGTTTTTTGTAAAGAACATACAGGCACACCTCAAAGATATTGCAGGTTCAGTTCAGACCACCGCAATAAAACAAATATCATAATAAAGTAAGTCACATGAATTTTTTGGTTTCCCAGCGCATACAAAAGTTATATTTACACTATACTGTAGTCTGTTAAGTATGCAATAGCATTATGTCTAAAAAAAATGTAGATACCTTAATTAAAAAATATTTTATTGCTAAAATATGCTAACCATCATCTGAGCCTTCAGTGAGTCATAATCTTCTTGCTGGTGGAGAGTGTTGTAAAAAAACTCAATATTAGCAAAGTGCAATAAAATGAGGTATGCCTGTATTTCTGCAACTTGTTTCTTTTTATTCAAACTGCCAATATTTCTTTTCTTTTAAATAGGATTTAGTTCATTGCTATTAAAAGTAATCATTGATATAGTTTGGCCTAAATCTACCGTCTTGTTATTTATTTTTAATTTTCCTATCTGTTTGTTCCTTTATTTCTTCTTTACAATTAATCAAATATTTTTGCTCCATTTAGTCTCTTCTATTATCTATTAAGTGACACAGTCTATTATTACTTTTTTAGGGGTTGCCACAGAGATTTCAATATGCATCCCTGAGTTAGTTTTTGTTTTTATAACATCCTGAAGAGTAGGAGAACCTTTCAACAGTTTAACTTCATTCACCCATGCCCTCCTTTCTTCTACTCTTATTACACATTTTTTATTTTTATCTATATATCAACCACCCACAAAATATTATCATTATTTTATGAAACACTCAACATTCTTTTGTATGTACCCACACATTTGTCCTTTCTAGTCCAATTTATTCCTCTGGCAGTACTATGAGTAATTCCAGCTAGAATCATTTTTCTTTATCTGGAAGAACTTTGCTTGCTTTCTCTTTTTCTTTTTTAGTATTTATTAGAGTTTAGGTGTGCTGGCAATGAGTTCACTCAGTGTTTTCCTATAAGCATTTTATTTCACCTTTTAATCTAAATCAGCTTTATTGAAGACTAATAAAAATTCAATAAAATTCACCAATTTTAAGTGAAATCTTGATACAGAACTTTTCCATCATCCCCGCAAATTCCCTTATGCCTTTCTTCAGTCAATTCCCTCCTTTTGCTCCCAGCCCTGACAACCACGGATCTACTTTTTGTGGGTATGGTTTTGTCTGGAATTTCCTATAGTCTCTCTCTTTGAGCATAAAGCATTTGAGATTCACCGTTGTTGCTGTGTGTTACAGCATTCTATTCTGTTTATTGCTGACTAGTATTTTGTGTATACCGTAATTTGTTTATCTATCCAGCAGTTAAGTAACATTTGAGTTGTTTTCAATTTTGAAATATTATGAATGCAGTTACTATAAACATTCAGGAATAAATTTTGGGGGGACATATGCTTTTATTTCTCTTGGATAAATACCTAGAAGCGGAATTGCTTGGTCATTGGATAGATGCTAAGTTTTATAAAAAGGATAAAAATATTTTCTCATGTGGATGTATCGTTTTATATCCCCACCAGAAATTTATGAGTATTAGAGCTGCTCTCCATTCTCACCAATTGTTGAATTGTTGGTATTGTCAGTCTTTTCAATTTAGTGATTTAGCAAATGAGGGAGAGGCAACTCATTATAGTTTTAATTGGAATTTATCTAATGACTAATGATTTTGAACACCTTTTCATGAGATTATTTTTAATTCTAATATCTTTATTAATGGAGTATCTGTTCAAAACTTTTGCCCTTTTAAAAATTAGATTTTGTCTTATTATTACATAAGAGATTTTAAATGTATTCTGAATACAACTCCTTTATCAGATGTATATTTTGTAAATTTTTTTCTAATCTGTGGTTTTCTTCTTAATTTTCTTAATGATGGCTTTGTAAAAGCAAAAATATTTTAATTTTCATGAAGTCCAATTTATTGATTTTTTTCCTTTATGGTTTACGTTTGCCTAACCCAAAGTCATAAAGATTTTTTCTAGGTTTTCTTCTAGAAATTTCATAGTTTAACGCTTATATTTAGGTGCAATATTGATTTCTAATTAATTTTTGAATGTTGTGAGGAGATAATGTTTATTTTTTTCCACATGGTTATCCAGATTTTCTAAGACCATCTGTTAAACAGAATTTCATTTCTCCATTGCATTATTTTGGCATTTTTGTGAAAAATTGATTGATCAGATATAATGTAGATATATTTCTGGAGTCTTCATTATTTTCCATTAATTTATGTCTCCCTATGTAAATATTGTATTGTCTTAATTATTAACTTTATAATAATGCTTGAAATTGTATAAGTTCTCCAAATTTGTTCTTAATTTTCAATATTAACTTGGCTATTATAGATTCTTTGCTTTCTACAAAAATTTTAAAATCAGCTTGTTGATTTCTACAAAAGATTTTGCTAGGATTTTTATTGCGATTACATGTAAACAATAGATCAACTTATCAAGGATGGATATATTAACAGTATTGAGTGTTGCACTTATTTTGTTAAATTCTCCTTAAGGATTTCATATTTTTATGTTATTGAAAATGATACTTTTAAAACTTTCAATTTCTAAATGTTTACTGCTTGTATATAAAAATACAACTGACTTTTAATATTGACCTTTTATCCTAATACCTTGATAAACTTGTATATTAATTCTAGCAGTTTTTTCTTTTTGTAGATTCCTTAGGATTTTTACAGAAATTATTATACTATCTGTGAATAAAGACAGTTTCTTCCTTTCCAATCTATGCCTTTGTTTCTTTTTCTTGCTTTCTTGCACTGGCTGTAATCTCTAGTTTGATACTTAATAAGATATGATGAGAGCAAACATTTTTGTCTTGTTTCACCAAAGGGTGAAAAAACATGGTCTTTCACCAAGAAGTACGATGTTTTTATAGGTTTTCATAGATGTCCTTTTTTTGGGCTGAGTTAATTCCTTTCTATTTCTAGTTTGCTGAGAGTTTTGATCAATAGGAGGAAATTTTCTTCTTTTTCTATTTTTCTAAAAATTTCTTTTTATAAAAATCATAAATGAGTATTGAATCTTGTCAAATTATTTTCTGCATCTATTGAGGTGATAATATGGTTTTTATTTTTTTTAGTCTGTTAATATAGTCAATTACATGAACTGATGTTCAAACGTTAAAACAATATGGCCTCCCTCCCTGAGGTGAGCCCCACTTGGTTATGAAGTAATATATTTTTTATATATTTCTGGAATCAATTAACTAAAAGTTTTGATAAGAAATTTGAGTAAAAGATGAAGTAGTTGGCTTATGGGTAGGAGCTATATTGTTTAAAAAGTTCATATCTGTAATAACCAGATCAACATACTCTCAGCTCTGTGGCACCTTTGTAGAATTCACTCATGTTGACTGCACGTAAGTCGTGGTCCACTGGAATCTGCCTAGGATGGATTGTGGTGGAAGATACTGCAATTGGTGAGATCAGTGAGGAGGCTGTCATGACTTCCAGGTGAGAAACACCTGATATTTAGCTGATGGTACAGACATTTTGAAAGATTTGAAAGTTAGTTGGTTTGAGTACAGAGATTTCAATGGTGAAATGAGGCAGAGGAAATGACTTGTATTATTATAAGGATGATGAAGCTTTGACTTCCAAATAGGAGGTTCAGAAACATGACTGCTTTCTGTGAAGTGAAGGGAGGAATGTTGTGTTGGATGTGCCATGGGGTACCCAGTTAGAGATGCTTGGTGGACAGACAGACACAAGGCTAGATGCAGGGAAAGGGCGAGAGCTATGGATTGAGAGGTGCCTGCACACATGTCATGTTAGGAACTACAGGACTGAGTAAGACAATATGGACTTAGCTAGAGATTAGTAAATTGATATATGATTCAGAGGAGACTTGGGAGACTGGCTAGTTTTATCTTCACCATAGTGAGCCATCTAAATTACATTACCTAGGTCGTGGCAGGTATGAGCCAAGCCATAGTCTCTTCTCATCCTATACAGCTCTTGACCTCTTCTTCCTCAGTGGGTACTCTTGTTGGGGATGGTTGTGGCCTTGCTGACCGTGATATGGTGTAGTCTTCGTCTCCCCAAGAGCTCTAGTGTGTTCCTAGAATGAATATATCAGCAGGAAGCCAAGGCCATTTGGTAGAGCTAGGTGACAAGTATTTGTTCATTCATCAAACATTAACCTTCCAAGCATCAGCCATGTACAGAGTGCAGATCTGGGAAACCAACCAACCTGCAACTTCATTCAGCAGAAGGTTTTGAGTTTGGCTTTTCTGGATGACAAATCATAATTCCAATTTTACTTAATTGGAATGATAAAGAGAATAATGTAATCACATTTTATGTGCACAAATAGTACTTTTTAATACTCTATTATGTATGTATAATTCACTAAGATCCCGGCCATGCTTTACCTATTCTTTATTTTTTTTCTCCTTGGAAAGTTACACAATTCATTTTTATAACATTTTAATGTAAAATTAACACCATATTGTGAACAAGCCTTCGTAGTTTACATAATTTCCTTGGATTTATTGCTTGTGGTTCTATATATAAATCATAGCAATATGACAAATTAGAAATTGCTTCTCTACCTTGTCCATTATATTTATGAGATTGGGTCATAATTACTAAAGTATTCATTTTCAAAGTCTCTTGGTTTGACTCCAATCTCATTTATTATGATTGCATTATTTCTGTAATGCTGTTTATTAGTTGGTGCCAGTCAATATTATAATACATTTGCTGTGCTGCAGCCAAGTCATATAGTAGATATAAAGTTCTGTGAGTCACATCTCTTATCATGCTGTCAATTGTCGGTGAATGAAACTAAATGAAGAATTTTTTCATATGTATTTATAAGATGCACATATTTACTATGGCATGGACAGAGAAATAGCTAGGAGACAGATATATAGAGAACATCGTTGACATATAGTGGGCCTTGTTTTCTCGTATGTAAAATAAGATTAGCCTAGGTGAGGGGTTTTTAATCTATGGTTTGCAAAGCCTTGAGTTTCCTTGGAGGTGACCTAGGGGAGATCTCTGAGAATTTGGGACCTTCTCCCTACATGATAACAAGAGCAGCTGCATTTTTGTGTATATTGGGTAACTGTGCATAATCGTGTTTGGATAAATGTTTTCATAGGTCTAATATTCTATGATTTTGTGAGTCGACTACAGAGATTGCTATGGATGTGAGAGAAATAATAGATCATGAGCCCATGAAGCTCTTTGCCTGTGGATACCTGGATGTGTGGAAGTGCCTGAGGGGTAAGCGTGAAGGAAAGGGACCTTATTAAAATGAAAGCAGCACACCTTAGCACATTCACTGAGCCTTGCTTGTTGGGGAAGCAAAAAGTATTGAGGCCATATTCCCAGTCTCAACAATGTCATATTTTACAGAGGATAGACATGAGGAAACCAACGCTATGATCCCAGCCAGGCAGAAGTGAGCAGAAGGTGATGTGGGAACACAGAGGAAGGCTCCCAATTCAACAGGTACATGGCACTGGGGTCGGGAGAGGCTTCTGGGCAACTGAGGCAGCTCCCAGCCTGAACTGTGTTGGAAGTTCACTACAGACGGTCTCCAGTGCCGACAATCTGGCTCTCCTTCTCTTGGAAGTTACTGTGGTTGACTTCCATTCACATTGGATCTTACCCTACAGTAGCCTGCATAATTTTTCATCCAGAAGTTTCAATGAATGCTTCTTGAAAGATGTTAAGAGAAAAATGCCCAGGAGAGACACATGAAAGGGTGGAGGGTGATGGAAATGGGTTGATGGGAACTAACACACTTGAGAATTTCCCTGAAAGACTTGAGTTCCCATGGGTGACATTGGCCAAAGTCTATACAGACCTACATGGGTCAAGTGTTGGAAGTGTAACCTTTCACAGCTGTGAGGTCAGGGTGTGTCCAAACAGGTCAGGAATTTCTCCCTCAGTCTCGGAGCTAATTATGTGGTTGTGTGTGCTTAGCTAATGTAAAGTGAAAGATTGAGACAATAGTCCAGATAATTGTGGTGGAGATACGAGGTCTGCAGGTGTGTTATGATATTGATCTCTGTCAGTCAAGCCAAAGTAGGAGGTATTTCTCTGAATTTAGGTAGCTGCTTTGCGTTGATATGCAAGCTCATTGAAACTGCTAGTAGTGACCTTTTCCCCCGGCCACCATACAACTCTGAGGAGCAGCATGTACACAGGATATGATGGGGGTGGGGACTCCTGCAGCCCAGCAACGTGACATCCCTGTGCCTTCCTAATACCAAGGAGCCATCTTCCAGCTGTTTGTTGGTCATCTCTAGCTAAATAGCCCAACAGCAATCAGCAATCAACATTTTCCACACCAAGTATGCCAGCTTCTCCCCAGTTCCCACCCCCCTAACCACCTGCTTTCTCTCATGTTCTTAATCTTCATCAAGCAATATTGCCATCCCCTTAGTCATCTCCTTTATTTGTGTTTCTCAGAGCCCAAACAAAGCCAATTACAATGCCAATTGATAAATTCCTTTTCTTTCTGTCTTTCTTTCTTTCTTTTTTTTTTTTTTTTTTTTGCTTTTTGTCCCAGCATTAGCATCTTCCACCTTCAGGACATCTGAGAACCTTCTCACACTGAGAAGTTCTATGACTGGTCCCTCCCAGCCCATGGACTCTGCTCCTTCGGACAGAGACTTTTGTAGAAGAATACCACCAAAGTCCACTTTTTAAAGCTCAGATTTGGTGGTGGACTCTCATTCTTTATTTCTCAGTGAATCCAGGGTAAAATAAAGACTTCTCAGCCTAGTGTGCTACATATTTCATTTTAAGATCCCAAATGACTACAAACTTACCTCCTGATTATTTTGGTCCAAGTCCTCCATGCTTCAGTTACTCAGCACCATGCAGAGTTCCCAGCACTTCTTTTTTTTTTTTTTTCCTTTTTGGTGAGGAAGATTGTCCCTGAACTAACATCTCTGCCAATCTTCCTCTATTTTGTATGTGAGACACCGCCACAGCATGGCTTGATGAGTGGTGTGAATGTCTGCACCCAGGATCCGAACCTGTGAACCCCGGGTGGCTGAAGTGGTAAGTGAGAACTTAACCACTACGCCCCCGGGCTGGCCCCTCCAGCATTTCTGAACTCCTTTTCCTTCGAGATTTTGCATCAATTTCTCCTCTCCAGCCTGGAATGCCTGTTCTCCCATCTCTGCCCATCTAAGTTCTCACCATCAGTTCTACCACGTGTGGGCACCTTCCCAAGATATTTCTCTGCATGTTGTCCCTGGATGTCTGCCACACGCACAACTGGGGGATATAGAAGAGAGTTATGTTTCTTCATTGTCACGTCTCTCCTTTTCACAGCTGAGAACATACGCAGACTCAATCACCGTGCCTCAGGGGCCAAATCCATCCAAAGTTCCTCAAGCTCCTTCTGGAGAGTGCTGAGCTATAATTCTTAGGAAAATAGCAGAATGAAGATAAAGAATATGGACACCGTATGACTCTAGCAGCAGAGTGAGGACATGCATTGTCAAGGAGAGGCGCTTATGTGTTATCTACTCGGAGTCTGTCTTTTGTTAGAGAGCTGGAGAAGAAACGAGAAGCTTCCGAAGGTCCTCAGCTGCTAACATCTCTAAACGTCCACCTCACTTGTGCGATGACCACAGTGTGTGTTTATTTCATACAATCCGTGCATTTGTAAGAAACAAGATGTGTTTGCTTATGGTGTATATGCACTCACCAGCCATGTGTTAATTGACCCATTTCTGTATAACGGATACATAGACACATTTATAGATTTTATAGATTACAGATCCTTTGTTATCAGAGAACAGGAGACTGGATTCCCTCTCCCCTTGAGGCATGCTTTCCATAAAGGAGTGAGTCTAGCAGACTCACATCAAACAAACTGAAGTCTCTGTTTTTTCCCCAACACTTACTCCAGACTGGAAAGCAAAATATAATTAAATTACACTTTTGTTTTTTTCTAGTTCATTAACCCTAACTATAATTCAAATTCCTTCTGGGCACGTTTTCATTTCTTTGGTATCATTTCATTAATTTTTTTCTGACCAGTCCTGTACATTTGGCTCATTCACAGTGGATTCCTTCTTCCTTTGTCTCGTCAGCAGCAGTATCCCCAACTCCATTCCCACTGGCTTTGTTCTGGGGAACGATTTGGTCATTGTCTTTGGCCACGCCTATATGTGTGTGTTGGAGATCTCAATCCCGTGTTCCAAACCTCGCCACCCCAGCTCCCATGTATCTGTAATGGAGAGCTCACTCTGGACATTCTCAGGCTCTTCACTGTGTTCCCCTCTCTGGGGCTTGTCCGTGCTGACTTCTTAGTTCAGAGGTCGTGGATGTCTTACCCACACCTGGACATCTCTCAGGAGTGCTCCTCATGAAGAATGGATACTGGGTAGCTGTCATTTGGATGAATAAATTAGAAAATATGGGATGTGGTGTGCAGACACATGATATTTATCATATAATCCGAAGTTATGTGCATTAACTTGGACACTGTAAGTTGTATCAGATGGAATGTTTTAGCTGTCTGGCTGAGGTGTCCTGATTGTCTAAGGCAGGACTTCTCATCCTTGGCGCAACTGACATTTGGGCTGAATAATTCATGGTTTGGGTGACTGTCCCGTGCACTGTAGGATGTTTAGCAGCATCCTTGGCCTCTACCCACTAGAAGCCAGTAGCACCGACTTCTCCTCAGTGTGACAAACCAGAATGCCTCCAGACATTGCCACACTTCCCCATGGGGGTGGCAAAGTCATCCCTGGTAGAGAACCACTGATCTAAGATTAGGTACTAATTAAGGACAGATGTCCAACCCCAATCTATAGAAAGGAGGACACATAGAAATGAAAGGACTGTGGAGTCCAGCATGTAGACAACTGTCAGAATACATTAAATACATCACATTATTCTGATGCAAAACATTTCTTTTGACTGATTTCGGTATGCGTCTGCATAACAGCGGTTTCAAAGGAAAATAGTTTTGCTTGAAGTGAGAATTTATCCAAAGGTGAACTACGAGGATCACATCCAACATTTGCCCTGGGAAAGATTCAGAATTCTTTTTCTCTTGACAGTAGAGGAAGGTTTTTTCCTTCCTTTTTAATTTTTTTCTCACTTTTGGTCCACCAGGGATATCTCAGATTCAGAAGAAGGTGTTGATATTCCACAAAAGACAAGTACAAAGGACTAATGCTCAAGTGCTTGGTTGCAAACGTCGTGCGGAAAGATTTCCCAGGGTGCCAAGAAGAGGAAATTTTTTTCTTTTCAGCAAAAAGGGCAGAAACCTGAGTTAACTTGCAGAAATAAAAGGAATATAGGGACCTGCCTGTCACTCAAAAATATTTGCAAAGAAATCAGGGATCTATCGCCAGAACCAGTTTCAAATATCTCGCTCTGCTTCGCTTTGCTGGAACACGTTCCCCTGGAAGTAGAAGCCTCACCAGGTCTTTGGTGAGAGTCAGAAGAGGATTGCGCTCAGCTCGGCTCTCCGTGATGTGCGTGCAGTTCCTCACACGGAGCCGGAGATGGAGAATGTCATGGGGGCGTTGCTGAACCCACACGGGCACTAACCATGCCTTCACTCTTCCTGCTCACTGATGCTCGCCTTCCTTTTAATCTGACACGGGTGGCAGGAAACTTGTTCTCAGAGCCGTCCTCATTCAGATCCTGGGGTGAGGAAAAGATCATTGCACGTAAAGGCTGAGGGAAGTGGAATGAAGTTATCTGGAGTTTGAAAGCTGGCAGAGCTCCGTCGGCAGTGAGAGCCCTGAAGCAGCTCCATCCTTCCATCTGCGAACAGCAATTCCAGCAGCTCTGTCCCCAAACTGCTTTTGGCCGCCCTCCGAACTGATAACTGGAGGCCTTTTTCCTGCTTACAGAAATCTGTCTTCGTCACTTAGAAAGAGGAACAACCGGAGCTGAGTGAACATCTCTCAGTTTAATCAAACACCTTGGATTTCACCTCTCCCACTTTGGAACGTTCATTACGTGGTCCTAGGCATAGAGAGAATTTCTACCATGGCTCCTTGCTTGGTTATAAGCCACAGTGTAAAGCCTCACCCATCTGAGATGGAACCGTGCACAAGCCACAGCTGTGCTGTTCCGGAACCTTCTCTGATGTGGCCATGGTGGTTTCGTTCTTGATGCTCTGAGACTCTGACCACAGAGGGGCTGCTGAAGCTGCTGTCTCAAAGCACATGTCTGGGTTCTCTTCAGTCCCTCAAACCCAGCACGTCCATGGAAGAGAGCTCTTCCTCTAATTTGCCTCCCAAGGTCTGGGAACCTTGAGCAAGACTCTGCACTCTGTTTTTTTGCCCCCTGTGGCATGAGGGAAGATGGTGGCCTTCCTTACAGAGATGTGCTGTAGTAATGACTAGATTGGGGAATGTATGCTGGTACAAAATATGAAAGGCAGCCCTGAGCCACAGTAGCCTCTAAAAAAATAGCCATCAGTATCGATATATCAATATTTGATTCTGGAAAAGCAAATTCAAGACGCTGAACTCAAGCTGGCCAACCAGAGATTGTAGAAAAGGGGGGAGCTTTCTAGGCCCAGTCCGGCTTGCGTTTATTCAAACATTATTCATCAAATATTTATTGACCACCACTAGGTGTACTGTGAAAAGTTTGAGGAATGCAAAGATTAAAAAAACAGAGAGCCCTGTTATCAAGATGCTCAGAGCTTGCTAAGTGACCTGTACATTTGTAGTGAATGTGGCCTACACTTCGTTGGGGCCATGGTAGAGCAAAGCCAGCTGCTGGGGGGACATATGGGAAAGAACTAATCCAATTGAGGGGGAGAAGTCCAGGGTGCAGGAGTCAAGAAATGTTGGTGGAGGACGTAAGGTCAAAACTGACTCTCATCTGCTAACTAAGCATTTTCCGAGGTTTTAAATCCACGGATTTTTGTATTTGAGCCGATGCCTCCCTGGCAGACCGAATGCACTGCAGGGGGCTTGCTGAGAAAGGGACGGGGAACTTGACAGTCTTCCTGGCGTCACAGGCACTCAGAGGGGTCAATCCTAACCATAAGCGACGGAGGATCCTTTACAGCGCTCCCACGCTGATATGACCTTGACGTGAGGAAGGTGTTCACAGCCAGGAAAGAGTAGAGTATTCATGGGTTCCACACCCACAGACTGTGTAGGTACTGTTTACGATCCGAGGTTGGTTGAATCCTGGGATGTGGAATCTGCAGATATGGAAGGCCGACTAAAGGACTGAGCATCCGTGGATTTTAGTATCAGTCGGGGATCCTCGGAAGCGGTTGTTGAAAAACTTTGAGCAGCACTTGACAGAAACTTGTGCACCTTCATCAACTCTTGACTCCCCCCAGCACCCGACCTGACATGGCTTAGCCCTTCTTACCTGACCAGGCTGCTTCTCCAGACGGATGCCTTCCACAGTCTCGCCCGTGAAGTAGGCTTTAATTCTCTTTTAGAGACGTCTTCTTTACACACAGAATACAACAATCTCCTCCAATAGTGGTCCACTTACCAGAAGTCGTGCTTTTCCCTTTGAGTTGGCCTGTCAACTCACACATGTGCCCATCAGACTCAGTTGACTTGGCTAGTCTCCCTCCTCCATTCAGGGTGCCCTGTGGCTGGTGACTGGTGTCTTGCACTCTAAGGCCATTCTTGCTGCTCTCTGGCAATGTGATGTCCATGGTGGATCCTGTGGCTGAAACCCACTTTCTGGCATTGCACCACACAGCATGCTTTTCAAAGCCTTTAAGACTTGAGAAGGCCTTATCCTGATTACTTCCTCGGAGGCCTGAGGACCCCTGACTGCAGGCCCCTCCCATCGTGCCTGGGGCCGGCCAGTGACCCACCATATCTGGGCTTTGACAGCATCCCAGGCATTGAACTTGCCCTTCTCCCACCTGACAACAACACTTTGTGTTTCCAACCTCAGCTTTTCATTGCCGTGAAGACTTTTGGAAGTACACTGTCATTTGTTCTCAAAATATCCCAAGGCTCAGATCACTGTGATTGCCCAAGGTCACAGAGGAATTTGCCAAAGCCATGGGACCTGAGGTGACTTGCTCCAAATCACCGTGTGAGAGTGTAGACACTGCAGTAGAAGTTGGTGCCCGGGATTGGATTATGCTCCTGGATTAAGTCTTCTTGTGGAGTTTTTCCTGCCTTCATTCTCCTCACCTGGGGCTGGCTCCTTTCTAGCCTATAAGGTTCCTCGCCATCTGTCCTACTTTTAATTCTTTTTAAATAAGAAAAAGAATAAAACAGGAATAGACTGGGCATACGCCTCTTTTTAGCTTTGTTTGTGGTCTTATTTTTCAAGATCATTGCTCTGGGCACTGTAATTGGAGAAGCACTTACTACCTTCCATTTATAACTATTATTAATTTAAAATCTGCATGCTAAGTGTGAGTGAGGAAAGGCCCAGATCATTATCAATACGCCAACACCCACAAAAAAATTAGTCAGGCACCTACCCGTTATAAATCCTCTATTCGAGGAGATATTTGTTGCTGGCAAAGATGATCCTGATGTAATGGAAGCATTTAATGTAGAAAATGTTGTTCTATTTCTCTTCTTGATAGCCCAGACAACCAGGGCGGCAAGCTGGGGAGAGAAGCGAGAGAGGAAGGCTGCCTGAGAAAAGCAATACGTTTGCTAGGCTGATCAATAAGAAGATTAACTTAACCAAGTAGAAGACTTATCAATCTTCTTATTGATCAGTTTAGCAAACATATTAGTGTGCTGCTGTAGCGTTACAGGGCAGTCCAGGCGGCGCTTCATCAGGTCCGCGGTGGATGAGCTGTCCCTGGCGCTGGCCGCTGGACCTCTTGCTGATGGTGTGAACGCCCATAGAAAGGTCATCTCCTTCTCTTCCTGTGAAAGGTTGTCCCTAGAGAAGGGGATTGATGGAGAAATTGAAGTGGGATTATGTAGGTGACTATTATGAGCTGGACTCAAATTCAATCAACAAACTCTTCTTTGGTAAGGATTCCTGTGACTCAATTTTTTTTTTAAAAAAAAGCATACTGAGAGTTTTTATTTGTAGAATATTTAGTGCAAGTTCAAAGGAAATTATTTTAAGTATTCACGTTGGTGAGACACCTGGTTGTGATAATTTACTGTTCTTTATACTTGAGGGCTGAGAAACAGATTAGCGTTCATCTTCAGAATCAGTGTAAACACTTTCGTATTTTATTCTTAAAAAAAACTATGCTTTGAAATTTTTTGGACAAATGTCAAATACTTCACTTTAAATCATTGGTATGAAATAATGAAGAGGGTTTGAAGGGATATTTATGTAGTTTCAAAAAATTTTTATTTATTCATTCAATAAATATTTACTGTGCATAAAGTCTAAATCTTTCAGCTTCTGACGTAAGACACGTCCATTCTGTGCTGCTAATCGCAATCCTCCTGACGAGGAGGAGAGTGGAGGAGAATTAAATGACATCATTCCAGGAGGTGAAGTGTAGCTCTCCTTGATACGCATTCACGACACTAAGGAAATGGCAAATCCTGAGCTTAATTATTCACAATTAATATGATCTGCAACTTGAGTAATTTTATTATAAAACTAAATTCCCTTCCTAGCTAATTCCATAATTGTTTGCCTCATTTCACCTCCTTTCATAAAGGATAAATACTTGGCCCGAGATCACTTGCCTCTTATTTCCCTTTAAACCTTTGGAACAGAAGTTTCATTCCAGAGAGACTCAGACACCATTACCTTTTAGCCTCTTAGAGATAGATAGACGTGCAATGGTTCCTGCAGAGGAATGAAGAGTACTGAGTGGCAGGGAGGGGAGAAATGCTGTCTATTCATCTGAGGACCTCTCATTCCTACTGGGAATTCCTGTGAAGATCCTGGAGGGAAGAGTCAAATGCCAGAGGATGTCAATGGTGATGTTACAGAGGGAACGCTGGATGGGGACAGCGACTTGTGATAACTACTTTTTTATCACCTGTAATTTTGTGGGCTTAAGCAGAGAAAATGAGGGGATCATCTATTGGTTAATTCATTCAAATATGTTTATGGAAAGCTTCATATTTTGCCAAGAACTTGGTCTGAAAGATGAAAATACATGCTCTCTGCCTTCAGAAAATGCAGAGTCTAGACGGAAGGCAGGCATGTGCTGCCATGCCCATTGAAGGGAGCATTTATAAGGCACATCACTTCTCCTCTGCCTCGGTGTAGGAACCCTAAAACACTCACCCTGTACAAGGGTTTCCTGTGGGAAACAGGGTTGCAGTGGCCTCCATTGGTTGTGGAAAACAAGGCAGAAATAATTCTTTTTCTAGGGAAAGGGAAAAACAGAATTTTAACTTGTGTCTGGCTTAGGGACATCTAGCTCTTGATGTTCCGAGCTCTACAGGAAGATGGAGTACCTGGCTTAACGGGCCCAGGGGTGTCGGGACAGGGAAGCTGGAGGGACATGGCGTGGGGAAACCTGGTGGCCCTTCAGGACTGGCCGGAAGCTCTGGTCCTTCTCAAGTCTGTTTCAGTGAGTGCTTTATAGACGACCACATAATACCCAGTTGGCCTAAATAGAAAAGGAAAATGAAAGATCTCTGGCCACGTACTCTCTGGTGGGACTGGGCATGGTCTTGCTGATTGGAAGTGTTCTGACGTCTGCAGTGATGTTGGAGACTGGCTCATCTCGGCTCAGCGTGCCCATCACAGAGAACCTGCATGGCTCTTTCCTTCATGCTGACTCAGCTCTAATTCATCCTCGGTAGGTGATCAGTTCTTAACACACACATGTGCTGTTAACTTTGAAACCTGGGCTGAGCCTCCATATGGAGCAAGTTGTTTTCAGGACACGCCAAGGCAGGAGTATGAGAAACAGTACTTTCTCCAGTGTTTTAATTCAGAAATTATAAATTAATTTCTGTCTTGAGATTTGGAATTTAGGAATATTTAGGAGAAACACATCATTTTAGAGTTTCTTGATCCAGTCTGCTAATTTTTTAAAGCTGATTATAGAGCAAAATTTTTAGCAAAGTAAAACATGAATCTGAATCATAGAACACTGTTTATCAAAGGGTGGTTTGCAAGACAACCAGGATCACATTCAAATAATGAGCTTGCTGCAAATTCTGATTGCTAGGCCCTGCCCCAGACTTAAAGAATTAACATCTCTGGGGCTAGAGCCCAGAAATAATGAATTTTAACAAATCTTCCTAGGAATTCTTATGCCCCTTAAAGTCTTAGAGGCAATTTGTTTAACAGGCTTGCTTTACGTTTGTTGAATATTACCAATGTTTAGATCCTTAAACATTCATATATAACTTGTATCTGTAGGGATAAAGTTATGCACACACGTGTGTATGGCTATAAATCTGTCAGTTTAGACATATGACCTTCACGTGAGCTGCACGGAAAGCGTGCCAGAGGCTTGATTCATACATGTCTCTGACCCAGCACTGACCGAGGGTGAGATGTGGTCAAACCCTCATGCAGTTTTCACGGCGGTCTGGCGAGCTCCTGTTTCGCATCACGTAGCGTTTTAACATTGCCTGTGCCCGGATATACAGTGATTACAAACTTGGACAGAAAGAAACGAACTATCTGAGACTCTTTGCCACCATCACAGCAGGTCCCCCTGTATGCGTGGAACTCTGGGAGAATCCACCACGTGTGCTGAAAAGACAGATGCCGTCTGGAGTCCAGGTCGGTGTGTCTTCTGTGCTGGGTGTACTTCTGGAAATGCTTTCCTAAGGTTTAGGAAAGCCTGTGCCCTGGGGAAAAGAGCACTTTAAAGTCATAGTATGATGGCTTTTGTGAAATAAAAAGTCTGCTTCCACTTGTAGATTTGGACTTTTACATGTAAAATTAACCCTCAGAAGGATGCCCACCCATATGAGATACGTTAGAGCTTTCTGACTGTCGGAGTATCCCCAGACAGGATGACCTCCCTGGGAGGTCTGGGAAACCCCACCTCTCTTGCCCTGGAGGCCGTGCAGAACGGACTGGGAAACTGCGTGTCCCCAGGCAAATTAAGCGTGAGTTGGCTCGCTGAAAGGAGTCACCTTTATGGCTCTTTCTGAACCAAAGAGATTATGATTCTGTTAAATTATTGATGGAAAAAGTAAAATTTTATCCAAAAGCCTGTTTATCTTGTGGGTAGCCAACAAAGTAGTGAACTCAGGGGCTCAATAAAGCCAAAGGTTTAGAGACACAGTCTCCAAAGCCGCTTCTTGCTGTAACACCTGGATTTCACAAAGCAAAATGTCTGTCTACAGCTCAGGAGGGTTATTTCTGTCGTTCCTGAACAGCAAGGCATCTCCTAACCTGGGGACCACCACGCGTGTGCTGGCAGCTGCTCCTCCGAGCTGTGACAGTGGCCCGCTCTGAGCATTCTCTCCTGTCTCCCGCTGTTTCTCTTTGGAGTCAACATCACACATTCATGGAGTAGCTAACCGTGTGGAGAGATTTCGACCAAGGAACGAGTTTTTCTCTTTGCTCAGTTAATTGGCCATAAGGGGCCCAGGCCTCTATCCTGGTCTCATTAACACCAAGTTTTTACTCAATGGCCTAACTGACCCATGGCCAGAGACACCCTGCTCGTCAAATGGCAAGATGAAAGCCGTCTGCACCCTCATCGTTCATTGACATTTACATCATGATGGCTGGAACTCTGGGGGCCATTGGTCTAAGGGGAACTTGCTGGGGAGACTCTGAGATTCCTCCCATTTTGGCACCTGCATTTGTAGGAAAGACCTCCGGTGCTCAAAGAGGAACTTATAGAGCAGGTAAAAACCAAACAATCGAAAGCCATTTGATTGGCATAATCTGGAAACCTTAGCAGAGGGGAAAATAGCAGAGGGCACAGGACAGTTCCTCTTCAGTAAACCTTGTGGGTAACCTGGGAAGGGCTGAGGAGCAGGAGACCCACCAGATGAGAAGAAAAATTTGTTTGAATGTATCTGAAGGGAGGTGGCCACGGGATAAGAGGTCATGCATTCATTCATTCCCTGGCTCACTATTTGCTGGGCACACACGCTATGCTGGAGACTGAGGCAGCACAGGGATAAGAAGCCAGAGAGACTGGGTCTCTGGGAAAGCCTGGTGCTCTAGGCTAGTGAGTAAATATTTATGGCCCAAGTTTGGGTGCTTTGTGGTGTGGTTTCCTGCACAGTTGTGTCCATGTGTCCTCAGCAGGTCTGTCTGTATTGAGTCATGAGCTTCTCATCTGTGGGCTTAATTCAGGTGAGTCTCTTGCACCTCCCCAGCGGTGTACCGAGAATGTGGACGTGTGGGCGAGCGCCGAGGAAAGCGGATGACGGCGGTGGTTATTGCCTGCCCTGGTGGTCATATAGATGAAATAGCCAAGGGATGAGAAATGAGTTATGATTTATTTATCATGGTGTTCCTCATCAAGAAAGAGAAGAAATGGTAAAATTATAAACACCCACTAGTAGTGAGGAACCTGAGGGACTGTCACAGATCGGGATCCCTGGAAAGTTACTTGGACAGGGGAGTTGTGTGATGGTGATTTGGGGGAGATCTGGGGAGATGCACTGGTGAGCAAATGAGGAGGCAGGACTGTGCAGGGGAAAAGTCGATCAGCACTGCGGTTGAAGCTGAGGTCTCAGCCGGTCCTGGAGCTGGATAACCCTCAGAGCTGTTCCAGGGGCTGCTGGCTGTCTTCCTTCACCGTCAAGCTGCTGCTGTCCCCTGGGAGGAGCTGTGACCTTGGGTAAGACAATTCTCTGCGCTTTTAGCAGGTCATATTCCCAGGACCCCAGGGGGATGGGTGTGTCAGGCCTAGAGGGGATCTGGGTGGAGGACCACGGGATCCACTGCTGGGGCCCCCCCAGTCCAATATTCTGTCCCATGAAGGAGTCCCACGCACCATACCTCTGACAGACGGTCACCCAGCTTCTGTTAGAAACTCCCCCATCCCTTTTGCAAGTCAGCTTATTCTGTCTCAGCCTAATTATAGAGCTATCAGACATGTCTCCCTTTTAGCCAACTAAACATGCCTTTCTACAATTTTCACCTAGCACTGATAGAGTTACAAGGGGGAACCACTAAAAAGCCAGCTGCTGGTCCTACCTCTGTCATAGAATAAGTCTACTTCCCCTCTCTGTTGAGAGCTCTTTAAACCACCAGCAGAGTGTCTGGTCCTTTAGGAACTCGCTCTTCTCTCGGCTCAGCAGACTGCTCTGGCATCCTTGGAGCATAACCGGAGGAGTGGTTAAAGACTAAGGAAGAAAATAACTTTAGAGAAATCTTACAAATCACTTAGTCCAGGAAAATAAAAGTCTGGGGGCTTTGGGGAAGAAAGAGAGAGTGGCAGTTGGCATTGGGCATGAGTTGTGAGAGGGACACTTCGTCAGGCGGTGCAAAGTGTTGGCCTCTAAAGACGGAGCTTCCGTGAAGGTGGACCGCTCTGCCTGCCCTAGTGGATACTAAATTCACCTCCCAGGTGTTTTCCAGAAGCCAGTTCAATGAAATTTTAGTCCTACCTGCATTAACCAAGGCCAGCACCTCTCACTGTTGGAATGTCATCCCTTTTTGAGGTACACCAAGGCAACTGGACATAATCCAAGGTAAAGTTTCCGGCTGGGACCTTCATCGCTGCCACCCTACAAAACAGGGATCCTGGGAGACAGAGGTATGTCTTCTTCCAGAAAACTGGGACATTCAGAAAAGGAAGAAAAGAAATGACAAGTTCTACCTCTCAGGCCCGGGATAAGGGCTGCTCCCTCCAGCCCAGTGTGAACAAGATCACCCGGAGGGAGGGTCTGGTGTCGCCCCTGCAGTCCCCAGGCAGAGTCAGTGCACAAAGCTGTCATTAACGCACTGGGAAACAAACTCAGAGTACCAGTCATTAAAGGCTTTATTTCCATGGAAAAATAGAAATGTAAGTAGCTTGTTTGACCTCAGTTTTTTCTTTGGTATGATGAGGAAAGTGGAATAGGTGATATTTAGGTGCTTCCACTGTGAGATTCATATAGACAGATAGAAATATAAAAATACTTTAAAATAGGTCGTTACTATTAAGTAGGAAAAAAAAACAACCTTGAACAGACGATATTTAAATCCAATATTAGAATAATACAATTAGTAAAAACACATGCTTTCTGGCTATTAAATAATAGTTTTGTTTTTGAGACATGTTTTTAAATTTTTAAATTTTTATTTATTATTTTGAAATTTATCTGAATTTGGAGATGTGATCCTGGCTCCATTCTTTAAACCCGCTGTCACCTCCTCTGTGAAGCCAGTGGGAGAAACACTCTCATTATCATTTACAGATACCAAGGGAAGAGTCCTGACTGCCAGGCTGGGTCAAGCATCGAGCCAGGGCCAGTGAAAGCATGAACCACATGTGTCCTCCTGAGCCCTCAGCGATGCAGGGGGGGGTGGGGCACGTTGCACAAAGGGCCATCCTCCTGGTTGGGTGTGGGTGGGCCTGGCCAGCACACACTGCACAGCTGTGGTGGCAGGGAAAATGTCACAGCCCCTCTATGCTGGTTGGCAGGCAGCAGCTGCCATGAGGACCCAAATGCCACATCTCAGCCAGCAAGGCCTCTGAGGCCCCCAGGCCTCTCTCCACCTACAACCAAAGGGATGACTCTTGGCACCAGAGGGGCCTCTGGGACACACTCTGGTGGCCAGGCAGCATCTGGCTGATCAGTGGCCAGTGTGTAGGACTGTCCAGTATTTTGTCACTGCTACCCCAGGCATAGGGGTGTGGGGGGAGGGGGCTGAGGTGGATGGAGTGGTCATCGGTTCTCAGAAGAGCAGAGCTGGGTGAAAGCAGCAGACAGACAACGTTTCCGGTACATCCAGCTGACTTGACCCTAACCCGTGGGACCTCTCTCAAGCTTTTTGCTGCCCTAAACCTCTGCTGCATCACGGATTCATGTGAGGGGATAATTCCATTCAAGCCTGATGTATGTAAAATGCTTCACATACAGTAGGTCAAAATAAATGTTCATTGCAGGAACTTGGGTTTTAACCACCATGAACTCCCTAAAAAGAGAAACGCAGGGACAACGTGCCTCTCCATGCCCCCTTTATGATTGGAGAATGGTAAAACTAATTTTAGCAGAAATTTGAAAGGATTGAGATTGTTAGCTATAACCTGGAACTATTGTGCTGATATAAATTAACTCACTTAATTTAACAAATTATCTTCTATCTAGAAGCAGAAACTCTGACTCTCTGTACATATATACGTTTATAAGAATAAAGATACGTTATCTTCAGATGCTCCAAAGGATATGGGTAATGTTTAAATAAATGACTCATTTTAGTGGCACATTTAAACACATTTGGATACAGTCGATTATTCAAATTGTAAAGTGCGGTATAAATAGATTCTATTAAATTTTATAATGCGAAAACCAACTATGCTTGCATCATGACAAACAAGTCTGTATAAATCCAAGACAAGACTCAACGTGAGTCGATCCTACAGCGACTGTTGTGCACACTCAGGGATACAGCCATAGAGGTGATGCCCATTTTTGCTGTTCCCCAGGAACTGGCACCACCTGTCCCATTCCCCAGGGACTCAAGCCAGAAACCGTCATTCCACCCTCCCCCTCACCACCCATGTTCACCACACCTCTATCATGTTACCGCCGCCATAGATTAAGGTACTATCTTTTCATTTAAATCACAGAGAAATCTCTTAACCCTACTTCTTGTTTTCACGTCAACTCCAGTGGTTCCCTGTCCATACTTAAAGATGTTTCTGACCAGGGCACCCCCACGCTTCTGTCCCTGTGCTGCCTCCGTCTCTGTGCTACCTTCCCCTGTTGCATTTTGGATTAAGTCCATTTCCGTGCTGGGACCAGCAGAGCATATGAGGTTACCCCTGCCCACCTCTGTAGTCTCACCTGTGACACTCTTGCCACCGCCAGTCACTGCACTATGTCTCTGTTATGTTCTGGAACAGCTTTGTCCCACTTCGCCATCTTCCCTCTGCCTGCACCATCGCTCTTCCCTCCTCTGGACAAGGTGAACTCCTTCTAAACCTCAGCACTGAGCTCCAACACATATCCAAGAGTCACTGCCCTCACCTGTCACTACACCCTGGCTGTGCCATCCTCAGCACTCACCACTGGGTGGGTTTGCATCTTGGTTGGCTACTTCATGAGCGTGTTCTCTGTCTTTCTCACTAGAATCTAAGTTTCCCGGGGGGCAGAGTTTGCCTATCTTAACTACCACCGAATATTCAATTACTTGCACACTGACTCGAACCTGGTAGGTAATTAACAACTCTTTACTAAAAGAATGATTTCAAAAGCTGAGAGCAAAATAAACACATAATTACGATTACTACAAGTACAATGGAGGAAAAGTGCCTGATCTTACACGGAGGAGTATCAGACACTTTGTGCTCAGAATCTTGAAGTCTAGTTGCTTACTTACATATGCTAAAAAAACAGCACATTTTCGGCCGATCTCGAGTCAAGATGGCAGCATATGCAGACTCTGAACTCACCTCCTCCCCTAGACACAGCCAATTTACAACTACTCGTGGAAAAATTACCCCTGAGACAGAACTGAAAACTGGATAAGAGGAACTCCTGCAACAACGGACAATCCTAACTGAGGTAGAAGAGGCAGAGACTCCCTTCTGGAGAGGAAAAATGCCGCCTTCACAAGCCACCAGCTTCATGGACAGCGGGAGCAGCACACAGGTACGCAGCCTCCCTGGAGGCGCGGGGCCCTGAGCCGGGGAGCGCCTCCGCTGTGGGCATTTTGTGGACCCAGCACAATTGAGACCAGCGGCATAATATCTGACTTTGCCTGCTACTAAAGCATTGGGGAGCACTCCCAGAAAACCCGGTTCACAAAGAAACTAAAACCGGCTCTTAAAGGGCCCGAGTGCAAACTTACCCGTTTCAGAAAGCAACCTAAAATCACCAGAAAGAAAGGTGCACAGTGCTGTGGTGAAAAGAGACTCACCTAATAGGCCCTGAGTGCATCTCGGTGAGGGGTGAGACCTCTCCAGGGACTGGGACATTGGCGGCGGCCACTGTTGTGGCCTGGTGTGGGCGTGCTGACACAGACGCCATTGGAGTTCTCCTTGAGGCCTGCTATCCCAGGGTCTGCCCCACCGGCTAGAGCACCGATTTAATCCAGCTCAGCCAGGGCACGCAGCCCACCCTAGAGACTGGCCCCACCCAACAACAAGCCCTCAGGCAACTTGTGGGCCTGCATAGATTGGTGACTGGATTCTCTGCAGCCTGGCAACTGAGCCGACTTTAGCGGGGCAGGGTGTGCACAAGGAGCGGGTGGAGAGTGTGGGGCAGTGGTGGAGTGTGTGGGGCTCCCGCCGTGGAGAGACTGGGTCCGCTTGGGGAGGTCGGGGCATGCACACAGGGCAGGACTGTGTTGACTGTGTGTGTGGACCTGTGGGTGGCAGGGCTTGTCAGCTGCAGAAGACTTGTGCTTCTCAAAGACCCACATAGGAGGTTTGCCCCACCTTCCAAAGCCTGAAACAATTGGGTGCTCCTGTGCCTGAGGCCAGCCCCACCCAGCTGCAATCCTCAGAGAGCTGACAAGACACCTAATAGGCTAGAGGCTTACAGCAACTGTAAGGCCCTGAGCCTAACAACCTGCCACGCTGGGGGCCTACTCACTTAAAAGAAAAACTGCAACACAAACGTGGTACTAGAACTTTCAGCCAACTGTGCTGGGGTTCCCCATACCTGATAAAGAGACTGAAGGGCCCACCACAACTACAAGCAGCTGAGCATTACAACAGCTGGCCAGGAGCATAACTCGGCCTACCTGGGTGCATACAGGGAGAGCAAACAGGCCACAACAGAAGAACACATGTAGCCCACATAAGGGTCACCCCTGGAACATTGAGAACTGAGGGAAGCACACTGGAAGCCTCCTAAGGCATCACTTACATAAGGTCACCTATCCAAGAGCAGGAAACGTAGCTGACCTACCTAATACGTAGACACAAGCACAGGGAAAGAGGCAAAATGAGGAGGCAAAGGAATACATTCCAAGTAAGGGAACAGGACAAAACCCCAGAAAAGGAACTAAGTGAAACAGAAATGAGCAACCTACCTGACAGAGAGTTCAAACTAAGAGTGTTAAGGATGCTCACTGATCTGGGGAGAAGAATAGAGGACCTCAGTGAGAATGTCAACAAAGAAATGGAAGATATAAAAAAGAACCAATCAGAAATGAAGAATACAATACTGGAAATGAAAAATTCACTAGAGGGACTCAAAAGCAGAGTAGAGGATACAGAAGAACGTATCTGTGAGCTGGACAAAAGACTGGAAGAAATTACCCCAGCTGAACAGGTAAAAGAGAAAAGAATTAAAAAGAGTGAGGACAGTCTAAGGGACCTCTGGGACAACATCAAGCACATTAACATCCGTGTTATAGGTGTCCCGGAAGGAGCAGAGCGAGACAAGGGGGCAGAAAATCTATTTCAAGAAATAATAGATGAAAACTTCCCTAACCTAAGGAAGGAAACAGACATCCAGGTACAGGAATCACAGAGAGCCCCAAACAAGATAAACCCAAAGACGTCCACACCAAGACACATCATAATCAAAATGTCCAGAATTAAAGATAAAGAGAGAATCCTAAAAGCTGCAAGAGAATGTCAAGTTACATACAAAGGACACCCCATAAGGCTATCAGCTTACTTCTTAGCAGAAACTTTACAGGCTAGAAGAGAATGGCACGATATATTTAAAGTGCTAAAAGGAAAAAACTTACAGCCAAGAATACTCTACCCAGCAAGGTTATCATTCAAAATGGAAGGAGAGATCAAAATTTTCCCAGACAAGCAAAAATTAAAGGAGTTTGTCGTCAAGAAACCAGTGCTACAAGAAATGTTAAAGGGACTGATTTAAGGGGAAAAGAGAAGACCACAAATAGAAAAAATTATCTATTTCCACGATTAGAACGTAATGGATACAAATGCACAAAAAAGAGGTCAGATATGATATCAAAAACATAAAAGGAGGGAGGAGGGGAGTTAAAGAGTACAGCTTTCAGACAGAGGCCAAACTAAAGTGACCATCAATTCTGTACAGAAGAAGAAAGGAACAGAGAAGGACTACTAAAACACTGAGAAAAAAAAAAAAAGGTTAAAAGATGGCAGTAAATACATACTTATCAATAGCTACTTTAAACGTCAATGGACTAAATGCTCCAATTAAAAGGCATAGGGTGGCTGACTGGATAAAAAAACAAGACCCGTATATATGCTGCATACAAGAGACACACTTCAGACCTAAAGACACTCACAAACTGAAAGTGAAGGGATGGAAAAAGATACTCCACGAAAATGGCAATGAAAAGAAAGCTGGGGTAGCAGTACTCATATCAGACAAAATAGACTTTAAAACAAAAACTGTAAAAAGAGACAAAGAAGGGCATTACATAATGATCAAGGGAACAATCCAACAAGAGGATATAACACTTGTAAATATCTATGCACCCAATGTAGGTGCACCTTAATATATAAAGCAATTATTAACAGACATAAAAACAGAAATAGACAGTAACACAATAATAGTAGAGGACTTTAACACTGCACTTACACCAACGGATAGATCATCCAAACAGAAGATCAATAAGGAAACATTGGCCTTAAACGACACACTAGAACAGATGGACCTAGTAGATATATACAGAGCATTCCATCCAAAAACCGAAGAATACACGTTCTTTTCAAATGCACATGGAACATTCTCCAGGGTGGATCACATATTAGGCCACAAAACAAGTCTCCATAAATTTAAGAAGATTGAAATAATACCAAGCATCTTTTCTGACCACAATGGTATGAAACTAGAAATCAACTATAGGAAGAAAATCAGAAAAGCCACAAATATGTGGAGATTAAACAAAATGCTACTGAACAATGACTGAGTTAATGAAGAAATCAAAGAAGAAATCAAAAAATACCTGGAGACAAATGAAAATGAAAATACAACATGCCAGAATTTATGGGATACAGCAAAAGCGGTTCAAAGAGGGAAGTTTATAGCAATACAGGCCTATCTCAACAAACAAGAAAAATCTCAAATAAACAATCTAACAATGCACCTAAAGGACTGGAAAAAGAAGAACAAACAAAGCCCAAAATCAGTAGAAGAAGGGAAATAATAAAAATCAGAGCAGAAATAAATGAAATAGAGACCAAAAAAACCATAGAAAAAATTAATAAAATAAAATTAATAAAAGCTGGTTCTTTGAAAAGATTAACAAAATTGACAAACCTTTAGCTAGACTCACCAAGAAAAAAAGAGAGAAGGCACAAATAAGTAAAATCAGAAATGAAAGGGGAGAGGTTACAACAGACACCTCAGAAATAGAAAAGATTGTAAGAGAATACTATGAAAAGCTATATGCCAACCAATTCGACAATCTGGAAGAAATGGATAAATTCTTAGAATCATACAACCTTCCAAAACTGGATCAAGAAGTAGAGAATTTGAATAGACCAATCACCAGTAAGGAGATCAAAACAGGAATCACAAACCTCCCCAAAAACAAAAGTCCAGGACCAGACGGCTTCCCTGGTGAATTCTACCAAACATTCAAAGAAGACTTAATACCTATCCTTCTCAAACTCTTCCAAAAAATTGAGGAGGGGGGGAAGCTCCCTAACTCATTCTATGAAGCCGACATAACCCTGATACCAAAACCAGACAGGGACAACACAAAAAAAAAGAAAATTACAGGCCAATATCACTGATGAACATCGATGCAAAAATCCTCAACAAAATACTAACAAATCTCATACAACAATACGTTAAAAAGATTATACACCATGATCAAGTGGGATTTATTCCAGGTATGCAGGGATGGTTCAACATTCGCAAATCAATCAACGTAATACACCACGTTAATAAAATGAAGAATAAAAATCACATGATTATCTCAACAGATGCAGAGAAAGCCTTTGACAAGATGCAGCATCCATTTATGATAAAAACTCTGAATAAAATGGGGATAGAAGAAAAGTACCTCAACATAATAAAGACCATATATGACAAACCCACAGCCAATATCATCCTCAATGGTGAAAAACTGAAAGCTATCCCTCTAAGAACAGGAACCAGACAAGGATGCCCACTGTCACCACTCCTATTTAACATAGTACTGGAAGTCCTAGCCAGAGCAATCAGGCAAGAGAAAGAAATAAAAGGGATCCAAATTGGAAAGGAAGAAGTGAAACTGTCACTATTTGCAGATGACATGATTTTATATATAGAAAACTCTACAGAATCCACCTGAAAACTTTTAGAAGTAATAAACAAATATGGTAAAGTTGCAGGATACAAAATCAACATACAAAAATCAGTTGCATTTCTGTACACTAACAACGAAGTAGCAGAAAGAGAAATTAAGAATACCATCCCATTTACAATTGCAACAAAAAGAATAAAATACCTAGGAATAAACTTAACCAAAGAGGTGAAAGATCTGTACACTGAAAACTATAAAACATTGCTGAAAGAAATTGAAGAAGACACAAAGAAATGGAAAGATATTCCATGCTCTTGGATTGAAAGAATTAACATAGTTAAGATGTCTGTACTTCCTAAAGCCATCTATAGATTCAATGCAATCCCTATCAAAGTTCCAACAACATTTTTCACAGAAATAGAACAAAGAATCCTAAAATTTATATGGAACAACAAAGGACCCCGAATAGCTAAAGGAATCCTGAGAAAAAAGAACAAAGCTGGAGGTATCACACTCCCTGATTTCAAAATATACTACCAAGCTATAGTAACCAAAACAGCATGGTACTGGCACAAAAACAGACACACAGATCAATGGAATAGAATCGAAAGCACAGAAATAAACCCACATATCTATGGACAGCTAATCTTTGACAAAGGAGCCAAGAACATACAATGGGGAAAAAAAAGTCTCTTCAACAAATGGTGTTGGGAAAACTGGATAGCCACGTGCAAAAAAATGAAAGTAGACCCTTACCTTACACCATACACAAAAATTAACTCCAAATGGATTAAAGACTTAAATGTAAGACCTGAAACTGTGAAAGTTCTAGAAGAAAACATAGGCAGTACGCTCTTCGACATGGGTCTTAGCAACATCTTTTCAAACACCATGTCGTACTGGGCAAGAGAAACAATAGAAAAAATAAACAAATGGGACTACATCAGACTAAAAAGCTTCTGCACAGCAAAGGAAACCATCAACAAAACGAAAAGACAACCTAACAATTGGGAGAAGATATTTGCAAACCATACATCTGATAAGGGCTTAATCTCCAAAATATATAAAGAACTCATGCATCTCAACAACAAAAACCTACCAACCCAATTAAAAAATGGGCAAAAGATCTGAACAGACATTTCTCCAAAGACGATACACAGATGGCCAACAGACACATGAAAAGATGTTCAAAATCACTAACTATCAGGGAAATGCAAATCAAAACTACAATGAGATATCACCTCACGCCCGTCAGAATGGCTATAATTAACAAGACAGGAAACAACATGTGTTGGAGAGGATGTGGAGAGAAGGGAACTCTCATACACTGCTGGTGGGAGTGCAAACTCGTGCAGCCACTATGGAAAACAGTATGGAGATTCCTGAAAGAATCAAGGATAGAACTACCATATGATCCAGCTATTCCACTGTTGGTAGTATTTACCCAAAGAAATTGAAAACACCAATTTGTAAAGGTACATGCACCCCTGTGTTCATTGCAGCGTTATTCACAATAGCCAAGACTTGGAAGCAACCTAAGTGCTCATCAAGGGACGAATGGATAAAGAAGCTGTGGTATATATACACAATGGAATACTACTCAGCCATAAGAAACGATGAAATCCAGCCATTTGTGACAACATGGATGGACATTGAGGGTATAATGCAAAGTGAAATAAGTCAGAGGGAGAAGGTCAAATACCGTATGATTTCCTTCATTAAGTAGTAGATAATAACAACAATAAACAAACACATAGGGACAGAGATTGGATTGGTTGTTACCAGAGGGGAAGGGGGGAGGGAGGAGGGTGAAAGGGATAATTCGGTACATGTGTGTAGTGATGGGTTGTAATTAGTATTTTGGTGGTGAACATGATGTAATCTATGCAGATATAGAAGTATAATGATGTACACCTGAAATTTTTACAATGTTATAAACCAATGTTACTGCAATAAACAAAAAATTTTAAAAAAAATAAATAAAGGCAATATTGCCAAAAAAACCCAAAAAGACCAAAAACAAACAAAAAAAAAAACAGTACATTTTCAACATGTGAACCCTGATAATTAAGTAACCGATATTTGCCTAGCATTGGTAAAGATTCACAAGATGTAATAATAAGTGCATTCCTATAAAGTACACCCATTCTGATGTGGGTTCTCCACAGATTTCTGAATCCTTCATCTAAATAAGTCCATTCTGGGATGCTGTCCACAAATTCTTCTTGCATATTGTGATGATTTCTTGGTTTGGGATGATCAGACCTAGACAGACAGTGAGAGAGTCTATTAATGTTCTAGACACATGGAGAAATAGCACTATGAAAAGACCGTAATTATGTTAATTTGCCACAGTATAACACACAGTCATAAAGAGGTTCTTCACAGCTGTATCCTTCAATTTTATTACTGCAGGTCCAGAGTTCCAGGTAACATTAGCCTCGATGTTGACCAACCATGCTGTCTGGATGAAGTTCGTTCTTAACGCTCTTTTGTTTGTAGAGTAATGAGGATCCAAAGATTAATTCCGGGCATTAGGGATGTGTTACAAATAAGATAACATTTTAGAAACATATGTAACTATTTTACTGCAAATGTATACATTAGGAATAGAAAACAAAGGAGTACGCTTTTGAAAAGTATTTTATTTTTTCTTTGTAAACAAAACATCATTTCAGGGATAATATTCGATACTTTTATAGAAGATACCAAAACCTAAGGCAAATTTAAGCAAACGTTATTTTCTTGGGCAAATAATAAGGCCTCAGATTTGTAGAGGCTAAAACTAGCTTTCTCGTTGAAAAATTGGGCAATTTGCAAAGTAGGATATCAATTATATTTTACAATTATAAATATAATTGAGGAATTCTCTAATTCTAGAGAAATGAAGATGTTTTAATACTATACAATGTTATTCATTCCACAGATGTCTATGGATTTTCTACAATGTGTTAGACATTGGCCTGGAATCTGGGGATGCAGCAGTGAATGACAGTAACGGACTTTCCTGGCCCCTGGCACTTGCTCCAATGAACTCGCCTCTGAGTGCCATTCAGATCACTGGAGGGGCCCCCCCTGCAGCCTCTGCTAATCCACCAAGCCCCAGCCCACACTGTGGAGATGCCAGTCTGCTTGGCTCAGAGAACCTGGTCTGAGAGGCATAGCTCGCCCTACATAAGTAATCAATGCAGCTTTCTGTTCCAGCTACTGAGGAGGGGTCTGTTCCTTGAAGTTAGGACTCAGGGCAGGTCTGCTGACTCTTGTCCCCTCACAGAGGACAAACTGATGTAAATCTGTGAACAAGGGAGGTAAGAGGAGAAGAAACTAGAAGTCAAAAATATAAGATAATGATTACAATAGAACTTCAGTTACTTAAGTACTTCTTCTTAGTGCTGTCAAGTCGATTCTGACTTCTAGAGACCCTGTGTAAAGAGAGTAGAACAGTGCCCGGCCTTTTTGGGCCATCCTCTCACCTTCCAGCACTGTATCAGACAATGCTCTGCTACTATTCATAGGGTTTTTGTGGACAATTTTTTTGGAAATGGGTGGCCAGGTCCTTCTTCCTAGTCCGTCTAAGTCTTAAAGCTCTACTGAAACCTGTCCACCATGGGTGACCCTCCTGGTATGTGAAATATGGGGAGCATAGGTCCTAGCATGAAATTCAACAATTATTGCTAGTTACCATATTAGAAGAAATAAAATTCTTCAACTGTATATTTATATAGACTTTAATTATGAAGTTTTGAAAAAAATGCATGAAATTTCTTATTTCCTGTACTAAGTTTATGAATCTAATGGTCAGATTACTGTGCCAAAATTTAATTTGGTTTTGGGTAAATTTTGGTTATTTATTCATTCATTTAAAAATAAGAATTGAATTTACAGTTCTTTTTTCAATGAATAGGCCCAGACTTGATTATTTCCTTGAGATCACAGAGCACTAGGCTGGAAGGGGTGTGAACACAGGGCTGGACTTGACTACCTGACTAATATGGATTTAGGAGGAAGACATTTTAAAACCATTTTCGGGGTAGATTTTATGCTGTTTACCTAATGCAGACATCAGAAAATGTCCGACTGTGGCTCCTTCATCTTCTGCTGTGCTATACTGTAGAGTTTCAGTATGGTAGCTTCTTCTTTGCACCTGAAAACATGTGATTTATATAACATAGAGTCACTGGTGCACTAGCAATAACATTAAGAAATAAAAGGTGAAATACTATGTTACAAGTATGGGCAATGTTTTAAAATTTGCAACTGTGCATGATTTAAAAATGTAGAGAATGGGGGCCGACCTGGTGGTATAGTGGTTAAATTTGCATGCTCTGCTTTGGCAGCCTGGAGTTTGTGGGTTCAGATCCTGGGCACAGACCTATGCACTGCTCATCAAGCCGTGCTGTGGCAGGAGTCCCACATATAAAATAGAGGAAGATAGGCACAGATGTTAGCTCAGGGCCAATCTTCCTCAGCAAAAAGAGGAGGATGGGCAACAGATGTTAGCTCAGGGCTAATCTTCCTCACAAAAAAAGTAACAAAAATAAATAAATAAGTAAATAAATTAAAAAGTGTAGGGAATGATTTTAGCAGAATGGATTTTTTTAATTCCTGTAACAGTACAACTAATTGAGTGTTTTTTTTTTACATTAACGGTATTAACAATTAGGTTTTTTTAGTGAAGGAAAAAAAAACAAAGAATTACAGAAATCCAATGATCTTCCAAATTGATCTGATTTTCCCAATGATTTGATTTTCCTGCATTTTTTCCTTCTGACTGATCTTTAGCAATGGCTATGAATTCTTCTGTGGAGCGAAAATGATTTTATGAGTCCCAGATTATACAGTATGACTATAAACGTGGAAAAGAAAACAAGAAAAGCAGTAAACATCACACAGCTTAAGGAAGGCAAAAAATCTCTACTTTGGTAAATCGAATATGAATTAAAGTAGTCAGTTGTAACATTTTACGTCTTAAGAAAGTCATCATTACCTTTATTATTTTATTTTTTTTGTGTGTGAGGAAGATCAGCCCTGAGCTAACATCCATGATAATCCTCCTCTTTTTGTTGAGGAAGACTGGCTCTGAGCTAACGTCTATTGCCAAGCCTTCTCCTTTTTTTTTCCCCCAAAGCCCCACTAGATAGTTGCCTGTCATAGTTGCACATCCTTCTAGTTGCTGTATGTGGGACGCAGCCTCAGCATGGCCGGAGAAGCAGTGCGTCTATGCGCGCCGGGGATCCAAACCCAGGCCGCCAGTAGTGGAGCATGCACTTAACCGCTAAGTAATGGGGCTGGTCCAACATCATTACCTTTAAACTAAGCTTATGCCAGGGAGGCAGAATTCCTGACTGTCTGGAAGATCTTGAATGAGGGCTGGGATGGCAGGAGCCATTGTTTGGAGGAACAGTGAGGCATTTAAGCACCAACTGTCTGCAAACCTGTCCATTCGGGACCTTGGCTTCATCACTAGGGCCTAAGACGTGCACACTTGTGGGAATGGAGGAGCAGGCGGTGCTGGCTAAGGCAGTAAGGTGCGAGCAGCTGCCCCTCCGTCTGACTTTCAGAGCAGGGGTCTGAGAGGGCTCCATGACACACACGGGGGTGGCAAGAAGGAGGTGAAAAGGACAAGTGTCAGGCTGAGGTGTGAGGCCATCCATACCCATGACAGAGTGTGCATCCATTGGGTCCTGAGTAGGGTCGCTGGTGTCCAGTCTCTGGGTCCCTCAGGAATTCGTGTGGCTCAGTATCCTTGCTCCGCCTCTCTTGACTCTACAGTGGTCATGGCCTCACTTGGGGCCAAGTCTCACCTTAGGAGAAAGACGATCCTTCATTTTAGAAGGTGTTGCAGCACTGGGCCAGCTGCACTGGTGCCTGTGGGCCTCAAGCCCCCTCCTCTGAGCTTGCCCTGTGCTGTCCCCATGTCCAATGGGGACAGGTTCCTCTTCAGTTACACCACCCACAAAAACAATGATTATTTGGCAAATCTTTATACTAAAATGCATTCAGGTTGATGAGAGAAATGTAAGACCTGAAACCATAAAACTCTTAGAAGAAAACATAAGGAAAAAGCTCCTTGATGTGGGTATTGGCAATGATTTCTTTTATATGACACCAGAAGCACAGGCAACAAAAGCTAAAATAAACAAGTGGGACTATATCAAACTAAAGATCATCTGTACAGCAAAGGAAACAATCAATAAATTGAAAAGCAACCAACAGAATGGGAAAAAATATTTGTAAAGTCTATGTCTGAAAAAGGGTTAATGTCCAAAATATATAAAGAACTCATACAACTCAATAGCAAAAAAGCAAATAATCCAATTAAAAAATGGGCAAAGGACTGGAATAGACATTTTTCCAAAGACGATATACAAATGACCAGTAGGTATATGAAAAGGTTCTTAACATCACTAATTATCAAGGAAACGCAAATCAAAACCACAATAAGATATCACTTCACACCTGTTATCAAAAAGACACTAGATAAAAAGTGTTGGTGAAGATGTGGAGAAAAGGGAACCCTTGTACACTGTCGGTGAGAATGTAAAATGGTGCAGCCACTACAGAAAACAGTATGCTTCTTCCTCAAAAAAATAATAATTGAACTACCATATGATCCAGCAATCCCATTTCTGGGTATACATCCAAAGTAGTTGAAAACAGTATCTCGAAGAGATATCTGCTCTCCCATGTTCATGGCAGAATAACCAAGATATGGCAACAACCTAAATTTGTCAATGGATGAATGAATAAAGAAGATGGGAGATATACACATACATACACACACAGGAATACTATTTAGCCATGAGAAAGAAGGAAATCCTGCTATTTGCACCAACATGGATATACTTTGAGGGCATTATGCTAAGTGGGATATGTCAGACAGAGAAAGACAAACACTGTAGGATATCACTTATATGGGAGATCTTAAAAAAGCTGAACTCATAGAAACAGAGAGAAGAATGGTGGTTACCAGGGACTGGGGGTGGGGGAAATGGGAAGACAATGTTTAAGGCCACAAGCTTGCACCTAGTAGATAAATAAGTCCTGGAGAGCTAATGTACAGTGTAGTGAATAGTCAACAATACTGTATTAGAAACTGCAAAGTTGCTAAGAGACTAGATCTTGATTGTTCTTACCACAAAAAAGAAATGACAACTATGACATGATAGAGGTGCTAGCTAAGGCTACAGTGGTGATCATATTGCAATATGTAAATAAATCAATGCGTGGTACACCTTAAATGTACACAATGTTATGTGTCAATTATGTCTCCACAAACAATAAATAAAATGCATTAAGATATAGCTCATAAATGACATAACATGTGTGAAAAAAACATCTGTTCAATTTTAAAGCCCTAGGAAAATGCTAACTCTTACAGACACATGCATCCAAAGGCCGGGCTGGAAGGATGCCTCCAGGACCTGGTTCATCTTTTCCCTGCTCAGTAAATATCCCTAACTTCATCCATTTGCCGCAGCTCTTGGGAGATAGGAACTTTGCTTATTAACTGGAAGAAAAGAGCTTTCTTCAGAGTATTTAACATGCTACTGGTAGTTATAGAGTGTAAATGGTGCTTATTGGGTTGTCACAAATGGGTACATTTTATTCAAAGACTTACGCTTTGCCAGCTCCCAAGACTGATGGTAATGGTATCTGGAATCTGAGTTTTGATGGTAGCAGATACCTATGTAAATGCAAATATACGTTTGTATAGCTCTAAACGCAGCTGGACATCCATATTTATGCAAATTCTCAGGAAGGAAGAAATAACAAAAAGCCAAAAATAAAGAAAAATGAACATGAAGACAATTGAACGTCAAATGGGGAATTTTGTGCCGGAGAGAAGAGTGTCTGTCCAATAAGGAAACCACCAAATTGAGTCCTGGAAGAGCCAGACACAGCGGCTTACTCTTGAGCCAAGCAATTAATAAAAGTAGCCAGTACACACATTGATTTCATAAAGGTTTATGTGATTCTAGGGCGACCCGTGTTTATCACAGGTTTTTAGATGCCTCTTCAATCACATAACAGGGAAGAGATGGAAAGTGATGATGCAAAGAACAGATAGAAAATAATAAACTCCATAGCCTGCATGTGCCCCCATCTGGGCAGTGCACCCTGGCCTGGACACTGCGGCAGCCTCTTTTGTGCAAGAAACCATGTTATTTCTGTCCTTCATGGAAACCTAGTCTTGAGAGGCTCTGACTGGTCATGTGGCATTGTGCAAATGTGGCTGGTGCGTTTTGAAAATATACCCTGAGCCTGCTTTATATGCAATAAAATACTACAAAATTAGAGCAGTAATTCTATCTTTGCATTGATTTTTTCCAGGCATTTTTAAAATTAAGTTGCCTGTTAACTTGTTTGTACAAATAGGCAAAGAAAATCCCCCCAAATCACTCCACGTGATTGAGGATTTATGAAACACGCAGCCCGGATAAATATTTCCTGTTAAAAAAAAAATCAGGCAACTTATAAATTGCCATTACAACACACTAAGGCAGTTTAACTCAATTTAGCAACTAAGTCAATGTTTAGCCAAGCCATCATGCGAGTGCCTTATTAAAATCCCCGTGGCTCTGGAGTGTCTGAGGTGGGGAAGAAGGTTAAACTGCGTATCAGCTACTGAAGGGAGCTGAAAGGCTGTGGAGCCCAATTAAACCCTCAGCACCGCTCTGGCTCATAAACACTTGCTCCTCGATTCCCCCTGGAACACACCGCAAGGCAGCTGAGAGAGGACCCAGCAAGAACCTTTTCATGCAGCGCGGCTCTAGCCTGGGGTCTGGCCGAGCCCTTCTGGGTGAGAGGCGACTCGCTCCCTCTCTATTAATCATCATCTCGCTCCCAACACCTGGGACTGACTCCAACTCCCCCGGTTGCTATATTGACAATATTCCCTGTTGATTTCCTCATTTTATCAGCCAAGGCTAGACTGACCTCTTTAAAATTCTTTATAAACGTCAGTAATTGCTGCATCCAACTTCAATTCATTACTTTCCCAGGCCTCATGTATTTTGATGATATGAAAGTTGACCGCATTTACATGCAAATTGAAGTTTTATATTAATAAGGGCCAGTGAAAGGAGATCGCATGGTAATGCTCCATTATGACTTTTAAATACATTTGCCCATGTCTCGGCCGGCATTAGCATGGTCAGACCGTGAGGAAATCATGTTGGTCTGATTGCAATTTTGTTTTCCAATTGAAAGTACAATTTCATCAGGTTTCCCTGTCATTTCTAATAATGACTTAAGTTTGCTTGCTAAATTGGAGAATTTCTCCGGTCTTTGGATGGGCTGGGAAACAGGTGAGGCGACAGCTGGTCCTGCATGCAGTGCTGCATTATGGGTGCGGGCCGCTGTCAGGCCCACGAGGTCCCTTTAATGATGGGAGCAAAATCACCCAAGGCTCCATGCGTTGACATTGATTATCGTGAGCACGTAAACTTTTATCCTAAAACTTTGAAAGCCCAACGATAGTTCATTTGCTAATATACCTTTTAATATAATAACCTACCCCACTGCAAGTTTGGCGGTTTCCATCACAGTGCACGTATTTGTATTCTGTAGTACTGAGAAGAGCTGACTTTTTTTCTTCACTCAAAGAGAATTATCTGCATAAATCAAGAACAATGTTATGTATCAATGTCGTGAATAAGACTAGAAGATCCAGGACCCTACCAAAAATAGATCCTCAAGAGGGCATTTTTCTGACTCACCCTCCATTAACTTGAATGTGGATTGTGTGCCTATAACAAACCCAGACTGGTCAGGATGCTGAAAGCAAGTTATTGGTAAAATCCACACTGCTTCGTTAGCAGAGCTGTAGAAGAAGCTAAATGACAAGCATGTCTACTGGAAAGAACGGAAACCTAGCAATTCCCTGTGACTTTGGAGCAATCATAGAGCTTCTCCACAACTCAATTGAGACAGTCCTGAATTGTGAGAGTGTAAATTTCGTTCACCTCTAAACTTCCTCTCGGTTCCACTGGTTTGCAAGTCTATGATGGTGCCAACATTTGCATCTTGAGAATAGTGATTTTGGCGCTGGATGATATTTTGGGTAAAAATTCACATTTGCCCAATGGGATGCCACTTGCCATCATTGACATGTTATCCTCTATTAAATGGGCTTAGTGCATGTCAGCTGATTTGGATAATACAATAACCTTTTAGTCAACACATTCGTAATGCGTTCAACTTTTATCTGATTTGATTTATCTCTACGTAGATAAGATGCTGATAGCAGATTGAAAATGAGAAAGGCCACTGGGTAGACAATAGGATTGTATTTTCTCTGACCAGTATAGTATTTAGTCAGAGAATGTTCAAAATTAACACTTTCTATTCTCAATTACTGCCTTTGGAAGTCTAAAGATAAGCATTATGCATTTTATAAATGAGTCTGGGTTTCACAGAGAGCCAATGAGAAGTGCATACAATGACTATTTGTGTAAAAACAGAGAAAGCATTGCTTGTCAGTTGACTGGTTTTTGGTTTCCAAAGTCAGGTAAAATCTAATATGTACAGTGTTGTTTATTTTCTTAAATCTTAGTCACTACAAAAAGTTCCAAAGAAAATATGAGATAGGTTGTACCATGGCAATGACACTCGACCTGGGAGAAGATGGAGCCTTGCCTGTGCTGCTGGAGTGGGGGAGGCTGGGATGCTGACTCACCTTGACAAGTGATGTTTGACTGATGATGAACGTTTGATAATCAATACAGTAAGTGGTTGGGAGATGCCACTTCTGCTGGTGTGTGGACAGATATCACTGTGTGCTTGCTCAAAGAGTGCTTCTAATCTTCACTTTGGGCTACTAACTCCTTTGAAAATTTGATGAAACCTGTGGATTCTCTCTCCAGGAAAAAAAAAGTTCAAAGTCATATCCCCCTAAGTTTTGCCACAGTTCCAAGATTGTGGTAGGAAGACTAATGGCACAGAAAATGCTACATCCTAATGCCAACACCTGTGAGTATATCTGGTCCATGGCAAAGGAGAGTAAAGGTTGCAGATAGAATTAAGGTTGTTAATCAGCTGACCTTGAGATAGGCGTCTCAAGGTCTACGCTTGGATTATCCAGATGGGTCCAATGTAATCACAAGAGTCCTTCAAAGTGGAAGAGAAGGCAGAAAAGAGAGTCGGAGAAAGAGATGTGATGACAGAAGCAACTTAGAGTGATGCAACATGAGCAGGACTCGACTGGCCATTGCTGACTTTGGCTGCAGAGGAAGGGCCATGAACCAAGGAATGTGCATGGTTGTTAGAAGCTAAAAAAGGCAAGAAAATAGATTTCCCCCTAGATCTTCCAGCAAAGAGTACAGCTCTGCTGACTCTTTGACAATGATTTTAATCCATTGACATTTGTGTTGGATTTCTAATATACAGAACTATAAGATGATAAATTTGTATTAATTTAAGGCACTAAATTTGTGGTAATTTGTTGCAGCATCAAAAGAAAACTAATACTCGTGCTTGACGCCCATCCAATAGACACTTTCCTGAGGCCTCAACAAAGCATAGATGTGGTGACTCTTTATAAACATACAATAGAGTGGGAAAAGCAATTATTTCCCAAGAACACCAAGAATTTTCAATGGAAGCCAGCACGGTGTGCTTATTGCAGACAGATTATTTTAATGCCCAACCTGAGTGTGACTCCACATGGGAGAAATAGGACACCTGGGTGGGGAAATGGGTACCTGAGACACAAGGATGGGTTATTCTTCAACTCACTCCAATCAACTGGGGACACAGGTAATGCAACGGAAGGTGGACCAAAAAGAACACTTTTGTAACGGCCTGTAATAAGAAGAGCTAACCTGTAATGGCGCCTACACTGTGCCCAGCCCGGGTCTGTTCATGCACAGTATCTCATTCATTGCTCATAATGTTTTAAATTATGTACAGCTTTGTAGACTGAGTGAGGAAAATCTCATCCAAGGTCACATAATTAGTGACTGGGGGAGATGGGGATGAAAGCCAGGTGGTTTTAGTCCCTTCTTTGCTTCCCAGAACAACATTCTCCTGGCTTCATCGATGACACCAGCTGCTCTTTCTTGGTTCTGTTTCCTAGCCACCTTCTCGCTTCGTGATACCTAAATTCTGGAAGGACTGAAGCTTGGCATCAGGCTTTCTTCTCTATGCAAGTATTACTGCTCTTGGGATCTGACCCACCCTGTGGTTTCATCACCATCTTCGAGTTGAGGTCCAGAGTCAAAGCCAACTCAGCCTCTCCATTTGGGCACCAGCAGGATTACTTGAGTGGAGCCCTTGAACCCCCCTCCTACCCCAAACTTGTCCCTGCCCTGGAATCCCCATGTCAGTGAAGTCCCTGCCTCTCACCAATTGCTCATCTCACAAGCCTTGGAGATACCCTCAATTTTTCCTCAGTCTGCCTCATCACAAATCCTTCCAACTGTACCCTCAGAGATTATTCCGATTCCCACCACTGCCCACCATCTCCTTTGTCCCTCTCATCCAGATCACAGGGCTGTCTCACCTTAGCGCCTAGAATGAGGCAATGTCTCCCATTCTTGCCCCTATCCTGTCCATTCTCCACTCAGCATTGAGAGTAGTCATCTGAAAAAGGCAATTCAATCACATCACTTCTCTGCCTAAACCCCCCAAGACTCAAGTAGAAGCCACACCTCTGCCCTGTACCTGGCCTCTCCCACAACCTCTCAGTCTCCTTTTGGGTCATGTCCATTTTCATCAGCTCCTAGCGACCCTCGCCTCCAGCACACCCTGCTCACTCTCACTCAGCATCTTAGCACAGCCGGTCCCTCTGGCTGGAATTCCTTTCTCCATGGGTTTGGTCTTCCTGGCTCCTTCTCCTCATTTAGGGCTCTCTTCAAATGTCCTCTCCCAGAGAAGCTGTCCCAGGTTCCTCCACCTCAAATAGCCCAGTCCACCTCATCACTCTCCCTGCTATGACTTGGCTTGTTTTTCTTCATTGCACAAATGAGACCAGGTCACTTCATTCCTTCATTTTTCTCCTTGTTTATCTCCAGTTGGCTCCACCGTGTTGCTAGCTCCATGAGGGAGAGACTTGGTCTAACTTCTCACTGCTATTATCTCCAAAGCATAGTTCACAGCAATGACCCAATAACATTGCACAATGTTGTTGGGGCATTGATGTCACATCTGCACATCTACAGATGCCTTCTGACAGCACCACAATCCCTGGGAAGAGTGTGCGTGGGTCCATGGGCGTCCAACAGAAGTGGGTTCCATAGGAGAGTGTGTGAAGGGGTTGAAAGGTGGTGGTTAGCAATAAAACTGATGGAGGGTCAGTTGTTGACTCTGTACCTTTGTCCACGCTCTTCCTTTATTCCGACACATCCTCCTTGCCTGTCTACAAATGTTGGCCGTTCTGAGTCCAGTGACCATGTGGCTTCCTCTGCTTCTCCCTGGTAGCAATTGCTTCCACTGACTAACTCCCAGACTTGCAGGTCCATGGGTCCTTAGGAGTCTTAATCACCGTCTACCTGGCTTTGTAGTTATTCTCCATGGCAAACGCTACACGTGAAATCCCTATCAGGGTCACCTGGGGCTGATTAAGTGCCTGAGAGTTACTCACTGAATACTTCAGGAATGAATGCAGCAATGAATTGATGAGTCATTCAAGATGACATGCAGACACAAGACACAGAGGGTGACCAATGGTCCCGGTTTGCCCGGGACTGTCCAGTGTTGGCAATGACTGTACCGCATCCCAGGAAACCCCCTCAGTCTGGGGCAAACCAGAACTGTTGGTCACCCCAAAGACACATCACCTTTGTAACACCAGCTTTTGCTGTATCTACCCAAAGTGTTGTAGGAATTGTCCTATCGTTTAGAAAGACTCAGAAATAGTTATGTTCTGCATATTTGAAATGTTATGCTAATTGATGATCAATTTTCCCACAAATGGAAATGGTATTCTCCCTTGGAAAAATGGTGTTTCACCCTTTCCAGGTCCAAACAGGCCACCCACAGCAAATTGTGCTTTGTAGTAAGTCAGATAAAAGAAAAGTCACTCTAAGAATGGTTCAGCTTATTTTATTTAAGTTTTTGCTGGAGATGAGAGGGAAGGCTTGGCCACACATAGGGAGAATTTCAGCCTGTTTGGTTTAATTTGGGGACTTTAATTCTCCTCTTTTAGTCATGCTCAGGTGCTCAGAAGATGACTTTTCTAGTGAGCGCAGAAGCAAACAACTGACACTAGTGGAGCAATCATCATTTAAATCTCTCCTTCCACCTTTTCTCCCCCTAAAGCAGTTACCCCTTATTTAAAGAAACGTCTTAATCAGAAGCCCAACATATGAAAACAAAAACAGCAGCTCTGATGGAAGCTGGGGTGGTGCAGTGAGCCAGACCCCCAACCCTTTGCCCCTCTCCAAATTGTCCCTGGTGGATGGGTGGAGGGAGGAGCTCAGATCCAGTTTGAAGATCCTGATCCAACCTAAACTCTAATAGTGACACCGATCTGGGGGAGGGGCAGGGCTGGGGGTGGAGGATATAAACATCTTTGCTGGCATTAAAATTATGTGTGCTTTCTTCATCATATGCAGAATCAGGGGGAACTTTGCAGAAACATCCCCACAGTGTAGAAATATTTTGACCATGTTTTTTTGTGGGTCTGTTCTATTACCATTAACCTCTCACCCACCCACACAGAAAAATCTAAAACTTATTTTATGGGCTAAAGCATGATGGGGAATAGCAATTGTCTGAAAGACAAGTAATCCCCCCAACAGACATGTTTTACTTTATTATTGAGATAATTTAGGAAATAGAAGGACATCCTAGACAGTCATCCTCCTTGACCAGATATATTATTAGGTCATAAAATTAATAACCAGTGTGCATCACTTTTAAACTTTTAAGTGTCTTCACGTCCATTATCTCATTTCACTCTTCTAGCACCCCAGTGAAATGGGTAGTGTTGCTGTAATTAGCCTCATTTTTTCTTTTCTTCTCTTCTTTTTTTTTTTTCTACATGAGGCAATTAGGGACAGCAACAGGCAGAAACAGTATTGGAAACCTGGATTTTGGGGTTATTGCTTTTTGTACTCCAGCATAAAGTAAACAGCTGCAGGACAGAAGTTGTTTCATTTTTGGCTCTGCTATCAAGAGTTCTGTACCTCCCTGCTTGAGCTTCCGGTCTCTAGACCATAAGAGAAAGCCAAACTGATTTTTGGATTTCAATTTACTCCAACAGCCCACTGACATTGATCATGGCCATTGGAAAGTCTGATGAACTCTCTGCACCCTTCCCGGTGTGGAAGAATATTTTCTTTGAGTCAGATCCAAAGTCAAATTCAACTTACTCAAAATCATTCAATTCTGTAAAAAAGTAAAGCAAAATATTCTAACCAACTGTTAGAAAAATAACTGGAAAAATAGCTTCGTGTAAAACTTCACAGAACTATGACATATTGCCTCCTCTAGACTACACATCTCTATATACATGTCCATTTTCTTCCTCTTGGGTATATACCTAGAAGTAGAATTGCTGCCTCATAGGGTGAGTCTATGTTTAGTTTTTTGAGAAACTACCATATTGTTCTCTACAGCAGCTGCATCATTTTCTATTCTCACCAACATTACACAAAAGTCCCAATTTCTTCACACCTTCATCAACACTTTTTTCTTTTTTTGAAAATAGCCATCCTAGTGGGTATGAACTGGTATCTCATGGTGATTTTGATTTGCAGTTTCCTAATGATTAGTGATATTGAGCATCTTTTCATGTGCTATTGGCTGTTCATATATCTTCTTTGGAGAAATGTCTATTCAAATCCTTTGCCCATTTTTTCATTGGGTTGTTTTCGTTATTGACTTGTAGGAGTTCTTTACATATTTCGATGTTAACTCCTTATCAGATATATGATTTTGCAAATATTTTCTCCCATGATGTGAGTCGACTTTTCACTTTGTTGATTGTATCCTTTGATGTGCAAAAGTTTTTAATTTTGATGACTAAGTTCCTGAAGTCCAATTTGTCTATTTTTTCTTTTGTTACTTGTACTTCTAGTGTTGTATCCAGAAAATCAGTGCCAAGTGCAACGTCATGAAGCTTTTCTTCTATCTTTTCTCCTAAGAGTTTTATATTTTTTGCTCTTATGGTTAGGTCCCTGATCCATTATGAATTAATTTTTTATGTGGTGTAAGGAAAAGGTCTAATTTCATGTTTTTTTCTGCATATGGATATCCAGTTTCCCCATCATTATTTGTGGAAAATACTATCATTTCCCCATTGAGTGGTTTGGCACCCATGTTGAAAATCATTTGACCATACACATGAGAGTTTATTTCTAGGCTCTCTATTCTATTCCATTGGTCTATATGTTTGTCTTTATGCCAGACCACACTGTTTTGACCACTGTAGCTTTGTGGCAAGTTTTGAAATCAAGAAGTGTGAGACTTCTAACTTTGTCTTTCTTCTTCAATATTGTTTGGGCTGTTCAGGGTCCTTTGAGATTCCATACGAATTTTAGGATGGATTTTTCTAATTCTGCAAAACGTTGTTGGGATTTCGATACAAATTGCACTGAATCTGTAGATCACTTTGGGTAGTATTGACATCTTAATATTAAGTCTTCCAATCCATAAAAGTGAGATATCTTTCCATTAATAACTTTAATTTCTTTCAGCAATATTTTGTAGTTTTCTAGGTACAAGTATTTCACCTCCTTGGTTAGGTTTACTCCTAAGTATTTTATTTTTTGGATGCTATTGTAAATGGAATTGTTTTCTGAATTTCCTTTTCCGATTGTTCATTGTCAGTGTATAGAAATGCAACTGGTTTTTGTGTGTTGATTTTGTATTTTGCAGCTTCCCTGAATTCATTTATTGGTTCTGATGGTTTTGTTTTTGTGGAATCTTTTGGGTTTTCTCCATATAAGATCATGTCATCTGTGAGCAAGTGTATTCTTAGAGTCATGAACAATTATACTTATTTATTGAAAGTGATCTTCAGCATGTTTTAAAGTAAGTAAAAGGCACAAACACCTCCTCGTGGGTCACCCTGTTCCTGGGGGGGGGGGAATTCGCCCCATTATCTTCACTATCTTGGAGACTTCCCTTCCCTATTTATAGTAACTGGGGCCATTTTCAAACATTTTTTATGGTTTAATTGATACGTTCATTTCATTCATGGTTTGTATTTATGTGTTTGTTTTTCTGACCAAAAAAAAAATGACTGACACGTGTCCACCATACATAAATGTATTTTAAGCCATTTTAAATAAGCTAAATGCTTCCCTTTGGCTTTATTTCCCAAAGCTAGTGACCATAGGGGCATATGTCCCTCTTTGCCAGCTCACGGCCCCCACTTTGCTTACCCAATAGGCATTATTTTTATTGACTCTGTCTGTTTTCTCCTCTCCCTCTTGGAAATGACAACGAACTTTGTGCAGTCAACAATGGCTTCTGTATGCACAGCTCCCCTCTGAGACATGGGCTGTTACATCAAAGGTCTCCATGTGCTGCCCTTCCTATAATATTTCAATTTAAACACTGCCTCACCACAGTGGTGTCACATCTCATTTACACTGTGGCCTTTGTAGGAGACAGGGATCATTACAGAGCCAACGTTGAGAAAAAACATATTACAGCGCAGCCAGGTAGCGGAAGGCAAAGAGACGCAGGCCAGAGGAGCAGTGAGGGGCATGGAGGGTCTCACTGGGAAATGGAAGGGCCATCGGTGGAGAGGAGCCCCCGGCTGCTCCAAATTGTCAGGCTGGGGTCAAATGATATTGCTGCTGACACCTCTGGCTGCACAACGCTGCTCTCAGATGCTGTTTCTCCACTTTTCTCTGGTTGTTGCAGTAAAGGCAATTCCCCTGTGCTTCCAAGGCCGAGATTATCCTCTTTTATATAGATTTTCCTTTTCCCTTTCTTATTTTTCGTCCTTTGTACACAAGCGGGATGGGCCTCGCCACGCATTATGTGGACTGCTGCTTCCCAGGCACCGCCTCTAAATGGCTTTCATTGGTTTGGACAGATAGTCGAGTAAGGAAATAGAAATAATCTTTTGTTTGTTTGTTTTATTTGCTCTCCAGCCTCTGCAATTCACAGTCTAATAATTTCATTTTAAAAGGAACAACTGTCATGAAGGTTTGCTCTGTTTATGATTAAAACAGGAAGAAATACACTTATTGAATCTCCAGTTGGAACAAGCTTCCTGCTTTTCTTCCTTTTTCCTTTCTTTTCCTCTTTTTTCTTCCTTCTCTCGCTTTAGATAACATACGCAGAAATGTCACCAGGATATGGCACAATTCTTTTAGGAAAAGTCCAAAAATGTGTTCCACAGGATCATGCACTAGTTTTCCTTCAGATAACTATAGTGGTGTGTAGACATAGGTACTATAGTGGTGTGTAGACATAGGTACTATAGTGGTGTGTAGACATAGGTACTATAGTGGTGTCTAGACATAGGTACTATCTACGGTTACTTGGGTGGATGGATTGATGGATATGTGGATGAATAGTTTATTTCTGCACAATTATAAATAGCGAAGGGGAAAGAAAGTCCCTTGTGACCCAAACCCTTCCCTCAGAGGTGCTCATTTAAAATATCTGGGAACAAACTTGGCATCATGCTGCACAGTTTACTTACTGATCACATTTTCACCTATCCAGATGTTGCAGGCCAATTCTCACGTTCTTGAATGCTGCAAGGCCACAGCGCTGGTGGCTGTGGAGTCCCCTCTGCAGGACGGGGCAGCTCACCATTGTGCCCACAGCTGAGGTCTCTCACCCAGACACAGGTACTAGAACCCATCACTGTTATTTACTGGCTCTGTGAGCTTGAAGGATTTGCCTGGCTCTCTGCATCCCAGGTTGCTCAGGGCCAACCAGGAGTTCTCTTTTCCTGGTCCATGATAAGTCCACGGGAAGTCCATGAGTTGTTCCTTTGAATCACTTGTTTTGGTTCATTTCCTTTAAAGGGTCCAGAGAAAGCTTTGTGTGGTTTATTGTGGCTTTGATGGACGGAGTTGCTGGAGAAAATCTGGAGATTACACTTCTTTATTCTGTAGTGCATGCATGCTGGGCTCTCTGTACTTGATCACCTGTGTGCCCCCACCACAGCACAGCCGTCCTCTCTTGCCCATCCTGTTCTCCTCTCTCTGCTCCTGCTGGCTGATGGCCAACCCTTCCATGTTCCTGAGGACATCTCGGCATCAAGGAGAGAGGCTTGCTGCAGCCACCCTTCTCATCCCAGGCTCTCTCTAACTCCATCTTGTGCATCTTCATTCCTTCCTTCCCTGAGAGCATGGGGAAAAATCCTACAGAAATTCAGTGGGGATCATTGGATTTATGAACTTAAGTCTTTAAGTGTCTCGACGGCACGTTTCCTTAACCTCTCTCCTCTAAGCATCCTCTTCCCCCTCTTCCACTAGATTCATCCTTCATATAACCCCGTTCCACCCAGATCCCCTCCAGGGAGAGAGGACATCAACAGTGTCCTCTGAGATGAAGGTGATTGGGGTTTCTCTTGGAACTTTTAAGAAACTGGTGTATTTGACATTCAGAACACACACCAAGGATATCTCAGTTATAGGGGCCCTGAAGTCTCTTTACCAAAAGTATCTTCTCTCTCTATCTGTCTCACTCTCTCTAACCCGAGTGAGTTGGACTCCAACGGTCTTGGTTGGACTGTTATAGAAGTGAGGTCCATGGGAATCATCAGATAGGTCATTTCTGCAGCCCTATAAGCAGTTTTGTTTTAAATTCATTCAGATGTTCAGAAGAAAACATTTAATTAAGCAGAATTACCAGTGGACACAATGAACTCACCTCACCCATGTAGACATGACCTCTGGCCACATCCCTCTTAGCAAACAAAGGTAGAAGACAGGGCAGTTCCTCAGATATTTCATGCCAAAACTGATATTCTCATTCGTTACTTGAACGTTTTAATTTTTTTCCTGAACCACAATAGGTTATTATTTTTAGTTCCCCTGAAAGTGTGTAGCTGATTCCATGACCATTTTCTCTATGCTGGTGTGGTTCAAAGACTGAGGCCAGGTGTCCACCCATAGATTTTTATAGTACCCCTTCCTTGTGTGGAACCTTAGACCATTCCAGAAGTTCCATCATCCCTATGCTAAGAAGACAGCCCCCGCTCATCCTGCACCATCAGCTGCTCTGGTCCTCGTCCTTCACAGAGTAGAGCCTCAGGAGTGGTATGTCCTCTCATCATGTGCAGTTTTGCTTAGAAAATATAAAGAAGGGGCCTCCACTGTTCTCTCTTTGTCCTTACTGGAGCCCATTCAGAAAGCGCCAGCCTCTATCAAGCCTTCATCTCCTTCCGAGGAGGGGGCTTCATTACATCCAGAAGGAGGCTGTGCACACTGAAATTCTACTTCCCACTGTCAACTTAAAAAAAAGCAAATTTGCCTGTTATTTTATCTCAAAATGAGTTTATTCAAGCATAGCCAAAAGAACTGCAACTCAGGATGAGCATGCTATGGTGAACAGTAGGCTAATCCTGAAAAGAAAGCAGAGAGCTGCTTTTATAGAGAAAAAGGGGAAAGGGCGTGGCTGTTCTAAAGGAAAATCCATTGGGGGAGAACAGCAGTTCAGGGTGGCAACGGCTTCTCATTGGCTGAGCTGCAGCATTTTTGATTGACTGAGCTGTGGTGTTTCTGATTGGCTGAGCTGTGGTGTTTCTGATTGGCTGGGCTGTGGCTGGTGGGGAGAGGTCTTCCTTCAGCAGCATAGTAGTTGTACTTCCTGCCCAGGACTCACAGGTGTTGGTCTCTTCCTGTTTGGTGTAATTGACGATGTGTGACAGGGCATGAGAGCTCCCCCTACAGGCCTTCCAGACTCCAATTTTGTTGAGGTTTCTTTTATTAATTTTCACACCACTAACATGTGGGCATTTGGGGATGTGGTGAGGGATCCCCGTGAGTTGTGCCTAATCCAGGTTGATAGTGCACCTTACCCTGAAGCTACGCTGCAACGATAAACACTAGAGCAATTCTCACCTCTGACAAGTCGGGTAATAATGGACTCTTTTGATAAGCTTAAAATACAAATGTAAAGAAAAGAATCAGGAAAGAGACAGCATATTCACCTGGGACTTTGGAGGCCTGATTCCAGCCTAATGACTGTCTTTAGTGGTTATATCCTTGCAAATTAGTTAATCTCTCTGAGCCCCGCTTATCTGTTAATGTTAAAGGGTTAAATGGAATTATCTTTACTGTCCTAACCAAATCTAAAATCTGTGATTTAGTCTCAAGGTCAACACTTGGATGTCCCACAGCTTCTCTCTCTCCACGTTATAATGCACACGTGATGGAGGAGGTGGCCATGCTAGTGGGATTGTGCTGGTCTCCTGTGGCTGCTGTAACAAAGTATCACAATCCCAGTGGCTTTAACAACAGAATTTTATTCTCTCACAGTCTGGAGGCTGGACATCCAAGACTAAGGTGTTGGCAGGGCCATGCTCTCTTTGAAGACAGTAGGGTGGGAGCTGCTCCAGACCCCTCTCCTAGCTTCTAGAAGGTCCTTGGCTGTGGCAGCAGAACTCCACTCTTCACATGGTGTTCTTCTTGTGTGTACCTGTCTGTGTCCAAATTTCTCTTTTTTATAAGGACACCAGTCATCTTGGATTAGGAGTCCGCTCTACTCCAATATGACTGCGTCTTAACTAGTTATACATGCAATGACCCTATTTCCAAATAAGGTCACATTCTGAGGTCCTGGTCGTTAGGACTTAGCATATGAATTTTGGGCGGGACGCAAGTCAACCCATCACAAGGAGTCTGAATGAGGATGAGCCAAGACGAGGAGGAAGAGTGTGTGGGAGTACATCCACTTCTTTTGGTAAGCCTGGTTCAAGGCTCTATGTGGTGGACCAAGCGTGGAAGGCACTGGAAGACCTCAAACGGCGGTCAAGGGGCAGCCACCTCTGCCTTTGTCGTCCGTGGTAAGGCTGGGAGGGGTGATACCAAGTCTTCCTCCACTGCACCTCCTCTAAGCCACCTCTGGACAGGGGAGAATCCACCAAATAATAGGTGTCCTGGTAGGCAGGGAGCTGAAAGAACTAGGAGAAGCTGGCTCTCATGCGTGCTGAAGGGAAAAGACAGAGAGTAAGGATGGAGTCATGTCCCAGCACAAGGCTCTGAGCACCCCAGGGCCCGTCTCTGTCACTTTCCAGGAGCTGAGAGCTTCTGGGCTGCTCTCATTTTTAACTTTGAGCTGGAGTCCAGATGGAGCCTGGGGAGCGGGGAAGGTTGTGGAGAGGTGCACCCCAAGGCTCAGCAAGAGAAGGGCCCGCCCTGCAGGGAGGCTGGCCACCCTCTGGCATGTCTCAGGATGCCCTGTCTGAGGCTGGGCTCTGTCCTGGTTCTTAGGGCCTGGGACACAGACACTTGAAAATGAATGAGACACTTTCTAAATTTCCCTACACTAAGAGAACAGCCTCAGTGGAGAGGAACAATTAGAATTTTTATGTTTTTTCTCATGTGTGCAAATTCTCGTTTGTTCTTTCAAAATTTAGCATTCACTGAACTTAACCCATCCATTGGCTTCATCTCTTATACAAAGGTTCTCAAATTCCCTTCAAAAATGAAATTATTTTCTCACAAAATAAGCTTATTTTCATCTCCCTGAGAACGTGCCCAGCCCTCTCCTGCAGAGAGCATTTTAATATTGGAGCTCTGCTTTAGGAGTGGGGCAGTATGGGGTAAGCTGCTACAGCCAAGTTAAAGACTTTCCAAACTTTCAGAGAAGTTGAAGACTTCTCCACATCAGTGTTTTGATGACTTGTTTGCATGTTTACACATTCTTTGTGCAGAAGTGCCCTCGCAAGCAGCCTCTTGACGTGGGGGTTGAAGTGGGGTCATGTGAAGTGTCGGCATGTTTTCAAGGTGTTCCCCATGACCCAGGAAGAGCGGGGAGGCAGAGTGTGAGCGACTGCGGCTCTTGCCTCCAGGTGGGAGGCTGTAGGGTTTTTTTCTTTGAAAAGGACTTTTATTTGTGGGTGTTCCCCATTTTCTACTTGGATATTTCTTGTGGGTCTGTCATGTCCCACCCACTGTCCAGGGGTGACCCTGTGAGCAGGAGGGCAGAGCTAGGTGCTCCTGGGAGAGCAATGGGGGAGCACAAAGGAGGAGCCCCCAACACTACCCCACCCAGGAAACTTGCATCTAACCCTTCACATGCTTGGCAGGGACGCTCAGCATCAGGGGTCCCATCGCAGTTGTGTCTCCCTGGAGGGTCTTTTCCCCAACCTCCTGAGGGCCGGTGGATGACAGGGGGTGTGGAAGGAGCATGTGGGCTACAGGCAGACGTGGCCTTCAGCCTGAAGGCCCTGAAAGGCCTTAATGCCTATCAAGTACCTACTATAGAGAAGGCATTCCTGTCCTGGCCACACAGTGAACAAAGAAGAAAAAACCCTACTCTTGTGGAGTTGACCCTGGTGGGAGGGGCAGATAAATAATAACTAAATAAGCCAATGCCTCCGTGCCTCTGACATGGATCAGCAGCAGGGAGCACAGCACAGGGGTTTGGGGAAGGGGAGTGGGGGGCCGTCGTTTCTAACCAGGATGGTGCGAAGGCCTCCCTGCAATGGTGACTTTGGGCAGAGGCCAGAAGACGGGGGGGAGAGAGAGCCACGGGAGGGTCATCTGAGAAGGAACCTTCCAGAGGAGGGAAGAGCTGGGGGGAGGCCCCAGGCGGGCTGTTTGGGGCCAGTGGGGAGAGTGGAGTGAGCTGGGAGAGCATCGAGGTAGTGAAAGGTGATTGAGGGCCAGGACCTGGGGGCCCAAGTCAGGACTGGGCTTCTCCTCTGGGCGAAATGGGGGCTTTGAGGGTGGGGAAGAACAGCAGACCTGAGTTCCATTGGCAGGGGATGCAGGGCTGAGAATAGATGATAGAGGCAAAGACTGTGGGGCCCAGCTGGGAGGCGGGGACCCAGTCAAGGGGGGGGACATTCTCCTGGACAGGGCCTGGCAGGAAGTGTCTATACAGACTGGGGAGGCCCCAAGGCTCTGGAGTTTTTTGCCCTGAGGGACCCTCAGAGTAGATCCACTCTGAGCTACTTCACCACGAAAATTCGAGGCCAGCCTCCTGGAGAGCGATGTCCCACTAAGACACCGCACCACTTGTTCTGAGTTGTTTCCCGGCAGAGAGGTTAAAGTGATCACTTAAAATAATGGATTCTCGTACAGTCAGAAACACGGTAGCCTTCATAGAGGAAATGATTACAGGACATTCAAAATGCTAAAGCATTAAAATATGTTCTGGGTTCCGTATAGGCTATAGGAAAGCATTAATTTGAATATTTTAAAGTTTTTTCTCTTTCTTATTGTTAAAGTCCACCATCTTCAAGAAGGCAGATTCCACGAATCGCCTTTGTAAAGGAGGGATTTGAATTTTCCACGCGCGGCCAACCTCGTGAACAGGCTGCTGCTGAAACACCCCTTGTTCTTGGTTAAGTTCTAAGACCTGGGTGAGTGTCTTTATTATGAGAGTCAGATGCAGATCCCTGTACACAGACTGTTTACACTTTCATTTTTAACTACTCATGAAATGTGCAGAAACATGGTCCAATGCACATTTGAGCAAAAGTTGCTAATGCCACTGAACAAATCATAAACATCTCACCGGGGAGCCTGGGATGCAAGCCTCCCCTCCAACAGGGGTGTTATTATAATCTGCTGGCGCTAAACAGACAGTGAGCCCATGGTGACGTGCCCCCAGCACCCAGACGCAGGGCGGGCTGAGCTGTGACGTCTCTACTCTCACCCAAATGGAATTACGTTCACCAGGCTTTGCAGACTCAATGCTAACGCCAATTCTTCTGTGCTAAAGAGACAACGTATTAGAGTGACACGCTTCAGTTTTGGTGTGTGGATGACACTTTGCCTCTGATATGACTCCATATATTACCCAGCTTTACTGTGGGTCAGTCTGAGCAGAAGCAAAGGTTACCACTAGAGAGACTCTAACTCTTATGAGATGGAGTGAGGGGAATGTAGTAACAATGATGGTCTGAGATATTTCTCTAGAGGGTGCTTCAGATGGTGCGAGATGTTCATAGAGATTAAAAAGAAAAATATCGAGACGACAAGAAGGATGCAAACATGAACACGTTGCCCACACAAGAGGGAAACGGAGCATGTTCAAACCTATTAAACTAACAAAAAGACATAAATTACAACAACACTTATCCATTTACCTTTGGAAGATATTTATTAGCACTAATTATTATCATGTGCTCCTCCAGGTTCTGAGGATACAGAGATAAATCAGAGAAGTGTCTGCCTCCTGGGGTTATAGTCCACTGGAGAAAGATGGACAAACAGACACACGCACAATACATCAAGGAAAGATGGAGTGACGGAGAAAAAGGGGAGGAAGGAGGAAAGCAGGCTTCTCAGGAAAGGTGGCATTTGGGCAGACGTCTGGAGAAGTGTGGGTGTGGTCTGTGCTAGGTTCTCTAAGAGCGCTCCGGGCAGAGGGCGAGCAGGCGCTCTTGGCCGAGTCTTCTGCATGTTCAGGGACAAGGAGGAGGCGGTGCTGGAGGAGGAAGTGAGAGAGGGGGATAATAACAGGATCGGCAGAGAGGAAGTGGGGGCCACGTCTCCATGCTAAGTAAGACGGGAAGTTCTGTCAATGGGATCACACATTGTAGTTGGAATCTGTGTATATTTTAAAGGTAGAAGTGACAGAATTTTTTCTTGAGTTACACATGGAGTGAAAAAAAAAGAGAGGATTCAACGATGACTCTAAGACCTTAGTTTAAGTGAATTGAAGAACGTAGTTGTAATTTACCTGGATGGGGAAGACTGTGGGAGAAGGTTTGAGGATAAATATTGAGTGAGTTTTAAGACATATGAAGATAGAGATGCTTCTTAGATGTCTAAGTGGAATTATTGCAAAAGCAGTTGGATTTACAGGGCTGTAGTTCAGGAGAGAGGTCTGCATTGGAGGTATAATTTGCAAGCCATCAGTGTATAGATGATATTTTTAAATAACATATGAGTATTATCAACTAGGGAAGGCAAATAAAACAAACACTCAGTGAGGCAGAAGAAAAACTGACAGTAATTTTCCAAGAGCCCAGTGAAGAAAGTATTTTTAAGAAGAGCAGTTGATGAAATGTGTCAACTATTATTGACAGCTCAGGTACACTGAGATCAGAGAATTGTCCACTGGTTTATGTTATGGGCTGAATTGTGTCCTTCTAAAATTCATACATTGATATGAAATCCCTGCTACCTCAGAATGTGACTGTATTTGGAGATACGGCCTTTAGAAAGGTAACTGATGTAAAATGAGGTCATACGGGTGGGCCCTAATCCAGTACGACCGGTGTTCTTATAAGAAGAGGAGATTAGGACACAGACACACACAGAGGAACGACCATGAGAAGATACAGGGAGAAGATGGCGGTCTATGAGCCAAGGAGAGAGGCCTCAGATGAAACCAGCCCTGCTGACACCCTGATCTTGGACCAGGCTGCAGAACTGTGAGAAAATAAATTACTGTCATTTAGCCACCCAGTCTGTGGTACTTTGTTACAAGAGCCTGAGCAAACAGATACTAATTTGTCACAGCACATGTGGTGACCGGGGACAATGTTTGTGGCAGACATTGCTGGTTAGCAACTCAATATCTATTCCTTCCTTCTCTACTGAACCAATCTTGTTTGGGTGACCATGGACCTGATTCTAAAGGACGATTCATGATTGGCCTTTCCTCTTTTCCAGTGACCAGTCCAGGGACCAAGTTCTGGCATGAAATGTAAGTGGGCGTATGCAAAGGCTTCTGGGAAAGGGCTTCCTTCTTGATGAAGGAGAGATGTGTGAGAAGACGGCTCTGATACTGCTATTCTCCTTGCTTCCTCCTTTGGACAATGATAGCCATGTAATGAAACTAGAAATTAACAACTAAAATAGATCCAACCTGATCTATTCAAAATCAAACAATCCATGTCTAACTCACAAGTTAAAGGAGAAATCACAATGGAGCTATGACCATACATGTAAAAATAGTACCTAAAAATTACAGTAAATCAAATTTATCAGAAAAGGCTAGAACAAAATTCAACACTCTTTAGAGGAAGAGAATACAATCCAGAATCCCTACAATAAATCATATACTAACTTCAACACATTTAAAAAAAAAATAATCATGCAAAAAGCAAGAAAAAGTGACAATGGATCAAAGATAAAATAGTCAATAAAAGCAGATAAGAGATAAATCAAATATCATTATTAATAGATAAAGACTTCAAAATAACTATGACTATATGGACAAATGGATTGAGTGAGCAAAATGTAATCAAGTAAGCATTCTAGAACTGCAAACTACAATATCTAAAGTTAAAAATATATATATAGAGAGAGAGAATTTTAAAGTTAGAGCAGAAGATAGAACTTGTAAACTTGAAAAGAAGTCAGCATATAGGGCCCAAACTGATTCATGAAGATAAGAAAGAATGGAAACAGTAGACTAGAGCATAAGAGAGATGAAGGAAGGTGTGAATGAGAAGATGACACGGAAGCAATATTGAAGAAATAATAACCTAGAACTTTCCAAATGATGAAAGACATTGACTCACAGCTGAAAAAAGACTCAGAAAACTCAAAGCAAGACGCAGAGAAAATTGCAATTGGTCACATCATTGTCGAACTGTTTAAAACCAAACATAAAGAGAATTATTAAAAGCAGCTGGAGTTGGGGGAGAGCCATCCTTTAACTTTAAGAGAAGACAAAGGATGACCAGGTAAACCTCTGAAATTCAATGCTCAGTGAAAACATTGCTCCAAAGTTAAAGGGAAACAAAGATGTTTTTAAACAAATAAAGCTGAGAATATTTGCTTCGTCGAATTTCACACTATTAAAAATATTAAAGGACCTTCCTCAGGACCAAAGAAAATGATTCCAGAAAAAAGCAGTGAAAAAAAGACAGAATGTCACTGAAAAAAATATAATTATAACAGATATTATTTGTTTAAAACAAAAATAATATGTTTTAGGGGCTTATAACATATATGGAAATAAAATATATGACAATAAGAGTAAAAACAGCAATGGTGTGAAATGGAGTTAAATTGCTCTCAGATGTTTTCATTGTTTGGACTCTATAAAAGTACTAACCTAGGGTAGGCAGTAATTGAGTAAGTACACATTTTTTAAAGTTTTGAAGTGACTACTAAATGAAAGATACTCAACATAAAACAAAAATATCTAATAGGGCAAATAAAATAAAGTAATATTCAATTAATTAAAAATACAAGTTTAGTAGTATATATAAAAATAATCCATAATTTCCAAGTAGCATGTATCTCTGGAATGTGAGGATGATTTGACATTAGAAAAATCTATCAACCTAATCCACTCAGATTAATATTAAAAAAGAAAAAATTAAACATATAATCTCATTACAGGCAGGAAAAACTTACAAAATTCAATACTCATTCAAGAAAAAGACATCTTAGAGAACTAAAAAGACTTCCTCATCCCAATAAAGCCAGGCACTAAAGGCCTAGAGCCAGCATCCTCCTTAATAACGGGAGATTAGAAGCATTTTTAGTAAATCAGGAAGAAATAGAGGTTGCCTCTCACCATCGTCTTCCATTTAACATTTTTTACAACCCCCAAATCAAAGACATAATAGAAGATAAAATAAATATGATGAGTAGGCGTTTGTAAGGATGAGACACTATTTTCCTTATTTGTAAAAGATATGATTATCTGTACTGAAGATTCAAGGAAATCAACAAACACTTGTGGGCTATAAGAGGATTCATCAAGATTGCTGCATAAAAGAATAACAACAAAAGTAGTCATCATATTCACTCCTTCCACATACACACACACACAAAATTAAGTGAAAGATCTGTCTTTCACAACAGCAACAAAAACCCTAAGACATCTAAGAATAAGCCTATCAAAATATGACAGAACTTTACGGGAGAAGTTATACAAATTTATTGAAGTCCCTTAAACACACCTTACTCAGCAGTACTCTCTCCTCCGGTGTGTGAGTTCTGCGTGAAGAAAGAGGAAAACATTACAGCAGAAAACATCATCTCAAGCGAGGAGGAGTATTTGCTGTTTTTGAATTGGGGGCACCAAATGGGATGTGTCCTCATACTGTCTGGCCACACATCAGTTCGGCCTTCTGATAATCGTGGAACCCAGGCAAATTGCTTACCCTCTTCTGTCTCGGTTTTCTCTTCTAGAAAATGTGATAACAGCATTACTATGAGTAAAAATGTAGTGACAGGTAGGACGCAGTTCTTGTGGCTCTACACACAGATAGTGCTCCAGCAGTGCTAGCTGCCAGCCTCTGCTCACGCACAGACTTAAAGTCACTCCCCAGCCCGTGTTTAAAATCAAGTGGGCTTTTTACTTTGACACGAAAGGTTCTAAACTTCTTCTAGAACATAAACAGACCAGTGTTGGTAAGAAAAGGTTTAAAAACAAGAGTGATGAGTGAGGCCCTGTCACTCTCGATATGTGATGACGTTGTCTATTGACCTGTTTCACCCCAGAGCTGACACTCAGAACAGAACAGATTCCCTCAGATGGACCGTCATTTGGTTCAGGACTAGTTGTATGGCCAAAAATGCAATGAGTGGGACAGGGAAGGAAGCATCACTCAGAAAATAATTTTCCAAAATAAGTATTTGAAATTAAAAATGACAGAAACTTAAATTATATCCTTTGAAAAAATATTCTTCAAATACATTAAAAAATTACTGTACAGAATGTAAATATTTTTATCTGGTCTGAAGAATGATATTTTAAGCACTGTTAGCAATGGAGGAGCTCAAAGTTTCTGACAACAAAAACACCCTAAATGGAGAAAAATGATGTAACCTATTTGTGAGATTATTATTCTTAATATATAATTTCTACTACAAATCAATAAACAAAAAAGATGAGCACGATATGATAAGATAAGGAATAAAAATACCCAATAAAGTTGTGAAATTATTGGCCAACATCAGTGCATCCAGATAAAATGCCAGTTGAAGCAAGCTTCGTCTGCTCCACTGGTACCTGGCAGGTCCAGGATGCCCTGAGCTACCTCTCTCAAGAGTTTTGGCGGGATTTTAAATTCTGCACAATTTAAAATTTTTCTGTAGAGCATTTTGACAGCATATAGTAAGAGTTTTAGCAAATTCACACATTTTAGCCCAGCAATTCCATAGAAGGAATGTCTCCCAAGAAAAGACACAGGGATACAGTCAGAAATCTAAGCTGAGGTCCTGCCCTCAGCCTTGTTTAAAAGAGGGAAAAACGCATCTACCCAAATGTCCTGAACAGAGAAACCTGAACACAGGAGAGAACACTGGGGAAAAGCAGGAGCCCGTAACAATTGCAATTTTAATGTGCTCAGGAAACACAGATGCATTAAAAAGACATATGTGCATAAATAGACTAACAAGGACGGGCTGGCCTGGTGGCGCAAGTGGTTAAGTGCACACGCTCTGCTGTGGCGGCCCAGGATTTGCCGTTTCGGATCCCGGGCGCACACCGACGCACCACTTGTCAAGCCATGCTGTGGCGGCGTCCCATATAAAGTAGAGGAAGATGGGCATGGATGTTAGCCCAGGGCCTGTCTTCCTCGGCAAAAAAGAGGAGGATTGGCAGATGTTAGCTCAGGGCCGATCTTCCTCACAAAAAGAAAAAAAAAAGACTAACAAGGAATGTTTCAAACATTACTCACGTTTACCTCTGAGAGATCTTCCTCCATTTTGCAGGATAATATAATAACTTTGTAATTGAATAAATATTATTAGAATATCTTAAATTCACTTTAAAAATATACATTGTGATACTTTAAAGACATACTTGTGAGTATATGTGGCTCCGAGAGGGGAGCAGGCATCCGGTAGATGAAACTGGAACAAGCACATCTCAGTGAAAACTATGACACCAATGGAGTGAGGGCGCCCCCACCGGGGAGTCCTCCTGTCCCAGAAGGCAGACAGCCAGTGGCCTCCCAGAGTGCCGCTGCCTCCTCTGTGGGCCTCCACTGTAAACTCAAGAGAAAGAGACAGGATTTACTGCAGGACTGCACTCTTCCTTTGTCACCTCTTCAGCAGCTGCACCTTTGGGGCAGGGGACATCAATTAAAGATCAGGGGCCAAGCGAGAGGCTGGAGGTTGCCCTAAGGTTGGCTGACCTTGCTCCTGCACCGAACAGCCCCATGTCTGTCTTTACTGATTAATCTCTATTAATAAACCTGCAGGATTGACAGGCATGTGGCAAGGCTGGAAGACTGTGGCTATAGGTGTTAGGGAAGCAGCCAGCATCTCCAACCCAGACCCCGAGTCATTACGAAAGAGCCCGTGGCGTGTTTTGCAACACAGGGGCCTGGGCCATGGCTCACTTCGCCTGAGTAATTATTGAAATGACCCTTGCAATTTTCAAAGGACTATCACTTCCTTTCTAAGATCTGACCTTTGCCTGCCTCTCATCAGAGCAATTTCCCAAGCCCAGGGAAGTCTTGTTGAGGAGCCTGAGTCCGAGGGGACCCCTGCACACTAGAGGCCCAAAGGATGAGTCCGTGAATTAGAGTCAAGTTAGGTTTCACTGCTCCTGCCTGCAGGTGAGCAGGACCTGTCACCTACCACCGCTGTCCTGGGAGCCTGTGAGAGCTCCAAGAGACAGCAAAATAAAGAAATTCGCAGTAGCTAAATCAGGGTATCTCACTCAGCTAACCAAAGGAAATTGTCCCATGTTCTGCAATGCAATGAAAATTTACTGTGGCAAATCTGTTTGTCTATTTGAAACAATAATATGCAAATGATGAAGTAAAAATGCCAGGGGAGTTGTGTGGGGGTCACATAGACAGAGACATGGAAATAGATAGCATGGCAAACACATTTGCTCTGCCGAGATGCAAAGGGAGGGGAGGTAGATTGGGAAACATCCTTAAATGGGGATCTGGGGCCTCAGAGTAAGTGAGTGGGATGAACAGGTGCCTGTTTATACCTCAAATAGCAAAGCATTAAAAATACTGACTTGCTTTCTTATCTCAAACATTTTTGTTCTTCTACTCTTGGCTCATAATACTGTTTCTCAGTGAGCTACTGTCAAGAGAGAAGACTCAGAAGATCAACATCCTAGCAGCTCATCTGGGTTCTCATACTGCATGACAGTAACCTGGAGATTTGTTAGAATGCAGATTCTGAGGCCCTGGCCCAGACTTACTAAATTAAAATCTCTGGTCATAGATGTGAGAATCAGGATTTTTATCACGTTTCCAGGATGAGAAACATGGATAAAAACAGATCATATCACACTTAGACAGTTTTGGTTGTGGTAAATGATAGTAATTCTCATATTTGCAAAATTTATGGAACAATTTATTTAACTTATTTAATGACTATTTGTAAAAACTGGATAATTGAATAATACTGAAGTAATCATCATAAATCTCGGTCTGGCTGTACGTACAGAAGTGATGAAGATAATGCCCCCAGTATGTTTATGGTAATGAAATGTACATGGTCTTTTTTCTCTAACCTTCTAGCCACTGCTCACCTCTCATGCATGAGGTCTTTCCATGCAGAGCTACTGGAAGGAATCAATAAGGTTGTATATGTATGTAAAATGCCTAGAATGGTGTCTGGTAACAAGTAAGTGCTCAATAAATTAGCTTTAAGGGGAAAGCTATGATATAATTTCAGAAATATAAACATTGGAATCAGACATGAATGTACACAGTCACATGAGTCAATGTGTGTGCTTTACAATACTTGCACAGGGTAGGCAATCAATATTGCAATGCCATTATTATTATTATCACCGTTACTGTTATAATTCTTCTTTTCCATTCCCACTGCCACCATCCAATTTAAAGTCCTTACATCTCTCACTTGGTCCCTTGCCATGACCCTCTCACTTGCCTCCACCTACCTCCTATTCCTCTTTAGGCTCTGGAGTTCTGCCCGTGCTAAACTACGGGGTTTGCACAAAAGGCTAAGTTGACCTGAGCTCTTCCCGTGGCGTTTGTCGTAATTCTCACTTACTCTAACACTTCATGTCTCCCCATCTTTGTGCACAGCATGAAGACCAATCATTATAATAAAAATTCTGGACTTAACTACCTTTTCAAACATTAACATGCATGGCTTTTGGCTTTAGACACTTGTCCCCTGAGAGTACAGTCCTCCAGCTGAAAGTTTGGATCATATAGCCTCAACTTTCAAAAGGAATGCCCCTTTTCTTTCTGAGAATTTCCTATTTTTTCAAGATTTTCCTCAGCCTGACTTTCCTCTGAGGTTGTCCCAGGGTCAAACCATCTTTGCCTTTTCCCTTTATTGGCCAATAATCTGTAATGCATCTGCATGATAGAAATATTTTTTAAGGGAACTACACTGTCTTATATTGCTCTCCTGATTCTTTGCTACATCTGTCCCCTATCTGTGATAACAGGGCCTGTCTCATTCCTTTACATTTTCTATATCATCTGTACCAGAGATTGACACAGGGTAGGCACTTCACACATGATATAGTTAATGTTTACAAGAATGCATTCTGTTCCTGGCACTAAAACTCACACTAACCTTATGAGCTGGATGCTATTATTATTCCCAGTTTGCAGATGAGTAAACAGGCACAGAAAACTGAAGTAGCTTGCCCAAAGCCTCAAAGCAACAAAGCAGTGAAGTTGGTGTTCCAAGCTGGGAGTTTGACTACCCAGCCTAGTATTTAACCTCCTTATGTTCATCAAATGATCAATCGTCTTGAGTTGATCTATGAAACTTTAATTTGTGTGTGTTTCATGTGCGCACTGAATCCTCTTCTTGCTGTGAAAAGAGCACACAAGGTGCCTGGCCTCAGGAGAGCATGAGCTCGCAGGTTTCCCCATAATATTGACCCACCATTGTCCTGCTCCCTCTTAACTCACAGCGCATCTCCCATGCCTAAACAAGGGTGAGCCCCTGCTGTGATACTGAAATAGAATGAAGCACCAGGACAAAATGTGACTCTTGAGTCCCATTAGCACAGTTTGCCTGTATAGGAAAAAATGGCACCTGATCTTCCATTGTCACCTGAGAAGGGACTGGAAGTCACAGAAACATCCTATGAATGGCGTCCAAAGGCCATGGGTCACACTGGCCCACTTAGGCCCAGCAAGATGAACCAGCCCTGCTGTGTCTTTCTCATGGGTTCTCTGTTACAGATGCCTGGAAGTCTCCTTGGGAACACAACCAAACTGCTCCTGCAATGTGCCCTTTCCTGTTGAAAACTAGGAGCCTGGGCCTCATTTCCCTCTCTCCTCCCTGATAGGACTCTGAGGAAGCAAGGAACTAGCCTCCAAATGACCTGACCATTATGATATTTTAACATCTCCTATGGACAGATAGGGGATCCCTGAGCTAGCTTGGCCTGAAACCCTAGACTCAGGGGCCATTTAGAGTTGCGTGGTGTTTGTGGTAGACTGTAACAAATGACAGAGTATGTTTCAATTGGACACTAAAGACTCAATATAAGTCACAAGAAAGCTAAATTACGATCCCAAACCAAATGAAAGTAGCCTAGGTTCATATTCTAGCTACAGTGAAACGTGGTCATTAAAAAATAATCTATAAGCTTCAATCATTTTTGTAGAGATAACCTAGAAGTACATCAGTAAATGTTCCTGTTGACTCAGTTTTAACTCAATTTGTTTAGACTTTAAGCCATTCGCCTGTGTGAAGTCCTTCAGATGCTTGCGTTTGTCTGTCTGATGGAGGTGGGTTGCCTCCAAATGCCCCTTAACTCTTCTGCAGTCTGCCTTCAACTCGACTCTATAGCATCATCTTTAGCTATGCCCCTCACCAATGCCGTGGTTCAGCCAAGACTACCGAGGCCACCAGCAGTTGGTTTCTCAAAATGGTGGGCTGTATCCCTGCCTGGAAAGCACCCATCCCAATTTGTGTCTATAAAAACACTCCAAAGCTCAGCTCAGAGGCCACCATCTTTAAAAAGATGGTTCCCAAGGGAATGCGTCTTTTTTCTGAAAGTCCATCTCCCTTTGTTTACCACTCCCTCAACGCGAGGCAGTTGGTATGGTGAAGAGGAAGGACTCAGAGCCAGGCGGCATGGGCTTCCAGCCCAGCTCTGCCACTTACTAGCTGGTACGATCTTGGACACACTACCTCAGTTTCCTCAAGGTAAAACGGAGATCATAATAATTCCCCCTCACAATATTAAGTGAGTTAATACACGTAAGGCATTTAGAACAGACTGTGAAGGTAAGAAGGTAAAACCTGTTTGTAACTATTATGAGCCCCTCTTTTTTCACCTTCCTCTTGCACACATGCATGCACACACTGCCATAACTCTCCATAGGTCAGAAGTTTCTAGAAGTTTCTCACCCATGTATCACCAAAGTACCTAGGGCAATGCCTTGAATATGGTAGTAATCAAATACGTAGAAATACCTATTCTTTCTACAAGGATATAATCTTTTTATAAGAAATAACCTGGTCTAAAATTAGATAGGTAATATCTGAATGAAGTTGAGAACCAAAACAATGATCTAGATTGTTCTTATCACCTCATACCCCACCAACAAAAAGCCTCTTTGTTTAGAATATTTTGTTATTTTGTCCTTTGCACATCAATCAGGAATTCATGAGTCTGCAATGAACACAAAGATGTGTATGGTAAGATGTGTAGGTGTAAAATTGAGACAGTTTATCCCTTTAAGCATTGCATTTGTTTCCATAATTTAGGTAAATGTTGTGGTTAATAGTTAACTAGGCTGGCTTCAATGAGGATCATGAAATTTACCCTCCTTTACAATGGAGACCTATATTGATTTTTTTTTTCCATTTACTAATCTTATTTTAAAACAAAGCACAGCATATTTGGATTTTGCCTCTCAATTTTTCTTGGTCTTTACCAGGTGATAAATGCACCTTAGTAGTAATATAAAAACTGTTCTATTCAGGGAGGTGCAGGATACTCTGTAGATGGCTGGAATGTATTTCTTTTACATTTTCAGAAATGAATTCAGAAGATCTTAATTACTGTGAATATCTAGTCAGTATTTATTTTAAAATATAGCATGATAACAGTAAATCAGAAAATAAACAAGTATATAAAAGAATTGCTATACCCTTTTCCACTAAATAGATAATTAATTACACTTTTACTTCCATATTCTAATTTTGATATTTTCCTTAATGGTATGAGATTAAAAATATTTACATGTTCAGATGTCTCATTATAAGTTTCTAGATAATTAGAAAATGAATTGTTAGAACTAGTACTTTGCAATAGAACAGTAAAAACACACAAGCACTATCTGGATTTCTTTACCATCAAAGCCCTTTAGAGCAATTGTCTCTATTCTTACCTTATTTCCAAAATATTTGACAAGATTAAAAATCATCATTATTTCTGATATTACAGAATTTTTTATTTTATAATTATTGTTTATCAAAACAACTTAGTTCAAGTAGATACAAAGAAAAAATACATAGTAATTAATTAATTTTTCCAACTCACCTCCTGAATAGAACTAGGGCAGGCAAAATGCCAGTTAACAGAGAACAGTCAATTTACCTACAGCACAAATGTATTTGGAATACAAAAGTGGTCCACTCTCTCTATTCAAATGAATAGTGGTGCTGGCCCCTACCTGGGCCTTAAACGCCCTTCCAGGTTGAGTTACTCTCACCCAGAATTACTCAGGTGGGGACCTACCAGCTGGTTAATTCCCTCTAATTGAATGTTGTTTAACCATGCCATTTCCCCAACTGGAATTCTTAAACTTACTTTTTTTCTTTCTGTTTATAACTTGTTTGCTTTCACTAATTAAAGCAATGTGCCATGTTTGAAAACAACAAAAAATAAATTGGATACGCTGGTAGGAAAATTGCCTGAGAGATTGTGCCAAAAACGTGTGGGTGATTCGAAACAAGCGATTCCCTTCCTTCTTCTATTTTTTTTGGTTTCAATAGCTATTTTGAGTTGTCTGCTGAATAAGCATAACTTGGCGGAGCAGCTGAGCACAGGCGTCCACCCGTCCATCCCTCTGTAATGCGGGAAGCCCGGCTCGGAATCTCTTGCCTCTTCTGGGGCTTCCGCAGAGACTGATCTGAGGAGAGCGCTGTCAGTTAAGACTTAACTTTCATTCTGTGCTGTCTGCAGTTAGCAGCGGAGAAAGTTTAATTCTGAACTGTGAAAAGATTCAATAAGTCACCACAAATCACCCCGACTAAAGCCCAAACTGAGTAATTTACACAGCACTTTGTGATCTTCAAACAGTTTGCAGTGGGCAATTATTCATGCCCGACATGGGGCCGCAGGGTCCGAGCTCCCTGTTTGTTCTGAGGCCGAGGAGAGGTGTTTGAAAACCGCGAGAGACGACCAGGAGCCCAGAGATCACGGCTAATGTGACACCCCCAGGCCTAATCTTCTTAGAGCACTGGGATAAAATAAGTATCCATTACAAAATCGGCCTTCATCCTGCCCCCTTCTGAGCCCGGCCACTCTGATAGCTAGCTGGGAGACAATTGCGCGATTCTAGACTTAATCAGGTCTTAGGAGCTGAGGCAGGAGGAGAAGGGCTAATCTCCATATTTAGTCCATCTGTACTTGTGGACCTGACTTGCCTGCCCCTGATAGATCAAAAGGAATTGGCAAAAATCAGATTAAGGCTGGAGAAAAGGGGGGAGGTTCAAGCCTTGTAACAGCCACATTTTTTTCTCCCTGCCTTGGATGTGTATACATTTATTAAGACCATGCGGTTAATCCCATGAGCTTTCAATGCATTGTGCTTGTCTTTTCTTCTTCCCCCTTCTTTCAACCAAAAAAAAAAAAAGTCATTAAAGTGAAATATTGTATTAATTATAAAAATATGAGATATGTACATCAAAGGCTGGCGGTGTTGCACAAATTTAGAGAAGTTTTGCAATTTGGATGTGCAGTGCAGTGGCTCGCTCGTCCACCTGGGAAGGGGCGCAGGCCTGGCATTTTCCAGGACTGAGACACACGGCGGAGCAGTGTGAACTCGGCGGAAGGGAAGATGCTAATTATTAATACAGGCTGCCACGGAGTCAGGCTGGTGGCAGGGCAGGTGTGGGAGCAGTGCTGTGACATCTGATCTCCCGGCGTCGCCACCACGCTGCAGATTCTGTGATGGAGCACGGAGAACATATGGGATTCAGCAATTAAACCAACTCTTGTTTCCTCCTTTAAAACATGCGGCCGCATTAGGCAGAAGTAGGTTATTTTCTTCCCTGCTCATAGTGTGTTTTTGTCAGCAATACCGTCTTGCCTCTGTGGCTCTCGCCACTGCAGCTACACATGGGCACTTACAGCTCAAGACGCAGGGACAGATGGGTAAGGAGAAGGGGGCAAAAGGGATTCACACTCTCCCTGCTGTCTGTCGTCACCTGCTGTTTGTAAACAGTGACATGTGGCCACCAGCCGTGTCCTTCAAGCTAGGAGAAACATGTGCGCCGATAAGTTAAATGTGCAGGCAGGCAACCTTGAGTTGGTACCCACCTAATGATGGACGCAGCACACGCAGCTCAGCGAGTCCCAGACAGGGCTGCAGAAAACTTGCTGGCGTGAAAGGAAACTTTATAAAAGGAGCACCAGCTCCTTCTTGGAAGGCTGACAAAGTCACTTCTTTTTCGGCTTCTTGCAAACGCCCACCCGGTGCCAGAAGAGAGCCGTGTGGCCGCTGGGTTTTGGCAGTTGAGCTCACCTCATTAGAGTGGATTAAGTCATGATGCTGAGAAGGATAAAAGGTGAAGAGCAAAGCGCCCAGGATGGCGACTGCGGAAAGCTCTGAGTGCCATTTGTGTGCGTCGCCATTATTGACCCGCGCCCGTGTGGTTCACACTTTTCAATTACCGTCTGCTGGAAAGGTGGCCGGTAATTGCAGAGGCTGAGGCTAGAGCACCAGTGTCAGGGGCCTCCCAGCCTTCGTCACCTTCTCTTGATGCTTGACTCCAAGATGTTCAAAGGCAAAGGTCCAGGGCCTGTGGATGTCCCCGAGGACCCGGGGAGGGGGGTGATGCCATTAAAAACGTTAATAAATAAGAATCACACCCGCACATGCAAGATGGCAATTAAATTGGCAACGGCGATTTGAGCAGGGCTGGGTCTCCAGTGTTGTGCAAGGAGTCACACTGGCGAATGCCTGCCTTTGATAGTCCCTCACAAGACTTCTAAAAACGATGAAACAGGGACAAACTCAGGTGTCCCCTGGCATTGTGTCTTTGTTGCAAGCCTGTTTCTGCAGGTGATGCTTTATCGGCCAGGGCCAGGTCTGCGTTGGTCCAGACGCTCTGCCCTTTTGCAGCTTCCCTGTCAATCTGGAGTTACCTTTCTTCTGCCCAAATTGTAGGAAGTAAAGAAATCCAGCTCCAGATGTAAGTGATTTTACGAGGACGGGGTTAAGAAGTTTAAGAGGATCTTAGATTGTTGGGAAGACAGAATTGCATCGGGTGAAGCCCATCTGTGGCCAGGAAGGAAGGAAAGGATGGGAACAAAGCAGATCAGATAAACGTTTGGAATAAAAATAAGGAATTGTTGGACAGCTCTCCTGACTTGCACATATTTCCCTTTATCCAGCAGTAAAGGGAATTTTTTTTTTTAACTGTATGTCGGGGAACTTACGTTTCTTGGAAAAATTAGTGAGAAAAAACTAAGTACTCTGAGCAGCCTTCAGGAGGGTGAGTATGTAGTTGGGACGAATCATCATTTGGGTTCTAGGATTTGCAGAGGATAGTTCTCAGCATGCCTGTTCTCAAAACTCCCTCCTCCAATTGCCAAGTCCGGCCAGGGCAAGAGAAACACAGGTCAACCTGGTGAAGAGCACTTTGCTCAGTGTTGGGAGAAGTCTCTTGAAATGTGAAGGCTTTGCTCATCAGCATGCCAGTATACTTTTGTAAAAAATAAATGAGGTTTAGGCATGGATTGAAAAAATGTTACATATTATTAAGAATTTGACTTCTACAGCCTAAGTAGAGAATTTCTTCTTAGACTTAGCATCTTAATTTTCAGCAAAGGTGAGCTCAGGTAGCTGGCTTTCTTCATATCTAGTGTGTGTGTGTGCAAGGCTGCCATCCATCCCGCCTCAGGTACAACAAGCAGCCTCTAACCAAAGGAAACCCTGTGTGCACCCACACCCTCATGCTGTTCTGTCCTTCTGTAGGCCTCAGTGGGCTCCCCATCAAAGCAGATTCCAAAGGCGCAGCCCCAGCCAGTGAACAACCTCCTGAGATGGAGCCGGTCCCCAGAAAGGGCAGTGGCCAGCACCTTCAGCTGGGAAAGGAACCTGAGACCACGAAACTGAAATGTGTGGCCAGCTGACTGGAGGCACCTGGCTCGCTGGGCGGAGCTGCTGTGATAGAAATGCACTTCTACCCCCAAAGTCTAGAGATCTAGGAGACAAGGGACCCTGATGGATGAACTTTAACCTTTGCACCCGTTCTAATATGGGAGTGGGGGGCCCAGAGTTTTGAATCTCTTCTCTGAGTAATTGCCAGGTGGCCTCGGGCAGGTACGGACTCTTACACACGGAACCGGCTCCAGCCCAGAAGCAGGATGTCCTGCTCAGTGTCCCTGTGATGGAGCTGCATTCAGCACTCTGGGTCTCATTTCTAGTCAGCTTCCATGTCTTTAATCGACTTCCTTGGAGATGGGCCGCGAGTGAGATAATGGGAGACGGAGCCCGACAGATGTCAGCACCATTTTTGTTCCATCATCTTGATTGTGTGATATGCCCTATACCTTCAACCCAAGGGTGTTGCTAATAATACAACATCAGAAAGGCTCAGAGAGGACAGGTCTTCCTGACCTGTCCATATTTTGGAGACTAAGCTCTTGCCTGCCAAGAGAAGGGATGTTGGGCCAGATGGCCTTTTGCTCCATCCAGGTGCCAGTGTCTACCGGTCTGTGACTGCTGACCTCAGTCCTCCCACTTCATGGCCAGTGCTGCAAACTTCCTAAAGGACACAGACGACCAACTACATGTGTTGAATACAGATTAGTGACAGGTGGCAGGAAAGTTGGCACTCTGCTATAATAGCACCTGTCCCCTGAGTCCTATGGAGAAATAACACCCTGCACCTTAATCCGACCAGACCATTGGAGGGATCTTTGGGTGAATATAGATAAATCAAGAGTGAACACAGCACCAGTTAACTATAGGCTTTATTTTTTAATGGAATCAATTCAAAAGATTTAGTGACAATTTTCAAATAGATAAGTGCTGTAATTAACGTGTGAATATATAGTGTCTTCTCTACATAACCAAGGTAAGGCTACAAATCCAAGGAAGACAGACTGTAACAATGTGAAACATAAGAATGTGTAGAAACATACACATGTTAATATAATGAAACTGTACACTTATTAAGCAAGCTCATTTTTCCTATTCAGGGAATTTAGGACACTTTATTGGTTTTATGTTTCCAGATGACATTATTAGAAACAGATTAAGAAAATGATACCAGTTGTGTTGTATGATTAATTATCACCGTCCGACCCTGGCCGGAGAGCTGTCCTCAGGATTACTGGACCAGACGTGTGTGATGTTCACTACATTCGCCTACGTTCTGTCCAGGCAAATACAGCAAAGGTGGACGAGGCCCAGGATGCTTTTGCACATACTGTAGGCCCGTTGTTGTTCTTTGCAGAGCAAAGACATAAGACCAACGTATTCCCACATAAGATCAGGCTAATCATTGGAAACGGTGGTGAGGAGACCCGGCTTTTCAGGCTGGGAGGACTGGGAGTTGAATGGAGGAGCTTCATGGAGGCAGCACCCTGGTCTGTGCTGGCTGTGGACCCACTGTGGAAACAGGGGTAAGAAAGCCCCCTTTCTGACACCTGTGCTGATGCATAGTAAGCAGGGATTGTCCATTGTTGGGCCACACCGTGGCTCAGAGTAAACACTCAACAAATAAGATATATTATTTAACCTGAATTATCTAAAAATTATATATATTACTGTACTTTATTTATGAACCATGTTCATCTAATAAAAAAGTGCAATAGGTTTCCATCTTTGTGGAGAGTCCCCTTCTCTATCACTCACAGACCCAAGAAGTCTTCCTTCAGAAAGGCGGGCTGGTTTACCCACTCCGTCACCCCAAGGTGGGGCTGCACCCCTCTCCTCTGGGCTCCCAGCGTCTCTGAGCTCCGCTGTGTAGTGCTCCTCTGGTCTATCATATTGTCTAGTGAATGCTTGTTGTATGACTATGTGATGCTCATCATCCACATTTCTCAAATTGTACTTTCTCCAAGTAAGATTGGACAGCTAAGAGGCCCTGATGAAGTGACAGAAAAAAAATTACATTGAGCCAAGGAGTTAGGCTGGCCAACCTGTAGCTAATTAAAGAATTCTTTCTTGGTAATTCATATCGTGTCTTGATTTTTTTTGAAAAGCAGAACAAAATGCCATAAAATAATATTTCTCAATAAGATGTTCTGAAAATAAATCACTTGGCTCCTTCCTGACCAAATCCTGTACCCACAGGAAGTTGTGAGGACTGGATAGAGGATGGGAGGATGGTTAGGACTGGGGTCTTCACAAATGGGGTGCACTGGGGCAGCTTCTCCTATTCACAGATCCATCTGGTTTCAGAGCATCCGTCTGGCTTCTATCCACAAGTACCATGCCAAAGGGTACATTTACTAGTTTCCCTGGAAGAAAATCTCTTTTTGAAGAAAATATCTTTTATTTCTTTATTATTAATGGAACACTCCTCTGTCCACCATGCCTGTTGCCATCTCTCTCAGAAGACATGAGAAAAGCTTAGAACTAACCTGGGCCCCTGCACCCTCTAATGGAGAGAGGAGGGTCCATGATGTCACGATGCTGCGTTTGTCACATAAACTGCATTTTCAGAGTGACTGGGCTCAAAATGCATCAACTCATCATCTCGTTTGACTCTCTCATCAGCCCCACGACAGACAAAGCTGTTCTATGTCATCATCTTAGAAATAAGGAAACTGATGCTCAGAGAGACAAGACTTTCTGATTAAGGCAAGAAAGTTAAGAAGGAAAGTAGAGCGTGGCCCCTATTTTCAGGGTTCTCCCTACGTAGACTACTAACCTAGAAGATTGTGACTGAGGGGGTGCGGAGAGGCAGTCATGTTCCCTCAGTTCATAGAGCAGTTGTGTTCAAGGAGAAGGGATCCAAGCAAAGCCATTTTTACGTGGATTTAGACCCATGCTGATTAAAAGTAACCACTATTTTTGATAACCTACTAAGTCCAACCCTGAGAGTTAGGTAATCTTATTCCTGTTTTATATATAATGACAGCGAGACTCAGGAAGTTTCATTAACTGGTCCAAGGTTGTTAGTGTTGGCACTGGGTGCAGAACTCTTCTCCAAAGTCCACTCTTTCCAGACCACCTCACAAAGTGGGGGCAGGGGCATGTACAAGATGAGTCACTTTCCTAAATGCAACCTCTAGTTCAAACTTCATAATACCACTTTGACTGAATAGAGGGTGCTAACTAAGTGCAGGATTGCTGGGGCTTCTGTCACTGTTTTCAGCTCATGCTCAGGACATAGCTACATCACACCCACTCCTTCGGGGGCAGAGGCAGCAGAAGGCACACCAGGGTGTCTGTCCACAGGCTCGCTTCCCAACTCCCTTCTATATGCGACTATGTAGCATCTTCCACTGGTTTCCAATCACCTCTCAATTATTCAGTGGGTCCACTGATTTCTGAGTGTGCAGTATCCCCGGCCGTGGAACCATCTCGGGGTCCGTTCACACATCCGTAAAAACGGAAAAGCAATGAAAAGTCGGTCTGTTCCCTGAGTTACTAATTAGCCACATACACATAAGGTTTGCTGAGGGAAATGAGCTAAATAGAAATCAACGAGCACCTAAGTACTTCATGAGGACGCCCGTGGTTTCGAGTTAAAACCACGGTGTGCTGCAGGCCCTCTACTTCCTCATCACCTGTGAGCACAGGTCCCCTCCTGTACAGTAGGGACGGTAGTGACACAGAACACAGCGAAGGATTAAATGAGATGGTGTGTGATGTGCTTAGCACAGGTGCCTAGCACATTATAGAATCTCATTAAATGAGACCCAGAAATAACAAAGGTAACAATAGTACTAATAAAGATAATTTGTCTACCCACGTGTCAGTGTAAAACAGCAGAGGGATGATGTCAGATTTATCAGTCGGTCGTGTGGCCGCCTCCCACAGGAGAAAATCCACTCAGGCTCCCTGAAGTTTAAGGGGCTGGCTGAGGGACTGCTGGCTGAATGTCCAGGTCACGGCAGCGCGGCAGGACCTAAAACATTGCCCTCCTGATGGACCTCAAGAAATAGAAATTTCTATAGTCCTTGCTCGGGAGCAAATGTATTTGTCATTTAATGCCGCGAGAAAGTGCTCATCAGCTTGTTACTTGCCATCTCAAGTCTCTAAAGCTAAGCTCCACTAAGACAATCTGATCCAGATTCCTGCCTTAGTCCAATCTCTTCTGCCCCGCCCCTCCAGGAGCTCTCCGTGTCACGGTACCTGTGTGTTTATTGTGTTCACGTTCAATGTGCACGCGTTGGTGGCTGTGTTATCATGAAAAACGCTCCTTTGTATGCAGAAGGCTCTAACACTTCTGGAAACTCGGAAAGGAACCTCTTGAGATAGAACTCAAGAGAGTGTTTGATTACGAGAAACTCACACGTCCTGTGATGGTTCTGATGGAAGGGCAGCCCCGACACCTCCTTTGTTCCTGATTAAATACAGCTGTACTCGCTGTAGGGCCACGACTGGTGGCCCTATCACGCATTCATCTTTAAACTACACCAATCACCTTCACATCGTACGTGAATTTACGTTCTGGTTGTACCGAGGACCAGTAAAGAATGATGCAAACTCTAGCTTCCATCTCCAGGAAGGCCCAGCCAGCTCTTGGACAAGGCAAAGTTTGTGCGGTGACAACGTCTGTGGAGAGCCTGTCGACACTGGAGGACGACTTTCTGAGAAGGTCACAGCCGTGAATGCATTAGCGAGGCTGGCGTTGTGCGCCGTGGCCCCCGGTTTCCCCTTTGGTCTCCGGCTGCAGCTGCATATTAGATGACGCCCCCTTTCAACTGCTAAGTGCTGCGGCCGTTCATCGGCCCGTCGCCAGCGGGCTCAGGGGAGAAGCGCTATCTCCTATGGCCATGAAAATTGATATTGAACATGGAGGGGAAAATCTCACAAGCTGATAGCAATTAGCTAAAAAGGATTTGCGACTCCATGATTCATCACGCCAGGGGACCAAAGTCATTTGCAGACACTGTTTCGAGCGTCCCAGTGCCCAGCTCCCACCTCAGCCTCTATCGCTCACATTGGCTGTGACATTTTCGGCTTTCAGAACCCTTTTCTAGAACAGAAGCTGCTGCAGTCGGGTGATTCTCAGTGTCAAAGATGCTTCAGTTAGAAGGTGCTCGGGGTGGGGCTCAGATTCTTATTTACATTTTAGATGTTCATGGAGGAAAATGGAAGACAGTTTCCTAAAGAGTTCCTTGTCTTCTTGTTTATGTTTAAGAAAGTGGTTTGTGTTTCTAGGTCAGTAAGAAAATTATACCTAAATTATTTAATCAAAATAATAGTGCTAAGTTATCACAAGATTATCTTTAAAAAAAATCTTTTAAAAAAAGGTATCTTTATCTAGAGATTATCTTTAGAAAAAAAATACTCAGCCCAAGTAGCTGCCGCTTTATCCTTCCCTGATGCCCAGCGCTTTGGTCCCATGGGAGTGTTTACTTCAGTAGGGGCACAGCTCCCCCATCTTCCTGGGCATACCTGTAGCTCTGGGCCATTTATTTAAACTGCTGCCAGATGTTCTATTATATAAATATACCACAGTTTCTCTATTTCGTAAATGGACAGAGAATATTTTTTGAAATTTTGTCACAAACAATGCAGAAAATTATACACTATATGTTCCTCTAGGTAGAATTGCAGACCAGACCTGAATGTGAAAGGTAGACTCAAATGCTTCTCTGGCCCCAGAGAAGGGAAAGAGCACTGGAGCTAGTATCATATAGCACAAATCACAAAGGAAAAGTGTGTTTATACACTTTTATACTATTTATGTATGTGAAATGAGTAGCATATTTATATACTATATTTTAATTTCAGTGTGTGAGTGTGTATAAATGTATATATATATACATTGTGTATATACATATATACACCCATTGAAATTAAAAGGTTCTTTATAAAGAGAAAAAAATACCGTAAACAGATAAAAAAAAAAAAAAAGCCAGGGGTAACCTCATCACCAATTAGGGAAATGAGATTCAAACAGCAATGTACTCTCATACCCCACCTGTGTGACTGGTGCGTAATATCACATCTGATCACAGACAGGGTTGACCGGGATGAGGGGATGGTGACTGTGCTCTGGCAGCCTTGAGGGAGAGCCAATGTGGGGACCCAGAGATCCCGATGTCGGCTCCTGCCCTCAGCCCTGCCCCACTCCAGCAACCCATGAGCATCAGGACTCTGGGCCCTTGGCAAACATACCACCTGGGTACCGTGTGTTGGTTAGGGAGAGTCCACTGTCAGATGCCAATTACCACGGCTGACTGTCTCTTGTGGTGCGGGCACCGTGCTTACCCCTGGTTAACTCACACACATTTTATCTTGAATTGCCTAGGCCATCAAGCAAGTTTTAGCAGTGATTTTATGGCCAGTAGGGAACCATCTGTGAAAGAGTGTGGAAAATTTTAAAAAAGGAGGAATGCACGTATACTGAAGCACTTTAAGAAATGCGCGGATGGGTGGGAGCCAGAAAGAAACAAGGATCGAGAAAGAATAACCAGGTTGTCTAGAGCTGTGAGATTCACTGCTCACTCCAGGAGACGAGAAGATTCTGGGACGTAGATTCTTTGGATGTGAGAGTCTCCATGGACACCTGTAAAGACCTCCACGTCCCCTGCCTCAGAGCAGGACAGTGAGGGGCTCAAGAGGACCAGTTTCTGCAGCATCTGTTTGGTAAAACAGGAAATGGTCATCTGTCTGGGTTGCTTCAGTAGTGGTGGGGTTGAAGGACATTGCATGGAGGCCTTCCCTTCTCAGGTTTTGACCGTGATGCTCAGTGGGCGGTAACATAATATTCGACATACGGTAAGTAGACTTCAGTGTGATTCAGAAGATGCTTCATATGTCTGTGTTCATAGAGACCCTAGGGAGTCTACTAGTCCTGTAATCAATTACATTCAACTTACATTTAACGTTGTGAGGATATTCCTTAGTTGTAAAGCCATTGCACTCATCGCTTTTATAGGTGATAGAAATCAAATCTGGGTAAATGCCTCAAAATTACAGGATCTCTGAAATTCTTGTCTTGCAAATTCTGTACCGATGGGCAATACAAGTGTCTTCAGAGTGAGCTTCCTCCTTCCCGTCTCTTCCTCTTGCTCTTTCTTTCTCTCTCCCTCTCTCTCTCTCTCGTTTTGATGGCCCACAATGCATCAACTTCCTTGATGATTTCAGACATGATCCCTGCCATCCCCGCCCCAGGGCTCTGACCCTGAGAACTTGGAAATGCCCTCTCGGCTCCCCAAACTGCTTCCCCTTTTCCTTTGTCTCTCGTTTGTTTCTCCTCTTTGGACAGATGTTGTGCTTGCTCAGGACTCCCTGGTCTATTTGGGCTGGAGAATCACCTCCTCTCCCACGCCAAGTGTAAACAGAAGAGCTCTCACAAATGGTGCTCTTATCTATCAGATGTGCTCCAATTAGAGTGCCACGTAATTTCTGTGCGTCTCCAATGCTGAGACCGAAAATTTCCATCCAACACAGCACGGGGCCAGAGGGGATCACTTTACAGGCGCTGCATTAGAACCGAGCTGAGTGTCTCGGCATATCCTTTACACCATGTTCTAACGTGTAACGCAAGCGCCGCTTAGGACAACAACTGCTTAGCAAGCCGCGCTCAAAACTGCTGATGGCTCAGAACCCTGGTGGGAGATGTGAAAACAGGTAAACAGATCCCTCCCTGGGAACTGAATCTCATGACCTTGTGTCTCGGCAAGGTCAAAAAGTAAAATAGAGAAGAACTATGTAAATGAAGAAGATCCCATCTGGGAGCGTGTTCAGGGAGAGAGAGAGCTGGGTTTGGTGGAGCGAAGACAGGAAATGTGAGCCGTGGGTAGTCTGGCACTCTGGCACTCCACTCCTGGACGCAATTCCCAGTCTGACTGCTCTGACCTTGGGAGGGACAGCTCCTCATCATCTCCTCTCCCGTTCTCAGGCTAAGAACCTAAAATAGCGTTGATGACCACAAGTGAGGCTGGTAACATTCAGGGGCTGAGGTCAGCTGGCACCAGGGTGCAGGAGGACTCTGCAGGAGGGGGAGACCCCCGCTGGGTGAGGCTTTGCACATTCTGTTCCCTGCTGGAACAGGTGTCCTGATATATACGTGTATCTCCTTTGTGGTGGGACACAGAGTGCACCTTTGCTGTCCCATCCTTGCTTCTATTACCTGTCTGCTCCCATTGGCATTTTATTTCTTTTTCGTGGACACTTACCATTTGCTTCTCCTGCTGATCACCTAACGTTCTTAAGGAGCCACAGCCAAGTGTAGGAACTACAAGTGTGGCTCTAGGCCAGGTGGCCTGTGTGTGTGCCCTCAGCATTAGCCCTCAGCTCCAATGCTGGCTAAGTGGGTGGCCCTGGGCATGTCCCCTCTGTGCTCAGGTTTCTTACCATAAAGGGACCTAAGTACCATACTTCTGTCAGAGGGTCTTATTATGAATAACTTAACTATATTTGGCAAAGTACTTAGAATAGTGCCACATACACACACAAGTTACTTATTAGTGGGGACCGAACTGTATCTTCTTGTTCTGTGGCCCCAACACCAAGCACAGTGACATGCACAGACTAGGAGCACCCTGGCTACTCACCTTCTGCCCAGCTCCAGACCAGGGTAAGGATGGGCCTAGTGGCATGGAGAGGCTTCAGGGAGGCCCATGGGGTTGCTGCCCAGTCCTTTGGGAAGGCAGGGTGCTGATTGGCACTTGTGCCCCCTCGAGCCTCTGGACCCCACTCACACTTGTTCCTTTGAGCACTGTGGCCTCCAATCATGAGGCCTCAGCCCAACCTTGTGGTCTGGAGTTGCGTGTGCTCCCAGCAACCAAGGGGCATTCACCTCCCATGGATGGGCATTTGGCCAATGAGGGGCAGAGTGAATGAATACACCCTTCCCTTATCCCCACTCCTATGGACAGTCCTGAGTCCAGGTCATAAGGCTCCTTACAGGAAGATCCCTTGGGATAGACATGTTTGTCACACATAGAGGTGACCTCCTCAAAAATACTTCATCCTTCCTGCTCCCTGCATGAGAACACTGTGCCTCGACTCTGCTCTCTGGGCAATCAGTGCTTCAAGCAGCCTGATGCGTCCTTCTGAGGTCAAACAAGTGTAAAGCAAATACTTCCGTTGGTTCTAGCTTCTTGAAAGTGACAAATGTGAGCTGTAGACACACCCAAGGAGGCCACACCATATGAGATGTGCTCCCTGCATAGGTCAAGGCCTACAGGGCAAGAGTTGTTCTCAGGGAGGAGGTTTGGACCCTCAGGATAGAGCTCCCTCGGAATGAACCTCCAAGAGGAGCCCCAGGGCCTGACTTTGGGGCAGGTGGGGCATGGTGGACTTCCGGAGCCTTCTCCTGGCTTCAACTGGGGAGTGGTCAGGGATGGCATGATTGGCAACTGTAGGTGCTTCCGGCCCTCAGCCTCGTCATTTTCTTTGGTGCCACCTTGGTTTATGATTCAAAAGACAATCATAGATGTATTAGTTTCCTGGTGCTGAAGTAACAAAGTATCATAAACTGAGTGGCTTCAAGAAGGGGAAATGCATTGCCTCCCAGTTCTGGAGGCTAGAAATCCAAAAACAAGATGCCGGCAGGGCTGCATTCATCCAGATGTTCCAGGGAAATCCTTCCAGGCTTCTTCTAGCTTCTGGTGCCCCAGGGATTCCTTGGCTTGTGGCCCCGTCACTCTAATCTCTGCCTCCGTCTCACACGGGCTTCTCTTCCATCTGTGTCTTTTCCTCTATGTGTCCCTGTGTATCATATTTCCCTCTCCTTTCTCTTATAAGGACAACTGTCACTGCATTCGGGAACCACCTGGATAATCTAGGATGACCTCATCCCCAGATCCTTCACTTAATCCCATCTGCAAAGACCCACTTTCCAAATAAGGTCCCATTCACAGGATCCTCTGGTTGGGTCTTGGACGCATCATTCTAGGGGCCATCATTCAACCCGGTCCAGGTGTCTTTGGAGCTGTTGAGGAAGCAGAGTAAACTTGAACAGGGGATTTTATAAAGAATTACTGGAGACATGAGTAATTTACCTCCTTTGACTCCTGAAGGCACATTATTAGGAGCCACGAGGGAAGAAGAAGGTGGATTAATTCTTTACAAAAGTTCTCATGATTTATTTAATTTTTGTACAAAACCCCACTGTGTATTTTACCAAGCCTCATTTTTATTTTTTGTGAGTATAATATAGGCTTAGCATAAATCACAGTGAAGACTAACATAATTTGCTGATTTTGCAGTGTCACTGAGCCTTCTGTTCACAGAATTTTGACTGTTTTGGAACTATATTTATTTTATGGCTTTGAAAAAACAGAAATACAAAGTCCCAGTATCAGGCGATATGCAAATATCCATGGCTCCTTGCAGCTGGAGAATAATTTGCCTTCACTGCATCATTGCTTACCCTTGGGGTCACTGTCCCAGTACCTGAGACCCAGTGGGCCCCCACACATTTGTTGAATGACTTTGCATGGAGACTGAGTACAAAAGGGGACTTGAGGGTAGGGAGAAGTGGTAGGGATGCGGTTGGAAAGTAGATTGCTTCAGCTTCAGAAGCCATAGGCAGGCAATTTTTAGCTTACTCACTGGAAAATGAAGAACTTTAGAAAATTCTAAAGCAGAAATGAGTCAGAATTTGGACAAGAGGAAAAGGACAAGACACTCCAATTGTTGGGGTATATTATGGTTTAAATTGAGCACCCCTAAAATTTATGTATTGAAGTCCTAATCCCCGGTAACTTAGAATGTGGACCTATTTGGAAGTAGGGTGGCTGCAGATGTAATTAGTTAAGTTAAGATGAACTCATACTGGAGTAGGGTGGAACTGTACGATGAGAAATACAAAATGTGTAGGAAAGAAATCAAAGGAGATCTAACCAAATGGGAGATAATCCATGTTCAAGGATGGAACGACTCAACATAGTAATGATGCCACTTCTCCCCAAATTGATATACAAGTTTAAGGGTTTTTTTTGTGAAGATAGACAAGATTTTCCTAAAATTTATATTGAAGTCCAAGGAACTAGAATAGCTAATATAACTCTGAAAAATAAAAAATACATAGGAAGAATCACTCAACCCTATTTCAAGACTTTATATATTTGTGTGTGTGTGTGTGTATACACATATATATATTAACCAAGACTGTGTGATATTGGTGGAGGAATTGAGACAGATTTATAAAACAAAATAAGAGAATCACAAACAAGTTCAGTCAACTGATTTTTGACAAAGGTGCAAAAACAATTCAACTGGGTAAGGATGGCCTTTACAACAAATGGTGCTGAAGCCACTGGATACCCACAGGAAAAAAATAAACTTGACGTAAATCACACACTTTATACAAAAATTAACTAAAAATGGATCATGGATTTAAATGTAAAACATAAACTATGACGCTTTTAGAAGATAGCATAGGAGAATATCTTCAGGAACAAGTCTTGGAGAAAAGTTCCCAGACACAATCAAAAGCATAATTCATAAAAGAAAAAAACCCATAAATTGGACTTCATCAAAATTGAAAATTTTTGTTCTGTGTGGTAACAAGGATGAGAATACAAGCTACAGACCAGGAGAAAATATTTGCAAAGAACATATCTGACAAAAGACACATATCTAGAATACATAAAGAATACTCAAAACTCAACAATTAAAAAATGAGTAAACAAACTCAACTATTAAAAATAATGTCATCGGAAAATAGGCAAAAGTGTGAGGAGATATTTCACCAAGAGTGGGTCTGGATGGCCAATGAGCCCACAAGAAGTACTTCGACGTCACTGGCCCTGGGAAGATATGGAGGAAGACCTGCTGAGATGCCATGACACACCTGTCCACACAGCTAGAGTTAAAGATAGTGCCAACACCCAACGCTGTAAGGGTGAGGAGACACAGGATCTCTCACACACTGCTGATGGGAATGTAAAGTAATAACAGCTACTATGAAAGATAGTCAGACAATTTCCTAAAAAAGAGATAAAATAAAAGACACTTACCACATGATCCGGCAATTTCACTCCTGGCATTTAGTCCAAAGAAATGAAAACTTACATCCACACAAAATCCTGTGCACGATTGCTTAGAGCAGCTTTACTTGCAATAGTCCAAATTGTGAACAACCAAATGTCCCTCAGTGGATGATGGTTATACACCTTGTGCCCATCGCACCCTGGAATATGGGAAGAATCAGCAACACACAGGAACAACCCTCCACACACAACTGCTGCACGGACCCTCTCGGCATTACCCGGAGCGGAAACAAGCCAGCTCAAAGGGTAACGTATTACATGATTCCATCTATACGATATTCCGGAAATCACAAAACAATAGATGGAAAACAGGCTAGTGGTTGTCCAGATTCACAGCGGGTGGGTTTGATTACAGAGGGGTAGTCGGCAGGAGACCTCTGTGGTGCTATCCACGTCCTGAATCTTGATTGTGATATGGTCACAGGTATCCACTCCTGTGATGAAATGGCAGAGAACCATACACCTACCTCCATCAATGTCAAATTCCTAGTTTTGAAATTGTATAATTATATAACATGTGATCATTGGGGTAGCCAGGTGAAGAGTACAGGGGACCTCTTTGTACTATTTTTGCAACTTCCTGAGGATCTATAATTATTTCAAAATAAAAAGTTAAGAACAGAAAAAAAGAAGCTGTGATAAGCTAAAATAAATGAATTAAAAAACAAAAGAAAAAAAGAGAAATTAAGCCCTATGCATCAAGCAATGTAGGGCCAAACATGTAACTTTGAGCCACAAAACCAATGGCAGAAGAGTATAGATATATGTGCATGTGCAATTGTAAAACCACGCTCTCTAAGGTTTATTAGCACGGCATAAGGAGAAAAAGTATGAAACCATGTAGGGGAATGGCAACACCACTTTTAGGATGAGAGGGAAGGAGAAGGGCAAAGAGGGACTCCAACATAATCTTTAAAGAGTTTTACTTCTTTAAAAGTCCAGGGGCAAATATGGAGATATGAGATTTGACCAGGGAGTGGTTGATGTAAAATGTTGCTTATATTTTTCTCTGTTCTTTTCTCTAAGGTTAAAGTATTTTATAAATTATGAGGAAGAGAGGGGGCAAGAGACAGAGAGACAGAGAGAGAGAGCCAGAGCAGGTAGGGCCTTTCCCAGGGAGCAGACGTGGAACCACATTCCCCAAACCCGGCTGAGGAAGGCTGTGACAGCTTCAGAGGCACCAAATGGAGAGAACGCCGGAGCTCGGGGCCTGCTGATTTAACTGCATTTTGCTTTGAAATTGAATGATAGATTTAGAGTGATTTCTGATTCAATCAGAAGAGGCAAGCGTGGATACTGTGTGGGTTTAGTATGAGAAACACAGAGGGCACATCTCTCCCTGCAGGCTGCAGCTCCTGGTGACAAGTTAAAAGGAGACAGAGCTTTTTCATTGGGCGCTGGGTTCAGGGTAATTCTGGACTCAATAGTGCGGCCTGAGGAGGGAAGGCAGCGGGAGGCGCCGGCCACATGCCAACGAGGGCCTCAGCCTCTGACGCCTGCTGCCAAATGCCCCGCAAGTGTGCACCGCACCGTCCCTGGGGCCTGTTCTCTGGGCTCTTCCTTCCTGCCCTCACTCCTGGGTTTGGACATGATGGCCTCAAACTCAAGGATCTCTTGGAATTTAACTTTCCACAAGGATCAGACCAAGGTAGACCTGGTGAGACACACACAATGCTCTGCTCTTCCCCGGAGCTGACGGGACCTCCTTGCATTTCCATCACTCCACACAGGTTGGCGTCCTTCCCCTGAACACGCTTTTGGTTAGGAATTATACTTATTCCTCTGAACAAAGAGAATTGTTGTTTTTTAATCATGATCTGTTAGTTGTAGACAGCTGCTATACGCTGAATGTTTGTGTTCCCCCCAAATTCATGTGTTGAAATTCTAACCCCCAAGGTGATGGTGTTAGGAGGTGGGGTTGTGGGGAGGTGATTAGGTCGTGAGGGTGGAACCCTCATGAGTGGGATCAGTGCCCTTATGAAAGAGACCCCAGAGAGCTCTCTCTCCCCTTCCGCCCTATGAGGACACAGAGAGAAATCAGATGTCTATCAACCAGGAAGCAGGTCTTCACCAGACACCAAATCTGCTGGTGCCTTGCTCTTGGACTTCCAGCCTCCAGAACTGGGAGAAATGTTTTTGTTGTTTACCAGCCACCAAGTCTGTGGCATTCTGTTATAGCAGACTGGACGGACTAAGACCACAGCACCAGAAAGATCCTTTACTTTAACTCTCTGAAGGAAAGAACCGAGCCTCAGGCAGTGGGAGGGTTACGCCAAGGTGATGAAGTGGCCAGGTGCACACCTGGGGCTGGGATCCAGGGCCTTGACGACACACCTGTGACCTTCAGGATCTCCCCCACGTGGCCGTCTGCCCACCCTCCGTCTCCTCCAGTGACACACTGTACAACACACCAGAGAGCAGCCCCGTCCAGAGGAAATTTTGGTTAAGAACTCACCAATAGAATAGAGTTCATTTTATTTATTTATTTATTTATTTTTTCTTTGAGGAAGATCAGCCCTGAGCTAACATCCATGCCAATCCTCCTCTTTTTGTTGTTTTTTGCTGAGGAAGACTGGCCCTGAGCTAACATCTGTGTCCATCTTCCTCCATTTTATATGGGACGCCACCACAGCAGGGCCTGATGAGCGGTGCGTCCCTGCGCCCCCGGATCCTAACTGGGTCCGCCAGCAGCGGAGCACGCACACTTAACTGCTACGCCCTGGGGCCGTCCCCTAGAGTTCATTTTAAAGGTGAAAACAAGTTTGTCTGAAATAATTTATGGTTAAATATTATTTAATTAAAAATAGAGTGCACTGTACAACTATGGCAACAGAGTTTGAACTTTCACAAATTGGCACTTGTGATGCGGCTTTACGGTGACTCCGCACCGGAGACCTCTGTCCAACCACCCTTGAGGATCCGTGTCTCTCCAACAACCGCCAACCGTGAGAGGGAGCTCAGAAGGGAGTCCTGTCCCAGGGGACCAGTGAGATGCCCACAACCCTGATGACACCATAATTGCAGCCTGTGAGACACCTTGAGCTGGGGACCCAGCTACGCTGCACGTGGATGCCTGACTTACAGAAAATTTGAGATAATAAATATCACTAAATTTGGGGGTAACTCATTATGCAGCAATCGAAAACTAAGAAAAAAACCTTCCCAGAATGAAGTTTAAAAATACAATGCAAGTACGTATCTTAAAATCTTTCTTTTCCTCTCACCAGATGAACTCGAAACTTTTCCTAGCCATAACTTGTGAAAAATGTTATTCAGTTCTACATAAAGTCCCATCCCTCTGTGACATCATCCCCACACTGGATATTAATACAAATCTGCTCTTTGAATAAAAGATGTGCTCAAATTGATTATGAAGCAGCAAAGGCATCTGAAGAAGTATGTTCCTAGGTGGTTTTGTCAAAAATCACAGGGGTGGACTTGATTTGTTGGGCGGCTTCCAGTTTGGCTGATAATGGATATGTGATGTTTAAGTATTTTATGTACACCCAGAGGCCCTTTTTTGAATTACAGAGCTTTTGCAAACACTGAAATAAATACATAGAAATGATGAAAAAAATTAAAGAAAACATTTCCACCTCCTGCAGTTCACTTGCAACTTGCTGCTGGGCTGAGCTGGACAAGTATGCAAATAGACGTCCAATTGCAGCCACACAGCAAATTTCACAGGGTTTAGAGTTTCTTATCAAAAGGTGTGCAAAGGATTCTGGGCAGTAGATCAAGCAGTTGGCGCTGACAATCTGCCTTTACTCATTTTAGCTATCACGAATTAGATGCAAATATACAAGCCTGTGGGAGAGAAAGTGGTTTGGTTTTTATAACTGGGAGTCTGTGATTGAGACTATAAGCAGCTGAGGAGTGGTGACCACTTTGTACACTCCTTGAGGATACAGCAGCAGGGGGGTGATCCATTCCCCATGAAGGGGAGAGCGTGGTGGTGCTCAGGTCTGGTCTGGGGCATTGACCGGGGGTCAGAAAGTAGAACTTTATGGTTTAGAATGAGAGGGATCCTTATTCGCATGGCCACTGGGGAACATGTGCCTGGTTCCAGCTTGCTAGGGAAGGGCCAGAGAGGGGAAAAAGCATGCCATATGGTAGAAAACCAACAAAGGAGCCACAGCACCAAAGAGTCAGGGGTCACGGGGAGTGCAAATCTGACAGCATGATGGCAACCCTAACATGGGCTCCCCAGAAGCAGACTCTAAGACAAGCATTTGAGTGCAAGTAGATGTTTTTGGGAGAACAACGGTAGAGGAATGATGAAGTGATACAGGGAGAGGAGGAAGCCAGTAGAGGATGCACTAAGGAGCAGGTTAGCACTGCGGGCCATTGGATCTCAGACCCAGTGAGGACCTAGGACATCAGGTACACCATTCAAAGAAGCAGGGTTACCCACCAACTCCCACTCATGACTGAAGGCTGCTCCGGCACCTCTATGTTGATTTACACATGGACCAAGCATGCTCCTAGGCTAGAGAAAGACCTCAGGTGGAGAGTCACTTTTGCAGCACAAAGCCCTCAAGGATCATAGAAATGGTGAATGCTGAGGTGAACTCGATGGGGCACCTAAAACACGGATGACAGTATCTTATGGTAAAGTTTAACGGAGATTCTTTCTTCATTCTGCTCAGCAGTGTGATCCTGGAGAGGTATAGAGTGGCCACAATATTCCTATTACCCAGGACAGCCCAGAGATAGAAACCTCCAAAGAGGATGAGTGTTTGGGATTGACGTAGCAAGACAGAAGCCATGTGAGCAGACTCCGAGAGACCTAGATTCCCAGAAGGGCAACCGTTTGCCTGTCTTGTCAACCTCTCAATCTCCTTCCACCAGCACGACGCTCACCACACAGTAGGTGCTCAATGCATATTTGTTGAATAAAATAAGGCATTAATGAATAAATGAAAGCATGAAGACTATATCTCATGAAGTGGTGATGTATAGGAGCCTAATGAAGGGCTTCCAGCATCACATGTGGGTACACAGTCGGTGACCCTTTCAGAAGAGTGGAAGAGGGTTTGGGAGAAAGAGTCCCGGTAACTCATGCGGGGCTGTCCTGAGGTTTGTCATCGTTACCGTGAGACCTCTTCTTCCATTTGACTCCATGATGGGAAAACTCATGTGAAGTAGGGCTTGCACGTGGTGGTTTGCAAAACTCTGACATATAAGCAATACTTCTATTTAGCTGGATGACTTTGGAAAGTGATAGCTTATTTTCAAACTGAAAAATTAGAGCATTGGGCTACACAATTTCTATTGATCTTTCTTTAGAGCTAAAAAAATTGTGGTTTTGTTTAGAATGGATAAGCATAATGAAAGGCAATTTCAAAAACATATTCCAAAATCTTTGCCCTGTACACTGAAAAATTTCAGTTAATTCAATATTTTGTATTGGCCAATATATTTGCCATTCTTGATGCTCTTTATTTCTTCCCCTAGATGTGAGTTACCATATGGAAACATTTTCCTTCAGCCTAAAAGAATATTCCTTAGCTTTTCTTGTAATGCAGGTGTTCTGGCCACTCAGCTTTCTCTCAGCTTTCACTTCTCTGAAAATGTCTTTATTTTACTCCAATTTTTTAAGAATATTTTTCTTCTAGTAGTATTCTTGGTTAGCAGATGTTTTTCTTCATCAGTTTAAAATGTCCTTTAGTCTCTTGGCCAATCATATTTCTCACGAGAATTTAGCCTTCATTTATATCATCATTTTCCTATATGCAATGTTTCTTTTTTCTTTGGCTGCTTTCAAGATTCTTTTCAGTATATTTCGTTTCAGCTACTTGACTTCGATGTTCCTAGGTGTGGTTTATTCTGTTTATTCTACTTTTGTTTGGCTGATCTTCTTGGGTCTGTATATTGATAAGTTTTCATCAAATTTGGGGAGTTTGGGGCCATTATATTTTCAAGTTTTTTCTGCCCTGTTCTTGAACTTCTTTTTGGGATATCAACTTCATGTATTTCAGAACATTTCACATTGTCTGAGAAATCAGTGAGACTCGATCATAATTTTTTTATTTCTGTTCTTCAGATTGGATATATATATATTTTTTTTATTTCTCTGTCTCTGGGCACTGACCTGTCATATTCAATCTGCTGTTAGGCTATTCCAATGACTGTTTTCATTTCAGATATTATACTTTTCAATTCTAGAATTTTTATGCATTTAATAGCTCCTATTTCTTGGTTAAGACTACCTATCAGTTCACTCAGTAAGACTACATTTTCTTTTAATTCCTTAAATATATTTATAGTATCTGCTTAAAAATTCTGTGTCTCCTAAACATGACATGTAGGCCATATCAAGGTCTGTTTCTACAGTTTGATTTTTTTTTCCTGACTATGGGTCACATTTTCCTGTTTCTTTCCATGACAAGTAATTTTTGATTGAGGATGATGCACTATGAAACCTCTGAATTTTGTTATATTCCACTAGAGAGTGTTGAATGGTAAAAACTTCATTCATATAATATGAAGTTCAATTGTTGACTGATTATTGTGAACATTTTAGACTCGATTTTATACTTTGTTAAAATAGGTGAGTGGAAAGGCCAAGGAGTTTACCAAGTCTGTCTAACTTGACACTGTTTAATTCCCAAACTCTGTCCTTCTGGATTGTGTCATGCTCAACTTTATACTTTGTTTATCCAGGCCTGGAGAATGACTTAATCTAAATTATGGTCCTTACATCTATGTCTTGGCCTTTCTCGTGCCTCAACTGGTTGTTGGGATGTCCACGAGGTCTCTTCACTCTGCCTGGTCCGGAAACCAGTGTCTCTCAGCACTGCTCAACCTCGTAGCCCTATTCTGCTTTCAACCCCACAACTCACAGTTGAGGGTCGACGTCACCTTGTGTACATCCAGCATGACACACAGCTAAGGATTTCCCCACAGAGATTTCTAGACTGTAGTCCTGAACTTCCTGCTGTTCAAGGCTTGGAACTGTCCAGTTTTATAGTTTTTATGGCAGGAGTCTCATCTGATACCAGTTGCTCTGTAATGGCTAGAAGAAAAAATTCTGGTCATTATTTTGTAAAAATAATAATCTTATGAATTTTTAGTCAAACTTTTAGAATTCTACAGCTGCAAAGTAAAAAATAAATGAATATGTTTGTTAATTTTCTCAATTAAGTATTCCTTTGTTCACCAGGAACACTCAGAAAATGAAAAGAAGATTTGTGGACAATAGAATGTGTTAGGAATTGTAGGGAGGAGAACAGAATGTAGGCACTTTCTTCAGGGTGTCGTCCTGCTAAACGTAGTCAAGCCCAAGTTCATAAGAAATTTGAGTCAGAAAGAAGGTCAAAGTTTCTCTCAATACAGCAAAAGAACTAAGGCCTGGGAGGTTAAATATCCTCATCAGAATCACACAACTGTTTGATTGCCTGACACGGGGAACAGAGAAAAAAAGCAAACACATGTCTTTATTCAACAAATATTTCTTTGAGGTCGTAAATGCCATGTTCTGTGGAAGGTATTTGAGTTACAAGGGTAGGTGAGATACCAATGATTTCCTACCTTGTGGAACTCAAAAGTTAGTGTTATATACAGATGTGTGTCAGTATTCACCCAATGATGGAAATCACACCTTGCTGGTGGAGCCGAGATAGATAGGGACATATAATAACAAGAGAGCTGACCGACCTTGAGGGTCAGCAAGAAGTGACTTTTAAGGGAGACTAGAAGGGAGAACAGGAATAAGCCAGGAAAAGAGTAGGGGATGTGCATTCTAGGATGAGGGGCCTATAGCAGGAAGAAATGTAGCACATGTGAGACAGGGAGAGAATGCTGTACAGCCTAAGTCCAGGGAGCAGGAGGAAGCCGTGAGCCAGTGAAGTGGAAAGCTCTGTAGGCCCAGACCCTGCAAGGCCTTTTGGGCCGTGGTGAGAAATGAGGTGTTTGTCCTCAAATCTGTGGGAAGATATCTAAGCAGGGAAGGATGGTAACAAATTGACTCCAAATTTTTGGTGCCTTGACATTACAAGCATTATTTTGGTTAGCCAACGTGGGTCAGGGAGTGGGGATCTCTGCTGCACAGAGACATTCGGGAACTCAGGGTGACAGAGGTGCCCCATCTTGTAGCTGTGACGTCTGGAACACTCACCTCCTCAGCTGCTGCAGTGTGGGAGTCACCCTCTGGCTTAGACTCGGCCAGGAAGTGATCTCATCTCTTCCTTCCACCTGTCATCCGCCAGCACTAGTCACAGCTCCCATCTGACTGCTCGGGACCTGGGAGTCATGGGAGTGTTCGGAACGTCTGGGGAGTACATTCGCTCTACTACTAGATAAATGGGAACACCTGGCAGGCGATGTCCGTGCATGGCGACAGCCGAGTGGGTATTTCAGGCCCTTCTAAAAGCGAAGTCACTTTAGTCACTTTTCAAAGCCAGCCTTGTGATTCCATGTGGGACTGGGGGCCCAATGTGCTAGGTTTTCTGGTTTTTCAGAAAAGTACAGAAACCTGAATTTTTCTGGTTAACTTAACTTTCCAAATTTTGAATTCTTGTTCATATATTTTTAACCAATTTGTGGGTCAAAGAGAGCATGGCTTCAGACCTCGTTTCTCCTGTGGACTTCCAGTGTGATCGCTCTGCACTGAGGCTTTTCCACAAAAGGCTTGAGGGGATTGGATTTTCATTTTGAAGAGATCACCTTGGATGCAGCAAAAAAAATGAACTACAGCAGCCCCAAATGTGTGTGGAAACTCAGAGGAGATGATGCTGAGTGAGGTGAGGGTGATGGCAAGGCAACAGAAAAGCAGACAGACTTAAAATAAATTCGGGAGGGGAAAATGATCAACTTAGTAACCTTGAATGTGGGGGCAGGGAAAGGGAGGAGTCTAGGATGACTCCTGCCACCCACTGAGACGGGGACCCAGGAAGAGGGTTTGTGGGAAAAGATGGGGAGAACTGCCTTGGGGATGTTGAGTTCAGCTGACTCTGAGGCGTCTAAGTGGAGATGCCAGGAGACCATGTGGATGTGGACCCAGGATGCTGAGGCTGTGGTTGGTGATGTCACTTGTTCCCATTCCAGCTACCAGCCACCCTGGAGTCGCGCGTAGAGGCAGGCTGACCCCTAGAAGGGCCCTCTCCACACAGCATGGCTGCTTCCTTTTGACCCTGCTGCCTGGCAGACCATGCTGCTGGTCCCAGGCAGACTCTGCTTCTAAATCTCCTACCAGGAAGAGGCCCTAAGAGGCCTGTGGAAGGAAGAGGTGCCCCCAGGGGCTCCTGAACTGCATGGAAATGTCCCCAAGATTCTACAGCAGTGTCAGGCTGCTGGGAGCATTCCCTAACCACCCTTACAGAAGCTTGTCATGTTTTGTTAGATATCATGTGACGTTTAGACCAAGGTGAGTGCAGCAAGGGAACTTTTAAGGAAACCTACAGAGTCTCTGCAGACCCTAGTGATGTGGCTGCTGCCCCCAACTCTGCAGAACCATCTCCCCTGCATTTATTACAGAACTGGTGCATTTCTACCCCCAACACCCCCGCTTTCTTCCTCCCCTCCTGTCTCCTCCCTTCTTGCTGGCCCACTCGCCTTTTTATTTGATTATTTCTATTTAATTTTTGGCTGCTGCAGAGATATACTAATTACCTGGAAAACACACTTTGATGTGTAGGAATGTCCTAGTCTTTCACAAACACCCCGAACTCTAGGTGCCCAGGCTCCTTGCTGTCCCCTTAAGCTGTGATCCATCTTGTACCTCCCTGCTCCTGCTCACAAGATGTCTGCTACATTAAAGACTGAAGCTCCTCATGCTGCAAATTCCCACTGATGTTCGGGTGACCATGGAGCTGTTCCAGGTTGCTCAGAAAGTGGGGGTGTTGCACAGAGAGGTGGGAACACCATGGCCGAGGATTTTCTTAGGCCAGCGTGTCTCTGCTTGAACGAGATGCCTCCCTATCAGCATTTATTCATGCTTTTCTTTAAAGTGGTTGTTGCATATCTTTTGGACTCTGTTGTGGTGACTGAAGATTTTCAGACACTTGAAAAGGCCTGTAGCATTTTCTATGTGAATTATTTCCTGGTATGTCAGTACTCATATCTCCGATCCTCCCATCCATGCGTTACATACTCCATCAGGAGAATCGGCTCAGGAATGTAGCGTCTGAGCTGCGTACTCGCTCTACGGGGATCCTAGGAGAAGACGGTAACTCATGCCCTCACACTACAAAGAAATCAATATTTTAAAATTCCTTTGGTCAGCTTTCCCTGGGATTTTTAACTTCCCTGGTGCCACAATGCTGATGATGTCATCAATAATACACAGTCCTCACCCCAGGCTTGCTTAGGGAAGCCCTCAGCCCCTGGCATTCGAGACAGGGGGCAGATTTTGGCTACATCATGTGGCACACCACGTGGCTACTCTCATCGTTATGAAGGAAGTCTAGTCATTGAGACCAGGTCACAACCTTCCCTGTGTGTAACACAACCAGCTTCTGGAGAAAGCCTGAGACTGCACAAATGCCTTCCAAGGTCCAGTCTGGGGAAGAGTAGTCTCAGAGTCCCATCAGAGGAAGACAACGGAGACATTGTTTTCTCCTTTTCCTCTCCACTACCCAGCCCATACCCCTGCACCATCCTCTCCCCTCCTTTCCGCCCTCAGAGGAGGACAGGGGCGCTCACCTGAACTCCCCCCACCCCAGCGCCCCGGGGACTCCCTGCTTGCCCCATCCCCTTCACTGCTCCCTCTCACACCACTCTTCCTTGTCCTCTAATGCCCTCTGTCTTGGAAGAATATTTCCTTAACATCGAAAGTCTGCTCTCTCTTCCTTTTTTTGTCTCTTCAACATTGTCTCCCACCCCCAAACATCTGACTTGCCCTTTCACCATTCTGAGGAAACTGCATTCCAGGACACTGGTTCTCAAACTGAGCATGCATTGGAACCCCCTGGAGGGTTTGTTAAGAGACTGCTGAGACCCACCCCAGAGTTTCTCCTTCAGTAGGTTGGTGTGGACCCCTGGGAATCTGTATTTCTGGCAGGTCCCAGGTAACTGCAATGCTGTTGGTCAGGGGTCCCACTTAGAGAACTCTAGAAAGTCTCCTTAACCATGGAACGCAGGGGCCTCTCTGCAGTGCTTGACGCTATGGACCAGTCCCCTGAAACCCACACCCAAGGGGTGTCTCCTAAAACCTCACTCTGGACCTGCTCTGGTCCCTCATTTCACCCCACCCTCTAAGCATGGATATATTCTCAAAAATCCAATTTTCATGCCTAGATCTCTCTGAACGCTTCCCCTTGGAGAAGAAATTCACTGTTACATTTGTTCACTTAGGAAATATTTTCAGCCTTGTCTCATGTCTCCCTAATTCCAGCTTGAAAATATTAGCAGTTTTCATTGATTCCAATTGATGTATTATAACAATATCTGTCTTCTTTTTCCTACCTCCCCGTTCCCCCATATTAGTTTCTATATATGTAAAGCAGCATTTTTATTCTGTGTTTATCTGTATATTATTTTTGAGGAGAGAACACTCGAGGGGCTCTCAAAATCCAAACCTCTGCTGCAGTAATTGTGTCTGTAGCAACGATTGTGCTTGAGACTGATAGCTTGGCTAAGTGTTTGACAAATTTCCACCCATCTTCCAATAAGGCCTGAGCCCATTTTCCAATAAAGCTGATGAAACCTGATAAAAAAAAGTTAGAGGAATAGAAAGGCCCCCAGGCTAAGTGGAATCATATCTCATGAAATTCCACATTCAGCGTCATCTATATTGGAAATATTAAAAAATTCATATATAGTGAAATGATAGATACTTATGTCACTATTTTAAAAAGTTATGCTGATAGAGCTGCCCCTCGCTCCTCACTAAAGATGTGACTTCCTGAATATATGAAGATGGCTTATTGACCTGCAGACTCTACTAAAGCGTGCTCTGCTCTGGGCGATGATGAATTTGCCCCGAACCATCTACGCCCCCTCGTCTGATCGTCTGATCAGAGGCTGTGGCTGGACCTACATAGAATGCAGTCAGGTAGCACTAGGGCTGGGAGGGACCCCAGACCTGACAGCAGTGAGGGCACAGAGGACGTAAACTGTGGATCGACATGGCCAGGTGTCTGGGTGGCGGGTGCCAGAAGCAGGTGTCATTACTCCTGGTCCCAGAAAGCTAATTTGTGTCCTTTACACTTTTGTCAGCCAGTTCAGCCTGCCTCCAACCACCCATGGACGGGGCAAGTGGTAGATGTTAGTTTTGGAAGGTGATTTGAGCCTCTTCTGCAACACTCTTGCAAGCACTGACCCAATTTTTCCCACGGTACCACCAGGAAAAGGGAGGCCTCCACCTGCTGAGGGAGCCCTTGAGGCCACAGTGCTCCTTGTCTGCCCTCACACGTTTGCAGTCTGTATGCGTGTGAGGTGGGGAAGACCAACGACCCCACAGAAAGAGAAGAAAGGGTTCTGTTGAATCACCCCTTTCATTTCCCAGCAGTGAAAGGTGAGCAGTGAGGTCAGCAAATGATGATGGAGGAACCCCTCCTTTTCCTTTGGTGTCCCCCAATCCACTGCACAGGCCGTTGTGAGGATTACAGGCTGACCCCAACGGGCTGGGATGATGAGAGGTCGTCACAATGAGAAGCCTTAGTCTTCTGGAGGAGCGTTAGTCACCTTCTTCTGGAGAGTTCATTGGCCACCTTGCCAGTTCCTCTAAAGGCCCCCATCCCTCTGCCCCTCCATACTCCCTCCCCATGTGGTGAGCACACCTCCTCTCTCCACCTCCACTGCCGGCACCATGCTGTGATGTACATTCGTCCCTCTCCTGGAGCCAGCCAAACCCAGCCAGTGGCCTCCCTGGCTTATTTTGGTCCTGCAGCATATTCTCCGCCAGCAACCAAGACGATCTTCTGAGACAGCCCACAAAACACCCTCCTCTGGTCCTGGTCCCGCAACTGGCAGCATCTTCCTGTCAACCTGGCCTCCGCAATTCCCACCTTGTTGAGCTTTCGATCATCTGGACGCCTTGGCCGATGCTGTCCAGAGGCCCCTCCTTCTCACCCCAAACACCTGCCTTCCTCTCATTCTTCAGGTCTCTGCTCAAAAGTCAACTCTCCTGAGAAGGCATCCCTGACCAATTATCTCTCTCTCTAATTGTGAATGCTTTGTGTGGTTCATTTATTATCAGTGTCTCCCGTTAGCTTACAAGCTTAAAAAGAACAGAGGCTGAGTCTGGAAATAATATAAATATATACATTCCTTGCTACTGATAGAGCATAAGGAGTGGTCTTCGTGTTAAATGTCTGTTGACTAAATGAGTGAAGATAGAGGAATGAGCAGAGTGTTCAGAACTGCACACGGGGAAGCAATCCAGGGAGGCATGGGGGTCTCGCCTGGAAAGAGGTCTTGGAGGGTTCAGTGGCTATTTTCATCCTCAGGAGTGGGATCTGAATTATTCTTGGTATTACAAGGTGGTAGACATAAGCCCAGTGGATACTATAAGAAGGTGAAGTTCAGCTGTGTATGATGAAAAATCCCCTAATAATCACAGCAGCTGACAAAAGAGGAGAACTTTTGGGAAAGGAATAGGTTTCTGGTTACCCAAGTACCAACTGCTCTCTAGCACAGGTCATAGAGCCTTTCTGTCAGTAATGACGGGCTGGACGAGTGTGTGGTTCCTGCACCTACACTCATGTCCTTTCCTCTGGTATCTGCATCTTTGGGCAGAAGCCATGCTGGATGTCATCTCTTGAGTGGAACAGTCAAGAGGACTGAACTGTCTGCCATCCTGACAGCTGATCTGACTACCTTCATTTTCTTTCTTTTGCTAAATCTAGAATTTTTGATTCTCGATGATCTTTTAGAGCCTCGGGGTCATCACCACCAATCCTCATTGTGTGGAATTAATTAATTCATTTAATAAACATATATGTCACATATGTCACACTTATGTTCTAGTCCTAAACACTAGAAATTCAAAAGTGAGTTTAAATGAAAGGAGGGGGGAGGGTATCTGTCTTCAGTGGAATGGATCCAACTACAGGAGGTGAGAATTGTTATGAAACCTTGGCTCATCCTGGGAAACACTCGACATGATGCACATCCCTCCTGCATGCTTACTTCTTACAATGGTTTCTTCTGGAAGGTAAGATATAAAAGCGTCCACTTGTAGTAGAATACTCAGACTTGGGTGTTATAAATTAATATAAGATGTATTGAACCTCAGTTGCATTTGAAGATGCATAAGAATAATGTGCATCTCCTATAATACACCTTTTGTTTGGGAAGCTGTGAAGCCCAATGTACATTACATGTTTATTCAAAACTTACTAGGTCATTTGACAGTTTATATATAGTAATTTAACTGATCAAGAAAATAACTTGGTCCCGTGAAAGAATGATGTGTGTCTCCATTCTAGGAACCTCAGAAAAAATACACCATAGCATCAGTGTCCTACAGGAAAGTAGACATTTTAAAGCTTAAAACTGAAAACTGACGAAGTAATAATTGTCAGAGTGCTTTTGTTTGTTTGTTTGAATGAAGGAGACAACGGGGGAGTTTATTATGGATTCTGGCCTGAAAGTGGAACAATAATGAAGATCCCAGTTAGGGAATTTGGACTTCTGCCTCCTGCTGTGTGCGGAACTCGATGCATTCCAGTGAGAGTTCTCCTGGTAATTAGAACTGGAAGCACCGGACACTCTGGCTTCACGGCAAATGTAGAGAGACTTTGAGATCACAAAAAGCACAAGTCTTTGATGAGAACCAACAGCTAAAAGCTCACGCAAAAGTCACTAACCTCGGATCAAAAGACATGCAGGGTGGAAAAAGAGAGAGAATGAGTTAAAAGATGTAGCATGTGTCGTAATTGGGGTCCCTCTTGCAGGAACTCTGCCATTTGCTTAGGGATAAAATTTTTTCCTAAAGAGCGAGAGTGAAGCACTGACAGGGTGGGACCCTCTGTGTGCCTAATCCAGGTCCATCAGAAAAGAACAACAGTAAAATTAGGATTGGCCCCCAAACCACCCAAACCCGGAAGATCTGAATTATCACTATGCAGAATATCAGAAGCCAGGATCCCTAATGAATAAACAACTTAGCACAGGATTCAATTACAGGGATCAGAAAGAAATGCCTCAATATGAAGGTGGCTCGGCAATATAGCCTAGAAGGAAACCCACTTTTCTTCACAAGTATGGTGGGTTGAATGGTGGCTCCCCCAAAATGGTATGTCCCCCAGAAACTGTGAATGTGACCTAATTGGGAAAAGGGTCTTTGCAGATCTCATTAAGGATCTTGAGATAAGATCATACTGGATTAGGGTGAGCTCTAAATTCAATGGTAAGTGTTCATGTATTAGTTAGCTTGGGCCGCAATAATAATATACCATTGACTGGGGTCTTAAACAACAGACATTTACTTGTCACAGCTCTGGGCAGTGGGAGTATGAAAGTGCCAACCAGCTGGGTTTCTGGAGAGGGCCCGGTTCCTGGCTTACAGATGCCGCCTTCTCCCTGTGACCGCACATGGCCTTTCCTTGGTGTGTGCAAGTGGAGAGAGAGTGAGAGAGAGAGAGAAAGATCTCTTCTTTTTCATAAGGACATCAGTCCTATTGGATTAAGACCCCACCCTTATAACCTCATTTAACCCTAATTACCTTCTAAAGCCTCCATCTCCAAATACAATCATAATTGGGAGTTAGAGTGTCAACATATGGATTTTGAGGAGACACAATTCAGTCCATAACAGTCCATATAAGAAACAGAAAAGAGGAGCAGAGAGACAGAGGAGAAGGGAGATGGAGGAGAAGTGCATGCCAAGATGGAGGAGGGGGTTGGAATCATGCTGCCATAGGCTGAGGAACACCGGGAGCCGCCAGAAGCTGCAAGAGCTAAGGAAGGCATCCCCTAGAGCTTTTGTAGGGAGCGAGGTCCTGGCAACACCATCACTTCAGACTTCTGGCCTCCAGAAGTATAAGAGAATACATTTCTGTTGTTTAAGCTACCCAATTTGTGGTAATTTGTTATGGAAGTCACAGGAAATGAATACAACTAACCTCCACATATGCGCCACTGCAGACCAACGATTTTTAACAGAACAAACGTGTTTCCAATTTAAACGGAGCAAATCCATAGATTATCTAACATCATTGGGGGTCACCCAACAATGTTATGAAATCTGCCCCAAATAACTGGAGACAGTTCAGGGGAGGTTACAGTTAACACACCCCCTGAAATGGAGTGAGAACATGTCAACACCACCGAGGGCCTGGGGCTGGGGTCCTGTAGAAGGAAGCTTTCCAGGTGGCTCTGTGGAGAGAGGTCCCCTTTACCAATCAGGAAGATGGGTGGATCTCAAAGGGCTGAAACCAACTGAAGTTTTCCATCCTGAGTGTCTGGAATGATTGTTTTCAGGTCAAAAGGCTGGTGCTTGGCTAATGGGTTCAGATGAAAGTGATGCTAATGAGCAGAATGCATCTGTGCTGATGCCAATGGCTCAGCCCCTGGGTCTCCTGCAGGCCTGTCCTTCAGTTCTGTGCTGACCCTGGTGCCTATGATCATCCCTCCTCATTCTCTGGCTTTCTGATCCCCGGGCCACCTTCTCGGAGACGTCGCCCACAGAGGGAAAGTGTGCCAATGAGGGTCCATTAGCAGTCCAATCTCACTCGCAGTTGGTTTGGATAGTACACGGGAAACATCAGTTACTGTCACTGTCGTGTTGAGGTCAGCTCTCCGTCTGAGGAAGGGAACCCACAAAACCTCTCCTCAGAGCCAGCTGGCCTTTTTGGTGGCTTCTGGACTGCAATCTGAATGAAAATTAAACAAACAGACAAATAACAACAGCAATAATTTCATTATTGTTCGCTCGTACAAATGCCGCTCATAATTTTCACAGACATTTATTAAGTGCTAACTGTGCATAGCACTGTGTTCTAGATCTAGGGAAATAATTCTTATCCTTTAGCCATAGACATTATTTTTTTTTTTCAAAATTTGATGGGAGTTTTAGACCCTTTCCAAAGAGAAATGCACTTGTGCACAAAAGTTTGGCTAAAATATCAGGGAGCTTCTGAAGCTTCTGAAGCTGCTCTGTGATCAGAATCCATATTTGGGGGCTTCTGGTATGATCAGGACACATCACTACAGACCCGATGTCAGAAGTCTCATGTTCCAGCAGAGCCTTAGGGTTTCTGGAGATCCTCTACATTTAGGTGGAAATCGAGTGCCGTCGGGTCACATCTGAAGTATGGGAGACTTCCAGAGCTAAGGTAAGAGTGAGACAAGGCAAACGGTTATAGGATTTCCGTGTTGAAACCAATCAGTGAAGAGTCATAGCTGGTCTTCTCTGAGCAAGTGTAATGTCTTAATGGAAAAGGCAAAATCTCACGAACAGTGTTTAAGAAAATCTACTGGAAGATTGTCCAGAAGATTTGGAGTCATAAGTAGGTGAAATTGCAGTAAAGAAAGATGGAGCATTGGCCCAGGGGTGGTGGGTGTGGCAGGGGTGATGGTGAGGTGGCACTGGGCATCTTTGGAGAAGCCCCCAAATCTCAGTGTGAAGTCGTAGATGACATCACTGGGGAAAGAAAAGACCCCATAAGCCACTAAGATGGGCATGGGACAGACACCTTTATGTCTTGGAGTGTATGCAAGAGAGGTGGGATGGCGGGATGGAGGGGTGATAGATAATGTGCACAACTGTAGAAAGAAATGCCCATGACGTAGGCATGTGAAAGTCCCTCTAGAAGATCATATGGTCACTTCATAGGCAAGGAGAGGAGGGGAAAGATGGTAATAGAGAGAGTCGAAGAGCGGCATCATTTCCCCACCAGCTCATTTTATAGCCTGGTGGTTCCTTACCCCAGGTCTAAGCCAGCCCCAAGAACATTCCAGCAGGTAATGCCTGTCTCCAGGAGAGGGAAGCTCCACCCACCCAGAGAAGTGGGCCAACAGGGACAGCACAGACAGAGAGAGTGACGGTGGTTCTGAGAACCTGAACTCTACCACAGGGCAAGTGCACGGCCACAGAAGAGAGCGGGTCAATGGCCCACCAAGTTTACGGACATTTTCAAGTTAGTGCATGGTGTCTCGACTGCATAGATGGGTCGGATTCCACGGTTGAAGGACTGTGAACTAGATCATTGCTGGAAAATGAGCTTTTAAATTTTCATTTGGAAGTGGCTCAAGGTTGGATGTCAAGACAGAATGGACCTGAGTGAGCTAACACCCCCGGTTCTGTATCCTGCTATTTACACCCCCAAAGAGCTGCTTCAAGAGCAGAGAGCAGACTGGAAGGAAAGATAGGGGCCAGGGCAGGTGTTGAAGCACATATGCGGATTCTCTGTACTATCTTGTAACTTTTCTATAAATCTAAGATTATTCCAAAATAAATTTTTATTAAAAAAAATAAAGTAGAAGATGGAGAAAAGTGAAATGACAGCGGAGCTGCACCTGATGGTGTGGGGGCTCTGCCCAGGTCCCCCCAGACCAGTTAGTGCCACTGCCCCCAAAACCCCCCTTGCAGATAGCAAGATGTCCCTCTCCCGGGGGGTGACCCCGCTCCTGCAGGGCAGAGCCGAGCTAGAGACTGACTGGTATGGGGGTACAAAAGGCCAGCCCCCCTTTCTTCAAGTGGGCTCACTTGAGTGCAATGTGTGCTTCAGAGTTCCCTATAGGATCAGGCAGATGTGAGTGTCCAGCTGAGAATAAATCCCGCTTAGTTCTCCCCTGCCCCATCCTCCCTCCCTTGTGCCTCTTCTCCTGAGAGCACTCAGGAATAAATCGTTCAGACAAGAATGCCCATTGCAGGCTTGGCTTGGAGGGAGACCTGCTAAGGCAGTTTGCATTCCACGTGTTTTCATCATCCACCCTTTAAGCACCAAAGTTTGAAGACTGAGTGTGGCCCCCATCATTTAGTCTAGGAGCAGCGTCTTGGGTTGGCTTCACTCCGCTGCTCAACATGGAGGAGATAGAGGGAGGACTGTCTATGTTTCAGTTTGGGACTCCAAAACTTGCCTTCAGGTCTCTGTGTGAAGGGACGGAAACTCAGGTTGGAGCCACGGGTCTTTCCACTGGCCAGACCAATTTGCCCTTTGCCCTTGGGTCCCTTTGTTCTTTCAGTATGAGTGGATTTCAAGCTCTACAGCCTTGAAACGTGCAGATATTCTGAGGCATCCTCACTAATGTAATCAGTGGGGTATCTCCAAATTAAAGCCAGAGCCCTGAATTCTGCAGATACGTGTTTTGAAACCATAGAAATACATTAGATTTTTGGTCATGTGGTCTATTTCCTGCCAAGACAAGATTGCTTTCAACCAACCATATATTCTCCTGGGCAGTGTCAAACTCCTTTTTGAAGGATTCTACAACTGGGTTCTCCTTCCTTTGGGAGATTATTCTATGGGTAAATAAACCTCACATTAGGCCAGTTCTTTTTTGTCCTTTTTCTCACATCAGCCTACATCACCTTTCACAATTTCATGTCATTACCCCACATATGTCTTAAACAATTATTTTTCCTTCTGGATTCTAACTCAGTAGGCACCATGAAGCTGCTCACAAGAAGAACTAGGTGTCCTGTACAGATACCTATCACAGTATTAGTGCTCTTTTGTTAAGCACAAAATTTGAGGGAGTCTGCAACCAAGAAAATCTATACCCACATACACTCACACAACTGCTTCCAGGCTTCTGGCAAGAATCATACCCAGAGACTTAAGAACCCAAGAATTCTGGGTCTCAAACATGTCCAGAACACATCTCATATTCCCAGAATTGGAAATCCTGTATGTTGGCCTGGGATTGGTTATGCAGCCTTATTCCCCTTCCCAGGAACATGAAGATGCTCATTGAGGGAAGGTGCCTCCACTGCCCTCCTTCCCCGGCAGTGCCCCAAGGGACAGATCCATCCTATATACTCCAGCCCTGGGCTTGGCCAACCCCCCACTCTGGGCCGGGTCTCAGGACACGAGTATATAGCAGGAGAATGTCACAGATGGAGGTCCCTCACTAAGGTGGCAGCTGTGGGGCTCCTTCCTGAGCCCTCTCCTCCTGCTGAGGCACTGCCCCCTTTCCACCAACCAACACCCTCTAGCTGACAAATTCTCACCCTTTTCCAGACCTCCAAGTTCTTTGTCTTGCCCATAAATTCCCATTTACTCAAGTTGGTTTCAATCCTTGCAGCTAAGGACTCCTTGCTTTGTCACAAGGCCATTCTGTCCAGGGGCCCATGGATCACCTTCAGCTTTCCCTCAGGCCAGGCTCCAAGATAATCTGGATGAGTGTGAGCAACCATGTCTTCCAGATTCTGAATATGCTCTAGTCGCTGAGAAGGAAGCCCAGGCCCGCTCACGGCACCCGGCACCAAACCCCCACACTGGGCGCCACACACAAAAGGCCCATTTGCATGAACTTTTCCTGAGCACTAACTACACCCCTGAGGCTCTCTCAACCAGTTTGGAAGAAGACTAGTAAGCCTAGTGTGGAGCAGCCCAGGTGTCATGGGCATGGAGGGGTGTTGCTGGGCATTAGTGTTGGCATGTGCTCACAGCGGAGGTGCTGGACACTGCACTAAGACAGCAGGTGGGGCTTGGGGAAGGTGCACAGCTCATGCAGAGCTAGGGGGCAAACCAGGTGCCAAGAGTGAGCCCCTTGAGCTATCAGAGCCTGGAGAGAAAGGTAGAGACTCTCAGAGTCTCAGTGAGAGAGCACTTCTGCTCCCTGGAAGAGCAAGAACTTACACTACGCTGGTCCTGAGGAGCTGGGAATCAGGGATTTAAGGAAGAAGTGTATTTATTTCCTATGCCTGCTGTAACAAATGACCACAAACTTAGTCTCTTAAAACCACACAGGCTTATTACCTTACAGTTCTGGAGGTCAGATGTCAGCAATGGTCCCTGGGCTACAGTCAAGGTGTCAGCAGGTTGTTATTCTCAGTTGTAAATGGGCGTGACGGTCATGGAACACAAACCATCTAATTCACTCTCAGCCATGCCCTCACTGCGTCCCTGGGTTCCTCCACCACGACTGGTTGGGGTGCTCCCCTTGGAAATCAACGTGGTGGCACTGTCCCCAAACAGCCCATACCCAGCATGGGGCCAAGTTCTGAGGTGACACCCAAACGCTTTATCTCACCAGAGAACTAGCGGTGAGGATCTGGAGTTCTGCCTACATCAGGCACTGGTCCACCATGTCTGCTTATCACAGAGGTTGAGTCTCTAAAGCTACCTTAAAGGTTGGTGACAATTTTAGAGACAAAGCCGCTGCTTTCCATCCCTGGATGGGCTGCGTTTCCATTCGGGGTAGACTGAATTCAGCCTTCTCCAAGGGTTGTGAGCCTCGTAATTACCAGCAAATGCAATTTCATGGGAGGCTTTATGAGCTGCTTTGGGTAAATGGGATCTATCCTCTGTTCATTGGCTTCGAATATGAAAACATACATTTCTTACAGACACTTGAACAATGCACTTCGAATGTGGACTTTTTTAGGTCAGAATAACCCAAGACAAATTTTTGTGTTTGTTCTTTAGTTTGATATAAGGTCCAAATAAATTATTGTAATAGTGGTGCAAAATATTTATCTTTCATCAAGTAAATGTAAAAGAAAGACATAAGTTACTGGGTACAAATATATCTAAAAACAATAGTAGTAGATAATAAGATATAGTGTATCCTTTGAAAAATATTTTCATTTACTTGAAGTTGCAAAATAATTCTTAGGTCAACTTTTAATAAGTTAACATTTAATTAAACTCAAAAAAATATTGCCCATAGTAAGTTTTTAATATATTAAATTATAATACATAATGTATTGTTATTTAATGATATTAATATTATACAATTGTATTTAAAATTATGCTAAATTAAGTTTTTTAATTATTAAGTACTGATATATCTGTATATCTGATCTGAGACTATATAAGTTGTTGTGCTATACAGAACAGGGTTAATACATAATCATAATATATAGGTAGATACTTATATCTATATATCAAGAGAGATTATAATATGTAGTTAGATAATAGCTACTCTGGTGGATGGATATGACACAGCCACTTGTCCTGGAGTGTGGAGTCTCCTAGGAGAGCTCAGACAGGACCAGAGCAACTGTAGCATCAGGAAGAAAGGGGTGTTGTGATGGAGGTACAAATCGTGTGGAGGGCAGCTGTCTGCTGCAAGTCCATCTTGAGCTGCCACTCAGGCTGGCCATGGGCTCAAGAAGCAGCAATGAGTGGGGAGGATGTTTTCAGATGAGAGAGAGACCATGCAGAAAGACATAGAGACACAAAATCCCATCGATGGTCAGGAAGGGGGCAGTGAGGCTGCCTTATTCTTAAGAAGTCATCGCTGGTTTTGAATGTCTTCCATACTGGGGGTTGATACACCTAGTATAATTAATATGACGATTTAACCATTTATCCCAACTGACTGCCACATAGATGCCAGGGCTTATGTGTTCAGAGTTGACCCCTACTTACAAATATATAAGGCCACAAATAGGATATATCAGTCTTTCTGAACTTATGGAGGCATTCTTTCCTAACTTTTGTAACATCCTATTTGAACTTTGGCCTCCTATCTTCTCAACCAGGCCTTTTGTGTGCCCGAGGCTGGTGTAAACGAGCTTGTACTTTGTTGAAGTTGAGTGAAGCCCCGTCCTTAACTTCCCCCAAACAACATCGTTCAGGTCATGCGAGCATCTGATGGGAGCATCTCGGTGGCAGGATCATAACCTTCCAAACACAGCAAGCAGTGAAGCATCCGAAATGCCCACCATTTTATTTCTGTGGCTCCACACTTGAGCTCCTTAAGGCTACCGAGACACGTCCTGGCAAAACCTTTGTAGCTTTCTCCTATAAACTCAGCATAAATTCTGTGGGAGATGACAGATGACTTCATATACCATGCAAGCAAGCCCAGACAATAGCGTTCGCCATGACTGATTGCCTGGCTGTAACCCACTTTATGTTAAATGCATTCTTGCTGTTCAATTCCACCACTGTAATTTTGTTCTTCTGCATTCCCTGGCCCTCTGTGGACTAACCAGGTTCCTTCAGTAATGATTTCTTTTCTATTGTATTGTTTTCTGCATAATCAAGTTGGTAGGTGGGGGTTTGGGTGACATGGCCATCTGTCAAGTTCATTTGCTCCGAAAATGCAAGAAATAATGGCCTCTACAACTTGGGGCTATCCGTTATATGGAAGAATATCAGCTTTATCCCTCGCTATCTTCTCATCTCTCAAATTGTTTTTCCCCTTTCAATAAAGCTGCACAAACACTTCCTCCTACATGATGGGCTGTTTACTTGTTTTGGTTCCTTTCAAGGGGGAACAAAAAACGTGTTTTTTTCCTCTCACTTGTCCACCCTGTCTTGCAAATTATGCAGGCAATCCAATTAAGGAGACGCGCTAACACCCAGCCTAATGTGCCTGTCATGAGACTGAAGACTCCGCCACCGCCTGAACTGCTCAGGTGTCCCTTCCCATCGGGCTCCCGTGGCAAGCGGCGCCGCTCCTCCAAGTCTGCATAATGCAGACGCGTTAAGACGGGGTGCCATCGGGGAGAGGGAGAGCCGCTATTCACTTCCCTTCTCCAAAATAAATAGCTGGTAAACTCTTTTTTTTATCCAATTTACTAAAGTCGCTCACTGATACCTACCTAGACTGAAGGAGATGAGAGATGCGAAGCCGGAAGGATGCTCTTTGGGATTCCAGCATTTTTCCCACTTAAAAGAACTAAAATAACTTTTGAAAAAATTATTTGTAAGTTTCTTTTCTAAAAAAGGATTACATGGATAAGATTAAAAGCTGATAAGAGGAGAGAAAATCTCTCTGGGCTAATGAATCCTTCGGAATTAAAATATTATGCTCGAAGGTTGTTATCAGTAATGGGGACATGTTTAATACACTTTGTAACATTTTTGCTGCCTCCAAATTGTCTCCAGAGATCAGTAGCACCAGTCAAGTGGCTCCTTGTCTTGAATTGATGTACAAAGTCGATGCCCCCTCCCCAAAGATGCACCAGTGTGGTCTCTTCCTCAGGGCTGAGGGGAAGAGCTGATATGCCCTCCTGCACGGTTTGAGGACTTCGGCCGATGCTCCTCCTGTGCTGCAGCAGGGGGGCTGTACTGCACGGAGGGGCTGTCTCGACAAGCAGCCTCGTAGGTGTGCTCCAGGGGCGCTCGGGTCTGCGGAGGACGCATCGGGCAGCGTTCTCCAGAGAAACAGAACCAAGGGAGATCTCACTCTCTCTCTCTCATCTGTCTATCTTTATCTGTCTATCTATGGAGGTAGATCTCCACAGATCTCTCTCTCTATCTCTATCTATCTATCCACAGAGAGAGAGAGGCACAATGAGGAATTGGTTCACACGACCACGGAGGTTAGGAGGTCCCAAGATCTGCCACCTACAAGCTGGAGACACAGGAGAGCTGAGGGTGTAGGTCCAGTCCGAGTCCAAAGGCAGGAGATCAATGCCCCAGCTCAAAGACAGTCAGGCAGAGAGAGAGAATCCTTTCTTACTCTGCCTTTTCTTTCCTTTCAGGCCTTCAACAGATCAGATGAGGCTCACTAACATTGGGGAGGACAATCTGTTTTACTCAGTCCACTAATTCAAATGTTAACCTCATCCAGAAACGTCCTCACAGACCCACCTGGAATAATGGTTAATTGACTATCTGGGCACCCTGTGGCCCAGTCAAGTTGACACATAAAATTGACCATCACGGATGACATTTTCCTGGTTTGTCTCCTTACAGAACTCCAAGGAGACATCTACTTCACTCTTAACATAAGAGCATTTGGGGAATGCCAACGTGAGGTGAACAAGTGGTTTCAGAACTCTTCCTGCCTCAAGAGTTCCTGCTGAGAACAGGAAAGGTGGGGAAAGAGTTTGCTCACATTGGGAAGAGCCCCAGAGCTGCAGGCACCTTCTCGGAGAGGAGGGTGGACTTTCGGGAGAAAACACATTCCTCCCTCGGCTTCTCAGGTGAGTGCCACATGAGCTCGGCCCCTTTGTGGCGCCAGCTTTTCTTGTTCTTCTGTGAAGCCTTAAAGAGGGCACCCTGGCAAAGGTGTCCGCTTCTACGCTCTAGTGACAAGTCTCTCTGGCTTTAAAAATGCATCCTCGTTACAAATCCAAACTTCTGCTAGAAGCTATGTTACTCAGAAGATGCTTTTGGCTAACAGTCAATCCTTAAAGGGAATGTGAAATGGCTTTTCCATGAAGTAGATTCTGTGAAGTGTTTCCTACACTCTTGAAGTAATTCTTGGTGGATTTTAATAACCCTAATCGTGTAACAATTGAATTACTAATTCCATTTTCTTTTCCAAAATTGAACATCACTCAGAAAGACTGGCTATTTTTACACGGAGTTTAGGAAGAGCGGTGGGGAAAACAGCCAACAGAACTGAAGTAACAGACCAATGATGGGAGCTTTGCACTTAAGTCACAATACATGCTATGCATTATATATATTAACTCAAAATATGCATTATACCACGATTATATTTTGACAATGAATGAGTTCTCCACTTATTTATTAGCCAGACTCTTTTAGATATTTTATTGCCCCTAATTTTTACCAGCGATAAACATTTTCCAAGGCAGTTTTACACTATTTAGAGATGAGGGCAACTTTATGAATAGACCTGAATGTCTTGTTCAGTAGTGTTGGGGAATGAAGAGAGAGGGAACCACAGAAATCCTCCAAAGCAACAGCTATGTGTTGGATGGATGCCAAAACATCTTCCCATGAGAGCAGAGGAGCCCTTTGGAGAGACATATGTTGCCCATCTAGAACATTCCTCTGCTCTCTCATGGCTTCTCAAAGACCCTCCATTGGATTCCAACATATTCTTTACTCTGGAAAGTGCTCTTGGTAATAACAAAGCATTTACGTAAAATACGAAGGGGACACGAACATTGATGATTTCCAAATGTCTCTCAACATGAAGACAGCCTCATACTTTGCAAAGGGAAATGAAAGCTCCAAGATTATATGTGGCCAAAACTCTCTAGGGTAGGAAAATTGGCTGGGCCCCACAAAGTGATGACTTTTACGACTGCTAAACCCTTCCCTTCAAGCTGACGGGACAGATCAACGAGGTCATCTGTCACTTGGATCCGCAGCTTGCTCCTCTTTCCCCGACGCTGTGTTCTCGTGCTTTGGTCTCCTTGTGTCTGCACGTGAGAGGGACGTGTCTTCAGGCAGTGACACAGACTGTGATGGACTTCACGCCCTCTTTGTCATTCAGGAAATGCTCGGCTCAGATCATGATCAAGTGGGGAAAAACAAGGTCAATTAAATATCTCGTCACCAGATCCCATCTCCCTTCTCAGCCCTGCTTGTCTTCTCTCACCTGATTCTCCCTTTTCCTCTCCTAAGTCCTTGCTCGGGGCTTGGCAGGCACTTGTGTGGACACCATGTAGACTCCAGGTATTAATTCCTTACCTGGCACTGATTTGCTGCCATCCCTGACACTGATGGCTCTGAGTTGCTCCAGCCAAATCTGTTCTGTTCCCAGGAGGTTCTGATCTCTCCTCTCATCTTCTCCCTTTTCTTATTCTCTCCCAGGACATGCCGGATGGCCTTTGAAAAGCGATGTGGGACGTGTTCCTGTGTCTGTCCCTGGAGGTCCTAATTCTCTGGTTAGGATGACTAGGGGCAGGCAGGAGACACAGCATATCTATAACTTAACATGCTGCAGCCGGTACAACCAGACCACGGCCACTCGGACGCACAGCGCATCCGCTTGCCCTCTGCAAAGTGTCTGGACGCTTCCATAGAGACCGCCCCCGAACCCTCACCACCAGCGCTTCTGGGAGTCCCTGCAGGTGGGCAGCGTCTTGCTTGGCGCCAGGCCTAATGCAAACCCACAGTAGAGAGACGGGATCAACGGGTGGTGTGATGATAATTGCCCCACAATCACCAGTATCCACCTAGTAAGTCCACTCTCCATGTATATGAATATCCACCCTCCCCTGTCCCAGGTCCTCTCTCTGTGAGTTCTCTATTTCTCTTCTGCTTGGGGGCAGATATTTATATGCTGAGTACAGGAATTTTTGTCCTGTAATTTATAAATAATTGAAAATAGGACAAAACCTCAGTGGACATTTCTTTCAGGGTTCCCAATGTGCCTGAGCTCCACCCCTTCTACGTCTCCCACATGGAGGACACAGTCCTCTAGAGGGGACATTGAAGAGATAACTATAAGCATGCCCCCCAGGCATGGCAACATACACATTACATGTGTGGACTTCACGTGTGGGTAGGGATAGTGAGTTGAACAGTGCTCAACAGGAAGCCTGAATGTGACCTTCTTTGGAAAAAGAGTCTTTGTGGATGTAATAAGGTTAAAGATCACAAGCTGAGATCATTGGAAAGGGAGTCAGGTTTAGATCCTTGAATCTGGAATATTCAAACTTGGACTCTGAAAGTCACAGTGGAGAAGATTCCATGAGAACAGCATTCCTGAGAGATGGGCACTGACAGGCACCGTTGCAAAGGGATGGACAACGGCTTCTGTTGCCGTCGGCTCATCGAAAAGGAAATTCGAGACACAGACACACAGGGAAGAAAACCACCTTAAGACAGAGGCAGACATTGGCGTGATGCAGACACAGCCCAGGAACACCAGGAGACACCACAAGCTAGAAGAAGCAAAGAAAGATCCTCCCCTAGAGCCTTCAGAGGGGCTGCAGCCCAGTTGACACCTCGGTTTCAGACTTCTGGCCCCAAGCACTGCGGGACAAAAAATTCCTGTTGTTTCATTACCATCCAGTTTGTGGTAATTTGTTAAAGCAGCCATGGGAAATTAATAGAGCATGACTATACATAATAGGCTGGCATTCGGTGGCTCACTCTTAGACTAATCTTTGCCATTATAAATATGGAAAATCTGTAAAGATTAAAATCTTGCATACTAAGAACAATTCACAGTCCTATTGATAGTATTACAATCTACAGAACAGTGTCTAGGTCTTCCCTTGCAAACTTGATTCCATAGAGTTGATTCCTAGGTGAAGACTCAGCATTCTGCTTGCAAGGGTCCCTGACTTCTGCATCTTGGTCTTTCAGAAGTAGCTGGCTGGGGTGACCAGTGAGACAGCAGCTATCCTCACGGATTACTGGGTCTTTGTCCTATGCCACGCCCACACAACTCCACCCCATATACACAGTCACGCTCTCACACTCCCTGTGTCCTGCTTAATGCTCCACCAGCTACTTTTCTGAGTCTGTCCACCGTTGTGCCCCTGAGCCAGATGACCCTGGCTGTTTATTCACATGCCATTCCTGCAACACTGAGTCAGAGAACTCTCTGGAAAAATGGAAATGTACCCTAACAAGAAAAGCACGTTAGGGAGACACACGCCCACTGAAGGATGCAGCCCCGGGCACCTACACGTTGTGAGGGACATCACTCCCAGCCGGCAGCCCGGTTCCCTGAATCCAGGCCAGCACCAGCCTCCTGCCTGTGGAAACTCCAGGCTGCTCTTGCTCAGTAGCGAGCTTTGCCTCTGGAGGAAACAACGATAATTAAGCATTGTTTCCTGCCCTGCAAAGCTATCATTTATTTATAACGCTTGGCCAAGACGCAGTCTCAATGGCCAAGTGTGAGCGGAGACTTTCGTCTGACACATTAACAGGCAGATTCACTTTAGTGCAAGTGACACATGGCTGACCTGCTTTTCACACATCGGCCTCGCCCTGGGGAGGGGAACCTGCAGCAAGAGGATGGCAAAGGGTGTGAAAATAAAAGTTTCTCCGTGGACTTTCCACACCTGTGGGCTGCGAGTTGTACTTTAGATCTGAAGCAAAGTAATTGAAACAGAAATTTTTCCTCTCATAACAAAGACACAGATTTTAATGAACTACTGTTAATTGGGGAAGGCCATCTAGGTAGTTTTGAGCAGGTCACTTTCAAGCAGGTCAACTTGATTTACCAACCTGACATCTACATCTTTGACCTTGGACTTTACGTGGTGCATTTTCAGGGAACCTCATCAAACGATCTTCCTTCCACTTGTTTCTGGGGCTAAAAGTGGCAAAGACCAGATTCATTCACCAATCGGAGCAGAAGCTTGAGTGCAGATACCTTGGACAAGGGGGCACTGAATGCAAAGGTTCCCACCAGATTCCCTCTGGAGCAATGAGGAGCCCGGGTGAGGGAGGAGGTAATGCTGTTTAGAGTCGGGGAAGATTAGACAGAAAGAAGATGCTGGAGGTTTCTGGAGAACTCTGTCTATTTCCCAGTTCCATTCAGGACCAGCCCAGCTGACTCTTCTCCCCTGACCCTGTGCTCTGTCAAACTATGGAACATGCACTGCTGAGGAGAGGAGGTCCTGGCGTCTGGCCTCCATGGTCCACAGGGAACCTCTGAGAGAGGAGGCATATCAAAAGTGGTAATTGCCACTAACTGCACTTAGTGGAATTACAAAATTTAAATAATTAAGAGAGTGGCTTAATGACATCTTGCTGAACTATATTTCCAGAATTCTTGACTTTTTGGTAAACCCATGTAGATTTCCCACCTTGTAACTCTGAAAAGACGTTAGTTAACTAATTCTATGAGAAGAAAATGTGAGTTTTTCATCCATATAGTTATGGATATCTCAGCTTGGCCTTCACATTTATGTGAAAAGACCTGCTATTTGAATGTGTAACACTGGATGGACACCAGATGCTCTGTGCTGAGTGTTCACTTTTGCATGTGGCTGTGCTGTCATGATTGCATTGGACTTACACGGCCATTGAATAACTCGATTGGTGACGGACAGTCAGAGCTATGTGGACCTGAGGGCCTCCTGCAAGGGGTCAGGTGATGCACACTTTGCAGTGTGTTGCCCCCCTGCCCGCTTGATGGGGTTCCCAATCCGAAGCCCCAGGGGACTGGCTTTGTGACCTCCAGGGGGGCAGTCCCTGTAACACACACTAATCGAGGGCCAGGTCTGCAAATGGACTGGAACCTAGAGATTTTACCACCTGAGACAACTGGCAGATTTCCCCAATTTTGATAGAATGAAGCTTTGTTTATCCAGCTATTTCTTTCATGGTAGACAACTGTTCTTCAATGCCTCACTTCAGACATCATTGGAACTGGCTTCCAGACGATGGGAGGGATGGAGATCTGTTATAGTGAGGTGCTGCATCTGCCGTAGGACGGTCACTGATGCAGCTCTTGGTACCTGACCATTGCAGGGGCTGTGGCTGTCCTACTGCTCAGAATCTATCCAACGCAAATTAAGATTGGCCCTAACTAGCAGGACAAAGAGGCAAAGTCACGGTAAAGACAGTACAGTTTGAACTCTGAAGATGTCTCTTCCCCCCTGGTGGACAGCAGGGTGGCTGAGGCAGAGGGTGCAAATTTAACCCTCTGCCAGCAAGCCTACCACATTCCCACAATTATTTGGATCTGAGATTACCTTCCCATATCTTGTGTCGCAGGGGAAGAAGCGAATGGTTGCTGGAGGTAACTCTTTGGCTAACTCTTCCAGGAAGCCATGCTGGGCGGCGCTCCCACTGGCCACTCAGAATCTTTGATGGCATCAATGACTACGGAACTAAGGACATGGTTCTGTGCGAGGAGCATCATTGGATAACCAGAGACATGGGGGCTGGCAGTCTGAGTTCACGTGTCCATCCTGGACAACTGGGGAAGGAACATTACACAGCAACCACATTAAGTGACCCCTGGCGGGCAGCGAGGACGGCAGTGGAGATGACCCTTGTCAGGCAGCAGTGGCATTCCCAGACAGGGAGGAACAGCTTTTCATCCACAGCAGGACCATTTCTTGGGTTCCATTTCTTGGGAACCATTTCTGACCTCACACTCTTCTTGATGGAATGCTGTGATCATTGTGGTTGTTGCCCTACCAGGGCTGAGTGTGGGCTTTGGCTCCAGGAGCCTTCAGAGCTGGAACTTCGATTGTATAGAGTGGCATCTTGTGTCAGATCTCTTGAGCATGCTAGATGGAAGACGTGCTGTTTTGAATACATCTATTTTGAAATGAACGGTTTCTCACATGGAGTTGCTAATGATTTGGGGAGCTACTCTTTTGGTAGATGACATCTTCTCATCTGAGCATCTGCTAAAACAGGCTGGGTAAAAACAGCAGTCGTGGCGGGGCCAGGTTGGCTTTCTTGTTTAACAAATCAGGGTTTCCTTTGCTTATCATTGTTTTTATTTTGTGCTTCCAGAGAATTTCTTCACTCTCAGTTTATCAATAAAAAGATTATCAGTCAAATCCGAAGAGGCACCAACATCCACTGCAGGTAATGGGCACCAAGGAGACCACGGAAATGGAGGCCACCGGGAACGCCAGCCCCAGCCCTCTGGGACTACAGGACCCATTGATCTCGCCTCGTTAAATCACGTCAAGTCAGCAACTCCACAAGGCTCCACTCCAGGGGTGCATTGTGAGAATAATATGGCCATTTATAAACCAAGGCACCTTCCATTGTTTTTTTTTTTTTTTTCTACTCTCTTTTTAAAAGACTGAGCCTCGTGGGGACTCTCCCTGGAAGCTGAAAGGGGCTCCCTCAGAAAATAACATGGTCATGTATTTAGTATCCACTCTGCAGCATTTTTAGTCATTTAGGGTGGGTAAAGCTCTGCATTATATTTATACAGTGCCTTCCTCAGAATATTTTGCTAATCTCTAATTTATCCTCAAGATGTGTCTAGAAGTATAAGAAGGAAGGGGAGGTATGGGGTTGGGGAGAGGATCGGGGAGGGGTTCCCTGGGAGGATAGGGGAGCGTACAGAGGCCAAGGGGCTTCCCAACATCAGCACACTGCACAGCTAGGAATAAAATCCACATTCTGCATTTCAGGTTTGTGGTTAGAACACGCCCATGTACCATACAGGAGAAAAAAATAAACATCTTATAATAGGTCAACAGGAGTTACCCTGTGTAGAGAAACTCTTCTAGGCATTATTAAAGGCATAGTTTAAATGTCGAGATGTGTCTACCCCTTCTGATAATGAGGAATGGCCCTATCCCCATGTTTGGCCCATGATAGATATTTAATGAATATTTATTGCATTCAACTTAACTCCAATTTTGGAGCCTACAATGTGTAGTAAAGAGAATATACCATATCCACTTTCTGCCTTTCCAGAAGGGCTTATATTGTAGTTGGAAAGATGGACCAAAACATTTAAATAGAAATGCCAGAACTTATGTACATAAGAGGTACAATGCAAGAGCACGTAGGAAGGCCCAGATGAAGCGTGCTCACTGGGAACTGGACAGGACAGAGACTGCAGGGTGCTGGGGCTCAGTTAGACCAAAGAAAAGAAAGAGGATGCAGGTGACTGAAGGAGGTACAGGTGTTGAAGCACAGCATGCTGGTTCCCCAGGGGAAGCTGGCTTTAGATAAAAAGTGAATTTATTTAATGACTTGACGGTAAAGAAAGATATCTAAGTGGAGAAACCCAGTTGGACATTGGAACTGCAGAAAGTATGGTCTAGAGGAGATGTCTGAAGTGGAGATGTGTCTGTAGAGGAGACAGTTGGGTTTATGTAAGCAGATGAACTCTAAAGGAAAAGTACAGAGAAGGAAGTGGCCAGGCATTGCTATTGAATCTTGAGATCACTACATCAGAAAAGAGAACAAAAGAGTAGACTATTTGCAGGTGATATGTTTGTAAATGTTAACATACCCACACAAGAAGCCATTGAAAAATTATAATTAGCAAAAAAGCCAATTATTAAATAAATTATCAAAACTAATGTTTCCTCATATAATAGCAACCACCAGTTACTGTGGAATAAATGAATCTCTTTATAATAGCAACAAAAATGATATTAATATTTAAGAATAAATTCAATATAATGAAAACTCTTAACAGATTTACCAAATAATATTTAAAACACCTGAGCAAATGGAAAACGTGGCATATTCTTAGACAGTCATTCCACTGCGTGTAGACTAAGCTGCCGGAGCAGAGGTCTGAGTGTGAAGTGGCCTGGAGAAGGCAGACGTTGGTCTCCTCTGGTGGGACAGTCCAGAGGTGAGTGCCCCTGTGCCGGGGCGGGGGCAGCTTGGCTCCCAGAGGTCATGCAGGGCTCCAGTGCCTTCTTCGTTGTGTTGGGCGTGTCACTCCCCTGTCTTGTAGGGTGTGGTAGAGGCTGACCCACCCCCATCCCAGGCCTGTCTGTGGGGAGCAGAGACAGAAGTCAGAGCCAGCAGCCTCCACTTTGGAAGTAGACTGGAAATTATTTTGCTCATATCCCATCATCACACACTGAGTGTCAGAGCCACAGCTAAAGGACCCGGGCAATTGTCATGGCCACAACTCAGTGGAGTGGGAGGTTTCTCTCACTAGAGGAAGAAAGGGAGAGATAATGAGGACAAAAGTTACTGTTGGAAGAGATCAATTTCTCTCCAAGGATTTATATGTTTAGTGTAATTTTTATTCCAATACAAACTCTCTAAGAACCTGGCATAATACTTCTAAAGATTACTTGAAAGAATAAACATGTGAGAATAACCAAGAAAATGTTTTAAGAGGCAATGAGCAAAGATTTGCCTTACCAAACATAATTGGTACCAAACATACCAAAAAAACAGGATAGTGGTGAAGAATAGACAGAAATGCAACAAGTTAGGAAGTCAAGACATGGGGATGCATCCAATAAAAAATATATAACACATAGTAATGCAGTTATATATACATATACACAGAGACACTCAGAGACAGAGACAGAGAGACAAAGAGTGAAAAAGAGAGAGGAGAGGAGACTGGTCCACTTCCCAACCTTGTCACATACACACCCACCCAAATATGATTGGATTTAAGGCAAGCAAAGTATGCACACACAGATATGAACAAAATGTAAGAAATGCACATGAAAATATGTGAAATATATATGAATTAAGTATAAGACAAGAGGCATTTCAAATCAGTGGGGAAAGACTGATTACAGAGAAGGATAATGATTTGAAACATATTAAATTCTTACCTAAGAGCATAATCCAAAATGAATGCTAAAGGAAATGAATAAAGACTTAAAAATTTAAAAATGCAACTGGGACAGCATGGCAGAAAGGAAGGATGCTCGCTTGGGCAGTGCTGGCCAGAGAAGGGCCTCGGGTCACCACAGACAGGAAGCCAGGGCTGGCGTGCCAAGGGGCAGTCAGCGTCCACTCAGGTCAGGACACAGAGGTCGTGGGATCGTGCTGCAGCAATTCCGCTGTGCAAACTCATCACAGGGGAACAAGCCCACGGGAACCCTAAGAGATAGCCATGGAGATGATCATGGCTGAAGTTGTGAACAACAAAAATAATAACAACAACGTATCCTGGCAGGAGGAGCAGGCCACTCGGGGGGCACCCCTTTCTCTACGAGTGAGGTGCCCCGGCCTCGCAGGGCTAACCTGTCAAAAATGTGGCCAATGTCGGGTTCAGTGGGGACAGAACAGGCAGTTGGGGTGGACAGGAAACCTCTGTGGCTGCTGGCCTTCAGGAAAATTGGCCCAATGTGGCTTTCCCAGCGGGGCCTGGGCAGGTGGGAGGTACTGAGGGGCGGCTGGGCCAGTCAGGTCCACCCCACAGGTGTCTTTGGGGAGCTACAGTCAGATGGAGCGTGTGACAGACATGTAAGGCCCGAGGCTGCCGCTCCATCCGGATGTCCCTTCTCTCCCAATGACCGTGCAGGCCACCACCAGCCAGCGGTGCCCCCAGCTGCCCCGCCCGAGGCCAGCGTGCACCGGATCTAAAAGGGCTTCCTGTGTGCCAGGCGCCAGGCGACAGAGGACCCGGCTGTCTCCCTTTGCTGCCTCCCCTCTCCCCTCCCATCCCCTGACCCGAAGGGCTTCATGTATCATCTCTTAAATACAGTGGTTTCACTGGCATGTAAGACCACCCGAGAGAGGCATTTCATACAGCGATTCCTCCCAGCCCTGGGGGACCAGATGCTTTTAGATCATTCCTTTTCACATGCTTTTATTTAAAATATAAATATATATAACAGCTTTGTTGAGATATAATTCATATACCATCATCTTTTCTCATTATTATCCACCTACATAGTTTTTTTAGACATATTTTACCTAATTTCTCCCACCTATGAAATTTTAATCACACATATATACTGTCTAGCTGTCTTTGCCTTGTATGTATATCCGTGCTCGATGCATAAAAAGATTAAGACTTTTTGCTCCTCCAAAACCAATGTTTGCCCCCTTGGGGGATGTTGGTTGTGTTGAGCATGCATAACTTAGAGCCAAGTCCTCCAGCTCAGGTGTGTGGTAGAGTTGCCTGGCCAGCTTTAGAAAAGAGTCAGTCCCCTCCATCAGGACCCATTGCAGAGATCACAACCTTCCTGCTCTGGGCGGGGTCAGTGGTGCTGAAAGTCCCTCGGGTCCCTGATGTGCAGCTGGGGCTGAGAACCGCAGCTTCAGACCTAAGGTGGGGCTGAGGAATATCAGGGTTTCCAGAAACAAGGTTTGGGGTGTGTCCAAGGTTGATGGGCTGGCTTGAGTCCCACCGGTTTGGCCTTCTTGAAGTTGCCATCAATGAGACCAAAGAAAACCAAGAAGAAAGAACAGCCCGAGTCCTGCAATGTTTGTGTCAATATCAAGAAGAAGATAAAAAAGTAACTTTTCAGCAATTCAGGGATATTTTTCTTTGCCATAAGCAAAACAACTTTTTCTGTGTCACAGAAGAAGAAGCAGAAGTACGGGTAAAAGGCCAGCGAGCTCTTGCTATACATCTTCCAAGACTGTGCTCCCCAACCTGATAAGTCAAGTGCCAGTCAAGACAGAGAGGGCTGGAGAGAAAGGAGCCGTGGGAGCCTGGAACGCTCACTCACTGTCACCAAACGAAAGCCTTCTTTCACCTTGCTTGCTTTCTTTTATTTCTGTTTCAGGAGAGAGAAAGGAAAAGAAAGTGCTTATGAGAGAAACAGAGAGAGGAGGGAGAGAGCGGAGAGGGGAGCGGGGGAGAAGAAACGGAGAGGAGGCAGAGAGGGGAGGGAGAGGAGGGGCAAGAGGGTACGCAGGGCGGATCACCTGCTTTGCCAGTCACTAAAACAGAAGCAGCAACTGTAGCGGGTCTCACATAATCAGAAAGTTTACCAGAAAAGACATTGCTGATGTACTCTTGAGCCCCATCCTCTGGTGACAGAGGACCCTGACATTTAAGAACAGAAAATTCTCAGAACCGCCCTGTCCAGTCCTGCCCCAGGAGAGAAGACTGGATCCCAGTGATGAGGAGGCTTGCTCAGCATCACTCGCAGCCTTGTGGCTCTCCTGGAGACGGTGTCGAGAAACAAAAGTAGATTCGTTCCCGGGGGCTGCTGAGGATGCTTTGGACGAGATGCCTGAGATCCAACCAGCGACTGGGAGTGTGGGCCTGGGGAAGGGACCCTCACAGGGGCATGCCCTCAATCGCCAAATGCCTGAAGGAGGACCAAGAGGGAGGGGAGGTAGGTAAGTCAGGAACATGTCCAAAGAGGTGAACAGGGCTAATAGGTGCCTGCTGCCAAGGGAACACTGGAGCTCAACCCAAGGAAGACATTTCTAACAGCCGGCGTTGTTTGAGGATGGATTGCCGGCTCAGCCAGGGCGTGAGCTCCCCTCTCTGCATGTGTTGCAGTGTTGGCTGGATGGGCACGGACTAGGGTGCTTCAGGGGGCATCGTGTCTCAATCAGAAGGTGAGCTCTTCTCTCTCTGTCCTGCTCTGTATGTGGAAGACTCACCTCCACGGGCCCTGTGCCCAGGCCCCTTGGCCCCTGACTTCGGGTTGGTCTTGGGTATTGGGAGGGAGTGGCAGGAGGTCAGAGTGTGGGAGGGAAGAAGGTTGGGGAATGTCTTTCTTGACTGTAGAAGCGATGTCCTGAGATGGCCTCTCTCACATAATGGCCACCTGGAGAAGATGCTACCAGTTAGCCCACCTAATCTCTGCATCAATCAGCTCCCAGAGCTGTCACGAGGCTCAAAGGGCACAATGGATGTGAAATGGCTCTGAAAAAATGTCCTGGACCCTAGAACGTATTTGTAGAGAATTAAGCATTGGATGGTGTGATTTTGACTTCCAGTGCGGCAGACGCACAGAGAGAAGGATGCCCATAGTTTGCTGTGACGAGAGTCATCACTAAGAGGTGAATAAGGATCCAATACAGGCGAGCTCATTCTCAGGGGAAAAAATGAAACGGAAGGTTTAGAAAGCCGTGGCGATCCAGACAATGCAAATATTCCAGCACACAGGAATTCAATGTGAATTTTCCACAACTCCCCCATGGACTATCTCTTTAGACAGAGGCAAGGCTGAGACACATTCTCCACATCCCATGGTTAGCCTCTCTCTCCTGCACTCCCAGTCGGAGAACAAGGGATTCAGAACTCCCTCCCCTCCCCCTGCCTCCCCCAGCAGGCTTGTCCCTGGCACGTGTGAGCTCCATGCAAGACTATAACTGGAGACTCATATACCAAATGTCTAAACATTTAACAGATGAAAACAAAGCTAGAAAATCAACAGATATGTTCTATTCTTCTGCCTTACAAATATACCTTCAAAACAAGAGCATTGAAATGGGTCTAGAGATAAAGTTTTTCAAAATTACAAGATGGAATAATAGCAAAGATAGATTTTAATCATTATCATTATACACGTCTGGGTGTTCTGTTCATGGGCTGGTGGTGTTCACACGAGTAAAAAATAACAGCTTTCATAATTTGTTAATTGTATGTTTATTTCATAAAATTATTTTTTTTGTACTTCTACGTCAGCAAAATCACTGACTATACTGTTATAATCAGGATGTTCACATATTTTATGTCCTGTTAACAGTAAAGATTTAAATTATTTAGGAATAAAATTTTGACAGATATGAATAATAGGAAATTTGAATATATTCAAATACAGTAAATTTTAAAATTAAAAAAAGTTTTCATCTGTGTTCTCAAATTGGTTTTCTCCTAAAATATTTTTAAACCTCTACTAAAATTAAAATACATGCTGTAATTCAAGAATATCAACAATTAAAACAAAACAACTGGGGTCAGCCTGGCGGCGTAGTGGTTGGGTTCGAGTGCTCCACTTTAGCAGCCCGGGATGCGTGTGTTCAGATCCCAGGAGTGGACCTACACACCACTCATCAAGCCGTGCTGTGGTGGCGTCCCATATACAAAAAATAGAGGAAGATTGCACGGATGTTAGCTCAGGGACGATCTTCCTCAAGCAAAAAAGAAGACTGGGAACAGATGTTAGTGAAAAAAAAAAAAAAAAAGATTAAAAAAGCTAACTTGCATTTGTTTTAAATTAAGCATTTTTTAAAAAATAAATCTATATGCAATTCAATCATTCAACACCCATCTAGCTGCCAATATAAGGAATCAGTGTCACAGTTCACACATCTTACATCCTAACCCTCTGTTGTGGGTTGAACTGTGTCTTCCCAAAAGATACGTTGAAGTCCTGACGCCTGGTACCTGTGAATGTGACCTTATTTGGGAATGGGGTCTTTGCAGATGTAGTTAAGTTAGGATGAGGTCATACTGGAGTGGGGTGGGCCCCTAATCCAATGTGAATGGTGTCCTCATAAGAAGGGCATGTGCAGACAGAGACACCCAGGGAGAAGTCTTTGTGAAGAAGAAGGCAGAGATTAGTGTGATGTGTTTACGAGTCAAGGAACAAGGAACACGTGCAGCAGCCAGAAACCTGAGAGACAAGGAAGGGTCCTCCCCTAGAGCCTTCAGCGAGAGCACGGCCTTGCCGACACCTTGATTTCAGACTTCTCACCCCCAGAACTGTGAGAGAATAAATTCCTGTTGTTTTATGCCACCCAGTGTGTGGTCATTTGCTATGTCAGCCCTAGGAAACTACTTACCTTCTTATATATCAATTTGAGAAAAATATAAATTATTTAATATTGTAAAACGTTCCTCTACTGCCCTGTGCAGCTGTTGAGAATACTGGGGTAATTTGAACTTATAGAAACACAAAAGTAAGAGAAAATCAAAGGAAGCAGGTACTACGGGGGAACAGGTGGGTGATCCATGAACCTGCTGCAGTTAGCACATGGCAGGATGACGTGGTGCATCGTCTCCTCTCCCCTGAGCTCTGCCGTTCCAATCCCCCCTCCAGGGGCACAGTCTCCGTCTCTGGTATTGGCACTGGGACAACCACAGCCTTCAGGGAACCTTTCCTCAAGGCCATAGGGCGATAGATGGGCAGGTCTTCCCCTGGGACCTGACCGGTGTATTTAGGAGAGCGATGTTCAGTGTTACTGTGTGAATTAGGGAGCTGGCGATGCCCAGTGGAGCCTTGACCCCACTGAACAGTGAAAAGAACAGGTGACACGAGTTGTTGACAATGCTGAACAAGGCCTTTGCCAGCAGATTTTCCTCCAGTAACTAAGAAGAATTGGTTAGCCCGTGGTCCCCCGCCTACCAAGCACTCCTTCTGGCCTCAAATGGAGCCTCAAGGCATACAGAGTGTGTGTTGAGTGAGACTCTGACTGGAGTAACAGATGGAGAGGGACAGGCTTGGAGGTCAGAAAACTTGGTCAAGGGCACCTGTGCCACCGCCGGCCATGACTTCTTGGTGTGGACCTCACGTTCCTGTCTGTAGAACGGGACTATTCTGCATGCATCTACTGAGCATCCACCGTGAACTAGGAGACTCTGCACTTGTGCAGATCTAGGTAAAGAGACAGGCATGGGGTTGCCCACATGGACTTCTCTTTCTCTCTAGTCCCATGAGAAATAAATACAAGGTGCAAAAGAAGTTGGGTGCCCCATCATTTCTTGAGAACTACATGAAACTGTAGGACGCACGGCCCACTTCTTGCCCCAACTTCCAGCAGGTGCCCAGTCTGCTTTACCGTCCCCTTCCTCACACGGCGGCATGGGTCGGCGCCTCCACGTAGGAAGCGTCGACAGTTATTGAGCACGACTCTGTGCTAGGCCCTGAGAAGGAGGCGCAGCACGACTTCTTGGCTGGATGCTCCCCGAAACGGGCAGCAGAGCAGGAAGGCTTGGCCAGGGCAGGCAGTGGGAGGGAGGGCAGAGGGGTAGGCTTGGGCCAGGTCACAGGGCAGCAGAGGAGGGCGCTTGGGGGGTGTCCAGACACCGCAGCTGGGCTGCACGTCCAGCCTGACACAGGTGTCGCCCCTTGAAAACCGTGCCTTGGTCCCTCTCCTCAGTCTATTTCTAGCCTCCTCTCTGATGACTCTGAGCATTCATTTGCCAAAGACAATTTTAATTAAACTCTAAACATGAATTTTTATGGTAATTTAAGTCATATGTTTCTGATTCACTGACAATGAACTCACCAAACATTTTGGCAACTGCATTTTGGATGTCCCTGCAGCTCTCTCAATGTTCTGTGTATTTACGTGTGTATTTCCTGGTTACATCCCTCAGGTGCGGAGACGAGCATTCCCTCCCTGCTGTTACAGACCCTGTGACCAGGCCACCAGCCCAGGAAGCTTGCAACACAAGGAAAGTAAGGCAAACGGCATCTTTCAGGTTGCGTCTTTGGCTATTGGAAGCTGTTAAGTCGCTGATAATGACTGTTGTTGGATCGTGGTAATTACGGCTTAACGACATTAATTCTCACCTCCTCTGCTCTTTGTACCTGGTATGTGGGGAATTCCCCGGTACTTTCTGTTCATTGAATCATGTTGTTTTTTAACTCCTGTTAGAAGTGATCTGGAACCAGATTCTGACAACACGCCCACCTGCAGCCTCACCTGCCCACCGCTCCAGTTTGAAAATCTGTTCATCACTGGTCCTTCCTCCCCCGACTCTGACTTTCCTGAACTGTGCTTGCCTGAGCTCCCCTCTCACTGCTGTCTCCCTCCGGCCCCTCTTTGCCCTGTGGCCTGCCTCCAGGCTCTTCCCTGGGCTCTGCTGGGTTTCCCTGGGATCCACACAGGTGGTGCATGAGGGGGCCTGCTCCCCCCATTTCAGGGGAAGAAAGGCTTCCATTTGCATCTTGAACTCTTTAAGTCAAAGCAGCTGACATTTGTGGGGTACCTGCTGTTTGCAGGTCAAGTTCTAGCTGCCATGGGAGAGACGTGGTTAGCACAGAGCTGCAGGACTCTGTGGGGGACACGCCCTGGAGCACCAAATCAAAGCCTCTCAGAGCGGGTCAGAAACTGAGACTCAGGAGAACAGTAGTGAAGAGGGGGGCCCAGCCTGGCCTGGGGGTCTGGGGAAGACGCTGAAGCTGACCAATGGTGGGCTTTGGCCCTTGTGCTGAAAGTTCCAGGGTTGATAAAAGCAGGAGACAGGAGGGGAGTTTGGAGCCAGGTGTGGCTGGGCAGGCTCCCTGGATGCCAGGCCAAGAACTGGGCAGTGAGACACCACGATCTTAGAAGAGCAGTGAGGTGAGGATGGAGAAAATAGCACCTTGCCAAGGAGGGAAGGATGGTGGAGAAAGGAGAATTCAGGGCGTCTTTGGGGGCGCCTGCCCCGGCTGGTATGCCCTGTGTGGAGAGGTGTCAAGAAGCGGCTGGACACGCAGGTGCAGACGCCCAGGGCCCCAGATCGCTCCTAACGTGGGCAGGCAGAGTGAAGAGGTCAGGGCCACGTGCCTCTTCCTTCCTCAAGCTCCATCCCTTGCTGGGGAGACATTCTTCTGTGCCCCTCCGCCCGCAACCCCCGCCCCCCACTGCCTGGAGCATGGGAGGGATAGAAGGATAGAGCCCCGCCACCCTCCTCTGCCCGCCCAGCTCCATTCAAGACATAGAGACAGAACCTAAAGCCGGCCTCTCCAGTCACCACTCTCCTGGGGCTCTTCAGTCCCTCCAGCTGCCCCTCTTCCTGGATTCCAGGGCAGGCCCCCCTTCCAGAGCTGGGCTCTGAGCCACGCCCGTTCTAGTGTGAGAAGAAGACAGAGCTCGTACTCAATTCTGGCTGCTGAGTGAGCAGAGAGCAGAGGGCCTCAGGGTGACCCGCAAGTGGTGCAGGCAGCATCAGAGCTGGACGAAGCCACCCTTCTGCCCCTACCCCTTCCCCAGGAGAGACAGGGAAGCAGGGAGCTTCCCTGATCTGCCCAACATCACACGTCGTTTCTCAGCCTGGTCAAGGAAAAAAAGTGGATAAACATTACCTCAATTTAAAATCATATTCTTCTTGAAAGGGAATTGGGCAAGATGGCCTCTGCCTGAAGATGTGTAATTTTTAAGGAGATCAGTTTAAAGTACTATTAAACCAATTTACAAGAGTTTCCTTGTTCACCCTCACGGGATGAGGCTCTCTAAGGAAAATCCATTCTTTGCTTGAAGACATTCTTGTCTCTATTATTGCAAAGATCTTTGAAAGTCTGATGCTTTCCTCGTGGAGTTTGGTCCCATCCAAGAAAGAACTTTTGCAGTCCAAAGTGGGGGTGAGTAAATGCCCCCCCTGATGTTCTCGCACTCCTTGCATAGGCAAATGTCCCTTCTGGCCTGTACAGCTCAGCACAGTTATTTACTCCATCCTTTCATGGCGCAGATGAATAAGGAATGCCATGTTCACATTTTCTGACATCTCAAACTTATTTTTCAAACTTTCAGGCAAGAAAAAATCTTAAGTGTATTTTGCCAGAGAATTCTACTCATTTATCAAATCCTATGTGACTTCAGGGAAATGTGATCCATGTGTTTCTCATTCATTTGTGCTCGAATCATCAAGCTGGGAACCAATGCTCCATGGAGAGTAACGAGGGCCATGTGGGCAGACTCGACCAGAGAGGGTGGCCAGGCGGTGTGGCGGCCAGGGCAGCAGCTGCAGGGCCGTGATGGCCCAGGTGGCCTGGGTGACAGGACCCACCATCTCCACACCTGTGTGCACCTGCTGGAGTCGTCCCTGGCGTGTGGCACCATGGTGACCACAAAGAAGGCAAAGTATAGACATGCAGCCTGCTGTCAACTGGCTCACAGTGGGGTCGGCTGTGGTGGGGCTGAAGAAGAGCAGTCATTACAGGGCTCAGAGATTAACACTAGAGGAAATGGGGCCTCTCCCTCTCCCATGCAGGGGAGGCAGTGTGGGGAAGTGGGCACTGCTGTCAGAGCTGGGATCCATCCAGCCCGCGTCCCTGAACCTCCCTGAACCTCAATTTTCTACTCTGTAAAATGGGAATAGGAACGTGCGGCTTGCACTCCAACTCTGAGTCTCCAGTGCACTCGTGCACGAACGTGTTGTGTGCTCACAGCTCCGTCTACCTTCCCAGGCTCTGTAGGGGAACAGGAGTGCTTCGCCCTGCGTCCTGCAGAGCAGTGGGTCCAGTGCGAAGAAGGCAGGCTCGCGGGAAGGGGTTCCAATGCTGCTTTCACAACTTAGTAGCTGGGTGGCTTTAGAAGGCAAGGCCACCACATTGTTTATAGTTGCTCATGCATAAAATACCTGCCCTCCTGCAGGATCCTCCAGATGAACCTCTGAGTGTCTATCTCCATGCTGGGTGCTGCCCTAGGCCCTGGTATGATGGAGGGTTTAAGGAGCACCCATGTACCAGGGTTCCTCCAAGGGTGCTGTGTGGGACTCACAGTTGGACATAGCGTCTCTCTGATAGTGTGCACGGGAGGGCTTTCCAGGTCCTGCTGTTCAGAAGGAGGGACTCTGCCTGTGAAGGGTTAGGGCATCGTTCCACCAGAGCATCTCTGAGCTTCTCGCCCAGGTGCTGACCTCTGGTGCTGCGTTACACCCACAAACACGTGTGGATGCAGCAAGAGCAGGGACTCCTCTATCAACCCAGCCCTACCCTAAGCTCCATCACTGACATGCTGCGGGAATGCCAACAAGTTACAGCCTTTTGGTCTCAATTTCAGGCCTAAAAATAAAAATAAAATTGTGGCTCTGTTTTGCAAGTTTCCCGAAAGGGTAGAGTCAGATAAACAAGGAAAAGTGCTTTGAAAACAATTTTAAATACGGTGAAAATAAATGGTGTATGTGAAGGGAAGCCCTTCTATTTCATGGACCGGGTGGGGTGGGAAGGTGGCAGATAAGGAGACAGAGTGAAACTTTGAGATTTTGAAAAATCTTCCAGATTAATATTCCTGTGGCCATTGGTGTCAAGGAAAGTTTGTCTTTAGGGTGTGTGCGGGACCCTGGTTAGTCTACTGTTTTCTTAGCACCAGCCAGAATTCATTGGAGCATTGAGAGGAAGGCCCAGGAAGCCTTGGGTATCACCTGAGGGCCCCTCTGCAGGGCCGAGGCCCCCCGCCCCTCTTCGGGCCACCAGAGTTCTTTCTCCAGCCTCCTGTTTCCAGGGGCCAGCCAGACAGGGAAGGAGGGAGGAGCTGCCTCATCTTAGCTTCTGTCTTCTGGAAATCAGCCCAGGTTAGTCTATCTGACAAGTTACCATCATCTAAGAAGAACTCAAAACCCGTATCCCCACAAAGTGTGCAAGTTTGGAACAGATTTTAGCATTAGTGTTGAATGTGAGAACTAAATGGATCTCAAGGAGGGAAGACTGGGATGGGAGCACGAGGCCACTAAGGAGGGGGACGGGCTGACGGAAGGCAGGGGATGGCAAGGGGGTGGGAGCCGGCCAGCTTCGCCTGCCCTTCAAGGCCTGTGAAAGCCGCCCGGAGAGATGATGTCTCCCGGGTAAGAATGGAGGGAAGGCTGTCCCTCTCCAGAGCTGACGGAAGCCTCTTTGTTGGACCTTTAAATCAACATGAAGTCTTTCAGCAGAAGTTTATATTTTGATATTATTCTAAACTTTAAAACTTGAAGGATTTACATTTATTATGACTAATAAGTACAAACTCATGAATCTAGAATGGATCAAAATTAGACCAAACGTTCTGTCATCTGTGAAGAATTATTATTTTCTTCTTTTCTTCTTATAATCATCAATTTTATGAAGCATATTTCCCAGAATAATTATTTCCAAGTTAAAATTGTTTTTTGTAATTCATCAATCTCACAATTGTGTGTAATAATCACGTCTATTTATTTTTTCTTAAGTAATCATCGTATTTTCATCAAAATTCATTAGAAGCTGCTTCTAGAAGGACATGCTTTAAAATATTCAAATTTATAGTTAATGTTTTATTAACCATATTTAGCCTATAATTATTTTTCTAATGAAAATTATCCTGACTGCACCATCTGATGTTATGAGGCTAGTAGTTCAAACAAAATTCAGAGAAACATTTATGCACGAAGGACTGTGTATTAGTCATTTGGAAGGAAGGATTTATGTGCTATATAATTAATTGTTGCCTGAGTTTGACAGTCCATATTTTACTTCAATGCATTATTTACACTGGAGGAGGCTTAGGGGTTCACCCTTCACAAGGTTAGGAAAATACAAATATACACGTTGTCTGAGTAGTGGATGATTGTACTGCAGTGGATAGTGCTGTGTGTGTGTACGTGTGTGTGTGTGTGTGTATGTAGTTTGCATAGAAAATATATATATTCTCTCTATATAGGCTGATATATATTCTCTCTATATAGAGTAATATATATATTATACATATTATAGACTACTGTGATGATGAATATGGGATCAAATATGTGTGCATGTGGTTCGTATATAGAATAAATGTGTATTGTCTATATATGTGTATAGAATATACATATTCTCTCTATATATTATGCAGACCACGTGTATTATATATTATAAAATATTACAGCGATTAGTATATGCGTATATGTGTACATGTGGTTTATACATAAAATATAAATACATTTGCTCCCTATAGCACATGTGTGTCCTGTATATTATAGAATGCTACAGTGATTAATGCATGAACCTGTGTGTGTGTGCACACTATTGTATTCATCACTCTGTTTTTCAACTGGCTGATGTCTTTCAAAGATCAGCAAAATAAATAGGTTGTGAATGCTTTGGAACTTTGTTTCTCAACAACAGGTGATAACCAAATGGATGTTGGATGCACCACTGGAGACAGCTACAGAGGTGGAATATCTGTGTCTGGGAACACCATTGCTGGGAGCACGTTGATTTGGTTTCCAAGAGCAGTGAAAACAATCTGCTTTTGACGTGTGTATGTGCGCCTGTGCTTTTTTTATTTTCGTAAACAAAAATCACCTCTCAGGTCAGTTTTGAAAGTCACCTGTGGAGTTGCCAGCGCAAGTGTCATCGCAGGCGCAGATTCGCTAACCTGGTGCCGGCTGAAGGTGGACGGAGGATCACGCGGGGAGAGTCGTGCTCCTCATTCTGCTGACGGCCAACACCTGGAGCCTGCGGGACGCCGAGGGGTCCGCCTGGATTGCGAGATGTGGAGAGTGGTCATGAGGGCTCAGAGTTGCCCTTCAGATCAGTGGGCAATATCTGTCATAATCTTTGTGCCTGATTGAAGCAAATGGCTTTACTTCAGATCGTTCCTTTAGAAAGGGAAGTTTTAATGTCAGTGAATGTATAACCCTGCAGCAAAAATTAGTCAAAACCCAATCTTACTGTATAACAGAACTTACGATGCCAGGCACTGTCTGAGGGCTGTACAAATGTCAAAGAGTGTGGACAACACAAATTTACTGACATTAACCCTGCAAACGCTCAGTCAAGGATGTTCTAGAAAAATAACTAGGAAGCGCTAATGTAATAAAATTAACTTTTAAATTAAATGCTTCAAATGTGAGAATGAGAGACAGTGGTGCCTTGTCTTCCACTAAGAAGTCAGCCCCAATGTCTCGCCCCAACCTCTCCCAGCTGCTAGCTTTGTCTGGCCAACATAAGCCTCCTTCAGAGAAGACAGCTAAATCCCAAACAAGGCCTCCTTCTTGGGGTCAGAGAGGAGACCAGCACCACTCCAGCAGTGCAGGAGGGCCCTGTGGATCTGTTCTGGGAGCCAGTGGTGTGCCTGTCGGCAGGTGCAACTTACAATCACTCTCAGACCACGATCTGGCTGCTCCGCTGGTCTAATGACGGAACTGCTGGATCACAGCGGGTCATCTTAAGAAGCAAGATGGCACAAAGTGTGTCCCCGCTGGAGACTCCTTCCACGAATAACGATCTCCCCTCTGTGCCTCTGCCTCAACCATCCACATGCCCAAGTTTACCACCTCAGAAGCCTGATTTAACCCTCCCTGGGTTGGCAGAAATCCAGATATTTCTCTGGCCAGGTTTCAAGGACCAACCTCACGCCACTCCTCTTTCATTATATATTTAAACTGAAACATCTTTAATATCTGATTTTAGCATCACTTAATATGACCCGGTCTTCTATTTTTCAACAAAATTCTTGAGAAAATATTTAAAAATTCAGTCAAAATCTGCTTTATTTTACCTCGTTTGACTTTGTGCCCAGGAAACAATCATCAAAATTGGGATTTTAAGAAACGTCCCATTCATGAATGAGGTGGTTCAAGTAGATCAGCTCTCCTAGCCCCATTTTCCCACACTCAGCACTGAGGTATCATTAATGGACACGCTTAACTCCTGGGGAGGGCGTGATCAGGGGTGACAGAGGTCATGGAATGAGAAGGTAGAAGCACCAATAAGAGGATGCGAAACTACTCTGAGCCGAGTCCAGGCTGATGCTCTGTATTTGGGAGAAATTGCCAAGGACGGCCAATGGGACTAGACATCCAGGCCCCACCTGTGGATTTTCACTGACCCTCTGACCAAATGCCCTGGCACTGCCTCTTGCTCACAACCCTGTCCCAGAAATCGCTCCCCCCATCCCCATCAAAGCCATTTTGTCTTTGTCCTGGGGACCCCTCTCTCCTTCTTGCTGAGGATCCTGCCGTCTGTTCCCACTGAGAGGTTGGCAACCTCAGGCCCCTCAGTGTCCTCTCTTCCCAGGTGCAGGCAGCAATGCATTTGTCCAAGGGAGCAAATTTCAGGCCAAGAGACCCGTGGTGGTGGAGCTATCGGGGGCCTGGGGTGCTCCTAAGGGGGCATCTAAGGGAGCAGTGGTCTTGGGTCTACAGACCCGGAAAGGGAAGCAGGTTCCACCGATTAATGTGGAAGATCTAATACGGAGGTGGGACTTCAGGGCCAAGCTACGTGGTGGGAGAGACGCTTTTGTTCTGCGGAGGTTTGTGAAACATTACTTATCCTTAGAATGTCGCCATAACAGCAGCAGCAAATAAACTCAACTCCACACCATTAACTAATGGGTATTGAGTTCCCACCACACAGGGGGCTTGTTTGGGGATTTCCTGCCCAGTGGGGAGCTCAGAGAGAAGATTTAGTGCTTGGGTTTGGCAAAGTAAAAACACGTTCCCTACCGGCCAACCTCTCCCCAGTACACCCAGTTAAGTACAGTTAGGAGGTGTCACAAGTCAGTGTCCCATTGTCCTTAGTCCTGGGCAGAGAGCATAGACTATATCAACACCAAGGGTTCAAGACCATACATTTAAAATGCAGAGATGTTCTAGACGATGGTGCACCCTGTCTAAGATGTAGCAGATGTTATAAACCGGAAGATGTCAGACCGCTTCTTTAGGAGTCTGGTGGTTGATCCATGGAGGCAATCACAGCAGGTTACAGAGCCTGAGGGGACAAATGGAGAGAAGAGGACAGACTGTGTGTGGGTGACCTGGACACAGCCCCAGGAGGAGCAGTGGCGGGAGCTGGATAAGGCGGGAGCCCAGCATGCCTGGCTGACTCCTCAGGAGCTCGGAGAGCCACAGAGCATGATGAGGAGCCTAGAGGAGATGAATGTCATGGTCCTGGGTGGATGCCGCTCACAGAGTTGTGAGCTGCACCCTGCACACCTGTGGCTTTTCCACACACTCCCAGTCCATGCACATGGTTCCTGGGCAGGCTGTGCATGGCCTGAGCCCACAGAGCAACCCTGCATTGCTGTGTCATTCCATCAGCCAGCACCAGAGCCACAGGTGGGATAAAAGACTCTGCCTTCTGCTAGAATGAGAAATGGTGTCAACGTCCCACAGATGTGGTCTTCCTGCTGGAAGCACGGCCACACTGGACAGGATCAGGGTTCCAAGTGGAGGGGGAAGAAAGATGATACAGGTTGGCACCTGTGGATGAGGAGGGCAGAGGAGGGCAGCCAGGTCTGGTCCCACCAAACCCTTGACCTGGATAGCCCTGTAGGTCAAGGGACAAGGGCCAGAATCAAAGAGACCCGGTAATGTTCTGGGCAAGGACAAGCATAGGAATCAAGAGCTGCTCACAAGGCCCTTGGTGGACTCACAGTGAAGTGGCACCGGGTGGGCAAAGACACAATTTCCCTACATGCACCAGCCCCTTAAAACCCCACCTGCAGGGGCCGCTGAGCCGTAGCCCTGGTGTGGACACAGGCATTCAGTGGGCACCGCTGCCGCCGTGCCCTGGGCAGTGGGCACAGACATGGAGGCCTGGGTGAACATCACTGATGCTGTTGGCATGTGACCAAGCCCATGGGTGGCCCCTCTTGGGTTGCCCAGACAGTGATGGTGGGGACACTTTGAGAAGGTAATGGGCTTCCTTCTTAGGTAAGAGGTGGCCTGGGTGTGTGTACAGGGGCCAGAGTCAAAAGTTAAACCTAAACACGGCGTGTCCCCCTATTGTAGGTTCAGGCTGGGGAAATCACGTGACCTTTGCTCCAGACTATCCTGATACTAGACAAATAGATGCTGCTGCCGTCAGCGTTTTCCCGGCCCTCCCAGGAGAGTGTTGCCTGCAAGATGTTTGAAGGATCTTTCTAGCCCCCATGTGTAGATCAAAGCTGGGGTTTTCCTTTAGCAGATACAGGGAGCAGCCTCAATCAGGGTCCATGTGGAAACTTTCTGGGAGCTGAGAAAGTTTTGGCAAGAAGGTAGCCAACAGAAAGGGAGCAGGGAGAGCAACAAATTGACAAGAAGGACTACGGACAAGTTAATTCCGGCAGCCCCTGCTCTTCCCCCGTAAGGTCCCATAGCCAACCCAAGCTGGCATCCTGTCCTTCCTGCTACTCCAGAGAGAGTTGGGGTCTCATTGTTACAGGGCCTCAGGGTGGACCTGATTTAAACAGGAAATCATTTTTGGAATGGTGCACTTTTCCTCACAATCCGTGAATGCCTGCAAGTATCTGTCTTCAACAACTTGTGTGCGTGGAAGGGAGAACTGGGCTAAGTATTGTTTGGTAACTAAGCAGCCTTGGGTGAGATGTACTCCCGGCTTCATAATTCTTAAGTATCATCAGCTTGGGCGCCTGCCATGGACTGAATATTTAGGTTGTCCCCCCAAATGCATATGCTGAAGCCCTAACCCCCAAGGTGACGATGTTAGGAGGTGGGGCCTTTGGGAGGTGATTAGGCCATGAGGACGGAGCCCCCATGAGTGGGATTAGTGCCTTTATAAGAAGAGACGTGAGGGAGATAAGCTCCTTCTCCACTACGTGAGGACACAGCAAGAAGGCGGCCAGCTGCAAACTGGGAAGAGGGCCCTCCCCAGGAACCACATCTTCCAGACCTTACTCTGGGACTTCACAACCTTCAAAACTGTGAGGAATGGATGTCTGTTGTTTAATCCACTCAGCCTGTGGTATTTCTCTTGTAGCAGCCCGAGCTGACAAAGACAGCACCCTGAAGAGCTGAGGAGGTATCAGGGGTCACACTCCACCATCCTCAGCCATATGGGTATCATCCCTGACACTGTGATATGAAGGGTGTCCATAGCCCCCCCCCACTGCACCCAGAAAACAGACCTTGCATTATTCAGTGCTGTGACATCCATAAGTTAGAAAGGTTGAGAAACGGCTCAACGGCGAGGCTATTGGGCCCCGCGTGGGAAAGAAAGACCAATTCCTCAGTTTACGGCTTCTTTCCCTCCCTTCTCATCATAACTGTTTCTAAATTCACTGTGTTGTTTGTCTTTCCTGCCGAATGTTTACATGTCATTCCAGTTTTCAAAAGCAGCATAAAGAACACACAAAGAAGCCAGTTCCAGGAGGACTTATGGAAATATAAGAAGGGTATGAAACGGCAGCGATACGGCGCTCAGGAAAGTACTGGGCACCAACCTGGCTGTGTGCAGGAAGCACAGAATTCATCCCGGAGTCTTCTTGCTGCCGTCCACCGTGTCCTCAGGGGCTGGGAACACGCACACGAGTGATCGGATGGGTGGGGTGTCTGTGTTCTTGGAATTGTTTAATGTTGAGGGAACCAGCAGCAGTGATCATGGTTCAGTGTTCACCACATTTTGGGAAAAAAAAATGCTAAGTTTTATCTAATGGATCCACTGTAAATACATGCTGGAAAAAGATTACTTCCTCAAATTTCACGAGAAGCACCATGAAGCCTGGGATGGGAGGGCTGTGTGTACCGTGAGACCTCCCTGATAGATACAGGGGAATGTTCTCCTTCCATAAAGGGGAAAAGAAACATGGGGTCAGAACTCACTGAGATATATTCTCTGCCAGATCAGGTATGACATTTTTTCCTGATAAGAATGGCAGAAACATAAACGAGTTTATGCAACAAAGGGTATTACTAGGTGTTCAGAATCAGGAAATCCAGGAGTCCATGAGCTTCAGGAACAGCTGGATATAGGAGCTTCAACGGTGAACCAAAGGGCACTGTGTCTTTCTCATTGTCTCCCGGCTGTGTCTTCTTCTGCAATGCTCCATTCTCAGGATCTCACACATGTTGGAAAACATTGCCCCGGCATCTCCAAGCTCGTGTTGCCATCATCTACAGAGATCCCAGGAAAGGAGAGCCACTCTCTCCTGAGACACGTGGAGGAGCCCGGATCAGCCTGGGTGGGGTCACATGTGCATCCCAGTGAACATGGCCAGGCTGGCTCACAAGGAGAGTCAGCCCCACAGGGATAGCAGGGCCAATACTAGGAGCAGGAGTAGCAGTCGTGGTGGGCTAGTGGACCCCCACATACCCCACATCCTTATCCCCACAACCTGTGGACATGTCACCTCACGTGGCAGAAGGGACTGTGCAGATGTGGTTAAGTAAGAACTCTGAGATGGGAGACTCTCCTGGGTGATCTGGGTGGGCCCGATCGTCACAAGTGTCCTATAAGAGGGAGGCAGGAGGGTGAGAGTGAGAGAGAGAAGATGTGAGGACAGAAACTGAGGTCCCACAGGAGAGGAGATACCATACTTCAGGCTTTGGATGGAGAAAGTGGCCACAGGCCAAGGAAGGTGGATGGTCTGCAGAGCCTGGAAAGGCAAAGGGTGCATCTCCCCTCAGAGCCTCCAGAAGGAACCTGCCTGACGACAGCGTGGCTAGCCCAGTGAAGCTGATTTGGAATTCTGATCTCCAGAACTGTGACATAGCAAATGTGTGTTGTTTTGAGCCACTGAGTTAGTGGCAACTTGTTACAGCCGCCATAGGAAACTAACTCAATATGACAGCAATGGTCACACCAGCTAACATGCTTGGAGAACCCACTACTTTCCAGACACGCTTCTGAGCCAGAGAGCCGCCTAGACTTAGTTATTGCTCAGCAAAGCTCTGACGTAGGTCCTGTTATTATCATGGTCACCTTACAGATGAGGAAACTGAGGCCCAGAGGGAGGAAGTGACGTGCCCAAGGTCACACCTCTAGTGCACAGCAGCCCGACCTCCATGCCCAGGAGGATGGAAGGAGAACTCACAAAGATCAGGGTTTCTTAGCAGAGGAAGAGGCGGGGAGGCAGCCCCACAGACCAGAGTGGACCTGTTGGCCTCCACGGAGCAGCCCAGGCTGAGGCCACGTGTCCACTGCCGGCCGGCCATGGTCCCTAAGGGTCAGAAACAGAGGCTGAGAAGATGGACATGCATCTCAGCAGCGGGCAGATCAACGACGGCTCCCTCTCAGTTCAGAAGGTCAGTCTCATCTCTCAGGCTTTGTGTCAGAATCACGGCGCCCACAAGCCCAATTTGAGAAGGGCTCTCTAACTTTGTTAATACGTATAACCTTCAAAATCATCTACCAAACGATTGAAGACAGAACCGTAAAAGTGCACAGCGTGTGTTTGAGAAACTCAACTTCCTGATACTCAGTATATTTGCCCCAAACAAAAGCAGTGGTCTGTACTGGGGGCTGGGACTTGTGCAAGAGCAAACGCTCTTCAGAACATCAGGATGTTTTTCCTTGAATCAGTATTGTCTAGACGTGTCCTATAAGAGTGTTTCATTCATTTGAGTCAATCTCGCACTCACCAAAAATAGAATTTCACCAAATGAAAGTACACACTGCTGGGAGCCGTAAGGAAAGAAAGAAAAGCGGAGAGAGCGTGCGTCCCTTAATGGTTCCTGTTTCTTCTCTGCTACAACAGCGACTCTGAGCTCCCGGTCGGAGGCACTGTCTCCCTCTCCTGAAGTCCTGGAAGTCAATTTAATTCAATAAACTGTCGCACCTAGTCATTGAAGGCATGGGATGCAGCCCTCTCCTGGGGTCATCGTGAAATGTGAGAACCGTACACTGGATTGCCGTCCACTATCAGGCAAGGGCAAGTGCACCTCCTGGATTGTACGCCTCTTTAAGGCAAAATCCAAGCTTCTTAAAAACGAATCACCCTTCTGTGCCTACCTGGAACAGTGGCTGTAGAGGGGCTCAGAGAGCATCTGTTGCTGAGCACATGAATGAGAAATAAAAACGATGGCACTGGATGGCTATTTGTCATCTAATTATTTTGTTGTTGTTGTTGAAGTTTTAAATTGCAAAGAGTTCCTTTCTTGATTTCCATGATAATCTTAAGGTGGATAGGGTGGACGCATTTCAAGGGAATCACCGGAGATTTGAGATTAGGTGTTGATTTGAGATTAGGTGTTGATTTGAGATTAGGTGTTGGTCTGAAGACACTTGGCCAAGAGTGGTGTCAGCACTAAGGCTCCTCCCAGACGCCCACAATGATTTCATACAGCGCTTACTGTGCTTTTACAAGAAGGACCAGGTGAAGACAGGGCTCGATCGTCTTGAAATAAGTGACTTGATATTTCGATCTCAATTTAAACCCTGAACCAAAGCTATGTAAGCTCTTAGCAAATCTAACGGAAGGGCTTCATCGTGAGTTTTCTCAGACATGTGAACAGACAGGCTGATGTGAGTTGTAGCCGGGTTCCCACGGGACCTGCTCCTTCCTGGAGACGCAGGCGCATGTGAGGGACACACCGCAGCCACAGAGCCACAATGCCCTCTGATGCCCCACGTGGGAACGTGTGAGGGAGCTGGGTCTGTTCTGAGATTAACGGGATCACCCAGCCCTCACCCGTGGCTGCTGACAGCCAGCTCACCCACGTCTCTGCCCATCTGGCTGGTTGAGAGTCCACGTGGTCCTCTGTAGTGTCGTGTTTGTGTTCTCTAACAAACGCTCCCATTTACAGAAAATCGTAACTCAAGTTCATCTGGACATTGGCCATTCCTCACAAGGAAAACTAATGGCAAACAGGCCTGGTGACTAGGATTGTGCAAGACTTGAGGAATGATTTCACGGGAAGAGTGACCAAGCTTTGAATCTGCAGCGCCGGGAAGGAATTTATTCATTTACAAATCTTGCCATGAATGCTCTTTAAAATAATGTCAAGTGGCCTAAGTGCCCGTTCAAAATGAATTTACTCCAACGAGAAAACGGCCACTGGGTTGAAACCATATACATATATATATATATATATATCTCATACATAGAAAGCTTGGGGAAAGAGATGTTCACGGCCATTATATTGACAGGATCTGGTGGTGTGCGTGTGCGCGTGCGCACGCACGTGTGTTTTTCAAAGAGCACACCCAAAAAAATAAGACTCTAAATGTAAGACCCATGAGAAAACTGCCTTTCATTTGCTGAGAAAAGTCAACAACTTTGGGGAAGGATTAGCACTATCTGAAGCCTTGGTGAGAGTGATGGTTGGGATATGAAAGTGAGTCAGGACCAGCCGGGTCTGGGCAAGCAAGTGGAATCTATTAAGAAATCCATCCATTTCTCCTGCTTATTGGCATAACCTCCCTGACAAAAGATGCAAAATTATCACATTATTTTGTTTTCCTCTCAGATTTGCTGCAAGTTGGTCCTGGCCCAAGAAACCAGATAGCCCCACCCGCCCAGGGCGTAACATGAGTGGGGAGTGTGGCAGGTTCCCGAACGTTCCATAGGAGTGTAGAACAGTGGATTCTCCCTTTCCTGGGAGGTCTCTGCATGCGGTGAACGAATGCATTGTTGTAGCCCAACATACTTGTTAGCTCTTTTCCTTTCCTGAATTAAAAAATTGAATTATATACTCAGCCTAGTTACAGAGTCTGTAAAGTTTATTAAAGTTTATTGACCGTGTGTATACACATCAGGATTTCGCTTCCACCACTGATCTCAAGCTGGAACATTGAATTAAGAAGCAGAGCCCCGCTGAAGCTTGATGGACTCCAGCCGAGCCACAGGTAGCAGAAGTCGCCTCCAATTAGACATAATCATCACTCAGTCAATAATTGTGCTAAAGGCTGCTTTCAAATCTGCGAGGGATTCGCATTTAATGTACTGATTCAGCTTGTCTGAGCCAAATTCACTGTGTACTGAAACCAAAGCAATTTAGTTCTTGCCTACGGCCCTTCTGGCAGTTCATCTAGTGCGAGCTGTAAGGACTGTGAGATACAATTTAATCTGAGACATCTGTGCACAGACAGGACCTTCTCTTCACGGAGGGAGACGAAGGAATGTCTAAGCTCTAGTTTTATGTGAAGAACCAGCCCTTATCTCGCCCCTGAAAAATAAAGCATTTAAGATAGAGTAAAAAGCCAAATCAAAAGAATTTTTTTTTCCTTGGGTTTATGAAATGCACACTGCAGCTAGTAACAGCTTTCCTGCTCCGACCGGCAGAAAACACTCGAGTCCTGATCCCAGGATTAACCATTTAAGGATATTATGCTTATCACCAGCTGCAGCTGACGGAGGAGATCTTTATTAAATATGAAAGGGAAATGGTTCACTGTTTGTGAGTTTGAAGAAATATTAAAATGCCTTTATGTATGTTTCTTGCCTTCTGGAGGTCCGGGAAGAGGGCTGTAATATTTATCATCCATCTCACGACTCTTCCAGTGGGTCGTGCCCTTTAGAGCACCTGAAAGACAGGACTTGCCTCTGTTTATCATATAGCGACGTCCGCGGTGTTTTGAGGCCACCTGAGCAGCTGCAGGTGACGTTGGCTCAACCGCCAGCTGCTAAAATGACAAGCCAGTCGGTTCCCACCATACATGACTAAATAGCCGTTCCTCCAACAGGCCCGATTGTTGAATGACAGCTCTTGCTGGTACGTAAAGCACCGTTTTTGTTGTTTTCCAAGAATGATGTGCTCATGGAATTACTTAAAATGTCACATACAAACAATGGCAGAACTGATGTGGCTTCAGAACCTTGCTATTTTCATAAAAGGAAATTTGGACAGGTTTTGAAAGCGCATCTAGGTCGGCCTAGAACTGAGAAGTCTGTAGGACAAGGAGACTGCCCGGCCACTCGGAAGATAAGCCAGTGTCCCTTGGCCAGGAGGACAGCATGTCCTGTGCTCTGGAAGGCCCCTGGTCCCAGGACGTGGCACTGGCGAGGGCGTCTGTAGCTGGAAGGGCTCCGGGCAGGGTCCGGGGAGGGCAGGGAGGGACGGTGAAAGGCAGACGCTGGTCTCTTGGTTTTCGGGCAGCGTCTACACGGTCCAGAGTCAAAGGAAGACGTGGCCATTTTCTGGTTCACGTGATCCAAGGCAAGGTCTTGCCGATGACTCACATTGGCTGTTTTTAAGCTTAACTCTTGGTTTCACCCAGTCAGGCATGAGCAGAGGAGGATGGCCTCAGTGACAAATTCCCCTGTTGACATAGTGGAGCAACCTGCTGTGCAGAGAACCGTGGTGGGGTCCTGGGAGCAGCAGTTCAGTGTGCTGAGGGGCCTGGGTGGGGGGCGGTGCCTAGTGGGGGCACTTGGGGCATTCTAGGAAAAAGGAGGTGGCGAGATGGATCCAGGACCCGCTGGCACCACCCCTACAGTCATCAGTAGTAGAGATTACAATGCAGACCCTATCCTGCCGTATTCCCGCTGATATGTGCATGGCGACTTTCATGCCTTATCATACTGAGTCTTCCTGGCAACCCTGTAAAGGGAGACAGTCATTACCCCCAGTTTACAAACTGGTAAACTGAGTCTTAGACGGGTCAAGTGACGTCTTCCAGGTGATAATCGGGTACAGGACTAGGTTCAAACGGGGAGAGCTCAGTGCACAGTGCGGTGAGGTGGAGTGGAGTGGCTTCAAGGACACCAAGTCCTCTCACTAGTGCTCTGGGAGAAAATATCAAAGAGAATAGTGGCCCTCAGCCTCAGGCAGACGTACAGCCCCCATTGCAGCCGAGACCAAGGTCAGTATGGAGATGCCTCCATCCCGGTTAACAAAAACCCTCCACCCTCAGACCACCCGCCCAACACACACAACAAGCGAACACACGCACACCACACACAGACACACAGACATATACACGCCCCACACTGCTCACACTATGCACACACACTACACACAGACACACACAGACATGTACACACCCCACACTGCTCACGCTACACACACCACATACGGACACACACAGACATGTACACACAGCCACACTGCTCACACTACACACACACACCACACACAGCCATGTACACCCCACACTGCTCACGCTACACACACACACCACACACAGACATGTACACACACACCCCACACTGCTCACACTGCACACACACCACACACAGACACACGCATACATACATACACACGCACACTGCTCTCCTTCCCTGCCCCCCAGCCTCCAGCCCACCTCCTTCCACATGTCCCCATCCTGTCCCCCAAGAGGGCGCTGCCTTGTGCTCATTCCCTGCAGCGCATGAAGAGCCTCACTATGCCCCCCCGACCCCCTTTCTCTGAGGCCGCCAGGCCCCCCATCACAGCGGGGACCCCCACCCCAGTGTCCCTGCTGCCACGTCACCCCAGGCCTGGTACCCACCCACTCGGCTGCGTGTGCAGTTCTAAGGGACATGGGGGAGGCCTTCCTTCCAAGACAGACGGTCCCACATGTGAGCTGACTCGTTCTCCCTGGTGCCCTCGGGCTGAACCCCTGTTCTCCCTGCACTCCGCATACTCAGGAACCCGAAGTGTGAACAGGCAAATCTAAAGTTCCCAGAAAACGCAATTTCACTCAGCAAACCGCTGCCCCATCACCGAGGGTTTTCTGGCCTACTAATTTTTATGGCAGGGCTCATTTTGGTCTTTAGTTGCTCGTTTTAAGAGCCGTGACAGTGGTTGCAAGGCCGTGCGTGGAAAGGACGACTCCCACTTCATTATTAACTTCATTTTTTTTAATGTGGATCTTATTAATCCAGCCATAACACGTAATCTTCAGACAAATTACTGAGCAGTTAATGAGCAGCTGGGGAAGGTCCACTCTCTGGATAAAGCTGGCAGCCCTGAGCATGCCATCCATCCCAGCCTTTCCACAGTCCATGTAGCTGGACAGGTCGCAGGAAATGCACACAACGTTTTTCACAAGTGTACTCTCTTCGCTTGTTCTAGATTTTTTTTTTTTTTCGTGAGGAAGATTGTCGCTGGGCTAACATCCATGCCCATCTTGCTCTATTTTATGTGTGGGATGCTGCCACAGTATGGCTTGATGGGCAGTGCATAGGTCCCTGCCCAGGATGTGAACTTGTGAACACCAGGCTGCCAAGACGGACCGTGAAAACCCGAGCACTACGCCACCGGGCTCGCCCCTGAATCTTCTACATTTTTGATGTACGAAATCACGCTCAGTTAAAAACAAGAAGAAGTGGATTTATAGAAAAGCCTGAAAACATGTTATTATGTTTACTTTTCAACACCATCCCTCCAAGCCCTGCAACCAAGATATTTTTTTCTGAATATACTAAAGAGATAGAAATGCACAAATATATGTGCATATGTGCATATGTGTATTTCCATAGATGCATGTAGATACATACAAACTCCCATAGTTTATTAAATGCTTGGCTTACATTTGAGACCTGGATATTAAAACACATTGATGTGTTTAGAACAGATGACAATCGCTTTCCAGCAGTGTCTGAACAGCGTGGCGCAGGAAGCTTTCAGAGGCCACCGTTGATGATGATGGTGAAAGCTACCTGAAATGGATGTTAGAAAAAGAAGGGGACCGGGCCGGCCCCGTGGCTTGGTGGTTAGGTGCGCGCGCTCCGATGCTGGTGGCCCGGGTTCGGATCCCGGGCGCGCACCGAGGCACCACTTCTCCGTCCATCCTGAGGCCGAGTCCCACGTACAGCAACTAGAGGGATGTGCAGCTATGACATACAACTATCTACTGGGGCTTTGGGGGGAAAAATAAATAAATAAAATCTTTAAAAAAAAAAAAGAAAGAAAGAAAAAGAAGGGGACCATTGGACCATAAAGTGGTGCTGCCCACAAACTCCACCAACTCCCTTCACTTCCTCAAAGATGCCTCTGAAGGAACAGAACTATGAGAGTAGTCAGAACAGATATACCATACTTTAAATCTCTTAAATTCTACCCGAGGCAACATTTCCTATCTGGCGCTCAGCCTTTACCAGGAAATCTATTTTCCTTGTACACTTGTGAAGTGATGAGTAGACTTTTGTCCTTGCTACAAAAAATAAAGCTGGGGTCGGCACCCTGACTGTCGCTGCACCAGCAGTTGGGCTACCCGGGCTGCATTGGTCCACAGGATGCCAAAACAACCAGCCCGGTTGTTAGATACTACGTGTCCGGGATCCGGTTCTCACCTTGGCAGGCATTTCGTGTGTCAGTGGAAAGAGCTTCGGAGTCAGTCCGCCAAGGCTGAAAGCCACCCCTGCCCCTGAGGGCCTGGCCGCTCTGCACAGCATCTATCGCCTTGGAAAGGCACAGGGCTCCCCAGACCTGGATGCTGCTGTTCCCTCGGAGGGCTGCTGCAGGATTGCATGAACTAGCAAGGGAGCGAGGCTCCCCGTGCACGGGAGACATGAGAGCCAACCAGTAAACATCGGGTCCTTTCCTCTTTATTAGGGAAAGACGTAAAACCGAGCTCATCAAAAACGAGCCTGTCACCCCAAAAAAGACAACTGCCCCAAAAGACAGAAGTTTAAATTCAGAAGGTGGTGTTCTAAAACTCCAACCTTCTCATTGTGCAGCCGAAGAAAATGAAGCCCACAGATTCGAATTTCTGGTTACCTCATCCAAGCAGAACACCTGCGATCAGAATTAAAATAAGCATAAAAATCTCTGATGCCAAGTTTTCAATTATAGGGTAAAGATGTCCGCCACATGCCCAGCTCTTCACTTCCACAGCAAACTTGCTAGACACCTTATTTGCTCTAAAAACAAGAGTGACCAATACTTGGAGGCCGGCGGTCCCAAGTGCGACCCAACTTCAAGCCCGGGTCTTGTCTCCCCTCTGCCCGAGAGCAGGCCAGCCTGTGTTCCTCAAAATACATTAGGTTTGTCCCTAGCAGAAACTTCCCGCTCTGGAAGAAAAAGAGAGAGCATCAATCTCCCCCCAAAAAGAAAAGATTTCCGCTTGTCCAATATCACAACCCCAAGAGCTCTGAGTCCAGGGAGCACACATAGCACATGTGTGACAAATTGGGCACAATAAATAAATGGATTAATTCACGGAAGGGTGGATGGACTTTTTTAATGCTGTTGAGCCACACTTAATTCTCTTTTCCATTTGGAAAACTTTGCGGAATGGCCCACACTGTGTGCATATTGTTCAGGTGGGCGATGATTCCAGTAACTGCAGGATTAAATGGTAGCTGGGTCCTGTGAGGCTCCCTGATGTTACCCGGGAGGTTTGACTGAGTTTCCCACAGTTATTTGTGGGCCTGCTGACCAGTCTGCAGGCGTTTGTCTTATCAAAATAACAATCACATTAGCTTTATTTCCATGCATTTTGTTCCAACTCTCTATTTTTATGATTAATTTCTTTATTAATAGTTTACTTCATTTTTCATCTGGGAGCCCTCCTGTGGCGAAAATGATCCTGTGAGACGCCAGGGCTGTGGCCCACTCGGCAGAGGACTGCTCGCTATTTCAGGTGTGAGAGGTTGAAATGATGTCTTGAGATAAATTCTCTGGGAGATGTTTTTTTTCTGTTGACATCACAACATAATTAATATTTGACTACAGTGTCTTGCTGTGGTTAAATTTGCTGACCTTCTAGAAGTATTTTAAATAGGATGGCATAGAGGCAACATGCTGTGTTCCAGAAAGCATGTCATGGTAGTGCTTTTTGTTGTTCTGTTTAGCTCTCTATGAAGGGAAATTTTACTTTACTTTTACAGGAGTAAAAAAATTACACCATCCACTGGGTAAATCTAACCTTCAGGGGCCGAAGCTCTTTGCTCAGCCGGGAATGTGCATGGAAATAAAACTCATTCGATAGGTGCATTTTTAAATCTAAGCAGTCTCTATTGCACTCATATTTGTCTTATTTTGAAAGCACCATTGTTTGACCATTACATGCACATGTAATAACTATTCTAGTTTTTTTCTTTTTTACTTTAGGACGACAGTTGTTTTATTGAAAACAACAGTGTCAATAGTAAAATAACACTGCTATTTTTTTAGCGTAAAAAATAAATATGTTTTTAAAGTTGTCCTAATATTTCTCATTTCACTTTTATGGTTATGTTTTTGTGAATAAAAGGTAATAGCATGCAAGCAAGAACGTCGTACAGAATGCGACTGCTAATTTTGAGAGTTAAGGGAATTTTTCCATAATATATAGCATCTCTGGTCTGGTTTTCAGAAGATGCTTTTGGTAATAAGGGTTCCTACTGGTTAATGAAAGAGGGAAGGAGAAGATAATGAGAAAGGTGTGGACATTTCGAAATCAGAGTCATAGAACAGGAAGCCATTAAAAGATCCAAAGTCATAACTCACCAACATACTCACTTCAAAACAAATGTTTTAATTAAGGAAATGCATATGAATATTTTATTTAAGTCCTTTAATTGCTACAAAACATTGGAAAATACTATACTAATGAGTAATTTCTTAAGAATAGTGACATCTATTCATATTTATGAACTGATTAAATGTAGTTTTTCCAACCCAGAAAAGAAAATGAATGGCTGGAGGAATATTGAGAAAGAAGGAGAGAAGGGGTCATCGCCCGTGGCCCAGGAGGAAAGCTGGCTGCAGAATCCCACTGCGGGGTCAGAATATCAGCGTGGAGGCATCAAGCCTCGTCCTGGGCTCTGTCATTAGCTGTGCTGTCGTTGCACGGCTCATTTCCATGATAACCCACGCAGCACCAAGACCATCGCCCAGCCCCGAGAGCTGGGAGCACCGACCTTTGGGTTAACTATAATTGGAGCCTTCTCTAATTAGGGAAAGTGTCAGCTGACTCTAATATGCAGCAAGATCATTATCATTAGGTCAGCACTAAGTAACTGATGTTTGTGTAGCATAGGATTTTGGATTACAATACACTCAGTTTAGCAAAACAAACCAGGCTGACCTAGGAAACCAGAATGCATCATTCGGGGCGTTGCTGCATGTAATATCAAGGCTTATCTACAGGGCTTTCGTGGTTTAAGAGCCAGCTCTGTAATGAGAGCTGGGATTTTGTAAATTCAACCTTCCGTCTGCCATTAGGTAACACTAGATGTGGAAGCAGATCTGAGACATCACACAAGCCCGTCCTTTGTAAAACTGAAGAGTTTTCAGAAAGCTCTAGGGGAGGATAAGGCAATTAAGCCTGGGTTTTATTTTGTTTCTTCAGCACATTTTTTGGGGGCCAGTAGCTCTCTAACCACTATTTCAAATCTGAAATTGTCAGATAAAAATTATTAACTATGCTTTCTCAGTTTAGGTCAAATTTCCAGCTTGTCACTTACCAGCATTTGAATATAAGTTGAGTCTCTTTCATGGACATTTGATGAGGAAACCCGCTGAGTTTGTGAAAAGTCAAAAAGTGACTTAGCCCAGGACTACCTGGACACTCCTGTGGCCAGAAGAGAAGAGAGCAGTCGTGGTGGGGAGGGAGACGTTGGTGGGTGCGGGAGCTGGCGACATTTACTGATGCGCTAGTGACAACTGCTCGGGCAGTTACCAAACAGAAACAACTGTTATTGGGTTGTAGAGTTTTAAGAAGACAGTTTTCACCTCAGTAGTCATCACGTACTGCTGGATTTCTTGCTCTGCTTATCCATATATGGTTCATTCCAGCCCCAAAACATGGGAAACGTTTTATGTTATATTTCAATAAGCTGTTTATTCAATATTTACTGGGAGCATACTATATAACGGGCTGCCAAAGCCCAGGTGTGAATGAGACGGACACTGAGGTGTCCTCACAGAACCTCAAGCCTAGAGGAGATGATAGGTATCACAGGTCACAGGGATGGGGTGCAATGGATACTAGGGTCCAGGAAATTCTGGATCTGGGGACACAGGGAACAAGAGGATCCACTCTCATGGAGAAAGTAGAGAGAAGTCTCCTGGAGGAAGGGATATCTGAGGTAAAATCTGAAGAGGAGTAGGGAGCCAGAGGAAAGAGAGTGAACGGTCAGCGTGAGGTGGGGTGCTCTAGGGGGATCCCCAGTTCCTAGACCCAACTCTGATCTCCTCCAAGCTTTAGACTTAAAAGCCTTGATCTTCCTTGACACCTCCACTGGGTTCTCGGAGCCGCCTCCCTCCCGGGACAATGCAGCCCCGCGGCCGGCCCGGGTCCCAGCCACGTTGCTTTCACAATACACTGCCCCGAGAAACAGCCCTTCAGTATAAACACTCTCACTTGCTGCCTGTTGATGCTTGCCCTTCGTAAACGAAAACATTACTAAATCCATGCTAAGGTGAGCGACATAAAGGGCTTTGTTGTTCCCAGGCCCGCTGACAGCACACGCATTGTCTCCCGTGTGTGCGTGGGCCCCGGCAGCCTGGCTGTCTAACCGTGAACTGAGCACACAGCAGGTGAGTCACCAAAGCCGCGGAGGCCTCAATCCCCAGCCAGTTTTAAGATCTGCGCCTGACACTCCCCCTTATTAAGACTGAACTCCTTTATTTCAGGTGATAATTGCTACATATGCTCACAAATGATTTATTGTTGTTGATGGCAATGTACACTCAGAAAGTTTGCCAAAGGGCGTGGATGGTTATTGATATGTACATAAAGGTGGTAGATGAGGAACTGTACCCACAAAATTGCTGCCAGGGGTGATGTGTTACCCCCTCGCTTCCCTCTCTGGAGATTAGGAGATACACCACGGCCCTGAGGGATCCGAGCATTCCTGTCTGCTGAGTCTAGGCGCTTGAGGGGTTCTTAGACATGTATGGTGATGCCAGGCGGTAATCTGTGGGCGATTTACAAAGACCCAGGCTCGGATTTCAAAGAGCAGTGCAGACACCCACGCTTTGGCATACTTTGCACTGCTGAGTCTGTGGGGCAGACAATTCCACATTTTCTCCTCTTAATGAGCTTCTCTCGTTTTAAACCTGCTTTTTTCAGGCAAACGCTGCACTGGCCTGTAAACTCCATAGGACAACACTCTCTTAGCTTAGTAACCAGCTTCCTGCCCCATTTAGGGAGCTGGGACCTGCTCGTGATTGGTTGGACACGAGGGGCAGGCATTTCTGAGGCAGGTGTACGAGGTCACAGGCTGTGAGGATGGAGAGGTGGCAGCCACCACACTCGCACAGGGTGGAAACCTCAAAAGGAAATCAAGATCCCTTTGGCAGGATCTCCCAATGACTTTGTTTCACAAAGGCCTTTCAACCCAACATGAGTCTCTGAGTGAAACAGAAGCTGAACATGATCTAATGACACCAGGTATGTTTATTTAATGATATTTATAAAGTCACTGCTCTAGTCACTCTGAAAATGATTGCCTAAGTCTTCCCTGCCCACCCTTCAGGATGTCAGAACAGAACTGAACCATTTAAACCTGGGAGAAGTTGTAATGAGGACTTGAACTTTCTATATGGAAGTGCAGGTATTCATTTCCTCCCAGCGCATGGGTTCTATGCGTAAGGACACTGAGGCCCAGAGGCATTCAGGTTGTCTAAGGTCAAGCAGTGAGTAAGTGACAGAACAGAGAGTGAGCACTCAGGGCCCCATCTCCCCACAGTGTAGGTTCCACTTCAACATCGTGGATGGAGATGAACACTCCTGCTGACGGCCCACGTGAGAATCCTCATGTTATACAAAGAAAAATCAGCTTACATCTGAAAAATAAATAGGAATCTAAAAAGATGCTTTCTCCATCTACTGAGGGTGAATTACGTTGCTTAACTCCCAGCACTGAGTGTTGCTCCTTGCTGAACAGAGCTCTTCAGACCCGGAACACCTGGATCTGCAGGGATTGTAAGCAGTGACGGCAACGATGAGCCACCAGGTTGCTGGTTCCATGTCGCTTTTGTTCAGGAAGTGGAAAAGCCTCCTTGAGGGGGGAATCGGGACAACTTACATTTCAAGAGATTTTTGTCCTTTCCATACCCATCCCTTTCCTTCCTGGAAAGGTAGGGTTCTTCCTCTGCATCTGCCAGTGAGGACCCTGAGGCTTGGAGCAGGAAGTGGCTCATTCCAGGCCCATCGTCTAGCGAGAAGGAGGGTCAGTTCTCAGGCCCAGGTCTCAGGACCCACTTGCGGAGGTTACCCCCCTTCTAAGTAAGTATTACTTCTGTTTTAAAAGGGTATCGGGGGTTTGTTTGAAATAGGTATGGTAAGACGTGCAGACACAGAATTGCTGTCCTGAGGAAGAAGTTATACTCACAGATCCCCAGAGACAGGAGGCATGGTGTGCCTGGGCGGGGAGGGGCACACGGATGCACCAGGGTCAGTCGGGAGTCAGAGAAAATGAAGGGAAAATGGGGACAGGACTCTTCACTGTGGTTTCCTGGGAGGAACGAGTGAGGCAGGGTGAGCAGGCTTAGAATTGGCTAGTCTGAACAATTTCAGTGGGATCTGGGAAAAACTGGCTGTCCCTCGTTGTCCGGTACCTGGCCTCAGGTGATTAGGGTAGGTAGGTAGTGGCCTGGAGCATAAGAGCCCAAAAAAGGAGGTGGTTGGGGTGCGGGCTCTGGATTGGCTGGTTTGCACACGGAAAGTGTGCTCACAGGCAAGTCATTTGCTATCCAGGAGGTAGCTAGCCGTGGGAACGGCTTCCCTCGGGGGTCAGCAAGCCCCAAGATGTCAAAGCACTAGACACAGAAAGTAGAAAATGTGATTTCTATGACTTCCATCATCATAAGATGCCCCCCTGATGCTTTAGGTTAGGGTTTCAGTCTCAGATGGTGAGTTCGGAATTCCTACTTGTGGATGGCAGGGCTGCAGCCTCTGCTTTGCATTATCAACGAGATCCCAGCCTACTCTCTCTCCTGGACCATAGAGGCCGACACGGTCTCTGTTGGTTCTCATTGGGATCTGGGGCGTTGAGTGTACCTCCGAGGGAAGAAGCTAAGGTATCAGCTCTTTGGGAGTTAACACGTGGTAAAGCAGAGCAGGGGCCTCCCGAGCTGGAGCAGCTTAATCAAACTCCAAACACACATTCAGACACTGACACAGAAGGAAAAAAAGCGAGACAAGTCATATGAAAGCGAGTGGGGAGAAAAGAGAGCTTAAGAAAAGCCCACATCTGAGCGAGGAAAAGTCACTTCTTTTCCAACAAAATCCCGCTAACCGACCTGCATTCCTCACAAAGCCAGCAGTGTGAACCAGAACTGGAAACCCAACTAGAACACACACTGATCCTTCTGGCCTCATCGCAGCAAGAGACACACACACTGATCCTTCTGGCCTCATCGCAGCAAGAGACGACGAGTAAGGTGGCAGACGCCAAAGGGAAGATTCATCTGCGAGGGGGCAGTGGGCTCGGCTGGACCCGGGGAGGCAGAGCTGCCCAGCCCACCTCGCTGGAACTCAGGATGAGCGCATCCTTTCAGAAGAATTGATGGACGCCCCAGAGTCTATGTCCTCCTAAGGGACTTTAGGAATCGCTTTTCCGCCTGTTTCTGCTTCAAGAATGAAGGCTTTCCTTTCTCTAGAAATGACAACAGACAAGCAATCACTGAGAACTTGGGCTGTGCTGAAGTTTTCATCATTTCTGAACTTGTAAAGGAAAGTAGGGAGAATTCCTCCTGACACAGAGGCCCACAGCACTCACCCTCCAAATTCGTTCTCTGTAGCTGCATAAAAAATAACCTCAGACGTAGCCGCTTAGAACAACAGACTGTTATCATCTCCCAGTTTCCATGGGTCACGGGTCTGGCCACAGCTGAGCTGGGTCCTCTGCTCAGGGTCTCACCAGGCCGAAATCCAGGTATCAGCAGCTGTGTTCTCACCAGGAGGCTCAACCAGAGAAAGCTCTGTTTCCAAGTTCCTCAGGGTGTTGGCAGAACTCGAGAGCTTCTGTTCATAGGAGGGAGGCCCTTGGCCCCAGAGGCCACCTCCTCCATAAACTGTTCACAGCATGGCTGTCTGCCTCTGTGAGGCCAGCAGGAGAGTGTCACTCTTTCTTCAAAAGGACCCAGTCCCTCTTCTAAGACTTTTATCTGATTAGGTCAGGCCCACCAATGATAGTTTCCCTTTTAATTAACGCAAAAATCAATTGATTTGGGACCTTAATTATAGATGCAAAATTCCTTCATCTTTGCCATGTGTTCTGGGCTCAATTGTGTCCCCTCAAAATTCATATGTTGAAAGCCTCACCCTCCCCAGTACATTGGAATGTGACTGTATTTGGAGATAGGTCTTTAAAGAGGTAATTAAGGTACAATGCAGTTATATGGGTGGGCCCTAGTCCGATACGACTGGTGTCCTCATATAAAGCGGAGATTAGGATACAGACACACACAGAGGAAAGACCAGGAGAAGACGGCCATCTACAAGCCAAAGAGAGAGGTTCCAGGGGAAACCAATAGCCCAACACCTTGATCATGGACTTCCAGCCTCCAGAACTGAGAGAACATAAATGTCTGTTGTTTCAGTCACCCTCTCTGTGGTGCTATGTTAACGTCAGCCCAAGTAGACTAATATACTGTATAAGGTGATTTAATCATGGGAGTCAAAACCCTTCCTACTCGCAGGTCTGACTACACTCGAGGGGAGGGGATTATACAGGGCATGGATGGCAGGGGGCGCAAATCAGGGCACCATCTTGAAACCTCTGCCTCACCATCCACATGCTTGGAAGTACCTGTGGGCTGCCTTATTTGTCTACATCCAGCCTGATTCTTTGACATTTCTATCCATGTGGACCAAAAGCCTCTTCTCTCCCTTCCCTCTTCTAGCTCTGTGGAAACTTGTCCACCAGCTTCTCTCCCTCCTACATCACCCTGAGTTTCACGCCATGGTCACAGACTGTGACCAATAGCCCTTGGAGGCAAAGATGCCAAGAAAAATTCTAAAACAACTCCAGGTGTTGCAAACAAAGGCCTCTCCGGGCAGTCCGGGGGTGGAACAATGGTGCCTGCCAATTGGTGAGCAATGCCCCGTGTCTGTGGGGTTTTATAGGTTGTAAAATTAAGGTGTATAATGGTTGAGCAACATTTTGCAAGACACTGTAATCAGGTGGGAAGACTGGAAGAGAGAAGACAAAATTTCCATAGCGGTGAGGCTCACATCCCCAGAGCAGCAGATAGTTGCTCTCCCAGCATGCATCATCTCAGCGAGCTCCCCACGGGCAGGTGGCACTGGTGCAGAGGGTAGGGGCTACGGTGCTTTCCCCAGGGCACCCACCGGCCAGAGAGGCTCTCAGCACACTTCAAAAAGTATTGGACACCCATGGCTCAAATCATGACACTCAAGGACACCTGTGATGATCAGAATCCCCCCACCAAGGGCCACTTAGTAACCCCATAAATGCCAGTGACTTTGTCTGTGGACCTGCATGTCATGGAAGCAATGGTGGAGAGAAAGCCTCTCCCTGGAGACATGACAAGGGCTAGCCCTGTTGTCACCCCTCTTGGTACCACAAGGACCCTCAGATGCCCAGAGATGGCAGGGATGTGATGAGCTGCGTGGGTGAGTATCAGGTGATCTGTATTGGAGAAAAGTGTTGCACTTGCTCATAAGCCACAGAAACCAGTGCTGCCTGCAGCTCATTTGCCTTCCAGCATCTACTGCAGGATCCTTAAGCATCCAGTCGAATCTAAGGCCCAGGATCAAGGGCTTCTCCATGTATATCCCTTTCTAGCCTCTAGGACAATGGCTTGGGAGCACCAGTGTGTAGATAACAACCTCTAAGACGACACCCTGGCCAATAGAAAGAGACAAAATGAACTGAGGAGTGAGGAGCAGGAACTGTTTACGTGGAGTGCATACCTGCACAAGTTGGCAGATCTCTGAACCACCAACTCCACTCCTGGGACTTGTTGCTGAAGCAGGCGGGCAAGGATCCCGTCAGAACCTTCTAGTGGGGAGAGCTGATGTAAGGCAGGACTATCTCTTGCACAGCCCTTGGAGACTCTGGAAGCTCCCAGGTAATCTAGGGCAGCAGCGTCCTCTGCAGACATCCACGGCTCACCTGCAGATGGGATGAGTTAGCATTGCTGTGGGAATTTCCCTCGAAGCATCCTGATAGCCGTGATTAAGAACCACCTCTGGTCTGGTGCCATGTATTCACATGGCACCAGCTGGTGGGGGAGATAAGCATGAAGATTTATCTCCATGTGCAGGTAAAGGCACATCCAGTGGGCGCTTGTTCAGTGCGCTCAGATACCAGGGAGATACAGCTCTGCAAACAGATAGGTAGATACCTTCTCTCCACCGCCGCAGAGAACCTGGCCATCGTGGGAGGTTTTCTATAGTCCTCCTGGCCCAGAGAAGGGCAAGAGCAGGTTCTTTGTGGCATGCTCAGGCTCTGGGGTCAGTTCTGGGGACAGCAATTTTCTTACTAGAGTCAAGGATGACCTTCCACAGCTTCCTGCCACCGGACAGATCTTCCGAAAGCACTGCCTTCTTTGAGGAACTGCCCTCCTCCCAAAAAAGGCCTTCAGAGACTCCCAGCAAGTATTTGAGACTCTTCCTAGGCTGTTGCTCTGCTTGCCGACCCGCTCCAGCCCTGCATCTCGATTCCCCTCCATGGAATCCTCGGCCCCACCACCTTAAATGCCCTGTGCATGTTCCTAGACCCAGGCTTCTGAGGACACCCCTCGCTCTGCCTGAAGAACCCACCACACTCTTCCCCAACTCCCTCCCAGTCACCCCAAGTCCCCGATCTATTTCCACCTCCTCCCGACACTTTTCCCTGATTCTGCCACCTGTGGGTCCACTGCACACCCCTCGTTTACGTGTTTCCTCACACACTGTCTTAACATGTTTCTTTACTGATTCACTCGCTCATGTCTTATCTCCTAATCTACATCTCACACACACACTTAAGTTCTAAATTGTGTACAACACACCCTGTGTTGTAATTCATTTACATTCCCCTACAATGCCTGATGCATTTCTAAGCACAGAGGGTGGTTCGTAGGTAAGTGAGAAATCAGCGTGGTTTTGATAAGACTCCACAATTTATCTGTCACTCTGTTGGTGGACTTCATTTGATGGAAGGACCCCAAATCCCAAAGAAGGTGCTAGAATCCACCTCTGGGACTTATATTAGTAGGAGGCAGTCTTCGGAGACTTAAAGAATTTTAGCAGAGACCCACATAATCCTGACTAGTTCCCCGTGATAGAGACCCCTGGGTAGGTCAAAGATAGTGTTCACTATAAATATTTCTAACAGATATAAAGACATATGCAAGAAATTGAGGTGATAGTAAAAAGCATGGCTACTGAAAAAAATAATTCCCGTAGAAACTTGGAGCTTCCTCCTGGCTGGTTTTCCTGACCTTTTCCATCCTATTTCTCTTTCACACTGTGCCATATGCTGAGAGATAATAGATGGGGCCCCATAGGGCTGACATGGCTTCCTAAAATAGCACACCCAAAGGGTAGTGAGTGTGGGGGCTCACCCTGACCTGACGGGCACAGTGCTCATTGATGCTTCTAACTGCCCCTCCCTGCCCCCTGTGTCAGCTGCCCCACACCAGGGCAGGGGCAATGGACAGAGGGCCACACCATTCCCTGGAAGGTGGCAGGGCTGGGGATGGGCTCTGTAGGACCAGTAATGTGCTAATCTGCCATGAGAACCCAGTAGGGAGTTCAGAGGGAAGACAAGCCTAGAACTTCTGGGCCAGGTGCTGCTCCAGGCCAAGAAGCCACAAATGAGCCTGAGCCTGTTCGTATTGCCCAGGACGCAGTACTGCAGAGAGGGGCCGCAGGGGAGCCACCAGGCAGGAGAATCGGGCTCCACTGGTTCCCTGTGTGCCTGCTCACCAATATCCTAAACATGGACGTGAGTTCCTCCTTCTTAGAAATACTGTCTCTTTCTACCATTGCTGTATCCCCCCACCCCAAGGTACCCTGACTCCTCTCAAGAGAGGAGGATGATTTATTATTGTTTTCTGAAAATGTGTGTGCACATGTGCATAAGACTGTATGTGCTATTTACACTGCACACTCTCAGAGGGGAGACAACGCCCCCAAGGGGGTGGGAACTGGTTGTTGGCGCAGAAGAGAAAAAGCTCTTAGATGTTATAATACTTTGCATTCCTCCAAAGCACAACTCCACCCATTAGAGACAGATAAAACTGAAATTTCTGTATTAATTAATTAAATTTAAATTTAAGCTAATTTTCTCTCTAGAGGGTCAATAGTAAAACAAAGGTTGAAAAACACCATTTTGTACTAATGAGCAAAAACAGGTGGAAAAATCACAACAGAAACTTGTTGAAACCCAGGCAGTACACCGTTACTTATTGTTCTAAGATCACTCTTGACACTTTCCGTGAACATTTTGAGATTGCCTGAAAAAAGATTTCCAAGAAGCAGTGTAGCCCGGAAACTGTGAAGCAGAATCAGAGTTACAGCCTCTCAGTAACTGCCATCCTCCAAGGGGTCGGCTCTCACTGAGTAGGTGGGAACACCCAGGCCTGAAGACAGGCATCATTGCCCACTGCTCTTCTCACGCCCATCAGCTGCTCTGCTCACCAGGCCTGCATGGCTTTGCTGAGAGAACTGAGCTAATGCATTGTTTTTAATAAAGTCAAGTTGTGTTTTGTGCAGGTCACATGTGGAATTGTGCATGGCACTGCATGCCCCCCCAGGACACGGTACTCATCTTGATTGGACCCCACTTTCCTTAGGGGCTTCCCAAGACTTCCTGAAATGTCTCATGGCCCTGTTCTCCATGCACTGGGGGTCTCCACTCAACTCCCAGTTTATTCTGGACTCCAAAAACATGTTGTGGGGTAGAACGGTCAGACAGAGTTTGGGCATACCTAGGGTTAAATCTCTACTTTGCCGTTTGCTACCTGTGATAACTGGGACAAGTTACTTAGCGTCTCTGAGCCTCAGTTTCTTACCTCAGTTTCTTACAGTGGATATATTAATACCAACCAGAGCTGCTGAGAGGAGTAAATAAAACAAAATATGTAAGACAATTAGCCCTGTGCCTGGCACATAAGGCATTGACTTTAAATGAATAAATGTTAGAACAATCTTTCTTCTCTGATTACCCCAGCTTCAAAAAGTTAACCAGTATTTTTTTTCTATTAAAAACTGCTCAGTTAGTGATTGATATCAGCTAGCAGTGGAGAGTATAATAATTCAGGTTAAAGTGAAAATGACTGATAACTTGTTTATACCGCTCGCACGTACTGTCCAGGCCCACTTGGTCTAAATCCTGCCCCTTGATGTGATCTTGCCATTTGGGTGCATCCCACATGGACCAAAGCCCCATTGATGTGACAAGGATCTCTGTCTTCAGCTGAGATCCTGAGGTCAGTTGAGATCCATGAGTTGAGATCCTGAGTTCATGAGGTCCCTCTAAACTTCATCCTTGGAGCATACTTATTGCACATTGCCTAATGGGGAACAGTGTTTTAGATGACAGCGTGTAGTTTTTCAGCCCTAATGACAACCCCAAGTCTTCATCCAAAAAGATGCCCCCCTCCTACTGAGTCTGTCTGTTGCCACCCTTTCCTAGAAGTTGGTAATAGATTCACCCTGCCCTTAAGACAAACCATAACATCTCTGTTTTGTCAAAACCATGCCCAGCAAGACTGAAAAGTCCCTTTAAGGAGACTCAGAAATGAGTCTCAGAATGATGCCTCAGAAATGGCGTCAAGTGAGAAGGGTTGTCTCTCTGTGCAACCCAGCATCTCACTCAAGCATGCATCCCATGGCCCCACCCCACAGTGTGCATTGGAGGAGGCTGGGTGGTCTTGGTGGTCCTTCTCCCACCCTAGTGGACATGCACCATATCATAGTGCAGCGACCCTAAGAATGGACACGCTTCATCCAGGGGCTGGCCTCCCCAGTGTCCTGTGGTTTCCTCAGTCTCCCCACACCCTTCTCTGATTCCATTTTCCATCAGGTATCCTTTGGTGCATTCCCAGAGAGCCAAGCTTTCTGTCCATGCCAGGTCGCAATGCCGTTGTTGTCACAGGCACCTCTGAAGACAACGCCTCTCCGTTCTATGTTCTACTCCAGAACCGAAACTCCTCAAGGTGGAGGGTCAAGTCACACAGAAGGACATGGCCATGCCCTGGAGTTATTTGCGTTGCACAGAGAGAATCCACAGGCTACAGAGATTACAACACCTTCATGTACCATTTTCTGTTATCTCACTACACTTCTAAAACAAAACTTAATCAGAAGTCTTCTGTCTAGTTTGATGAGCTGACCGTAGCACGTCACTTGTAATGGTCACCCATCCCGTTGGCCTCATGTAACATACTTCTTCTAACATAACAAAGAGGAGGCTCTCATTTCTTTGTGATGCTTGAACAGTCTAGATGGGAAAGCAGCCTCACAGTCAAGGAAGGAGAAGCTACAGGTAAGGTGGTCCAGGATGGCATCACGGTCCTTATGGCCGGCTGTCCTTCCCTAGACCCTACACTAGATGAGGGAAGCCCGTGTAGAGTCCACGACCCGGGGCTGCTTGGGCCTCTCCTCCAGACAGAATAACTTCCGTTCTTTCCCACAATTCACATGTGAAGTTCTATGTTAACACTTTCACTCACAGACCAAAGAATTATACCTAGACGAAAAGACCTTTTAAAAGGGTTAAAGTAAAAGCTTAAAAACTTCTGAGTTGCCCAAATTACAGTACATATCTGCTCAATCTATTGTGACCCAGGGTTGGCACTGTGGCCATTACAGGAGATCAAAAGAAAAAAATGTTATTTGGCTAAAGTTATAATAGACCATGTGGTATGTCACTGAGGAATTAGACCACAGAATATTAACGTGCATTCTTCCTTTTCTGTACATTCCCAGATAGTTTGAATAACTTTCTTTCTTCAGGAGAGTTTGCAAAACATGACAACTGCCCTGAATAAGGTATAGCTTTCTTGGCAAGCAACACTGAAAGAACTCAGCACTTTCTCTCCCTGGATTGGAACTGGAAAGAAATCAGTTTTGCTTTTGTTTTTTCTGTTTTTTTTTTTTTTTCATAGTTTTATTTTTTCCAGGGTTCAAAATATTTCTATGGGTAAAGAGCACTGAAGATTTTATTATTATAACTACAAGTCACTGTATCATCAAAATATGAAGAAATGTCACATTTCTAAAGGGCCAAGTTCATCGCAGAAAATACTAATTAGGATGGAAACTGGGCTTAACTGATTCCAACTGTTGCCAAGCCATTTTTTTCCTTTATTTCTCAAAAGAAAAGATGCCATCAATTTTGTCTGCCCTTATGACGGCCACACCCTTTAGGATATTCTGTATCATTCAGGCAGAAGAGGGCACCATTATCTTAAGTGTATTCATTTAAGCCATACCTGGGAAGTTAGAGGAAGACGAAAGCATTCTTGCTAACAGTCTTTAGTATGTGGTTGTCATCATTCTAACCTTAATATTTTCTTTTATAAAGAAAACATCCATGGATACAACAGTGTTTCTCCAAATCGTTGGTTCCCAACGCTGACAAGCCGTGTTGAAGGCCGGTCTTTGCACACAAATCGGGGTCCTCGTTCTCATATGTGAGGTGTCCCAGAGGCTCGGAGGCACCTTCAGGACGGAGATGGCTGTCTCCAGGGGTCGAGGAGAGAAAAACAGAAGGCAGAGCTCATATTTCAGACCTGGAAGCCGCAGGATACGTAGAGCTCTTGGGTGAAACGCGGGAAGGAAGCCTCCTGTGAGAGGAGCCCAGGAGACTGTTCCTCTCTGATTGGCCTCTACACAGCATCATGGTCAGGGTCTGTTGTGGGTTGGATCATGTGCCCCCAAAGATCTGTTCAAATCCTGACCCTCAGGACCTGATGTGGAATTGGGTCATTGCAGATGCAATTAGTTAGGATGACATCATGCAGGAATAGCATGGGCCCTAACCCGAGGACCTGTGTCCTTACAGAGAGAACAGAAACACAGACGGAAGACACAGGGGGAGAAGGCCATGTGATGACAGCAGCAGAGATGGGAGTGATGCATCCATCTATAAGCCAGGGAACACCACAGATGGCTGGCAACCACCACCAGAAGCTGAAGGAGACAGGGAAGATCCTCCCCTGGAGCCTTCAGAGAGGGCGTGGCCCTGCCAGCACCTTGATTTCGTACTTCAGGACTCCAGAACTGTGGGACTAACTCTCTGTTGTTTTTAGCCATGAGGTCTGTGGTCATTTGCTTCAGCAGGCCTAGGAAATAACACGGACCAGTTCAAGACATGCTGCCCACAGGAGGTGGCTCTGTCTTCTCTGCCTCATTGGTTCCGCTGGGTCATTTTCCTTCTTTGCACCCACTTTTCTCTCCTGGAAGCCCCTGCTCATGAGGAGGTGCTCTGACAGGTGCTGATGGGCAGAGAGCACTTATCAGCAGTTCCTAAAACAGCATTGATGTATCGTGGGAAAAATGCAGCGTTAGTATCCACATCAGCAATTCCTAATATGGGATAAAGTGGTGGGAAACCATGTGGTTGTGTGGAAAACATGTTTTTTAAATAAGCGGTGTTTGTCAATTTTTTCTCTGCCAGAATCAGGCTCTTTACTTTGGAAATAGTATTTCCGCTTTCTTTAAATTTACCACCCCTTAGTTTTGCTGCACTTTTGAAAGGAAACCAGTGCAGAATCGGAGCCACGTCACCGGGACATGAACTGGCACCGACCAAGAAGGAAAGGCTTTCAGTTCACCGCCCGTGCGGGGCCATCCTTGTCATGCACTGTCGCTCTGGCACCATGGGTGGAGGGAAACAGCCAGGATCTCTGCACTTCCTGGGGCTTCCATCTGTGTGAGTCCCATCTTATAATTTATTTCTCCTGGACCCGGAGTCGCTGCCTTCCCCGCCACCTTCCTCCCTCTGCAGGGACTTGAAAGGTCCCGAGGAGCAGGCAGGGTCTTTCAGCAGCCTCAGGTCAGGTGGAGTGCTAGCAGGGCAGCCTGGGGTCAGGATGATGCAGGCGGAGACGGGGGCAGGGAGCCAGCATATTGTTCCCGGGGCGAGCCTTTCTCAGGTCCCGATCCATCTTCATTCCTGTAATTAGGCTCTCCCGACTTGCAAAGAGAGTGTTGCTATGACACACATTGGCAAATCAAGGCAAATTTGAGGCCTGGTCATTAAAGTGGTAGGTCTATTGTTCCTGGTTGTGTAATTGGTGATCAAGGAGGCAATAAAACGGTGGGCATAGAGGGCGTGGATCACGAGGGGCCTCTCCCCAGGCAGGCGGCCCCGAAAGGCTGGGCCTCTCACCCTCCTGTGAACCAGGGTTTATGGGAAACCCTGATGACATGCCTCTTGTTTAACCTCCAAGAGGAGGCGAGCAGAAAAAGAAGGGAAAATCTAAGCTAAAGAGAATTAATGAGCCTTCACGTATTGTCCTGTTTCTTTTGTTGACAAAAAAAAATCTGGGGGAAAACGAAGAAGTCAGAGGAGAGTGTCTGGAGAAGAAACCATTCATATCGAGCTGTAAATTCCACAAAACATTAACTTCATTACACGGCCATCATCGCTGTAATTGGCAGAGGGAAGATTCTACCTTCTCATCACCTACTGGTTGTGCAGGAATCAGCACTTTTGTTCCTGGCAAAGGTCACACCCTGATAGTGGGTCCCACTTAATGTGAACTGGGGAAGGTGCAACTTCCTTGGCCCTGTGAGGGTGTCAGCGTCACCGCCCTGAGCATCTCTGGGATTTTCTGTTTGTTTACCACAACGCCTGTTAAAATGCACAGGAACAGTGTAATGCAGGGTGTGTGTGCATGTACACTTTTCTCTAGTAAACGTTTACTTCTTTGTGTGTCTTTTTCAGCCACACTATGCAAATGAAGCCTGGAAGTTCACCATGTAAAAGCCATGGGGTGAGAGAGTTGTGGGGATGTGTTTAAATAAGATGATGTTGAATGCAGGAAAGGTCGCCATCATTTTCAGATTTTGTGTCATCTCTGCCATGTTAGAAGTGGTTCAAAGACATCAGATCTCAAGAGAAAAAAAATGAGCAAATAAAATGAGTGTGTACCTAGGTCTGTGTGCTACAGTGATCTCAGATGCTGCACGTACACACACACACATATACAAACACACACCACACATACATAAACGCACATACACACACCACACATATACACACTTACACAAGAGGTCCGGGCACCACGTGGCCCCAGAGACCAGACAGGATCCTGGGGCAGCAGGCTGCCCCTGCCCATGTGTGGTGGGAGCAGTGCCCAGGACACTGCTGTGACAGAAAGGCCCGGCCCCAGGGGAGAGGGGCTCCTGAAGGCACAGTCACAGGGCGTTCTCTGGGGCCGGTTTCTGTTTTTTGACTTGTGATCAAGACCAGAATCACAACAAAAATGTCAAGTTTTCTAAGTACTCAAAGACGAAGACTTTTTAAAAAATATAAGATATGTTGTGGTTCAGAACTATCCATTTGTCTGTACACTACCAAGAAATGAGGCCTCGCTTCTTTTCAAAATGAGAAGTGCGAGCCCCTTCCCATCACTTACGTTGTCCTCCCCCCCGTCTTGCAGAAAACAAATACTCAAAATCCTCTTACTGTGTTAATTTTAATGCTAGAATTGGCCCATTTAACTGAGGAGGCCTGGTGAAGCTGACAGGGTTGGACTGGGCTCAGTTGTCTTAGAGCGCCCCCTTCCACGCCACCTCCACCAAGCAGGTGAGAGCACCCCCTCTGATCAGGTGTCCTTTGTTGCACACACAACACACACGTACACACACACCACACATATACACACCACACACATAACACACCCATATATGCACACACACACACCACAGACACGTGCACACACAATCACACATAAACACACACCAAACACATATGCACACACCACACACATACACACCACACACACATATATGCACACACACACACACCCCAGAGTAACTTATTAATGGATGAAAACCTATAAAATAAAACACTATCAGAGAGCCTCTTAGGAGAGTTTGCAACCAGGGTCAGCTTTGGCAATAGCCTAGACTGAGGGATTATGGCTGATTCTCCTGCTTCAAACATATAAATGTTTAACAAAATATAATTTTTAAAAATTTAAAACTTCATAGCTGAATAAACCATTGAGGGAAGCTGGGTGAAGGGTAGACAGAATCTGTCTGCATTATATTTGCAATTTCCTGTGAACTTATTATTATTTTAAAATAAAAAGTTAAAAACGTATATATAGCTGAGCTTAAATGGAACATCTCCTAGTGCAAGGGAATTTTTAGAAAGTGAGTTTAGGTAACCCACGAACTGTCACCGCGGTGACTGTCACCTGTGTGGGTGCTAAGTCTCTAACAGCCCAGCTGTTTTGGCCTCAGCCGGTGAGAGCAGGTGCTGGGCCTGGGCCGCCTGCAGCGAGGTATGTCCCCAGGGACCCCCTTCCTGGGAGCGCAGCTGGAGGGAACAGACCCACTGCTCAGGACTAGCAAGGGGCACGATGCTCACTTGGAAGTCTCTGTAGGGAGAAGTGTCTCTTCAAATCAAGCACGTCCCAGCCTGTCCCACACACCATGTGGGCTCTGCCCGTTTACGCACCCTGGCATGTGTAGCAAGGGTGGGTCCCCAGGCCAGACCCCAGGGAAGCCAATGTGATGCCCTCCATGGGTACGTGTGCCCGGCTAAGGCACAGAGGGTCAACCAAAACCAGGCCTAATGGAAACAAAACAGGAAAAATCTACAAAGCAGAAACAAGCCAAAAGTGACCCCAAGAGCTGCAGATATCAGAACAATTCTAAAGAAATTATAAAACAGCTATGCCTAAAATTCTCAAATGAAAAATAAACGTAGAAATGCCATATGAGGCAGCAATTCCCTTTCTGGATATATGCCCTAAACAGCTGAAAACAGAGACTCACACGGATCCCTGCACTCCCATTTTAATGGCAGCACTGTTCACAATGGCCAAAAGGTGGAAGCAATCCAGTGTCCGTCCACAGATGAATAGATAAATACAGTACGGTACATATCTATAGTGGAATATTATTCAGCCTTGAAAATGAAGGAAATTCTGATACACGTTACAACATGGATGAACCCTGAGGACATTGTGCTAAGTGAAATAAGCCAGAAAGAAAAGCATAAATATTGTATGCTTCCAGTTGCATAAAATATCCAGAATAGGCAAATTCATAAACACAAAAAGTAGATTAGAGGGTATCAAGGGCTGGGAAAGGAGGATGAGGAATTGGTGTTTAGTGGGAATACAGTTTCATTTGGGTGATGAAATGTTCTGGAGATGGATGGTGGCGATGGGTGTGCAACAATGTGAATGTACGTAACGTCACAGAACTATATGCTTAACAATGGTTAAAATGATTAATCTTATTTTATGTGTATTTTAACACAATAAAAACAATTCTCAAAGAGGAATGATGAAAAAAAGACTTGACACTATGAAAATGTAAGTCCTAGTCACCTAAGAAGAACAATTTTTATACCACAAGAATGAATTGAAATTGGCTTAGTTCTCAGAAATCGCCTGTTTCTGTGTGGTGGCAACAGTGGCTAAGATGAGAGAGACCTCAGAGGTGCTCGGTGTCTGACATGGGCTATTTCATAACCACACTGACCTTAGGAAGTGGGTCCATTTGTCACTCCCAGTTTACAAGCGAGGAAACTGAGGCTGAAGCAGGTTAAATGAGTGCACTGATATCCCTAACGCATTATGAGGCTGAAATGAGAATCCAGATCATTCCAGCATGAAAGCCTTACTTCGAAACAACCCGCCCACAGTCATTGTAGCAACAATAATTTGCAGTGATGGAACTTTGTCCTTTTCTAAAGAGTTTTCATAAATATTCCTTTGCCTGAACTGAATAGAGAAGTGCAATTATCTAAACCAGGGCCTAATGAAAGGGGAAAGTGAGGTGAGCGGGTACAGCGAGAGGGGAGCGGTGGGAGGGACAACATGACCTCAGACCCATGACAACACCACAGGTTGTCGGTGGCAGAAAGGACCTCGGCCGGCTCTGCCTAGAGGAGAGCAGCAGCCAGATGGTACTCTGCCCATCATGCAGCGCTTCCCGCGTCAATTAGCCACTTTGGGGGATGAGCACCATTGCCGCCATTTTGTAAATGAGAGAAGTTGAATGACTTGTTCATGACCAGAAGGCTGCCTAAAAGGCAAACTGGGAAGAGAACACAGATCTTCTGAGTCCTGGAACTGTGCTTCCTTCAACACAGATCTGCATGCCAGGACCGAGCACTGGTCAGAAACGTACAGGCGCCTTGTCCCCTGACACCAGGGCCAGAGTTCCTAAATCTGCCTGTGGGATGGAGTTGTTTAGGGTGAATGGGACTGTATCAGAGTCCTGGGGCTGCGTAACAAATTACCACAGATTGAGGGGTTAACACAACAGAAATTTATGTTCCCACAATTCTGGAAGCCAGAAGTCCAAAATCAAGGTGTCGACAGGTCTGTACTCCCGCTGAAGTCGCTGGGGGAGGATCCTTCCTTGCTTCTTCCTGCTTCTCCTGGCACCAGGCCTTCTTGGGTGTGGCCACATCGCTCCAGTCTCTGCCTCCAGGGTCACACTGTCTCCTGATCTCACCACCTCCTCTGGTGTCTGCATAAATTGGAAAAAGCCTGCCATTTTGGGGGGCAACATTTTGCACCTCACCCTTTGAGGCCTGCTGGGACCTGAGTCTAGCTGTTGGCCTAGATGCAAAGAGGGTGGTAGGTGTAGTTCTGAGGAGAATTAGGAGGACCTTTCCGGACAGGTACCTCAGGAGAGGCCACTACAGTTTCCTCAGGCTATGCAGGGTATTTACCCAGACAGGGGCGGAGCAGTTGCTTCTACCGGCAAAGAACACTCATCAGAATTAGAGCTTCAATGTCCCCAGTCTTGCCAGAGTCTTCTCATACGTTCCCATTCTAATTTTCAATATCCCATTCGTTCCAATCAGTGCTCTCACTTTGACAGCGAATGTGCTGTGAGGTTGTGAACTCAAATTGTGCTGTAATTCAGCCACCCACAGGATGAACCTATGAGTCTGGATTTCAGGAATTTCAGCTCTGTAGCTACAGGAGGTAAAGAGTTCTGTCAGAGAAGACAGAAACTTCCGGTCACTTAGGCAGAGCTGTGATCACGCTTTTCTGTCCCCACTTTCTCCACATAGTTTGGAGCAACCAGCCAATCTCATTGTACTTCTTAGCTGACTAAACTGTTCTGGGGTATCATACACATGGTCACCCAGAACACTGCCTTTTAAGAGTATTGATGACGAGCACTCAGTGGTGATATTTTGTGTATCTCTATTGCCACATCACACCATGACTGTGAATGATCTCTTTACTACTGAAAATAGTATCATTATTGTCCTTAAACCTAATCAGAGTAGAGAGTCAATTCCAGAAACCCAGGACCAATTCAGAAAAGATTCTGTTCCTCTAGAACCACTCTCAGTACCAAAATCAGTATCAGTTGGAATTGCAGCAGAAAAATAGAACCTGTTCCTACAGGATATATAGATGTAGATGTACATGTAGATGAAGGTGTAGACGTAGAAGTAGATGAAGGTGTAGAGGTAGGTGTAGGTGTAGATATAAGTATAGATGTGGAAGCAGATGTAGACATAGGTGTAAGTGTACGTGTAGGTGTAGGTGTAGATGTAGGAGTAGATGTAGATGTAAGTGTAGACATAGAAGTAGTTGTGGGTATAGGTGTAGGTGTAGATGTAGCAGTAGATGTAGATATGGGTGTAGGTGTTGCTGTAGATGTAGGTGTAGCTGTAGGTGTAGATGTAAGTGTAGATGTAGAAGTAGATGTGGGTATAGGTGTAGGTGTTGCTGTAGGTGTAGGTGTAGATGTAGATGTAAGTGTAGATGCAGAAGTAGATGTAGATATGGGTGTAGGTGTTGCTGTAGGTGTAGGTGTAGGTGTAGATGTAGATGTAAGTGTAGATGTAGAAGTAAATGTAAGTATAGGTGTAGATGTAGACATAGCTGCAGGTGTAGATGTAGATGTACGGGGTGTAGGTGTAGATATAAATATTTATGGCAAAACATTGGCTCCGGCTATTGTGAAGGGTGGCTTGGCCAGTCTGAAATCTGTAGGGCGGGCAGGCCAGCAGGCAGGAGGTGATGCTGCTGTCCACAGGTGGAGTTTCTTCACCTTTCTCGCAGAAACCGCCATTCTGCTCCTAAGGCCTTTCAACTGATTGGATCAGACTCACCCAGATTAGTGGGATAATCTACTTAAAGTCAGTTGACTGTAGATATTAACCACCTTCACCAAATATCTCCACAGAAACAGCTAGATTAGTGTTTGTTGAATAACTGGATACTACAACCTAGTACCTAGTCAAGTTTGCAAAACTGACTTACAGAGACTACTTCAAACGTCATATTCATCAACCGTCTATCCCATAACTAAGCACCCTCACCGTGCAGGAACGGCTCCTGATGTCTCTTTTGGATGATCTCATGCTCACTCAAGCATGTTGAACTCCCCTCGCCCCCATGGGTACGTGCACACACACACACGCATGTGCACACATATGCTTTCTCTTTCTCTTCCCTCTAACCACACTTTTGGGACTTTGTCTCTGTCCACCATTTTTTTTTTTTCTTCTTAGTAGACCCAGCTCAAGACTCATATTTTTTTAGAAATGTCCCTGATTATGTGTCACCTGCCTCATTGATTACCATCTGGCTTGACATCTATGGCCAGCTCTGTTTTGAAGAATTAATCTGGGACATATTTCCCCTCTGGGTTTCCATGGCTTTGCCAGTCCTATCCAGGTAGGGTGAAGAGTCCATGCTGCCTGTCTTAGTGATGAGAAGGCATGGACCAAAGTGGAGCAAACAAAGAAGTCAGTTTTGGGCCATTGCAGCCACAATAGGCTTTTGAAACTCAACGCAAAGACTTGAGTTTTGAAAGAAAGGACTTTTCCTTGCAAGAAAACAGGCACAGACATAGATTGTGAAGACCGTAAGAGCCTGAGGATCCTGCCCTGGGACAGGGTAAAAATCTGTTTTTCAGAGAGCTTGAAAGACATAGTGCAGGGAGAATCTAGAAAGTTCCTGATGGGTCTCGTGTGGAAGGGCCTGCGTTCTGTCCTCCTAGGCCAAGATCCACAGGGAGGTCGGTTGTGATGGAAAGCGCGGAAGAGTTTGGGGCCTCCGAGAATGGGGACCTGTGTGCCTCCCATTTGCTGCTAGCCTCCCAGCGTTCCCTCTGTGCCTGCACTAGAGCCTTGGGGTAGAGATGACTGCCTCCCACCCCTGCGCAGAGAGTGATGCGTGTATTTGTGTCTTTGCGTAGGGGGAATCCAAGCCACATATCTCAGGTGCCCTCGAGGCCCAGACGAGCAGGTCACACAGCAATCCACCTGAAGATGGAGGTCATGAAGGACATGTGGTGAGGAACGCCCCCACCCTGAAAAATGCCTGGGCCTCCTTAAAGTTTGGGACTTTGGTCCACTTTCAAAGACCTCGACATACCCAGGAGACGAGGGAAGACGAAACCAGAAAATCACTAAAAGTTGCCTTGCATTGATGGAGTTCAATTTTCTACACCCTAGAGAAAGAGTGAGAGAGGGAGACCAAGTCAGGTTTTACAAAAATCAAGTAGTTTTATTGTATACATAAGATTGTGGGCTAAGATTTTCACCTCCTAAACACTCTTCAGCCCTTGCGTATATTTTAAGTGCTAGTGTTTGCCGAGTCGCTCGTTCAACAGATATTAACTGAGCATCTACTGCATACTGGGAACTATTCTAGGCCTAGGGACAGACCCATGAAGAAGACAGATAAAAATTCCTGCCTAGAGAGGAAAAAAGTAAAAGTCAAGCGGTATGGATATCCATAACTTGCCTGTATTTTCACATTTTTTTCTTTTTTAATTATAAATTTCAAATTTCTTCAGATCAGACACCTTAAAAATTCCTTTGTGTGTCTCCAAGTCTAACCATTGGTGGTGAATCTTATTCCCTGTGCAGGTTACTGGTTTTTTACTAAATGTTTGTAAAACGAAGGAACAAATTAATGAGTGACTTAGCTTTATCGTGTGAGAAAAAGCGCACTTATGAAAATGAGCAAACCAATTAGTCTCAACAGATTGTGGCCATGTCCCCGTGTGAGGACTGGATTGCAATAAAACCATCTGCAGGTCTCCCAATTGCTTATTTTAAACACTGATTGGTTTGCCTTAAATCCACTGATTGCTTTTCAAACGACTATGTTTTTATTCCACCAGAATTCTTTTTCACTTTGTGTGGATAGACAGTTCATTTACTTACTAAAACAAGCCATTCCAGGGTCACAGCGCACGTCAGCTCTCGGTCTTGATTTAGTGCACATAACCTCCCCGATGTGGCACTCACCTTGATGTCGCCATCCTGCAGGAAGCAGGTGCATTCGCAGCTGGCCTGCAGCCCCAAGCGTCCTTGCCTCGTTTGGACTTGGAAGAATGAGAAATTACTCTAAAAACTCCTAGGATTTTCATGGTTTGAAGCATTCTTCGCTTGTCCCTAATTTATTAAGGTGGCTTTCCATAATTGACAACTGTCTATTATGTAGGAGAAATATGAGAGAAGAACCACAGTTAGGCTCCTTCATCGTTTCTGAAGCAGAAATGCTATTCTGAGTGGGTGCCTAATTCACGTTAAATTTCAAATGGGCCTGTATTGGTAGAGAAGCTTTTCTTTCTCAATTGTAGTAATCTCAAGAATATGAAGAACTAAGAGACTGCCAGATTAGGTGTTGGTGATGCTCGGGCTAAGGTTTGGGATGTTTAGGTATGTAAGGGCATGGAAACAAGGCCGGGTGTGTGCTCTTTTTGTTGGTCATACTCTTCTTTCCTTATTTGGATATGCGAGTTATTGCAGAGAGGCCAGGAGCTCTGTTCTGGTCCATCCTAAGGTAATTCCAGGATCAGAGCACTGTCGTGCTGGACTCTAGAGCCCGGCGCTAGGGCTCAGGTCTAGCTGCTCCTGACGTTGACGGTAAGTACCTCGGCAGGTCACCCCACAGACCTCCTTCCCCGGGCTGAGACCTAACAGATCAGGTATGCTTGTGTGCATAGGTGAAAAACCGAGGTTTGGAATACAAGAAGGAGGAATTTCCTCTTCAGACCTATCTTGTAGGTCTCTGACTCACCTGGAGAGTGAGGATTCCAGACTTCTCCATGCGCTTTCCATGAAGACTCCTTCCCACCAGGAGGCCGTTAGAACTCAGATGTGAGTAGTAATGTACTGTTGCCTTAGACAATTCACCATCGAGGCGTCTTTGTAATTATCAAGGAGGGCAGTGAAATTTAGAGTACGCTGGTTTCTCAGAACTTGGAGTCAACATCTTTCCCTTATGAGCTGATCTTTTGTCAACTTCTAGAGATCAAATGAAGGATGGAAAGCAGCCCTATTGCCCGCTTTGTAGGTCATACTTAAAAACAAGGAAAATATTCATGTAACCATAATATTAAAAATGGGACCAGGACGTGAAAAGACAAGCACATGGCCTTAGAAAGCATGGATTTCCCTTAATTCCACTGAGAGTAATACTTTTTTTCCTCTCTGTCCTGGCTGTTTCTGCCTGAAGAACACATACTTCTATGCAGGCTACTGCTGAAAAGTAAAATGCTCCGTGAAATACTCCAGATGGTCAGGACAGCCTAATCTCTTGACTTTTATATTTTTGTCCTTTTTTATATATAAAAGAAGGCGAATCAAAGCTGACTGCAAAAAGAATTTCACTAAAGGGACCTATTGACTTTCTTTTTGTGAAATCATTTAAACTTCTGAAACCAAAGCCAAAAGTAATTTGGAGGATTTATCTTAAAATTTTGGTGAGGTGTGAAGGTGGTAAACTTGCTTTTCTTCCCCCACCTCGAGTACGTTCTCCACTCCAGCATCTTCCCTTCCAGGATTAGCGTGTGCACACACGTGTGAGAGTGTGTGCACGCATACGTGGATTCACTTGATCATAAAAGAGGTGCTAACAGATGTTTCTGTGTGCGACAGTCGGATTTGGACTCACACAGGTGAGATGTGACTGAGCTCTCAGGGAAGAAGAGGCCACATCAGAATGAGGGATCAGTAGAGACCTGCCATTGATTGACTGGTTGATTACATGTCCATTGCAGAAAAGTACAGAAACTCCCTAAATCCCACCATGCAGAGAAAGCCACTCAGCATCTTGATAACTGCCCCCTGAGAGACAGTCGTCCACCTAGGCCCAAATTGAAGATATCGTAACCAAAATCAATGAGTTCAATTAAATCAATGCATTTTAACCTTAATCAATGGAAATGTATGCTTGAAAAGTCTGGACTTTCACAAGGGTATGTGAGTTCAGTTTCAACGTCATTGGCACTCAGCGTATTAGGTTTCTCAGCAAAAAGAGTAGGTTGATGGTATCCACACCATTTCAAAACAGGATGTGACATTTTGGGTAAAATGTGAAAACAACACAGCAGAGGGAAGACCCTTTGCTGGCAGTTTTAGTACTGGCATTCTGCAACAAAGTAAGCTGTTTTCTCAATGAACATTTGCTAAATGAATGAAAATCTAATGAATATGTTATTGAGACTTAAAAACAAGTTGTAAGATAATCTGAATTGAATGATTTCACGTATGTAACACCTGTTCTAAGTTCTCTACGACGGGTGGAGGACGGACCTCTGTGTGGGGGACTGTCTAGTGGCTTCTCGTGTGCTCCCGAGATGCCCCCATGACTCAGACCTGCTACCCACTGGCCAGGACTATCTTAGGTGACTCTGGGTGCACAGGCTGGGGGATAAGAGTGAGGATGGAGATGAGACTGGGTGTTTGAGCCAAGAGTGTGTTACATGATGATGCTCTGATGTTGCTCTTGTAACTGTCCGTTACCTTCCCCATCTCTCTCCCCTAGTATGGCTACCTGAGCATCCTCTCCATGTTTTGGAAGGAAAAACACAGGTGAGCAGAAAATGTCATGACAATGCAAATCATGCCCAGTGGGGAAAATTTGAGTAGTACTGGGAGCTTTTTCGCCTTTTCTGGGAAAAATTTAAAAAATTTCTGCTGGAAATAGTTCCCAAGCCCTTCCTTTATTTTTCCTCTACCTGGCAGGCTTTTCCCCTCTTTGAACGCATGTTACACCTTCATCCATCCCAGGCGGGCAGTTGGAGGTAAAAAAGATCTCCCAAGGCGTGTGAGGAGAGGGGTAAGTATATCCTGCCCTGCATGCACCACACAGTCTCGTGAGAGGGATTTCCCTGCCTCTGCTCACCTCCCCTAGACTCTGTGCCCCCGGAGGACAGGGACTTGCCCATTGCTAACCCTCAGGACCCCACAGAACCTGGCAAGTGGTGAGAGCTGGCAGATATTTGTTGAATGAATCAACAATGGATTGGCAAACCTGAGCCTCGAACTGCGGTTCCAGGAGCCTTGAGCCTGGGGTCGGTGGAAGAGAGGCCCAGCCCTCTTTCACTGGACTGGGCTAGAATCTACTGGAAGCTGGACAGCCTACCTGAGCACGACAATGAGTAACTTCTACTTTGGAAATTTAACATTTTTTTCTCCTAACTTGAAAGTTTCTTTCTTTCTTCCTCGGACCCCCCAAATCACACATGTGGATGGGACAGAGAACTGCTTTGTTACCTCTGCTCTCAGTGAGCTAATTCACACATTTCTTCATTCGTGGAGCTCTACTAACAAGAAAGCCCACTGTGTTCCAAAGGAGCTCCAAATAGACCCATTCCTCCGTTTAATGTTTGATTTAGCTCCGCAGAGGAGGCATGCTCGTGATTTCACACATGAGGAGTGGTACATACGTGCAGAGCAGTCATACGACAAGGAGCGCCTGCGGACTGGTCCAACCACCTTGGGAAACGGTAAAACCTACAAAAGCTGTGTGTGTCCCACCTTCTCAGCAATTTCACTTCTCTGTAGACATTTGACAGAAGTGATTACATAGGTTCACAGAAGAACCTATGCTATCTAAAGCAGCATTCTTTGTAAGATCCCCAAATTGGAAATAACCAGTGTCATCATGATTCAATAAATCAGAGTGTGCTTTTGAGATGGAATACTACACAGCAACTAAAATTAATAAACTACAGCTGCACGCACCACCATGGAAAGAAGTTGGACACGAGCATTTATGTAAGATCAGAAACAGGCAGCGCTGAGCTTTGGTGATAGAATATCGATTCTTTTTGAGGAGAGGGGGTGACTAATGACCACAGGGCTGATGAAGGCTTCTGGGCGCAGGCAACGTTCTTGATCACCCCGTGCTCTCTTTGCAAAAATATATTGTGAGATACACTTACGATTTGGGCGCCTTTTCTATGTGCTGTTGTATGTCATACAAAGCGCACCTCAATAAGAAAGAAGGAGTTAAAGCCCAGATCCAGACTCGGGCTGACCTTCCTTCCAGCTCACGGGCAGGCTCCTCCAACCTCCTTCCTTTCTGTACCCCCAGGTGCTCGATGCTCTGGAAATATATGATTTGACCCCAATGTATTCACATGAATAAGCAAAGGAAGGGAGGCACAGAGGAATAAAATTACTCCAATTTTCCTCCGCAAAAGGAAACAGTGTACGCTCTTATTCTTCCCAAGGTCGAGACGTGGAGTCCCCAGTGAAGAAACCACTGCGCTTTTACACAGAAGTGTCAACAGTGGCTTAATGGATAGATTTGCAAATTCGTTTTCCTGACACGGACATGAAACAGTGTTGGGCCTGTAGCTCTTAACATGTGTTATTAGTGAACTTCAATAAAAATTTAAAAACTGTCTCCATGTTTATTAAATTATCACATGATGGTTTTCCAGAAATCACACATTTTCCAGATGCTGTGTTAAACGAAAGGTGTTAGAGTTTTGTTTTGTTTTTGGCAAATGTGAGGGAATTTCTTAATCTGTTTTCAGTTATACAAAACAATAAACATATATTTTTCCTAATTCAAAAAACATTTCGGAGGACTTCTAACAAAATTAGATGGTTCTAAAACTCCAGCTTGACACATAAATAATGTTTGATGCGGAGCAAGGCTTTGCTGAACTAAAGACGTGGTTTAAAGGCAAGCTAGTTCTCACGTTGCTGATGGTCACATCAAACGTGTGGACCATGGAAGCACTGTGCACAGAAGCCATCTGCAGGCAGCGTCCACCTGCTTCAATGGACACTCAGTGGGGTCATTTCTCCCTTACATTGGTGACTTTTTCAAATCCCAACCAAACTTCAACTATATCTGTAAAAGTAAAAATAGTTCATTTTTCATAAGATTGAAAATTTTCACTTTATAGTTATTTGCCATTCCTTACTTTAAATGAAGAATGTGCTTTGGCTGTGTCTCTGGTCCGTCAGAATGTCAGAATGAAAAGGTAAAAGCCTGGGCCATTGATTAAATGTTTTGTTGTTTTCTGACAACAGGTATGTTTTTTATATGTTTATGAATTTATAAGTTTTTATAATTTTTCTGTGTGTGAGTGCACGTGAACTGAGACACTGACATTCATAGGAAAGACTATGACAAAGACTGCCACCTAGGCTCTTCCAATTTTTTTTGCCCCTAGAGAAAGTAAAGAATTGAATCAGAAAGCCCACAGGGGCTGTAGGTCTCCTGGAGTCATCAGCGCAGCCCTGGTATTGCTGTGTGTGGTTCACCCGCCTTCAGCGTGTGGTCTGCGTGGATTCCAGGAGGTGAATATAGGCAGACTCTGTGAATTTATTTCTCTCCCAGGTCATTGCAGGAAATGATGAATCCTGGTAATAAGAGGTTCTGCAGGGAATCGTAGGCATGCTCACGCTGTTGGTTTGTCTAGTTTTAGTCCCAGGATCTGATCTAGAAACACATTATGATTGTCTACCAGGTCCTTCTTTTTCTCTGTTATTCTTGAGTAGTTTCCCCACTTTTTTCTTTCCCTCGTGGCATTAAGTTTTTTAAAGACTTTACGGCATTTATCGTCTAAAATGCCCCCACTCTGATTGCTTCCTTTTGGGAGCAGGTAACATGCCCCTCCATCCCCCGTGTTTCTGCTCAGCCAGCAGCATCACCATCACCCCAGAGCTAGTTAGAAATGGAAATTCTTGGGACCCAATCCAAACCTACTGAATTAGGACCTCTGCAGGCAGAGCCCAGAAATCTGTGTTTTAAAAACCCCTCCAGGGATTCTTCAGCACGTGAAATCTTGCGATGCACTATTATGGCGCTTAGATTCAGTTTAAACATTTTGGGGGCAACAATACTTCATAAGTGACATTGCAACTTCCATTAGATTATGTCAGAAATCACAGAGGTCAGGTTTTCCTGCCCTAAGTGACACGAAGTGTGGTCAGCTGTGGCACATCCCCGCTGGGCCTCTCCCGGTAAAGGGGTATTTTCCCCTTTGCCGTGATTGAGTAGCCCATCAGCGAGGGGAACTTTGCACCATGCAAATGTCCTTCTAGAGGAGAGATTTTTTTTCTTTCTTAAGATGGAAGGTTCTAAGGCATGGGCGAATGCTAATGGGCATAATTCAGTAATACTCATATTAGTTAAAATGTATTAGTCATTTACTCTGGGCCGGGCATTGTTCTAAAAACTGTCTCCATGTTTAATCCTGACGATGAGTCTGTGAGGTCAGTAATGTGATCACCATCCTGTTTTGCAGATGATAGGGATACTGAGGCACAGCAAGGACATTTCCCCAGGTCACAGCAGGGCCCAGAACCCACACCCTTAACCTCTGTGCTCCACTGTCCCTAGAGGAGGAGGCTGGGGTGCAGGAGGAAGAGGGATGGCCAGAGGATCCCAGCACACTGCAGCAGGCCGTCAACTTTGCTCTCCCTCCTTCTCACGAAACCCTCAGGGATGCAAAGAAGGACTGAAGACAGAGCAACATGAGAAACCAAAGAGAAGAGGGGGCTGGGCACCAAAGCCTGCTGCAGGGGGCACGGGGGCCAGTTTCCCTAACTGAGAACTCAGCAGAACCGGGCTAAGGGAGGTCACTCCCTATTCCACATTCTTAGTCCTTCGAACAGAGTATTGGCTGCAGCTGGAGAAGATTTGACTCATCTACCTTACCTCTTTCTTGTTCAGAGACACAGGAACTTTCAGAACTGGAAAACTTATGCTCTAGGGTCCATCCAACTGATTCTGAGCCAGCCATCAGGTGAGCCACCCGGCAGATCCATCCTGCCATGGTAACACAGAGACACCTGCAAATATTTTTTTAAGAATGTTGCATTTGAGAGAAGTGGTAGGACGCACAGTAAGGGTGGGTGAGTGTTTGGGTTGAGTCCACAAAGGGACGGACTGTGGGACGGTACACGGAGGGCAGAGGCAGGGCCCTACTCCCTTGGGCAGCCCGTTGGGGTCTGTCCAGCCGGGATGGCAGTTGCAGGGCTGTCACTGGAGCCCGGCTCACCTTCTGCCTCTTCCCTTCGTACTCTTGGGCACTCTGTGCCCACAGTGTTGGGATTCACATCCTCAGGGGTCTTGTCTTGCTGCAGAAGCAGTGTGCCGTGGCTTCCCATCGGGAGTGTCTTGCATGACCAGATTTAAACTCCCCTCTGATCGCCCGCCAAGGTAGAGAGATACAAAATGAATCATGAAAAAGTGAGCAAGAAAGGCAAGCTAAGCCAGGTTTGCCTGCCCTCGACGCTGCCTGCGTGCACAGACCCCGCCCTGCTGCACCCCTCAGGAGGGCGCAGGCTGCTTGGGTTCACGCACAATTCCTTTGTCCTCTGGCGTTTAGGGAATTTGCCTTCAAAAGGCTCTGATCCTGTCCACCCTTATAACAGGCGCGCCCCAATCTGTGTCCCATGAGTGGCTGCCCCCTCCCTTGGATCTGACCCTGGGACCACCGGGCCACTGCTGGGTGTCTGTCTACGCTCCGGGAGGTGTCTGTCTACACTCCGGGAGGGCCCCTGCCCCTCAGGGTCCTCCTCCCGTCAGTGAGGCCAGCAGGTACCTTCCTCCTCCTCGGAGGGGAAACCAGCCAGGATGGTGCATTTTTTCTCTTCCAGCTGTCCATCACCCTTCCCTTAGCTTCAAAGGAGCCAACGCTAAGTCACGGGCTTGCTTGCCATTTGGAACCCGATCACGACACAGGGGAGGACCCAGGTGAACCCCAGACCCTGCCGAGGAGATGTGGAGACACCACGGGGGAAGACTCGCCCAGCGCGGGAGACACCGAGTCACGCGCCCACCGCCGTCCCCTCGGGGAAGCGTCTCGCGGAGGGTCTTCCACCTGCAGCTCGGCTCACGCCTCACGCTCGCTCTTCCCTCTCCACGGCGACCCAACATGTGAGTGCCCCCCTGGCCAGGGTGCAGGAGAGGGGCGCAGAGGGTGCGGTGGATCCGCCGGGGCTGGGTTCCCATTCCGCAGAGGAAGCTGTGGAGGCCCCCTGTCAGCAGCAGACCAGGGTAATGAGGGTTCTCACCAGCCAGGGGCATGCCGGCCTGCACAGCAACCTGGTGATTAAGAGCCTGGTAATCGGCTGTCAGACCCACAGGATTTTAGGATGATGAACTCAATCCCAGGCTCTGTGGCTTTTCCTGGGGAGAATCCACGCCCCCTCAGGGCTCGGTGCCTGGACCAGCCGCCTCACATCTCCGCCCCCGGGGTCGCCGTCTCTGCTCTCCTTAGAAAGGCAGTCTAATTCCGTGTGTAAGCGCGCGCAGGTGGGGGGGGGAGCTTTGTGTGTGTGCGTGCCTTCATGTGTGTTTGTGTGTCTGTGCCCTATGTGAGCCCCTGTGTTTGCGCATGTGTGTTTGTGTGTGCCTGTGTGCACACCCATGGGCGTCTGTGTGTGTGTGCAGGTGTGATTCTGCGTGTCCATGTGTCTGTGTGTGTGTCCATATGTGCCGTGTGTGAGCCTGCCTGTGTGTGTGCATGTGCGTGCCCATTGTATGTGTTTTCTGAGTCAAGGCGGAGAGAGAAGGGATGCAGAGGCTGTTTTCCTTTGTTTGCCCTCTGGAGGCCCTTCCAGTCTTCTCTGCTACCTTCCTTGCTGTGTCCCCCCACTAAGGGAACCATCTCCATCTCAACATGGGCAGGTGGAGGAAGCTGAATGCTTGCAGTTTCTAGGAGCATTCTCTTGACTTTCAGGCAAGATTAAGAAGAGTCCAGACACCACTGGGTTGACTTAATTTGTGATCTTTCGACCATCCAGCACCTAGGCCGGGCCTTTTGTGCCCAAAGCAGAGATTGCTTTCCTAAACATAGTCCACTTGACCTCACCTCTCACTCACTCCATCCACGGGAGAGGACATCGGAAGTTGGGATTTTTTAATGTACCATGCAGGCGCTCCATGTCAAACATGAGTTTGACTGGTGCACCTGAGGAGGGGCTTGTCAGCAGACAGATGTAGAGGCTCACAGCACCAGACAGTGAGCGTGGCTGGAACACAGAGAAGCAGTGCCAGCCCTGAGGCTCCAGGAGCCCATGGGCTTGTGGGGATGAACAGGTTCTTGTCAGACCCCCCCAAGTCCCTCTCATTCAGCAGACTCAATGTCTGAGCCTTCTAGGTGACTGCTCTCCACCTCACTACCTGGGCTGGATGGTGGCCCCAAAAGGATATGTCCACATCCCAATCCCCAGGACCTGTGATTGTGACCTTATGTGGGAAAAGGGTCTTTGCAGATGTGATTAAGTTATGAATCTTGAGGTGAACAGGTCATCCTGGATTATCCTGGGGAGTCCCAGATCTAATGACAAGTGTCCTTAGACACACAGAGGAGACCAAAGAGGAGAACACCTGTGACGATGGAGGCAGAGATTGGAGTGATGCAACCCTGAGCCCAGGAAGACCTGGGGCCACCGGGAGTTAGAAGAGGCAGGAAGGATCCACCCCTAGAGCCTTTGGAGGGAGCACAGCCTTGCAAACACCTTGATTTCGGACTTCTGGCCTCCAGAGCTATGAGCAGATATTCCTGCTGTTCTAAGCCACATTTGTGGTCATGTGTTATAGCAGCCCCAGGAAACTCACACATTACCCAACTGCTGCTTCATCCCCCAACCCTGCATTTCATGTCTTCATGCACCACTGCTGCTTCCTCGGGGTTCTGATCCCTCCTGTCTACACTGGCAGGAACTCTTTTCCTTCCAGTGACTTTTTGGGCTTCTTTCTCTTTCTTTCAACCCACTCCCAAGAGCATCACTTGGTGAATTCTCCACATTCTCAAGAGCAAGTAACATCCCTAGTGACTTGCATAATGCCAGCATACTGTAGGTGCTCCATAAGTGAACAAATGAAAAACCACATGATGAAGGCCAAAGTGCTGACTGAATGTCTTAGCTTGAGCTGCTATAACAAAGTACCCCAGACTCGGTGGCTTATAAATAACAAACATGTACTTCTCCCAGTTCTGGAGGCTGGAAGTCCAAGATCAAGGCGCCAGTAGATTTGATGTCTGGTGAGGACCCACTTCCTGGTTCATAGATGGCCGTCTTCTTGCTGTGTCCTCACATGGTGGAAGGGCGGAGGGAGCTCTCTGGGGTCTCTTTCATAAGGACACTAATCCCACTTAAGAGGGTTCCCACCTCACGACCTGATCACCTCCCAATGGCCCCATCTCCGAACACAATCACATGAAGTGTTAGGTTTCAACATGTGAATTCTGGGGGGACACAAACATTCAGACCATAGCACAACTGTCTGCCTTTGAGCAGGCGGGGGCAGAGCCTCAGTTTACAAAACACACCCATGAGTTGGAGAATTTTACTTAGAAGGGGCTGGGTGTTTGCAGGCCCTGTCACTGACAAGCCAAGAACAAGTAGCCATAGGGACAAAGGGTCTGCCACGAACTCCTTCAAGCAGTCAGCATCGGCACCTGCCCTTGTTCCCTTCCCCTCTGTCCACGTGTTGTCCTTCCCCATGACAGCCAACACCTCCATTTGGGATGTGAATGCAGGTGCCCTGGCATCCCCAGGGACCACACTCCATGGACCAGACACCACACAGTAGGGTGCAGTGGGCAGTAGCCACCTGGATGGACAGAGCTCTGATGCCAGGAGTCCCCAGACCTGATCTGTCACTCTGGACAGCCATGCATAGCCCCGTACACCCAAAGCTAACATTGACGCACAATCATTAATGGTGCATATATTTTAAGCTATCTTTTGTAGTAGGGGGGCTCGTTTTAGCCAATCTCCCCACAGTTTCTTTCTGTGGCCCTGATATTCACCGGCCCATTCTAGCCCGTTAATGTACACTGTGTAGCCAGTAAGTCTGGAGCCCAGCAAAGCCAGTCATTAGCCTCGTTGGCCTGGAGCTTATGGGCTCCTCCTCGTTAGCTGTGTTCATCAGACCAGGTGTGAATCCCAGCTCATTTGTAATTGTTGGCATCAAAGTCAGCAGTGTGGAAAGCCACTAGATGCGCATCATCGATCTATACCTGGGCAGGGTCTGTTGGTCTTGGGACTTGACATCTCCACCCACAAAATCACGCAGACTTCTGTGGTATAGGGTGGGCAGTCTGTGTCCAGGAGTGGAAACTGCCACCCAAGTTGCAGAAAAAGTATCTAATGAGCATTGCTCTAAAAACAGGGGTGTGTGAAATACTGCAACCCACGTGCAGCTTGTAGACCATAGGGAGTTAACTGTGCCAAAGGGGACTTCACAGTGGTGTAGAGAAGTGGGGCTGGGACCCACACTTGAGAACCAGGCAAAGCTTGTTGATGATTCACATATGACACAATGCAATTAGGTTCTCTTAGAGAGCACATGTGTTAATCCTCAGGGATCCTGAAATCAAGGGCAGGGAGAAATGATCCTCTAAACCCCACTCCCTCCAAAGGTGGGTTTGTGTGTCTATGGATGTGTGTGTATACACACTGTGTGTTGTACGTGTGCATGTATACCTTGATCAGAGATGTAGTGTTGGATAGACAAAAACTACCTGACCTTAGAGATACATTTTCTCCTCCTTAGAAAATATATGTAACCTCCAAATTCTGGAAATGATCATTAGACATAGGAAGTATGATAAATAGAGAAAACAGAACTTGGAATACATTTATAGTTCCTTTAAAAAACAAACAAACAAGGCTTCATATGGCTCACCTTCTCAAACTTACCTTCACGTAAGGATGCCCACCAAAGTCTATAAATGTGTGGCAACTAGACTCTAAGGTGACCCCAGCGACCCTTGCTCTCTGATGTTGGTACTCTCGTGTAATCCCCTCACCTTGACCTGTCCAACAGGATCTGGCAAAGGTGCTAGGATGTTGCTACTGTGAGACATTATGTGCTAGAAGGTTCTCTAGGTGGGACACAGACTCACTCTAGAGTCTAGTCTCCTTGTTGGCTTTGAAGGAATAAAGATCACGTTGGGAGGCCCAATGGCAAGGAGCTGAGGTGTCCTCTAGTTGCTGAGGACAGCCTCCATTTGAGGCCAGGAAGAAGCTGGGGCCCTCCTTTCTAGAACCACAGGGAAACAAATTCTGCTGACATCCTGAGTGAACTTGTGAGCAGCTCCTTCCCCAGTCCAGCCTCCAGATGAGCACCCAGCCCTGGCTGACACTTCGATTGCAGCCCTGCAGAGGACCCGCCAAGCCTTGCCCAGACTCCTGACCCACAAAATCTTCTGAGAAAATAAAAGTGTGTTGTTTTAAGCCATGTCACTTCTGATAATTTTTCATGCAGCGATAGAAAACGAATACGCTATCATAATTTAAAATCTGTTAGAAGAACTGGATCATTAAAGAAATTTTGAGTTAAGTCCCCTTGTGAACTGAAAATCTCCTGGCCTCGCCCATGTATCTTTTTTGGAAATCAAAATTTTCAAATATTCACTTTTCTTAAGCAAAATGTTCTTTTCCATCAGTGGTGTCTATTTCTCATGGGGCTCTGAAATGGCCTTAAAAACCATATTTATACATCTAAGATTCATGCAGAATATAATTTCTTCCTGTTATATTTGTGGAACTTGTGCAGAACACAATTTATTCCCAAATGAACTACACAGTTCTACTATAAAGAAAATGGACTGGAATGTTTTGAACAAAGCCATCCTTGCATAATTATGGATGGATGGAAAGAAGGAAGGAGGGAGGGAGGAGGAGAGGACAGGAGCAAAGAAAGGAGACAGCTTCTACCCTAGAGCATGTGAGAACTTAACACCAGTCTGCAGAGCTATGAATACACAGCAGACAGGAAAACAACATTTAACATTTTTAAGTCACTAATTCTTTTCCTCTATTTTAAGTTCAAGAATAGCATGTCTAGAGATTTTCTGCAAAGCATGTAGGCGCTTATGAACAATTACGTAACCCCTGGTTTGTTTGTATGTCTCTCTACCTTCTGCAGCATTATCTAATGTGAAAACTAAATTGAGAAAACCAACTAAATTAAAGCTAATCAGAGCTTCATCGTGGCACACAGCACGGCAGATAATATTCCAGTGCTCCATACAATTAAATTCTTCAATTATTCTAAGTGTTATTATGCTAATTTAAAGGCTAGGATTATTAGAAAAATGTATAAAGAATTATGTTCAGTTACAGCATTTTATTTATGTGATTTCACGTTAGATTATTTAAGGTATGGAAATTATAAGAGTTATCAGTATGTGACTTCAGCCTGTCCCACTGGGGCAATCCGCAGAGCTGACAGGGAAATTTGTCCCATTTTACCCTCCTGAGGGGGTAATCTCACAGCTAGAAGGATGGCCTGTGAGATTCCCTGTTAGAGAGCTAGTAATGTATGCAGTGGGCTGTCCCCAGGCAGTGCTTAGCGCCAGAGAGGCGCTGTCCCCAGAGGAGCATGCTTGTCTTTGTGTGGGATCACCGTGGTTTGCATACTCTCCTGCATTTAAAAGAAATAGAAGAGCGAGGAGGTTGGAGAAGGGCTAACTGAGCCTTAGGGACACCCACATGTGCCTGGAGAAACTCCTGCCCTCCCACGGCCTCCATGAATGGGACTTTTTTGTTTTTTTGTAGGAAAAATGTCTCAAGAACTGTTGGGCTTTATAATATACAGGGAATTTTCCACCAAATTCATACCCTTTATTTCTTTACTTTTCCCTGTTTGTTCAATGTTCTGCTCCTTTTCTTGAATCACCTTCTGCCTACTCAGTTCTCCTGCCTCCCTCCCTCCCTTCCTTTCCTCCTCTCTCCTCTCCCCTCCCCTTTCCCACCCTCCCTCTTCCTTCTCTCCCTCCTCCTCCTCTCTCCTCCTTCTCCCCCTCCCTCCTCCCTCTCTCCCTCTCTCTCTCTGTCTTTCCCTCTCTTTCTTTTTCTCACTTTACTCCCCTTTCTTTCTTATCTTTTTCTCACTTTTCTCTCCATCCTTTGGTCCCATTATGATACCCTACTTTTTTTACTTTTATCTATTTTCTTTAATCTTCCTTTCAGCAATAAATATAACATTTATCTTCAAAAGTTTTGAAACTTGGGAGAAAACACACACACACACAGGCCACAACCTTCATTCACCTCCAGCGCCCCAGCCTGGACCCCGACCTCCACCCTCACCTGTGCTCACTCTGAACAATGCACAGTGCCTCCAGCAGTCCCACCCAGAACATAAGCGTGGGCACGCAGGAGGGGCGGCCAGCTGGGAGCCGCCCTCCATCCTCAGTCAAGGCCTGTGTCTCCTCCCCGCCCTCAGCACTCCCCACAGCACGAACCAGGCGCCCTCAATGACACCCATCCCCAAATGCCCAGATCCCAACCCGCTCCCAGGACACAGAGCCTATGCAAAGGTCTCCAAGCAGCCAGGTTATCAGGATGTCGGAGGGAGGAAGGGACCCAATGCTTCAGTCCTGCCTGCAGAGCTGTGTGAAGTGAGTGGAGCGGTCCTGTCCTCTGGAGACCCCTACTTCACAACCCCACTGAATCTGCTCATGGCCAACTCTACAAACCCAGGAATTAACTGCAGTGGTGTCTGTGCAGATGCTCCCTGCAGCCATCTAAGGACAGGGAGAGAAATCACCTGAGGGACCCTCATGCTGAAATCAGAACCCCACTGTTGTGGGTGCCAGGGTCACCTTCCCTAGGCTGCCCCCAGACCATGACTGGTGTAGTGGGGACAATAAGGCAGACTCAATCTTGGGAGATTGGTCGACTGCCTCCTTGGACCAGTTTAGACCTTAACTGGGATGTGACCATCAACCTTCCCTCCCTCCCTCCCTCCCTCCTTCATTTGGCGTCAGACTTGCATCTCCATTGGTTGGTAGCTCGTTAGGCGTTCCTGATCCCTTCCTATTTTCATTTACATGAGAATTTCCCCTAATAAAACCCCAGCACATGTAGTCCACTTTGGCATCTGCTTCTCAGAAGCCCTTGTCTAACACAATTGTCATTGTGCTGGGTGAGCCGGACACTCCAGACCTTTAAGAACTGGACAAGGTACTTTGAGCTCCTGCCTTTCTCATCTGAGGCCCAAACCTGCACCAGGAAGAAGATCATCTATTTGAAGCATGATCTAACAGAGATCTCCGTGTAGATTCGAGAGGTAGCTACAGACTCACAGTGCGCTTCTCTGAGCAGATACAACAGATTCTCAGAGGAAGTGGCATTTCGCATTTTTTACCTCCAGGGGAACATTTGCTCTGAATTATAAACCATCTCTGGTTAAATAAAAAGTTCTGTGAAGTGACACTTACTAAAGCTCCAGGATTTAAATGATCACTGTTTTGTCACTGCTTCTGTGTTTTAGCCACATCGCTATTAGAATGTCCAGAAAATTAGCACAACTTGACCCAGAGGCTCCTGGAAGAGGCAGGAAAGGAGCGAAGGTGGCTGAGGGAAGAAGTGAGATGAGTCAGAGCACCACCTGACTTCCCCTCCCTGAGTGGAAGCATTGAGTGTAAACAGGACAGGTTCTCTGGGCACAAGTGTGTGCACACGCCTGCATCTCCCGAGACCGCATTAGAGAATCAGGGGAGGGCTGATGCCTCGTGAGGTTACTGCCAATGCTGAACAAGAGAAATGACTGCTAGTTAACAAGCAGCCTTTGGGAACAGGTGGTTTCCAAAAACCCTGTGAAGAGACCCCGAAAGGTGAGGTGAGGCTGGGCCATGATGGAGAGGGCAGACTCACCTGCAGATGATGGACGGGAGAGGGGATGGGGCAGGGAGCAGAAACCTCATGACACAGCAGGCACCTGCCAAGTCCAGAAGGAATGGCTCTCTGGGCCATCTCAAAGGAAGGTTCTGGAGACCTATACTGCAAGGGCAAACAGAGCAATGGGCAACCCAGGGCAAGACAGCCTGGCTTTGGGAATGAGTGTGCTGAGGAGGAGAGGGAGCGCCTCTGATCCTCTCTCTTCCCCGCAGGCTCCCCTGGGAGCTGAGCTACAAGGACCACAGCAGCTTCCAGAGCCAGCTCACTGTGGCCGCCCCAGTGGTCCCAGACAGGACTGCTGGTTCCTCAAGGGGACAGGCCACAGGCTTGCCAGAGGAAATGCTCCAGGATCCACCAAGGCAGCCGCTGCCCTGCATCCTTCCCAGGAAGAATCAGCCCTATGTCTGCGGAAAGGGCAGGCTGGTCTCTCCACTTTCAAGGAAGGTCAAGAATTTTGAATGTGCAAAGAGATCCAACTGGGTAAAGGGGCACTGATGTCAAATATTTTAAGGTTGAAGGAATATGTCAGAATACAGACCTTCCTGGACTTATGATGGGGTCACATCTGATAAACACATCCTAAGTTGAAAATATCATAAGTGAAAATGCATGTAATACAACTAATCTATGGAACATCTTAGCTTAACCTACCTTAAACGTGCTCAGAATGCTGACATTAGCCTACAGTTGGGCAAAATCATCTAAAATAAAGCCTATTTTATAATAAAGTGTTGAATATCTCATATAATTTGTTGAATATTGTATGGAAAGTGAATACAGAATGGCTGTGTGGGCACAGCATGGCTGTAAGTGTGTAGGTTGTTCACCCTCGTGATCGCATGGCTGACCGGGAGCTGTGGCAGCTGCTGCTGCCGGCATCACGAGAGAGGATCATACCGTATATCGCTGTCCTGGGAAAAGATCAAAATTCAAAATTCGAGGTACGGCTTCTACTGAATGCATATGGCTTTTGAACAATCCTAAAGTTGAAAAATAGTAAGTCGAACCATTGTAATTCAGGGACCATCTGTAGAAGCAACAGTAAGACTGCACTATTAGAGCCACGGAGAAAGTAAGAGATTCTTCTTCTGTTGGTGGATTTAGAAAAGCAGAACAAACACACAGGACGTGAACCACTAAGGAAGAGTCTTGTGTGTATACAATAGACCACGAGGAAACTCACCCACACTCGCTCATCCATTCTGTCAACACTTCCTGAGTGCTTCCTACCTTCCAAGCAGGCCAGGGTATAAAGAATGACAAGACACACACCCTGCTCTCCACGAGGTCACCGAGAGACAGAGCCGTGCATGGTGACTTTGGGAGGGTGGGGCAGGACAGTGATGGAGATATGGAGATACACAAGGGCACTGTGGGACACTGCTGGCAGGTGCTAAGCACCTTATGGCTGCCAGTAATTTCCCAAATGGGATAAGGGAGTCTGCTTGCACCTGGAAGTTGTGTTGAAAATGCGACTGGTGCTGTACCAAGACCCATGGCAACCATGCTACCACCCACTGAGGCACATGGGAACAAGTGCTACTCAGGGGAGAAACTCCCAGGACCAAATAAGTAGACATACAAGAGAGATGAATTTAAGACCTATATTTGGATTCTGTTTTGCATTCTTTATTTTGAGTGATGGTGATAAATTTGAGCACATAAACCAGCAGCAGATAATTCAAACGTATAGTGGTTGGGATTCTATGATGCAATGTACAAAGCAGTAAAAAGGGGCGTTTGATTTCCATTCTGGGAAAGAGAAGCTCTTAAGGACTCTAACAGGTTCCTTTGGCTATGTGGTGGCTGCCATGTGGAAGAGGGAGCATCCTTGAGCTGTGATTTTGCAGACTCAGACCTCAGTGGAAGGGGCAGAAGTTACGGGGGTTGGATTATGTGATCTATGAGGTGAGGAAGCTCCCAGCACATGAATCTCAGGACTCGGCTCAAACACATTTAGAGTTAGGGTAGGGTTAGAAATGGAAGGGTGGGGGGTAGACCCTTGGGAGGTACCAATGCCATCGAATGGTGAGGTTGGATGAGATGACAACTAAGCTTCTTCCTAAATTTCTGCATTCTATTTTCAGTACATTAACTCCAGTAAGATTTGCACAATGCCTCCTCATAGCGTGCTTGTTCTGTCCGAGAGAACTAATTTTGCAAACTTGAGCTAGAACCTGGGAAGCCAAATTTCTTCTTCTTGACGTAAGTATGCTTAACCTGGTTATGGACATGTTCATTAATAGCAACACAGAAATTAGCATTTATGGAAACATTCCACACTCACCAAATCTTTTACTAAACTAAAAGAACTTCTTCATTTTAGTTTCTGATAGATGTGTTGAATAAGGAGTCAATAATTTTATTTTATGAGTTTATGTTGGACTTGAGAAAACTGTGCATGCTGCAATATGCATTGTCCCTTGATGTGAGAGGAAATGGGTTAAATTGTGACCAGCGAGTGGAGCACAGAGCCTTCATCCTCACCACCCGATCCCGGCTCTGTGCGGCCAAATCTGAATGTACTCCGACTCTCTGAGGCTCAGGAGCCATTTATATCCACGCTTAGTGTAGTTTTATTACTTTATTTTTAAAGAGACTGGTTGATTACTTTTCTAAGAAATTGAACAAAAAAGACCTTCTGTGAGGTTTTTGCCAGCTCAAGCTCCATGGAACTCAACAGGGTCTAGTCCTTCCCGAGGAGGTCCAGGGCCCCTGTTGGGTTCGAGGTTCGCCTGAGAAGTCCTGATTACTACCCCTAATGGAGAGAGGACCATGAAAGCGTGCCCAAAAAAGTCATAAATCTGACCCTTAGCTGCAGCATCAGCAGAAAATCGGAGTTGAGAGGGCCAGAGAAGTGATTTACGCTCCTGCAAGAAGAGCGGTTCCATCTGCACGAGGCCGTTTTCTGGGCACACAACTCCAACTGTGTCAACAGCCAGCATGATGGCAGCCTGTGGGGCATGGAGTCCACCCAGCGAACTGCATTGTGGTCAAATGGGATAAGTCACAGGGATCCACAGAGACCACCTACATGGAGGGCTGGAGATTCTGTCTAGTTCTTACAAATTGCTAGAGTGTACTGTGCCCTTACTGTGTGCTCTGCTTCAGATGAATGATCTCAGGGGACCCCCACATGGGCTGTCAGACAAAGCACAGGATGCCCAGTGAGACTGGAATTTCAGATAATCAACGGGTGATGGCTTAGTGTGTCCCAAATATTGCGAGGGACATACTTGTACTAAAAATTATCTACTGTTTATCAGCATTTGCAATTGAACTGAGAGTTCTATAGTTTCGTTTGCCACATCTGGGAATTCTATGCTTGGATATGTTTCCCACTTATTACCAGTCCTGTCTGCTTTGCTCGTGAGCCCCATTCACCTGAGATACTGTCCTAACTTGTATTAAATTCCAACACTTTGCACACCAGTTAGCCCAAAGCAAAATGTTTACAACATTTTATAAAATTTGAAAGTGCATGACACACTAAAAGATGCTCTTACATCTTCTGTGGGTGGGTGTATTAGTTTGTTGGGGCCGCCATATCATGGACCCTGATGAACAGGATGGCTTAAATGCAGAAACGCATGGTCTTGCAGACCTAGAGGCCAGCAGGTCCAGACCAAGGTGTCGGCAGGGCTGGGTCCTTCTGAGGCTGTGAGGAGAATCTGCTTCTTGCCTCTCTCCCAGCTTCGGGTGGTTTACCAGCAATATGTGACAATCTTTGGCTTGTAAACCTATCACCTCAATCTCTGTCTTCATCCTCACATGGCGTTCTCCCTGTGAGCATGTCTGTGTCCAAATTTCCCCTTTTTATAAAGACACCAGTCATTAGATTAGGGTCCACCCTAATGACTTCATTTTAAGTTGCTTGCAACTGCAAAGACCCTATTTCCAAATAAGGTCACATTCTGAGCTACTGGGGGCTAGGGCTTCAACGTATGAATATTTATGGAACACAGTTCAACCCAGAACAGTGGGCTGGTTATACTTTTTTGGGCGATGGGCAGTAAAGACATCCTCATCATGCACTAAGGAACATGAACTTTCTCAGCATATTCTCTCCAGACTCAGGAGGGTGGGTATTTTGCTCAAGATGAACTATTGATAAATAGTCTTTAAAAATGGAAGTGCTCCCTAGGAATGAAGTGTATGCTTCACGCTGTTTTACTCACTGTTCAGCAATCTCATATTCTCTTGGTTGTTCTTGGAAGTTACTGGAAATGCTCAGAGTGGGAGAAAGAGCCTGCATGTCTGGCCCAGGGCCCTTCCCTACCCCACGTGGGGCGGCCATGGAGCCAGACACTGGGCCCACATGGAAGGCAGTCTGCAGCCGGGTCCTCACTTTGAGACAATCTCTCACGCACCTTTGTCCACATCAAGTGAGTCCAGGAAGCAAAGGATACACACCGTGGCCACAGGCCTGTGATCCCTGATGGACAGCTCAATCGAGCATGTGACAGAAGATGACATATTTAAAAACGGTGTGTCTCAAAGATGATCCATTGCCAAGAAAATGATATTGGAGAAGAGAAGGAAGCTCCATAACGCGATCCAAACCTCTGTTTCAGTCTCATCCTCCAAATCAAGTCAGCGGTCTAGTCAGAACAGAAATTGAGCTGACCAAGCGGAGGAAGGAGAGTCTTTATTTCACACAGTTTTACAAGTGACGTGACAACCCAGCCCGTTGGCCGGGGCAGCCTGGCCCCAGATGCACATGCACCTGCATGTCCATTTCTCCTGGCTAAGCCCCACCTGCGGGCCAGGTCGGCCCCCAGCCTTAGAAGGGCAGTACAACTGAGGGATACAGCAGTGTCTTCATTGTGGAAAACCCTTGTGTTGATATTTGCATGTTTCCCCCATAAAAAATGTGAGCAGTCCTGATAGAAACAAGAAAAAGATGCTTTGAAACCTAATTCCTTTTCTTTAACTCAGCAAGTGCAGGCGGCGTCTCAGAAGCTGGTTTGAAGGTGGGCAGCTTTGCTCGCCGTGTGATGCAGTGTGAGTGTTCTCGCCTTCATCTAAAGTGAGAACAGAGTCCTTGTTCCACTTCTCTGAACTCGCACGAGGTTGGCCGTGAGCTGCTGTTCTTCTGGTCTTATGTCTCTGATGTTCTGAGAATGAGCAGGGGAATCAGGGTCAGCCAGAATTCTCCATGTTTCCTACAAAGATGATTGCACCAGCTGTTGAAAAGTGCCAACTTAAGGCTCTTCGTATAGAGTGTTGCGCTCCCTGCTCACAAGTCAGAGGGGAGATGGAGTGACAGTCCCCATTCTGCAGATGAATCGAGACGAGGGGCCCCAGATCGGCCCTCAGTCCCCGCTCCTGGGGGAGGGAGGATTCTCAGGCCTGTGACTACCCACTGTTATCCCAGACGCAGCACTGGCCTGGGCACTGTGGTTTGGGTGGGTGACATGTGAATAACCCCCACCCACGGGAGACTCTGTTAGGGTGAAGACACAGGACATACCGGCCTGAATCGCCTGTGTGGGGGGAAGTCACTCCTCAGAGCCTGATGCCCAGCTCACTTCCTGCTCTGCCGTAGACTCTAACGCCCCTGCAGAGGGGTCATTCGTCTCTTCTGAGACACCTGACTTGCAAACTGAAAAGCCTCCTGGCATCCTATACAGGCTTGGGTTGCCAGTCACAGATGCGGAGACAAGGATTCGTGCTCGAGATGTGACCCCCACGAGAACACGCCCAGGAGGGCGTGGCGGGGGAAGCTGGGAAGTGAGTGAGGCCAGTCTGGGGGTGCTAATGAGCAGGTTATCACCGAGAGCCCCCCAGGAGCAGGGAGATGAGGAGACTGTCTACTGTTGTGAGCTGAATTTTATCCTCAAAAAAGATACATTCAAGTTGTAACCCCTGGCACTGTGACTATGAGTTTGTTTGGAAATAGAGTCTTTGCAGATATAATTAGTCAAGATGAGATCATGCTGGATTAAGGGGGGCCCTAAACACATATGGCTGGTGTCCTTGTAAGAATTAGAGAGGAGACATACAGACCCAGAGGAGAGCCTAGAGTGATGTAGCCACAAGTGAAGGATTGCTGGCAACTCCTACAGCTGGGCCAGCAAGGATCCCCCCAGAGAGCCTTCAGAGAGAGCGCAGCCCTGGTGACACCCTAATTTCTGACTTCTGGCCTCCAGAACTTGAAAGAATAAATTTCTGTTGTTTTAAGCCCCCCAGTTTGTGGCATTGTGACGGTAGCCACAGGAGACAACAAAACCACCAAGTCCTGTCTGTCAGAGGTTCAGGGCCTCTCCTGGGCTCTCTCCTCCAGGCAGTGCATCCATTCCTGGATGCAGGGAGCTGCTCCAAGGCCAGAGGGAGCCCTCCGGACAGGCAGAGGTGACTGAGGGGAGCAGTGGGAGTGTGCATGGATGGGGAGCACCAAGGGGACCAAGAGGCCTTCACCGCATCTGTGACAGGACTCTCACTTGTAGAAGTCTGTGGCTGCCCAATTGCACCTATGCTCACGTCTGTCTGGTCGTTGACACCAGACCCACTCAAATGAGTGTGCAGCTCGCAGCAGCCTCCTAAATACCACCATGTTCTGACCCCCAAATTAAAACTCAACTTGATCAGCTCATCCCTTCATTCGGTTGGGGAATCCTGACTGAGGGTCTGCCACGTGTCTTGCCCTGTGTTAGAGGCCGGGGTTACAGTGACGTACAGACAAAAACGCCCAGCTCTCATGGAACACGGAGCTTAACAAGAAAGGCAGAGAAAGGATTTCTGTCCAAAAATCAAACATCCTGAAAGGACAAAAACGGCCCCTTGGACACTATTGGGAGGATACCTCATCGTCTCTGAGGGTAAAGTTCAGTAAATAGCAGAAGGATGTTGAGCCGTGGCTTACTCCTCGGAGAGTGTGTGCATTCCAAGGTGACTACTTTAAGGGGAATAAAATTCAAGTGGAAATACAAATTCTGGAGAATTTATTACAGGGTCAATTCTGCCACTTTGTGGTGTCACCTCATCTTGTATATCTGAGACCCTACTGAGACTGTCCCTTAGCTGCGAGGTCCCCAGGGATCAGTTTCTTTTTCCCATTATTCCTCAGGTCCAATCAAACGTGGCATGTCCCCTGGTGAAGCCCAAACCTGCTTGTCCCCTTTCTCCTGATACAGAACGGTGGCCTCCCTCGGGCCCAGGGCACACCTGCTGGGAGCCCAACCGGTCACACGGGCTTCTTCGTTCTTCAGCGTCCCCTTGGCCCTCCAACATCTCCCCCATCCCTCTCCTCCTCGTCGAGGATTTGCCGCATTGTACCGAGCCCTCCTGTTTTCTCCTTTAAGACAAGTTCTTAAAATATTGATCCTTTTAAGACTAGGAAACACTCAAATACCGTGGCCGTACAGTGCTTTAACAGTGTAACCCTCAACTGTGGACAGCACAGCTGGTTGTCATTGCCCCGGATACTGTTTTGGTCATCAAACAGGGAGGTTTTTGGCTGTTCCTCTGAGAGGTCTTGTTGCCAACACTCGGTGTTGAGGAGTCCTCTTGGCTAACGGAGCCTACAGTCCACGCTCATCCACGCGTCTACACTGTGGTCCCTTCATGTCTATTCTCCTCTGCCTCTGCTCAGGCCGTCACCTAAAGTTTAAACAAGAATGACCGGGACTCTGTTGAGAAGACACTCTGTGTTGGTGCATGTGTTGAGCAGATCCGTCCAGACCCACACACAGGGTGTTGTCACCCCGGCTTTCAGGCAGGCGTGGGGGGCGTTAGCTCAAGGCAGTGTGACCAGCACTTCTTGGGTCCTCTCCGCCCTTTCTCTCTCCCTTCCCCCGCATGATCATAAATACAGGCCCACTTCCGTGGTCCAGGATTGCATTTCCTTCTCAAACCCACGTGGAGCTCTTTCTCCTTCGTCCACCCACACTTGGCCAGAATCGCCGAGAAGCCCTTTTCTCCACTCAGGGATTGTATGAGGAGGCCTGGGGTAGGCCAGCCTGGGAAGCTGCCCGTCCTGTAGATGCAGAGCTGGCACGCTTGAGATTGGGCACAGTTGGGCAGCTGTGTGCTGCACCCACTGGCCACCGTTCCACGGTCGCCACAAACACTCTCTGCCCTGCAAGGGAACCTCGGCTTGTCCCCTGGATGCCGCAAATCCCTGGAGGATGGTGATGCACATTCTCTTCCCTTCCTCTCCCTGCTCCAGCTGCCCCTGTAGGCCAAGCAGGTGCCTGGAGAGCTAGAAATTTCTGTGGTCATCTGTGAGCCCTGCAGACACCTGTATGGTGTGTCTGCCTCTCTACACAGATAACAAGAGTTGTCAATAACCAAACTTAAAATGGGTCACTGAAGCTTCACCCTAACATCACTGAAGCATCTGGCATCCTGGTAGTCCGCTCTGATGGAATAAGGGAGGGACAGAGCAAGGCCGCAGATCTAAGGCCTCGCCTCATTGGCAGTGTGACTTTGGGAAAGCCACTCAGCCTCTCTGTTACACAGGACCTGGGTTTCTTATAGAATAAGACCAATAATTATGCTTTTAACGTGGAATTATTGAGTGGACTAAATGAACAGCACACATGTGCGTGAATTTATAAATAGCAACATGTTGTGAACATTCATTTTTATTAAATTGTGATAATTACTATTTTTCATTTTTTTTACAATTATTTTCTTAGAGCTAAATAAATGTTATAGCAAGTATTGCTGCCTGTCCAGACGGGAGAGATGTGCCTCTCCTGTTCCATCGCCGAACTTCCATTAACCACTGCAGAGAGGAAAGAAAGGCCGAGCACCACATCTGAAAACCGGCAACGTCTGAATCCTGCGGCCAAGTCCGGGTCATTCTGAGTCTTGGTTCTGGCTTCTGCAGAGGTTTCAGGTCCTAAAGGATAGGAAGCTCGGCCACCCTCAGCCCAGCAGTTACTGCATCTTCCTAAGGGGGAGGAGATGACAAGCTCAATGTGGCCGAAAGCAGCAGGCCCAGCACCCCTTCCTCCAAATAGAGCATCACTGACTAGCTGCTAGATGCAGAAATTAAATAAAAATGACACCCCTGGAAGAACACATCTCCAAATAGGGCGACCCTCTGGGAGGGATCTCCTCCAACCCCACGACGCTAAAGGCTTGTGCGCCAGCCACGTGGAAGCTTTCCTGTGAACGCCCTCTGACGTCTCAGAGCCAGATAGCCAAAGGCGGTGACATTCGAGCAGTGTGTCCTCTGCCGGCTCAGCCAGCTGGGTAGTGCACACCACGAGGGCTTATCCATGTTAACATAAACCCTCATTAGTGGGGATTAGGAGAGAAACAGTGACAAACAGGATGGACACTAACCCTCAGAGGGTCCCAGACAGACGCCACACACTAATTATCCTTTTAAATGCCTTGAAGATGCCGAGCCTGAGCGTCAGCCTGTGAGCAGGGGAGGCACCAGCAGTCGTGTTTTACATACCGCAACCTGTTTGTATTTTGCAACAGTTTTATGTTCGGTGCGCACACACACTCTCACAAACACACACACACACACACACACACACCCTGGATACACAGACATCAATGGGGACGTGCAACAGGGATGTGTATCTTCCACAGAAGCCCTGAAGTCCACTTCTAAGCCCCCTCAGAGGACACAGAGGTGTCGAGGACACTCTGAGGACCAGAGAGGCTGCAGGCTGGATCTTGACGGGACTCCACTTTGGTTCCATTTTGGTTCTAAATGAAAATGCATTTTCTAAAGCACAATGAGATTTTCCAACCTCTTTAAAGCCACATTGCATTGATTCAAAAGGCTAATGTCATTGTGACCTACTATGTGAATAAACGAGTTTGTGTTGCTCTCACTCACGTCTCCCCTGAGGAGGAAGTCCCTCTGGTTGGCTCACCACCCAGGCTGGACACCATTGCTGCTGCGTGGTGGGCACATCGCCTGAGGCAGTTCCTTACTTCTCTCCACCTCCCACCCCCTCATCTCCTGGAAACACTCCCTCCTTTCCTGACCTCTGAAATGCACTGACTCTTGGGCCCACCTCTGGAGTCTTAGCTGGCAGGTCTGAGGTGTGGCCCGGGAATTTGGATCTTTAAACTTCCCCCTGGGTTGCTCTACTCTGGAAGAATTGAGAACGTCGCCTTAATCTCTGCTGTTCATCTCTGTTATTGAGGGGCCCAAGACTGAGGCCTAGGGACCAGCCCCAGAGTGGTGTCCCAGACAGTCTGAGAGCAAACACAGATGGCAAGGTTCTGTACAGTGCTCCACGGACCAGCGGAGGGAAGGCCAAGAGGTGCAAACGCCTTCCTAGATTTCCAGATGGGAGTCTTCAAGCCAAGTATGAACTTGCCAAGAAGAGGATTCTGAGGATTCTCATTCTGAGAAGTGGCAGTGGTCAGTGTGGCCAGAGGACCATGTGTGTGTGCACATGTGCATGTGTGAATGCATGACTGTGAGAACGTGTGAGTGTGTGTGAGTATGAGTGTATGTAAATGAGTTGGGTGTGCATGTGTGTATGTGTGCACATGTGAATGTGTGCATGTGAGTGTGTGTTTGGGGAGCCGGCCCATGGACTGATGACGTTCAGCCTCTTTTTGGCTTAGGAGGACTTTGAGGCAAACACCACCATTTACGCAGCAACATGCGGAGATGGTGAGGCACCAAGCTCCAGCCGCTGTCAAAATGCACATCACCTTTGACAGTATTCAACCTGTCATGCGTGTTGGGAGCTCCAGGATGTGTCCCAGACATCACCATGAGGTGGAGAGTCACCTGGGTGTCTCTGTAAATGGATAGTGCGTTTGTTCCTAAGAACTCGAGCACTGAGGCCTCAAGAGACTGGGTGCCAACAGTCCATGTGTGAGGCGGGGACGTGCCTAGAATTTGCCATCAGGGAAAAGGGTGACCACATATCCTGTGTTCTTAGAAAATCCCTCGCAGCCCTCGGGAATCAGTGCTGTTGTCGTCTTCATTGGACCAAAGAGGGCACGGAGCCCAGGGCTGCTGTGTACACGCCCACAAGTGCAGGAGCAGAGATGTCCATCCCAGTGTCTGGTCCCAGTGTGTGCACACCTCGGCATGAACTGGGCTCTCTCCTCCCTGTTAGTGGAAGGGGGTGAGCATCTTTGCTGATTTATTACTAGCAGCAATCCATCTCTTCATCACCCATAATATGTTTATGGAAGGGGGGCTGACAAGAGATAAATCTGTCAATAAACCTATTGAAATTTGTGAAGAAAAACAGACCAACCCCTCCACGAGAGCTGTCTTTTACGGGTCCAGCGGTCATCTCTGGACGTACAGTAGATTCACCTAGAGAGTTAAAAGAACATTCTAATCCCTGGCTCTCCACCAGACAAACGTCGTCAGAACTTCTGTGGCTGGGTCCCATCATCAGTTTGTCTCTAAGTTCCTGGGCGGTTCTGATACACAGCCCGATGGAGAACCACTGGACTAGCTTTGTAGGTCCTGTTTGTGATCATCCCACACATCAACCACCCCACTGGTGGCACCTAAACCTCATGTCTTGCTGTGCATTAGGACAGCTCCCTATGCCTTCACCCTCGCAAGACCCCTACGGTGCAGGAAACAAGCCCATCTCTGCCTCAGTTTTGCTGATTTAGAGAAACATATGGTTAAAATTACTCCAGCAATGTTGTGATGCACTGTAGTTTATTTTCCGGAGAGAATTGATGCTAATCATTTGATAAATACCTTTGGTACTCTGTTGATTCATTGATGGTCTTAACATACCATTTAAATTTTTCAGCTACACTTAACTGCATTTTATGAGGGGAATTATATTCCATAACGATATTTGCAAATTTGGGAATTCACAAAGGTCTTAGAATATATCTGTCATGCATATAAAGAGTGTGCCACATCTGAAAAGCTATTGTCTGAGGACAAAACCAAAGAGACAGAGCTTAAGTTGAAAACAAAGAGATGGTATTATTATAAGTCAGAAAGAAAGAGCTTCTGAGGATACTAATTACCAGGCAGAGCCACAGAGAATTGCAGATTCCATTTTGCTGAAATATGTAAAGGTGGTGGGAGGCTGCTCTGGTCTTGGCTTGGACTGGGTGGATGGCCTTTACATGCATGTTTGCAAGGACGTCATTTCTATGGCTGGAAGACAGGGCAGGGCTATGACGTGTAATGGGAATGGCCATTGTTTTCATCCATCATTCGAGTTACCATAAGAGCACATTTTTCAAGGTTAAGGATGTTGTGTAACATCAAAAGAGTTGCATAATACCAGTGTAGACAAAAGGAGCGAAGAGGACTCTGAATGCGACCAGAGCCAGCAACAACCATCACACAACTTCAGTGTGTACTTAGCGATGGGGCAATTTTGATCAAGGAAAAAATCAAATAACTCACCCCTCCACAGACAAGTTAGGTTTTTAGATAATCAGGTGGGGTCATTCACTTCCAACCCTACAGTGCTGCCTCTGCTCCAGGGCCAGCCACACCTGAGCCCTTGTGCAAACCCCTATTGCACCAATGTACATGGCGAATGCATGGACACTCTCTACCAGAACTTTAAAAATACTTCATATCTTTAAACTGTCAATTGCAAAGATGGGTGGCTTTTCAGCCTCATCATATTGGATATAATTTTTGCCCTAGGAACTGAAAACGCTCCTTCACAGGATCAAAGGGTAGTTATGCCGTTTTGCAAGCCTTCCATTAGGTTTCCCATTAAAAATGAATGCTGCTAATAATTTCATTTATATGCATTAGTATTTTGGAAAAAAAATACCTTCACTGAATTTGCCTTGAAATTCAGAATGCTATCAGGAAGCACCATGACGAGTCATAATATCATGGCATTCTCCTGATTTATCTCTATTTCTTGATTGTAATATGTCGTTATTATATGACAAAGTGTTGCCTTAGGAAAAGCACACTTTTTTTTTAAGTTGAGCTCATCTGTTTCTTTTAGTTTCAAGCTTAAACTAATGGGCATTTTTATATCTACACTACAATACTCACAGCACTTTAACGGGTCATTCTTTGGGTGAGTTATTTGTTTAATGCCCAGATAATCAAATTTAGAATGGTGTGGATAAGCATTATTGGTTGATACATTCTGATACTGTGTTTTCCTTCCTATTAGTATATCAGAGTCTCAGTGTACATAAACAATGTGTAGGCTCCCAACGCATATATTTGCCGGTGGTAACACCCGCGTGCCGCCTTTTGCCCGTCATATAATGCCCCTAAAGGCATTGCGGGTTAACAGTGATTTAATCCCCTTATGCATGCATAATATGACAAGCTTTGCATAAATAATAATAAATAATTGGTATGTATAAATAATTTATCATTTATTTTTGCAGTAGAAGTAGAATTCTTAGACATATTTTAAACAAAGAGAACTGCAAACATGATCTCAACCAGGAAAGGGGTTAAGTCTTCTTCAAACACGACTTTCAAAGCTCATATGTGTCCAATGTTTAGTCCTGATTTCTTTCGGAAGTGTTTATTCTATCACTGAAGACTTTGAAGCATGGTGCAAAACACAGAAAACCATAAAAAAATACATTCTAAATTGGAGACTCCTTTTCAAAATAAGCTGAGTAATATCTCCTATTAAGAAATGATGTTTTTTCCTGGGTGTGCAATCAGTCCAAACCTTCACAGTCAAAGACATTATTTGATGTAAAGATTCTACATTTAGTTTGGGAATCATTTCAGATTAAACTTGGGCGTCTAAAACTAGTATTTGCAAAAACATGGAGAAAAAATGATAATAAAATTGAAAACTGATCACTTGTCAATTTCAGAGATAGATGAAGTAGACGGAAGATTGAATCATTGCACAAATAATGGATTACAATATGGCTAAGTTACACTGTGTTCAGATGCCTGCTCCCCTCCCGTGCTGACCAGCATGCAGACGAGATGATGCTGCTGTCCCGGGGGGAGCAGGCACTCCCTGCCTCCCGAGCCCTCCTATTGCACTTCCTGGCTGCTTTCTAAGCTCCCTCTCTAACCGTGTGGCTGGCCCAGAAGTGCCCTCCTGGACACCAGAGCTGGAGAACCACAGCACCGTGCAGCAGGCCCGCATGCCAATGCCTGGCAGGGGCTATCCTGGGCAGATAGGTATATTTTTGACGCATCAAAGATGTGTTTCATGTATCCCAGACTTTCCTTACCTCTCCTTCTTCTCCAATAACATGTACTTTACAGAACACAATTCCCATAAAATTCAATCCAGCGGTCAAAATCAGGTTCAGTGAAAAATGAGTTTCTATGAAAAGAGTTGGGAGGCATGAGCATCCCCAGGGAGACAGCAGACGGCAGGTATATGGGCTCGCAGAGCGGGAGTCGGGGGTGAGCGCAGTCCTTCTCGCCCCCTCGCCCCTCTCCCTGAGCCCCAGACCACCTCCTGGCCCCTGAAACACGTCTACCACCATCTGAGTCCACACGGAAGGCATTCCCCTACATCCTGCTGAAACTTCAAGCAAAGAACAACGTATTTTTCCTACTGGATCTTATAGACAATCTCTTTTGGCCTCAGTTCAGAATAGGTCTCTCTGCATTTAATTAGTAAACATGTGTTTTGGCCCCAGACTGACTTGATGGACCCTGACTCTGCCCTTGATTAGCCTAGTGATTCTGGAGAAGTTATTTTGAGTGCAAATCATACTTCCTCGGCACTAAAGTGGGATACTGTCTACCTTGTAGAAATTGCACAACATTAAATGAATATTGTGTGTCCCGTGCCCAGGCTCTGCCCGGCGGCCTGCGTTCAGCTCCTCTGACTGTCGCGATGGCCTGGTCCCCTGAATCCTGTCTTTGGTTGCTCCCGCCTGCTCCCTGTCTCCTGGACTCCAGACCAGCCCCCTGCCCACCCCGTGGTTCCTCTCACCTATTCCAACTCTGCCTTTCATCCACACACTCTCCACAGCTCTACCCTCCTGTCTGAAGCTTGGAGCTCTCCTGCCAGCATGGGCTTCTTGACCGCCTGTCTTCTCTCATTCACACATTTCGTGTTTAAAACAGTGTACAACTTGCTCGGATCCAGAAAATAATCCTGCTTTTGCATATTGAGAAGAGCAAGTAGAACAAATGTGTGAAAACGTAGCACTTACAGCTTTCCCCTGCCCCCCACCCCGAGGGCAGGGGTGCGTAGGCCGTGCTACTAGGCTCCTCTGCGTCGAGTGGCTGACCCGGCAATGCCAAGAGAGGAGGCAGTGAGTACAGGGGCAGAGGCCCAGGGCAGGGGTGGCAGCCAGAGGAAGGAGGAGATAACTGGGAGGTGGGTGTGGGGACATAAGAAGACAGCGGGGAAAGAGCACACAGTCGGGGCGGGGTGTCCGATCCTGCGGCGAGTGCTGAGAACAGTGTCTGCAGAAGGGGACGGCGCATGGTCTAGAAAAGGATTTTTGGAAATTTTGCTTTCTGTTGCACAATTGAACCCCTGTCTTCCCACCACACCTCCACTCTCCTCTCAGGATCACCTCCTGAGAAAACACTCATGCTTTGCGGTGTTTGCAAGAGACATTTAAAATCGGTAGGCCTAGAAAAAAACCCCGAATTTCAGATTGGTTCTGCAGCTCCAGTGCCAAGCTCTGGACGCCCATGAGAACCTACGATTAGACGTGCGTATAGGGTGAGTGCACCAGTCAGCCTGACCGCCTTCCAGACCTTAGATGTAGACTGAGGACAGTGACCCCAGTGTGACCACAGGGAGGCCAAAGAGGACCGATTATGAGGAGAGAGACGCAGCTGGCAATGGAAAACCCCAAAGGCCGGTTTACATGAGGACATCAGGGCTCCTGGGGGAAAGCGCCTGTAAGACAAGTGAGCAGCTTTCCTTCACAGTGTGTGTTGTGGATGGAGTTGTGTCCGCCAGAAAGACACATCAGAGTCCTAACCACTGTATCTGTGAATGTGACCTTATTTGGAAATAGAGTCTTTGTATAGGTAATAGAGTTCAGGTTGATACTGGATTAGAATGGACCCTAATCCAATGACTGGTGCTATGTAGAGGAGGGAAGTTTGGACACAGAGAGAACACCATGTGACGGTAAAGACACAGAGGGAAGACAGCCACGTGGAGACAGAGGCAGAGATGCTGCCACAGCCCAGGAATGCCACCAACACCAGAAGCTAAGAGAAAGGCCTGGACGAGAGTCTTCCCTGGAGACTCAGAGAGACCCTGGGTCTGCCAACACCTTGGTTTCTGACTTCTGTCCTCCAGAACCGTGAGAGAATACGTTTCTGTTGTTTCTAAATACCCGGTTTGCCGTCATTTGTGGTGGCAGCCCTGGGACACTCACACGGTGTGTATTTCTGAGAAAGAAACAGGCCACGGTTACCCTAAAGTCCTGGCGTGAAGCAGCTCCCCGCCCACGTGGAGCTTTGACTTCCACTTGCCGCTCCAGAGGCTGCTTCCCCTGCGTCGCGTGTGTGCAAACAGCCCATCATTCTGTCAAGAGCCTGGATTCTTCCTTTTAATGGAAGACATTGTTGGTTGATCAGCTGTTGCCAGCACACCTTTTTACAGATTCCCAGACTGAGATGCTCTTTGCAGCCAACACTATTTATTTCCTTTATAGGTTCAGTTGCCCTGAGGAGGGAAGAACATTGGATAAAACTTCAAGAAAGTGTGTTCCAGAGGAATAATGAAACAACCAGATTAAACTTCTCATCAAAGTTGAATTTTCCTGTAATGGCTCTCACAAAAGGACAGTGTGACAGCTCCGTAGGAAGAGGGGACCAAGCCACAGCCACTGCTTTTCAATAGGGCCAGAACCCAAGCGCGCTGGTGACAAGAGTGTCTATTGGTCTCTCTCCGGGAAGCTCTCCTTGTGCCGACACTTAAAGGACCCAGTCCAATCACCGGAGTCATCCCTGACCCCCACACAAGGACCTGAAGCCCTTGAGAGAAAGCATTGTTGACGGATCGGGGCCGCTCCTTCCACTTTGGTGGGATGTGATGCTTCTTCTGGCAGGGGTCACTGAGGCGCAACACCCATCATCACTAACTTATTAGATCTTGAGGCAATTAGCTGAAAACAAACAGAGGAGACAAGCCTGGTATTGAAACATAGAACCCAGAAGAAAATAGCCCGTGGCGGTCCATTATTTCAAAGCTGCTTCAAAGGCGGGGGACGGGCCTCCTGGTGAAGAAAGGAGCATATTGTTTTCATGTAACGTCTATACAGCAGAAGAGCTTCCTGCATTATTTTCCTGCTGATTTGGGTTACCTTCGAGCTTGCCTTGAAATAATAGGTTGGTGGAAAGCACTTTTCAGTTTCCACCCAAACCCAGCATGCCATGCGTAGCATGATTAGCCAAGGATTAAAAATCCAATTAGACTCTCCCTTAACATGAGAAATCAGACGAGGAATTTTGAGAAATGCATTGAAAACCACTTCTTAATATGATTGAGTGTGATAACGTGCTCTAAATAGAAACCGATATCCCAGGGACCCATCGAAGCTTCAGAACAAATTGACTTCCGCCATCTTCAATATAAATGCGTGTTCCTTGCTATTAATTGTATCGATTGAGAACAGTAGATGCGTTTAAATAAATTTCCAGGGGAATGCTGTAATTTGTTCTTTATTTCTGAAAACTCACTCATGTCGGGGGGCATGTGGCACTTAGCAAGCTCATGTTATGGTTAGATCTTGAGGCTTTTGAAAATATGTATAACAACATATATAAAAATCTTAAAAGGAAAGATGATAATTCGCTGTATGCCCCACATAGTTTACTGGGTGAAGTCTGTGGATATGGTAAATATTACGTTACCTAACATGATTTTCCTGGAGTTGCATGTGGTAAATATCACCAATTTTGAGAGGCAAGAGAGTCTTTGATTTTTATCACTAAAAGAAACTAGATTGAGAGATTTTGAATAGTTATGTTACTCCTTTTTTTATTCCTCTCCTATTTAATGCACAATTTGGTTTACGCAGATACATATCATGCAATTGCTTTTTTTATGTCACTCATCTTTTTCAGTCAGAAGAAAATGCATAATTATTTGACCTGCATAGAGCAGTGCTGTGCAAAGCGAACATTTTAAGGCCATCTGTGGATGTGAGCGGGATTCATGAAAACTCTCTTATTTTTAGTATGAAATCTGTGGCATTCACTTGGCAAATAAAATCCAAATAAATATTTTAATTCAAAGAATGAAAATGTGCTTTCCACAAAGACAGACTGGTAAAATTATATCAATATCTAGCCTTTTTTTCCTGCTTTGTGACCTGTTTACGGGGCTGTTCTCTGCAGCCGTTGTTTAAGGAATCCTCCTGAAAAACAGAACAGTGATCCCTGGCTTGCTCTCTCCTCTTTTAATTAGGCTTCTATTTCCCTCTTATAGTCTTTATATGTCTAATAAGAGTCTTTTTGAAAATTTCTGAGCTGGTTTAAAATAGTTTTACCTGTTCTGTGGGCTGGTGCATGGAATGCTACGATTTGGAAAAATTCTTGCCCACAAGAGGTTTCAATTTGTTTGCGTGCCCTCTTGGTATCTGATTTGAGGAGACGATGTGCTGATTTATCTCCAATGCCAGTTCGGCAGCTACAAAGCCTTGTTGAGAAGACCAGACACAGTTCTTTCAGATCAGATGCACTGCTGTTCCCATCTCTGTCTGAGTGTCGGATACCCGGAGGACACTGTCAGAGGAGGCTGCCATGACTCAAGCATCGCTGTTCAGGAGAACCTCTCCAATCTCTCTTCCCCGAGATAAGGGCTGCTGCGGTGCGTTACTCTGTTGCCAGTGACCCAACCCTGTGGTGCTTCCTCATCACTTTCTGATAATCAGTTTTGACAAAAGTGAAAAGAAATGCCTGAAGATTGATTCTACACAAGTTAGATGGGCCCAAACCAACTCATTCTGCTTCATTCTCAAAAGATTGCAATTCATTCTAATGATGAGAGCTTTCTTTTCCCGCAAACAGTGCTGCGTTTCAATGGATAGTGTAGGTGACCATTTAGAAAGTAAAATATACTTTTGTTTTCTCGTATATGAGCAAGATATGTTTCATAAACTCATACATTCTCCAGAAAACACTTCCGAGGCATAGAGCCATGGGAGATTTTGTCCAGCTGGTGAAATGGTGGTAATTCATTCGTCCACTTGCCTCAGTTTTATGGACGAGCAAACTAAAGCCAAGGCAGGTGAGAGGAATTTTCCGGGTCACAGAATGAACCCATGGTTCATTTGTCTTCCTGATTTGTCCTCCAAGGTTCTTTAAATGATGCCCGTTAGCATCCAAACTTGAATCTGCCTATACTTGATTTTTGTAGATCACAATGACGTCAAACGTGGAGGCTCAGAGAGTCCTTATCAAACAACCAGATGGTTCACAGAGTGTCTGGGTGAGACCTGAGTCTGAAGGCAGTTGTGTCATACTCCTTCAGGTCGTGGAGCTGAACTTTGACAAACTGAAGAGGGCTACAGTTCAAGATGATCTTCACTCGCAATGTGGGTACCAACCCCTGGACACATGAGTTTCTCTTTTTCTCTCAGAGTTCTTCCTCGATCGTCCCCCCTAAAAATAAATGTTGTTTTAGAGGTAGAAAGAAAGAGAAAGAGCTTAGTTGTATGGCTGTAGCACTGAAGACGGTTTATAAAGACATAAAAATCTTGTGTGTCACCCTCTGATTGTAAATGGGTGTGAAATGCTCAAGAAAAGCTCCCGTCCTACATTAAGCTTATCTCCTTCCAAAAGCAAATCAGGTTTGACCTTGAAGGAGTCTTGGGGTCCCACTAGTCCAGTCCTCACACTTGGCAGGTGAGACACAGAGACTGAAGCGATGTTCCCAGTACTCATGGCTGCTTGGTCTCCAGATTCCAGGCCAGTGGCTCTCCTGCCTTGCTGCAATGCTGTGATTTTGCCCTACTGCTCCCACCTGCTGGAAGTATGTCCAGATGCACTCTTTAAGGGGGAACATCAAGCAAACAAAACTGAAAATAAAGTGCCTTTCATCCTCTACCAGACACACAGCTGCTCCTTGGGATATTTCAGCTGTAAACTCGCCCTTCATGCTGCACACCCCTCCGGATGGGTTTCCGGAGTGAGTACAGAGAGATGCAAGCACTTCACTGTCGTGGTACTTTTGGCTTAAAAGCCAGATTAATGAGGCTAAGAGAATATGTTTTTTTAACGTGTGCATCGGTCTAAAAGTCTTCAGAGCATGCATGGATCTGGGGTAAGGAAGACCACGGTTATACCTGTGCAATCGCTGTCCTGCTGTATTCTTAACTTCTGAATTCAGCCACAGGAACCAGTCCGATGGCCTAGGTCCTACTTTCCGGAGGGAGCGCTGTGGAGAGCAGAGGAGTTTATCAAAGTCCCTCGGGCTGACTTGTCTAACCGTGAGCTCTGCGAACGAGGGTCTCCTGATGGGAGAGAGCCAGCCCAGCCCAGCCCCTGGGCATGTGCATCCAGTCAGTTACGGGGAGGGCCTCTGCAGGGGCCTGGAGTGCTGGCTGCATGGTATCAAGCACTTTTCCTGTTATAAAAATCAGATATTTAATTGCACTTCCATGCTCGTTTTTGACACTGACTGTGTTTTCTTTGAATCAAGTCACAGAGAGTTGATGGCTCGAGGAAGTGCTCCTCGGTCCTCTTACAAAGTCTGTCTGTTTTTGTTGGTCTAGACAAACATCAGCCCCCATCCTCTCTCTCCAGCCAGGCCTTCTCCCCTCCCAAATCCAAGTGGAATATTGTGGTGTTCAAGAATCACAAGGTTGTTTAGCAAAGCAACTAAATAAGATTTAATATGTTTTTTTAAAAAGCTGCAAACCATTCAGAGACTTTCACATCTGAGTGAGTATTGCAATTTATTTAATTTTAACGTTGGGTAAAAATAAATCATATGTTTTTAAAACCCATCAAAAAACTCAATGTTGGATATTTATATAACATCAGTTTGAACAGACTCAACTGTTATTTACATGAGGGCTTATAATCTTGAGAGTTGAATACATCCTGACTTGTACCCACAGCTGGTTGTCTTTGGAGTTCAGACTACGTTACTGCTTTCCTAGTTTGCCTCTTCTCTCGCCTCGGCTGGCTTTCTTCTGTTCCTTCACTATTCATAAGGGAGCTCATCCATGCTGGGCTCTGTGTTACACGTCGAGGATAAGATGCTGGAAAGACGGACTCCCACGGTTCCTCAAATGCATAAACATGGAGGACTCAGCAAATTACCCACCCATCATTTCCAGGTCATGGGGTGTCTCCCAAGTAAACAAGGACTATCGCTAATTTAGCACATCTTGGGAAATGGTCAAGATGAGAGGAAGAGAAATTTTCCAAGCTTACTTCCAATCACCCACATCCATGAATGGGGGGAAGGACACTAGCGTGTGTTCTCAAAGCAGAGAAGCGGAGGAGGAACAGGGGATGGGGCAACCGCATCTCCACAGGAATTCTGGCACTGGAGGGAGAGGGTGCATTGCAGCAGGGCAGCCTTTGGACCTTTACCAAGTAGTCGTTTGAGAGTAGAGACTATTGCTGAGGGCCGCTGCTATGGCTTCTCGTCCCTCCCGCCTCGGTTCACAAACTCTATGAAAGCCCCACCCAAGCCCAGATCTCCTGTGGAGTTTCATGTTCCAAAAGCCTTCCTTTCTCCCCTCACCTCAGTCCTACCCACAGGTCTGTGGCTTTTGAGTCCTGCACCCAGGACACTGAAAGTCGATGTTCCTCGAAGAGTCACACACTTTCTCTCTCCTTTGCTTTCTTTCTAGTACACAAGATTCTGAATAGAATATGGTGTATCCCTCCGTTTATTTAGATCTTTTGAAATTTCTCTCTGCAATGTTTTGTAGTGTTCAGTATAGATCTTACATATATCGTGTTACATTTATCCTTAAACATTGCATTTTTTGAAGCTATTGTAAGTAGTTTTTTGTCCTTTCAATTTCAAAATTTTCATGGCTAATTCTCTAAGTTCCTCATCCTTTCTTCCACCTGCCTCTCTCTGGAGCTTGAAGTCCAGGCCAACCCTCTTCACATTCTGGTTGAGGTGCCTTTTCTGCCCAGGAGGGAGTCTGCCCGGCATCAGACCACACACCTGCACCTGGAGAGACAAACCCACAGGTCTCTAGAAGGTGGGATGGGGAGGCTCCCAGAGGAAGGCGACAGCCACTGCTCTGACAACAGTGGGAAGGTTTCTCTTTCTCCTTCCCTAGCAAGTCCCAAGAAGGCTCTGTACAAAAGGACGTGAATTGGAGTCATTTACAGGCTTGTCATTTATGACCAGTGATTGGCCTCACATGTGACTCAACTTAACCAATCATTTTAATAATTTCCTTATTTAAAGTAGTTACCACTCTGCACATTTTCTCAGGTCTTCACAGGGTGTGGTTCACATCTTTTTATCAAGTAATAATTCTCAAAAGTAAATATTGTATGGGCCTTGACTCTGGACTACCTTATCTGTGTCTGTGTCCCAGCCCACCGGGGACAATTATGGAAGTCAGGCACAGGAAAGTACTTCAGAGAAGCAAGTCCCACATCACAGCAGGCAGCTCAACAGAGACATGCCCAACTCGTGTGATGAGGAAGGCGGCCGGCCCTCCCAGTGAAGGAGTGTGGAGAAAGAGGGGTCTTGCAATCAAGTGCTGGCATCTGGGTCCACTCCTGTGTAACAAAGGACAAACTCTATCACCCAAGTAGAGCAGAGAAAAAGAAATAATAAGCATATGACCAGAAATAGATATAATAGAAAACAGAAAATCTGTAAAGAAACTCAATTAAACTAAAGGGTGTTTCCTTGGCATGATAAATAAAATTGATAAATCTCTAGCCAGACTGATTAGGAGAAACAGAGGGAAGATACAAATTTCTAGTATCATGAGTGACAGAAGAGCCATCACTACTGACCCAAAAGACAATAAAAAGGTATAACGGAAGATCACAAATGACTCTATGACAATGAGTCCTATGACTTAGATAAAATGAACATATTTCTTGAAAAATAAAAAATACTGAAAGATACAAAATAGTAAAGCTCACTCAAGAAGAAATTGATAAGCTAGATAGCCCTGTATCTTTTAAAGAAATTGAACTTATATTTAAAAATCTTCCCACAAAGAAAACTCCAGGTCAGATGGCTTCACTGGTGAATTTTGATACAATAACCAGAGAAAAATAACAGAAGAAATAAACCTATAAACTGATACTTGTCAAGAAATTAGATGAAAATGTTTTAAACAAAATTGTATTAAATCAAGTCAAAAGTATATAAAAATGTTAAAATATTTTGGCTAAGTAGACATGCAAGGTTAGTTTTTATTCAAAAAAATAATCAATGGTATTAACAAACTCAAAAAAAATACATTTATCTCAATAGATACAGAAAAAGCATTTGACAAAATTCAACATATTTTTATTGTAAAATTCCAGTAAAATAGGAACAGAAGGAAATTTTCTCAACCTAGTAAGGGGTATCAAAAAAACTTGTAGCTAACTTCCTATGTAATGGTGAAAAACTGAATATTTTCTACATAAAAACAGGAAAAGAGAAAAGATTTCTCTCTCATGTCTTAAATTCAACATTATCCTAGAGGTGCTAGCAGTGAAATAGGATGAGAAGAAGAAATAAAAGCATATGAATTGAGGGAAAAAAAAGAAGTAAAATTCTTTCTACTTAACAAATATGATCACTTATGCAGAAAATTCTAAGGAATGTTCTAAAAGATATTAAAACTAAGTGAGTTTAGCAAGGTTGCAGGATACAGAGTAGCAACAAAAAATCAGAAATTGAAGAAAATATCATTTATAATAGCATTAAAATATTTTTAAAAATAGAAATAGATTTGACATAAGAATTGCAAACTAGAAAACATTGCTGGGAAAAATTACAGAAGACCTGGATAAATGGAGAGGTATACCAGGCACGTGGATCAGAAGACTCAATATTTTTAAATGTCACTTCCCCCCAAATTCATCATTATTTTCAGCACAAATACAGCCAAATTCCCAGCAGACTTTTTTGTAGAAATTGATGAATTTATTCTAAAATTATATGGAAATGCAAAAGATCAAAAATAGCCAAAGAACTTTTGAATAAGAACAAAGTTGGAGGATTTATGCTACATGAAATTAAGAATTATTATAAATCTACTATATGCAAGATAATATTGGATTTGCATGAAGATAAGAATGAATGGAAAAAAATAGAGAATCCAGAAATAGATTCACATATATATGGTCAACTGATTTTCAACAAAGACACCAGGGCATTTCAATAGGGAAGGATAATATTTTCAACAAAGGGTGCAGAAGAATAAACCTCTACTTTACCTCACACTACAATCCAAATGGAATCTGGACTTCTAATCCAGAAAACTGAAATCTAGGAAAAAGTGGAATAACAACATTGACCCCAGAATTCCATACCCATCCTGGTTATTATCCATGAGTAAAGAAAAAAGGGATATTTTTTGACACATGATTTCAGAAACCTGTGTAAACTTTAGGGAAAACACTACATGAGAAAATTCTTAATCCCAATTAAAAACTGAATCAGTAAAAGAACCTCTACTTGTATAGAAAAATGAAGTACCAGGACAAAATTGTAAGAGTTAAAACCATGTAACTTGTTGAAAATGACTATATGTTGATCACATAATTATGAACTGTAATGTAATTGTTAAAAAGCGGACCCAAGATCCTGGCCAAGGCCAGGAGCATGCAGAGGCAGGAAGGGTCTGCAGCTGGGGTAGGGGCTTCCTGTGGAAACGTGCCCAGGCCTGCGACTGGTGGGAGCGCACCTGGAAAACTGCTCTGGATCCCTGTTTGAAGGTTCTGTCCCGTCAGGGTCTGGGACCGCAGGTACAGAAAAAGTGAGTTTACATCTGAAAGGCCTTAAAGGTCTTCTGCAAAGTTGGGACCTGCCAGAGAAAGCGTGATGGGAACAGATCCTGGTGTAGACGCTGCCCATGGGAACGACGGGGGCTGAACTGAGGAGAGCTAAACTCCAGAGCCAAATAACCCATTTAGTTAACAAGACAAGAGTGTTAGTCACAGGGGAGGTGATTCTAAGGAAGTACTACAGCCTACCCTGCCCCGAAAGTGTGCCCCGAGTGTCCAGACGGAGGATGGGAACAGGTTTGCCCACTTTGCTCAGACCCGTGTGCCTCCTCCACTCATCTCCCCCAGTCTGAGACCACAGAGCAAACGTAGTGCAGGGCCCCAAGAGTTAAAGATGACTTGATGGGGACTAGGATCCTCTCTTTTTATATGTGGGACGCCTGCCACAGCGTGTCTTGATAAGCAGTGTGTAGGTCCACACCCAGGATCCGGGCCTGCTAACCCCAAGCTGCCAAAGCGGAGCATGAGAGCTCAACCACTATGCCACTGGGCTGACCCCCGATCTACTCTTCTTTTGCTGGCTTCTTCTGTGAGGCTACAATTGCTCCAGATGGTGATGGCTGCAGGCAGACAGGCCACCCGAAGGCAGAGTTTCTTGTCTCTTAGGATCCTTTTCCTAGGAAGAGCTTCTGTTTCCCACTTGGAAGACTTATCCAGTGAGCACCCTGGCATACTTCAGTTGGCCTCATTCCAGTGGTGTGGCTGTCTTCTAGCCAACATGACTCACACCTCCCCCCACCCAGCCCACTTTTCAAATTAGAACCCGTTACTGCCAGTAACTATAGCTAATTCACCCGGGTGTTGATCATGAGCAATGCTCTGTTCTAATGTGTAGGCTCTCTTACATGATGAGTCTACCTGTAAATCAAATTTACTTGAATTAAGAGTTGTGTCAGCAATTATCTGGTACATTGAGCCAGTTGGACGTGGAGGCCACCAGCATCAAGGACCCTTTTCTGCCAGCAGCACAGGCTCTGCCCATGCTGGGATCCAGGCAGGTGAGTCTGGTACTGGTTCACCCACCTGGTCAGTCTTCCTGGCACCTCAGCTTGGGCAGCTCATGGTTCGGGGTGCTGGGTTGGCCTCTCCACAGAGTTGGTTGGAGGGGGGTGGTCAGGGCAGTCACCTACATCAGTTTCTATATGAAACATGGAAAAGTGCCAATATACAGGCTAATCTCTACCTCTTCTGCTGCAAGATGTAAGATTTCCATTCACTCCCTGGGAATAGGTAGGTGAGAGGAAGCAAGGATGATGGAGAACAGAATATCACTCACCTCTTCCAAGTCCTGAGACATCTGATGTGGTTCTCTCAGGAGCTGGGCTATAGATGTGGGATGCACCGTCTTCTTCCTTTTCTGTCAGTCAAGGCTAGCATTAAGGCTTCCTCTGTAGTCAAGCAGTGAAGGGAGCATCCACGGTCCCACCAGTACATTAAGAAATTGAGTAGTGGAGATAAATTCCTCTAGCTGCCCCAAAGCTGGTAATTTGGGTACTGCATCTGGTCCAGTAGGTTTGTGGAAGGAGGACAGAATTTGTGACGTCAGGGTGAATGTTTCAGTCCTTGTTCCCACCACCTGGCAACAGAGTCTGACCTTAGTGAACTATGCATCATATTCCTTCTTGGACACCATCTTTAGGTCCCTGTAGGCTCATTCAAGGCCATTAGCTCTGGAAGCATGCAAGAAGATTAGACAGCAGTGGAGAGCATGATAGCCCCCACGAAAGCTCCTCAAGAGCAGGATCTAGAGGCTGAGCCAACCTGTGGGGTGTCCCCAAAGCTGCCCGTTGCCTGAATGAAATAGAACAATTCTACTTCAGAGGAAGCTAGTTCATATCAGGAATAATGATGCGTCAAATGTGGAGGGAGAGAGACGAGGTGATAAGAAACTGAGCTCAGAGCTCACAGCCAGCAAGTGGAAAGAGACAGGACAAGGCATGAGTGGCTCTCTTGGCATCTAGTGCTCAGCATCACTTTCAGTGGAGAGAGCCTCTTCTCGTAGTTTCTTGGAGCTGGACAAAGTCCAGCTTGTTAGAGCAAACAAAATATAGGTAACTGGGGCCCTGCCAAGGCAGGAGTCATTTATCTCCTGCACCCTCAGCTTACCCTCTCTGCTGACGTCCCCCCGTCATGGTGTGCCAATGGTTCCTCCCTGCAATCCTGAAGTGCCTGGTCAAGCTTCCTACAATCATCGCAATGGAAATTTACAGGCACTTCCTGTACACAAGCACTGGACTAAATGTTGCCCTTTGACCCTTTGATGGATAGCCACCATGAATGATTGGAGGGACCTACTACTATGTAGAGGGGTTCCTCTTAATGAGAGCGTCCTACACTCCCACTTCCCTGAGGCCAACAGGACACAGGGATTTCTGGCCTTTAGCTGGGCTTTCTGCTCTTCTGAAAGTCTCCCCTGCACAGAGTAAGAGAGAGAGAAGGCAAGGCATGGTCCCCTGACCTCTTTCTTGTGTGTGGACAGTATATAAGAATTTGAGGGATGGTGTCTTGAATATGTATATCCTTTCCTCCCTCTCTCCCCAGTGAGGATGTCAGTCTGAAATAAATGATGATAAAGATGAACTTTATTATTCACCAGTGATAGACCTTGTTGTAATACACGAGCTAGGCATGACACTCACCCTCTCTCGATTGTGTAACTTTTTGGAAAATTAATTCTCTTGAAACCACAGCCCATGCATTCTCCATTGTAAGATCAGATGCGTTACTGCTGCAAACAGGTCAAGCGTTGTGTTGATTATGTGGGAGATCAAAATTGACCACCCTGAAATATATCTCTTTACCTTGATTATTTTCTCTGACGGACATTTGACCTCCCCCAAATTGCCTAAAGGATTTAATTCTGGGCATGGACAGACTGGCAGCATCCTCACAAGCCCATTCTTTTCAAAGTTCTGTTTACCAAATATTTACATTTGTAAAGGTATCTCCCTCTGTGTAGTGGGAAGAGGGGGAGATGAGCTTATCTGTGAAAACTCTTATCAGGATGGAAGAAGTGGACTTAAATCTACATAATTTTGATTACTATAATTCCTGTCTCTCCAGCCACATTCTCTATAGGTGGCCCTGCAAAGCATTGTCTGACAAACCTTTACATTTCTGTCTTCATGTAAATTGTCTTCTTCCCCTCTGAAATCCCAAAACACCACCCACCCCCAACATCCTCCTTTGTCTTTAGCTGAAGATAGTATTTAAGACAAGAATCTCTGCTATTGTGTTGAGAAATTCAGTGTCCCTGGTTTCTCCTATGTGTACATGTTATTAAACTTGGTACTATTTTCTCCTGCTAACCTGTCTTGTTAATTATTTGGCCAACCATAAGAACCTTAACAGAAAGGGCAGAGGGGGATTCTCCCTCTTCCCCCACAATTATTTCTTTTCTCATAGGAAAGGCAGCTTGTAGCATAATTGGAGGGCGGGTTCCATGTCTCAGAGAGAAGGACCCCCGTGAATCGCCAGCTCTGCTGAAATCATGGCCTGGGTGTCACTGCTCCTCAAACACTCTTGGCATGCGTCTCAGCTGGGACTTTGACTCAACTCTTCCTCCAGACAAGTCCTAACAGGTGACTCAACATTTTCCTTTGGGCAAATTTGAAATTAGCTGAGCAAACTGGACCCCAAACAGGCTTGCCTGCTACGGCAGGTGGCAGAGACAGAAACATGTGTCCAAAGTGGGGAGATTTCCATTTTGTGAAAAAGAAAGGAGTGCAGAAGTGAGCCCATTTTTGCCCCATTTATCCACCAGGAGAGGATCTTCTCATCCCTCTCGCAGTGACACCAAAGGCTGGTCCACAGCTCCTCTCTCGCTTAGGATGCAGGAGGCGCCTGCCTACAGCGCAGCCCAGGCACATCTGTGCTAGCAGTGGGACCTTCCTCTTGAAATGCCTCCCTCTCTTCGACATAAATAAGCATCACGTGTAAATTAAAATCTTATTGTAACTGATAGACAATAAGATTTTAAAAGGTCTGAAAACAGGATTAACATATTGTTATAATGTTATGTTCTGACTTAAACAATTTTGAGTTCTTGTGAGGATTCTTCATGAAATATCTACTTTATATGTGGTATAAGCCCCAGCTGAGATTTTAAAAAAATCGCCAACAACTTGACATTACTCAAACAGTACTTTCTTATTAACCAACAACAACAATTAGGAAGTGTTTCAAGTAACTTTAATCTCTGTGCTTGAATACACAATGTTCATTTTCCTGTGTCAACAAGTATAGGATGATGATTTGAGCAGATTTCCATATGCTAGTTTACCTATTTCCCTTTCTGAAAGACTACAGTTTTGGGACTGTTAATTCCAGCTGACAGGGAATGGTTTTGCTTCTCATTCTCTGCAAAATAACATATTGTTTTAAAGTGATTTATAATAAACAGAATCTAGGAAAGAACTACAATGCTGATTGTTTTTGACAACCAAAAATGCATTATTAATGAAATAATAACGTTGGCAGCGTCTTGGAGGCAAGCTGATGGTGTAGAGTTTATTTTTCTGTTCAGAACCTAGATCCTTGATTTCCATTTAGAGCTTCTTTGAGATGGATGATCATTGCTGAGAAGAATGTGCAAACACATACGTGCTATGTAGAGAGATGAAATGTGTCTACCATGAATAAGGAGTGATTGTTTTTGCTCAAAATTGTGGCTAATACTGTATTTCATTAATGTTATTTTTCAGCTTTACCTAACCCAGTAAACCTTAATTACCCTAAATCAGAGTCCCTCAAGCCACACAATCTCTAACTAATAAAGATACTTTTTAAAAAGAAATATCTATTTCTATAATCATAAGTGGAAGTAGTATGAACAGTAGATACATAATGCACTATATTCCATCCATCGCTAGCTCCAAATTACAGCAAGCACAAAAATGGAAGAATAAAACAAAACCTAAAGTAAAAGTCCACATTATATCAATTTGTGTGATGGAATCGGGGGAAATCGGTAATTTATCCCAACAAAATCTATAGCTTTACAATGCAACTTTGGTTGTGCAAAGCTCCAGAAAATGCTTCTGATTGGATTTGGTAGTAAACTATTCCACATTTTAAGCTTACTAATTATATAAAACATAATATTTTATTTAATCTGTTCACTCCAATTTCTGTTACTTAATTCATTGAAATATGTGTGTTTCCAGTCGAATTACGATGCTCCTTATAAAGGACTGGCCCGCATTGTCATTGGGTTCTATACTAATTATAGTAGGAACTTTATTGAATTTACTGAGTGCTTTGCTGGACAGTCTCCAAACACTAACAGGCAAGTGAAATTAACTAGAAAGGGTCAGGTCTATTTAAGAGCATCGTGTAAGTGCTTTAGGGACCGGGTATAATTAAAGAGGCTGTAAACCAAACCGCCAAGTGCAAACGTCACTCTCACCTGGGCAGCCTGCCTGTTCCACAGGGACTCAAGAAGAATCCATCAGGGAGCAGGGCACCACAGCCAGAATGGAATGGCGTTTCATGGAAGGTGGGCTTTTGCAACAGGATTCAACCAATGCCCGGAGAATTCTGGCATGCCTGTAAAGGCTGTGTAGTGAGTCCCACTCTTTCCTCGCAAGGTAAGCCTCGAGCTGAACACAGGGCTTCCCCATGACTCAGGCCACTTGCGAACGTGCTGCTCAAGGGCTTTACCCGATGGCGCCTCATTCAGCAGGACCTCAGCTGCCAAGAGGACAGCTGACGCAAACTCCTTATGATGTCTTCTGTTTCAACATGCCGTTGCCTAGAGAGCTGCTTGAGGACAGAGACTGTCATCTTGTTCATCTGGGTCCCAATCCCTAACGAATGCCTAGAACATAGTGAATGCTGGAAAAATTAGTGACCTGATGAATGAGCAAATAAATAGCTAAGAAGCTACCAGAAAAAAGCATTTTTACTAAATGGAAAATCTTTTGGCGATTAAAAGGCGCCGCCACTTACCACTCTGTCCTGTCTTCTTATTTGTGCCTCTGCCCTTCCGAGAGTAGAGCACACTCATTAAAGGCTCTTTTGAGGACTCATCACAACCAACTTGGGGGTACTCTTCAGGCATCACATGCTGATGGGGGTAGGCTGTGACTTTTTTCTGAGAGAGAACCATGATGTTCTGACCCCCAACTAAGCTGGACACACATCTGCTATTGCTGTTCATCTAATATATGTCTCAATTGCTCACCACTGACAACAGGAAGCTGGTGTACAACTCACCCATCAACGTATGCCCGGCCTACTGCTGAAGAGGTCATGGGCCCTTTGCCCACGGCCACTGCCCATCTGGGCTCAGAGTTCTGAGGATAATGGGGACATTGAGCACCCCTCAACACAACTCGGGCTCTGGAGTCTTTGGAGGAGGTGGAGAAAGGGATTCGATAGGCCAACATCTCTGTCTCAAGGATATGCCCGGGCTGTACTGGGCACACCTACAGAGCATATGCCCAGAAGCATGACATAGGAGATCGCAAACAAGGAAACAAAGCCAATATGGACACTAAGAAGCATAAATATAGATCAAGTTACCTTGAGATACTGGACATGATGGTCAAGTTTCCTTGTCACATAGGATTAGAATTCTTTCTTTTTTTCAAAAAATTTAGAAATATACATAAACATCATAGATTATATACATATATGTGTATATATATTCTCTTACACATTTTATGAAAATTCTTAATTTTGTTTGGGACTGGAGATTGTTTAATAGCTTTGAAACCAGCTGGGCAGAAGGTTAATGCAGAGGGGTCAGCATGAGCAGGACGGCAGGGAGCCATCGGGCTTGGTCATGGAGCTGCTGTTGGTAGGGGTGGGTGAGTGCAGAGTGTAACCTGAGGTCAACATAACACTTTCTTTGGAAGAGTCATTTCTACCAAATGTACTTTCATGTGCTTGTGGAATTTACCATGGACTTTGCAGACAGCATTCGAGTAGAGTTGGAAAATGTAAAGAGAAACTAGTACAAGATTCATTGGTTGACTTAGTTCAACAAACAGCCACACTGCTAGTGAAGATCAAATGATGCCAGGCACATTTTCTAACAGCCGTCATTGGGTGTCTGCTGTGTCCAGGGCGTTCACAGATGACCCAGCAAGCAGTGGCCTCCAGTCCCTCCTGCCTGGCTTGGGAGACAGCTGGGGAGGGGGCCAATCTCGAATGAGGGTGGCTCTGAGAAGCAAGGCCCATGGTGCAGGGAGCAGAGTAGGGTGGCTGGATCCCAAAGTTGCACCGAGTTCTCAAAGCCGAGCTGGCTGATCTAAGCCAGCAGTTCTCCACCCATCAGGGGAGTATTAGAAAACATCGCCCAGGTCCCAATCCAGACCAATGGAGTAGAATCTCTAAGGCCTGGTGTCTGAGATTTCAAAAGCTTTCTAGGCAATCCAGATGCACAGGTAAGGTAGAGAACAAGCCAGGTGGGCTGGAGAGAAAGGCACCCCAGGCAGAGGGCTGCCCTGAGCTAAAGAGTAGCAGTAAGAGACCCCCCCACACTCAGAGAGCTGCCTTGCTCAGGATGGGGTGGGGATGGCGGTTTCTCAGTGCAGACACCCTGTGAGTGATGAGCTGAGGGTTTGCTGGAACCAAGCCAGGAATAGAGTCACAGGCATACAAAGATCGTGTGGGTTGTGTTGAGGAGGACTATGGAGTGTGGCCTGCGGTTGGAGGTCTGGGGACCGGAAGCTGGGAGGCCAGCTGGGTACTGTCAGACAGCAATGTGTGTGTGAACAGTGAGAGCAGATTCGGTATGGGACGTTAGACACAGCAGGTTCAAACCCTTAATGGTTAAGATGACTGAGGTACAAATAGGTTAAGTGGCTTTCTGGAAGTCACCAAAAGCGTGTCAGTGCAAGAAGAATGCCTAGAATAATATGCCAATAATATACCTCATTTACGAATATATGTAAATATATGTAATATACCTACATTGACATACAATAATATACCTCATTTACATATATACCACTGATCAAAAATTATATAAACAAGTTCCCCCTAAAAGATATTGGGTTATTCCATGAAATAATGTTACCCACAAATATAATCATCTTAGTAAAGAACAAAGCCAAATCGTAAGCAGAGACAATAACACGTTCCCCTAACAAGTGGTTGAAAGCAGAACCGCCATAGCCTAATGACAGAGGAGGACAGAGGATAAAGGGCAGTAAGCCACAATGTGGAGGGACGCTAAACTCAACTTTGTGACCTCTAGTTCCAGAGTCTGCAAGTCCTCCCCATAAGAAACTCCCGAAGCTTCTGGTTCTGTAAGGAGATGATCAGACCTCATCTTCATGCTTCTTGAGGTCCAGCCTCACACCTGCACATAATTCCAAACTGTATAACCATAAAGAAAGGACTGGAACCCTAACACTAACTCAGCCCCAGTGACTTCAAGTCACATCACAGATTATAGGATCAAAGTGTGGTCACCTCGTTCTGCACTCAGCCAGGACCCCCAAGTCAAAGTCACGGTAAAATCAGCCCTGATACGTGCTGGCCACAAGCAGCTCAGAATAGCATTGTTTCTTTTCAGTTCTGTATGTCACATGACATGCTTGTACATAATTTGTACAATTTGATAATTCTTTGCATGTTCTCATATACATCCCAGTTGATGTTACACAACCGTTTGAAAGCAGTTTGTAGAATCACAAGAAAACGTGTCTTCCACTGGTTGATCCATCTAGTCTTTTCTGGATGATTTTCTCTTGCAATTACTTGGGAATTATTTTAAAAATTAAAACATTGATGAACGTAGTTCCTCAGCCCAAAAGCCAGTCCTGACCGTAGCACATTCCCCGTTATTCACCCCCACACCAGTGGTGCACTTTAACATGGACACAGCCTCGTAGGGCCTGCAGCCGAGATCGAGTCACGGTCCAGAATTACCTGAAGCCACATGCACCTTGAAAGGTGCCCAGCGTGCATTGTTCAGTGAAAAGAACACTGCAGAAGAGCAGGCATAATGTAATCATGTTTTTCATGAGTAGATAGATGCTCAAATATTCATAGACCGTTCTGGAAAAGCAAACAAGATATTGTCAGGCCTTAGGGAGGAGCTGTTTCACTTCCACCTTATATCTTCTGTATTTGAACTTTCTCCAACAGCATTTATTACTCTACCCAAATAAAAACTAGCTAATGAAAAAGTATTCCAGTTTTCCTACCTCACAACAAACAGACAAGCAAAGCTTATTGGTTTTGAGGTCTCCCCTCCCCAATCCACTTGGAAAACGTGGACCAAGACGCCTAGTTTGCACCCTGAGACCCTCATCCTCACTGCCTTGTCCCTGAATTTCCACCCACGCCAAGGCCCAATCCTTCTTCTCGACCCTTCAATGAACCAAGACGCGGTGCGTGACTCGAAGTCATTTGACAAACGAACTCCACCCTGGTGTTATGTGCTATTCAAATAACAGACATCGGAGAGGGAACAGTCTAACTTCACTCCCCTATACTGTCACACCCAATAGATTTCAACCATCTTATTAAAACATGGGACCGTTGTCATGATTTACTCCAGGCAGGCCTGATGGAGCTTGTCACTTGCAGGACACGGGGTCATATTCAACTGGAGAAAATTTGGGGGGCAGCTCTTGGGAAGGCAGGTGTGATGCGGAGAGGGAAAGTTCTCACTCTATATCTCGGGGAAACTGATGTTGGAAACACATCATTAGTCCCCTCTACTAAAAAGACCGACACTTCCTTGAGTATGTTTACACACTGGTCTTGGGTACTCTCTCTGATGTGCTACAAATAATAAACATGTGTGACCGTGGTTAGTGGAATGCAATTTTTTACTTTCATTCCCCTAGAATGAAAACTGCCCTTGAAATATGTTATCATTTATTACAAGGCCCAATGGCATACAATCTCCCTTTCTTCTCCTGGCTCCAAAAGCCTGTGTACTTAAATAGTGCAAGACATTTTTAATCACACACTTTAAAAACTCTGTGCCACACGCATGCACGCAAGTGGACACACAATTCTGGATAATGCCTGGTAACAACGTCAGGAATGAGAACGACTCAACGTGGCAAATCAAATGCGTTTTGCGATTGACCTATTTTGAAGAAAGAAGACTCACTGAGCAGCAGCAAACTCCATCAATGGGTTAATAATTTTACGTGCTATTCTTTTTTGAAAAGGCTTATTTAAATGTTTATCAGTTGTGCAAAGTGAGCGGCACTGGCGATCCGCTGGGGAAGGCTCATCATTGCCTATGCATGGAAGCATTGTAGGAAGATTAAAATAACATTGAGTATATTCTGTAAATGAAGGAGAGAACTAACAAAAGCCTCTGGAGTCCATTATAAATTTTAATAATACATCAAGGTAATGTAACTGAATAACCGATCTCTAAGGGAAGAAACACAACATTTGGCTAATATTACAATTTAAATTATGAAAACAAAAAGAGCTTTTAGTTAATCTTGTCTTTCTGCTTTTCTTCTTCAGGCTCTTTTTTATTTTCCCTGAATCCAAAACACCATGTAAACAAATAAAAGTAGGGGAGAAAATAAACAGTTTGGCATCTCAGTAGATTAATTAATGCGCTTCAGCCTTGGCACCAGTAGGCGAAAATTATGTGCATAAATAATATCACTAATTAAAAAGATGCAGATTAACATGCAAATAATGTTAATGAGGATCTGCCATTCCAGAGTGGATTCGCATAACATCAACAATTTAATGGGTTGGAAGGCTTGTGTTTGCATTACATTAATAAATTTCAAAGACCTTGCATAAAAAAGTTCTGTCGGAGCCTCTGTCCCCTACTTGTGAGTTGTAAATTCTGTGGGCAGTAGCAAGCGCTCATCAGCAGATGCCAAAGTCATTATCTAAAAGACTGTTGAGAGGGTGCCACGTGCCAGCGTGACCAGCTGTTGGGAACTGGGCAGTAGGCACTATTCCGTGCCAATTATTCATATTATTTGGGTAGTCTTGATATTTATTTAAACTGATTAATATTTTGTGTTCTGCATCTTGATCTGGAGGGAAATCATTTTAAGCAAGCAAAGTTAAAATAAAAAAACAACCCTTATCAGCCTTTGATGTGTCGTGGAAGTTGAATGTATAATGGAATTGATTAAGCAGACATAACACCGAACCACAGACAAAAACAGCATAAAGTGTCCTTAATGATGTCATATAATGTCGAAATAAAATATTACGGCATTAAATTCCGAGTGGGTCATAATACATTGAACTCTGTTGAAATGAAAAGGCTTGTATAGTGCAAAATGCTGCTAGTTTGCTTCTTGCTGCATTCATGATGGTCCTCTGCGGATGGATTTTTTAAGATGAAAAGCAAAGACTGAGGGACGCCACAGCAAATTCCTTCCTAAAACACCACATTGCATACCTTCATCAGTCCCGCTGGTCGATCCTTGTCCTCCCCGGACCCCGGCTGAGGCCTCCCCGGCCAATGCTGAAGCATCATGACGTGTGGGAACAGTGCATACGGCAGTCAGCCACGCAGGTCAACAAAACGACCATCTTCTGCCAACGAGCTGTCCACACTCACACTCTCCAGAGGGTGGAAAAATGTCCTTGCCCTGGAAGCTAGCCATGAGCATTCCAGGATGCGTGGAAACAGCCCAGTTGCTATTTACATGGGCCACAATCAATGCGGTCAGATCGGGAGATGACCAGGGACTTTGAGCCCAGGTAAAGCCTCACCCCAAGTTGATGTGGATGAGAAGCAGACTGGCAAGGCTCTGAGCACAGCTCCCCGTGCAGAGTGAGGCACTCCTTCTCTGTGAAAGGTGAAAAGCAGCAACTGGTCTTTGCACACACCTCAACTTGACCTGCTGTCCCTCCAAGTTCCTACCTTCACACATCCCAGTTCCTGGAGCAAGATCCCGGCGCTCACATCCTCCGAGCCTGTTTGATTTAGGACAACTCTTAGATGCGTGTGTCCACTGACCTCCCGAGCGCTCCTCGGAAGCCAAACAAGCAATGCTAGGGCTCCCTCGCCATGAGGAGGGCTTCAGCCCCTTGCTCTGAGACAGCTGGCTCAGCCCCACATGGTTTTGAAGGTGTGGAGAGATAGAAGACCTAGGGGAGCCTCAAACGTGGCTGATTTCATCCCTGTTCTCAATCCTGCTTATTCAGACATGCTGAGGGAGGAGCAGAACAAAAACAAAAGCTTTTCAAGCTTCAAATACAACGCACTGTGGCAGCTCTCCCAAGACACTGCTGGTCCCACAGCCAGCTCCCACCCCACCCAGGATGTGGGGGATAGGAGGGGTCCCACACCCCAGGATCTCGACACTTAGATGATGGGGGAGCAATGGAAGGGGTCACACAGGTAAAGGTATGTTCAGCCATTTATAAAGTCTCTTCTAGAAGGAAGTGATGTTCACTTGTCTGCAATGCCATGTTCTGCTTGCATTGTAATTTCTCCATGGTAGGCCCTCTCTAGAAGGTGAGCATTGGGGACAAGGAACACATCCTACTTACATCTGTGTCTACAGCATCAAGTGGGTGCCAGGCTCCCAGCATGTGCTCCAGGGACTGAGGAGAGGTGAAGGTGGACCGGCCAGGACACGGTACCCAGGTGATGCTCCGTCCATAACTGTAAGTCACTGCCTTCTTGACCCTTTATTGAGCATATACAGTGTGCTGGTCACTGTGCGGAGCCCTTTAATGCCTCATGTCATTACTTCTCACTGCAACCTGGGAGCTGGAAGGCACGTGAACCCCAGGACTCACACAGAGACTTTCTGAAAATCCCGCTCTTTGCTCCAAGCTGCACAGCCTGCCATGATGTGGCACTGGTGCTGAAAGCAAGGAGGGCTCAGAGTCAAAGGAAGTCATAGCGTGTGTGCCAGGTCCAGGCAGATGATTCATTCATTGTGATCGACTAACTGAGCCTTATAGGGTCAGCTGTTCCCTAAACTTACGTACACTAAGGAAGATGCTCATTGATCTTCCACGCCCCTGGATTATCAACCCGGATTTAGAATTTCACACCTAATGTTGAGAAAATCATGTGCTTTTTTTTGTTGGTTCCCAGATTGGCAGCAGCAAACATACACATACACAAATATAGATATTTTATATTTGTATATAAGACAATAATTATGAGATGTATGTTTCAAAATACACAAATTACATTCTGGTAGAAAGGCCACTATTCACTGCTGTTTTAAAGTCTATGATTTTAGTGGCTTAGGGCTTCTCTTTGCACTTGGCAAAGATATAGGTGATGACTACAGGATGGCTATCTCATACCTTCATAGCCATTCAGAAGACTAGGTGAATAGTGCAATTCTGAGGTTGTACATCTAGCCATGCACTCAGGTAGGTTTCTCCTGCATGCTGTGAGTCTGGGTGGATGGTAGAAAGCATGTGGTTCTCATGGAAGTTTTCCAGGAATATCTGCATTGCATATTGAAAGAGAGGATAAAATTAGGGGAGGAGAGGAGACTGTAGAGAAAAGGCCAGGGCCAGAGGGAAACAGACAGGGACAATGGACGAACTGTCCAAGGAGCACACTCCTGGCACAGGTCACACTGTGACACGGATTTACCGAATGAACGCAAGACGATCCCTGTCTTTGGCCCCAGTACTTTGGCAATTATAATTATCTGATCAAGTGGCTGTCCCCACTCCACCTTACTCTGAGGTCGTTGAGGTCAAGGCAGTGCCTCTGGCTCCTTTACTCCAGTCTCAGGCAGTGGGCTTGGAGAGCAGAGGAAGATGAGGAAGGGAGGGGTGGCCCCGGCCACGGACACCCAGCTGCATCCCCTAGATCATCGGCCATCGGGCACAGGCGTGCCCCAAGCTCCCCCAGCTGGATGTGGCCGTGGCTCCTGCTTCACAAGGTGTTGTCCCTGGAGTTTGACAAATAGGTGCAGGAGAATCAGTCAGCAGAGAGTCCCGCTCCCCAGGCCCTTCCAGGCTGGTCCTCGCAGACGCCCACTGCCTTCCTGCTTCAACACTTCACATCCAGAGCGAGCACGGTCCTTGGACAGCTGGAGCTCTCAGAAGAACTCTGAAGCCAGAGTGCTTGGGGCAGCCACGGAGGACCAGGCACCACACAGGATGGAGAGAGGAGGTCTGAGGGTGTACCCGTCGGTGAGCAAGAACACACAGTGCGCGCCCACGTCCGCCCATGGTGCGCTGCCTGGAGGCAGGGCTGGTTCTGTTCCTCGCGTTCTCCAAATCTCTGCTCAAGGCATTTGCTCCATCTGAAACTCCCTTGCCCCAGCTCCTCCCATCAAAATCCATTCCAACCAATGGGCTTTCATCAAAGGCAATCTCTGAACACAGCAAGATATGACCTTTGTCTACTTGGAACCCACAGAGCCCGCTGCATCTCTCTGGGGCACCGGTCAGAACTGTCGTATGTGGTAACTATCAGTTAGCCGTTCAACTCAGTACTCAACAAATATCTCAGGCACTACTGTGTGCTGGCACTGGGGATGCAGGCTGGAGGAAAAAGCAGGCACAGCCATCCGCAGACCTAGTCTGTGGAGTGGATGGTGCAGAGATGGATAATTCTGGCTTGGAGAGTATGTCCTCTGAGGGAGACCCGCAGGGACCTTGGTCTGGCCTGGGGCTTTAGGAAGGTCACAGATATGTCACCTGAAGAGAAGTCCTGCAGCAAGTCATCCAGGTGGATGGAGAGGGGGGAGGGGAGTGTCTAGGAGAGCAAGCTGCATGAGAGACGCTTGCCCGAGAGTGGCACGGAGTCAACCTTCACTACATCAGGAATGAAGCAGAGAGCTGGGGACATGAAGGTGGTACAGAGGAGACGGGAGGGGAACTCAGGGCTCCTGCTAAGGGCTCCCATTTTGTCCTGCAGGTGATAAAAGCCACTGAGGGCTTCTGAGTAGAGTTCCAAAATCAGGTTTCCATTGAACTGGATCTCTCTGGTGAAGATGCTGTGGGGGCGGTGGATGGAGAACGGAGGAGACAGAGGAGCAGGCACGAGATGTCCAGAGGCAATATGGCTCCATGTTGACAAGCACAGCCTCTGGGCCTGAATTCTGGCTCCCCCTCACTATCCATGAAGTCACATACGCTATGAGCCTCAGTCTCTTTGCCTGTTAATGCCATTTTCCTCCCTCAAGGAGTTGATATAAAAATGAAATGTGTTAACATTGCTCAGGTGTTTGGCACCGTACCTCGTTGTGTCAGAAAGCCCTTTGTACGTGATTGTTAAATAAACAGCAGAAATCCAGGGGAGAGACGTGAGTGTCCAGGGTTGTGACATCTTTTCTCTCCTCTATTAGCCTGCACAGAGTTTGAGAAGAAGGACCATTTCAACTTGCTCCTAATCCTAATTTTCTGCTCTTCCTTTGTCAAAAGTCGAATCCCTGGGATATGGACTCGGATCCTCAGATTGGTGTGAAGGAGGCTTGTTGAAGAATGATCCAGGGAACAAGACTTGTGAAGGATGAGGGTGGCGTGGAGAGGATGCCTTTGCAGCGAAGGACTTGCCCATCCCATAGGTGGGGTGGGGTGTCAGGTGCTGGGAGGACCCTTCAGCAACATCCCTCCTTCATGTCGGGGTCACTCTGAGCAGTCACTGAATCCGTGCTGTCCCTGGATTGCTTATATCTGCGCATGAGGCAACTTCCTTTGCTGAAGGGCGTTTCTGGAGAAGGACTGAGCAGAAAGCTAGCAGCAGACAATGCTCTCAGCTGCTGAGGATTGAATATCTCAGTCCTGCAAGTGGCTCCTGCCGCACACCACAACCGTCACCACAGTCCTCCCCTTACCCTGCTCAGATCCATTTGCTCCATATACTGAATCCCCTCATCTGGGAGCAGTGTCCCAGGGATGCTGCTTGTTCTCTTTTCCTGGCAAAACTTATAAGGGAAGAGTTAAGAGGGCAAACTTCAGCCTTTGCCACTGCAGCTGGACTGAAAACTGTGAGTGGATCATCTTCTCCTTCTTCTACCCACCAGAGATTCTCCTGCCCTCTGCTGACACGGTGGCAAGCTCAGGTGACTTACCTGTGCGGGGACTTACCTGCTGGCGACCACGCTCTTCTCAGTCTGTGACTGCAGCATTGGTCCACTTGCTGTCAAGTTTAATCTAGTGAGTTTAGAAAGGTGTCCTGGAGGATTGACTGGGTGTCCCAGAGGATTATTCCCTGCCCCCATTGTATAACTGTAGTCCCAACCCTTCCTGCTGATGAAGAACAATTGCCTTTGCCAGGGGGATAACTCCTCCTTGCTTGCTGGTCTCTCACCATGATGAGCCAAAAACGTCCATATTACAGCCAGAGCTAAAAGTGTAACGGTACTCTTGTGATTCTCCAGTGGAAGCAGTCCCTGTGTGTGAACTACGAGCATTAGACCCATAGAATCTATAGTTGTAGAATAGCAAGTGCAGATGCCCAGAGGTGGTCACTGGGAGGAATGGTAAAGAGGGGCCAATCTGACTTCCACCCCTAGGATTCTACTGAGGACAAGGCACCATATACTAATCATTGATTTAGAGTATAGACTTTGAACTGGACGCTGGTGGCCCATCCCCACAGGGCATCTCATAGCTGGAATCTCAGTTGCACCTTAAAAAGGAAATTCCTTACTCCATCAGGGTGACAGCATGTAAGAGAACTGGTGAGTCCTGTGGCCTGCTGCCCACACCACACTTACTTTGCTGTAAAGTGGATCCTTTGGTCTGATGTGATGTCATGTGGGTCTCCATGCCAGTGCATCAGATCCTGCAAAGGCCTTGGATAATCATGCTGGCTGAGGTCCTGCTGGCAGGACAGGCAAACCCTACCAAGAATATGCACTAATTCCAGGCAAGAAGTGTCCCTTTCCCAAGGTTGGAAGGACGCCAATGCAATCAACTTGACACCAAATGCACAATTGGTCTCCTCAAGAGATAGTGCCACAACAGTATTGGTCAGTATTGGCTCAGTATTGGTCTCTCTAGCTGGCAAATTGGATATTTGGCAGCAGAAGTAACTGATCAAGCCTTGGTGAGTGAGATCCCATGCTCTTGGGTCCACACTGAGCCTCCATCCCTCCCACCATGGCTATTCCTTTCATGAGTCTGTTGTGCAGAGCTGATGTCAATTCTGTTTATTTGGTTATATACCATCTCTCCTATGGTGGATACCCTTGGGTGGATGTTAACATGCAACACGATGACCTTCACACTTTGACCCCAATCCTGTAGGTCCATCTATATGCCTCTACCCCAGGTCTCTTTGTATCTGATCTTTTAGTAGTTCTCCTGCCAGCCCTTAACTATCCAGTCAAACCATTCATTTGCCACTGCCCATGAGTCTAAACATATTCTTACCCCAGGGCTCTTTACTTTTCACACAAATCAGGAACCCAGGTACACTGGCTGAGGGTCTGCCCATTGGGAGGGTATCTCCTCACTGCTGTCCTTCAGGGCCACTCCTGAGGGTGACTGCAGTGCAGCAGCAGTCCCTTTTGGCTTACACATATATTCCAGGCCAACGCACCTGTGAACCAAGCTCAACCTCTTCCTCCTTTATCAGCTTCCCCTAAGGGAATCTTCATGTAACCATAGACGTGAGGTGAGTGAGAGGTTCTGGTGCATCAGTGACGGAGACACAGGGCTTCGAGCTATCTGCTTTGCAACCTACTGGTGCTCCATGGCCCTGCTCATGCCTGATGCCGGATGTATCACTTCCATCTCACAACAGATCACTGCTGGTCCTGCCAAATGTATGAGTTGTTGGGTCTGATGGAATGCAGCTCACAGGTAGCTCTGGCCTCATGACCCCTTGATTTCAGGCTGCCATCTCTACCATGGACCAATCGCACCAGAAAAGCTGTTCTCACATCTGTGGTAGAAGACACGGTTGGGTTCCAGAGTCCTGGAGTCTGTGATGAGATTCTCTTGTGGGTCTTGACATAAGCTCCACATGGTGTCATGTCTCCCAGAGACACCTCTCATACCGCAGGTTCTGCCACCTTGTGTGGCCCAAATTGCAGAGACACTTGCACTGCAGCCGGGACCTTCTACAGAGCCCTCTCTTCCTCTGGACCCACTCAGAGCTGGCAGCCTTCCATGATACTTGATAAATGAGTCAGGAAAGTTTCCCAGGTGGGAACATGCTGCCTCCAGAACATGAAGAGACCCACCAGGCACTATGATTCCTTCTTAATGATGAGAGGTTAAGATGAAATAATTTCTCCCTTACTTTGAAGGGGGTGCCCCAACATGCCCCAGACAGTGAGACCCTTAAACATTTCCCTAATGTGACAGACCTTCAGTCTTTGTCGAGATCGTTGAGATCACCGCCTACCTTCTGAAGAACAGGTGTCCTACCAGGGCCTTCAACGATCTTGTTTCATAGTGATGATCTCTTTTATTAACATAACGTCACTGATAAAGTGGATCCTTTATATCTTCTGCAAAGTGACCAGATGGTCCAGGCCTCTTCATACTATATCATAATAGAGGGTGAGACTTAATATAGCTCTGAGGCAAGACCAAAAATATGCACTGAAGCCCATTTCACATAATGCAACATGCTTCTTCACAGATACAAAATAATGCTGGTGCCTGATCAGTGGTCACATGCCACGTGCCTGAATCCGTTTAACATGACATCACATCTGATGCTGCCATGGCGATCGGGCTGCTACTTGGTTGAGTTTGCAGTGTCCTCTGGGATATGCTTGATTTTTGTGGAAGCCAGACTGTGAATTAATTGGGGACATGTTGGGATCACCACCTCCACTTACTTTGGTCTTAAGGGGGCACTAACCGCCGTTCTCTGCTCCCGCACCCTCACCCCCGGTTTGCTCTATTGTTTTGGATCTCCCGGCCTGGCTCCAGCAGGGCACTCCTCTTGGGCTCCCCCACAGGTAGCTCACTGATGCAGGTCAAGGAACCAGTGTGGGGGTTGTGCCGCTACAAAGGATGTGCATCCCAGTCACTCATTTGGGGCCTCGGGAACTGATCACTGGAGGGTCCATGGGCGCAGAAGACCCACTGTGAGCCGCCTCTGACCAGGACTCTGTTTTAATAATCGGACACCCACGCGCCTCTGCTCTCGCAGGGAAGCTACAGAGGTGCTTCTGGTCCCTGGCTATCAGTGTCGAGTCGGGCCCTGGGACAACGGTCCTCAAAATGCTTGGGCTTTCCGTTCCCCTGGTGTACGTTACTCCAGGAAAGCTCTGTGTGTTCCCCTTGGGAAGGCCCCAGGGAATCATTGTCATAGATACTCACCATGTAGTGTTGTAGGCTGCTCCTCATGGTGACACAGCCTCTTCTTTGGGCAACGTATTCAGCTTCCAGTCCAGAATCTGAGCCAGGGATTGAGATATTGCATTGAAGTGGCTACCCACAGCTCTCAGATTATCCACTCTTGCTTTCTGTGCATAGGTTGAGGGATGTCCCTGTTGGCCGCCTTGCCATCTTTCCCTGCTATGCCAGGTTCTCTCAACCATCTCCATAGCTCTCTGCAGGTCGGGCCCTCCTGGCTCGCACTCCAACCTTCCCTGGCCTATGTTAAGTCCACACACCATGTGTCTGACAGGTGAGAACCACCACCTGGCCCTCTCACCCCACAGCTATCAGGGCTCCCAGCTATGTAACAACATCACCTATAGCAGCCTGGTGTAGAGACGACAGCCACCACCACGCTTCTCCATGGGGGACACAGTGGCCGGGCAGGTTTTCTGACCTTGCTGAGCATATCTACTCTAATATGCCCATTCTTTGAGCCTTTTGATCCCTTCTCCACCATCTGCCCCAGAGACTGTCATTTCTACTCCACTTAGTATGGGCCATTGCCTTTTCTAAGCTCTCTGCAGCCCATATGGCAGCATATTAGCACTTTCTCTTGGGGGTCTTTGCCAGGGTGTTCAATGCCACTTAGTGGGACAAGGCCATTATTTAGATAAAATCTCTGTTATTTAAGTTTATATTCCATGTCCCTTGACCCAACACTCTTGGGACCCAGCCCCATGCTCAGGCCAACGTATGTTGGCGGGTCCTGCAGCTCCATGTTGAGGGGTCCTCCCCTCTCTCAGCAGCCTCAGCTGTCCCCTGGATAGGTTATAGGGGGAGGGGGGAGAACAGCTAAGGATGCGTGCGCATGTGTGTGTGAACATGTGTGTATGCACACTCATGCACGTGTGTGTGTGTGTGTGTGTGTGTGTTTCTTTCAGAGAAGCTTCTGCATCATCCTTAATCAGGGTGAGCGTGCTCGATTTTAATAGAGAGGAGTCGACTACTTCTGAGGCCCAAAGTGTCCGGGGATGTGAGAATCTGAGATTTTCAAGTGCATGGACCCAAATATCCCAATTGAGTCTCATGTCTCATTCCTTACCAACTGGGATGGGGCTTGACCTTGTCTAGCAAGTTTGCTGGAGCTGAGTGTTCACTTGTTCTGGAACTCTGTTCTTCTTCCAAGTCCTGGGGATGAACCTCCATTTCTTGCCCACCATTTGCAAGTGAGCAGAGGTCCTTTGTCTGTGGCGGAGGAGCCCCTCCAGCTCTCACACTTTGCCCTAAAGTGGTGATCAGCTAGCCTCACTTTTCCTGTCTTTCTCCAGGGCATCGATGGCCCCCATCATCCCCCATCCAGGCCCAGCATCCTGGTCCCAAAGCCGATCCAGGCAGTATCCATTCCGTCCTCTTCTGCTGCTCGGCATTTGTGAGGACTTAGCACGGAGACTCAAATGCATCGGACAACAGACCCCAGTTGAAAGGATGGAAAAATGACAGGGGTGAGTGGTGGACACAGGGGGTCTCTCCACATTGCCCTGAAGGCGAATTTCAAAACCGTGTCCATCAGCTTCAGACAGATCCTCACTGCTTTATTTTGTCTGTTGATGTCCTTATTCCCATCACACTGAGAGAGATTCCATATTTTCTCTTCTCTAGGTCCTTATACAAGATCGCCAAAATTTCTCATGGGCTTCTTTGAGATGATTGAACAATCTCTTTTCATGTCAAAAAGCTGGCCCTATTTTTGTTTTAAATAACACTTTTTCTAACTCTACTTTTATTTTTGAATAAACAAGGAGAATGTGTTTGGCTACAGAAGGTACTTGTACATGTTGGTTGGTTTTGAATTACGTGGAATTAATGTTCCTCAGGTTGTTTTTTTTGTTTAAATAGCACTAGCAGAGCTTTCCTACTCCTGCCCAAAAGAAGATGCCTGGAACAAATATTCATGTACCCCCACCCAGAGCTTTTTGGTGGTTTGGCACACCTGCCCGCAGCTGGGCATTTGTGGGACAGCTTTTCGAGTCTATGACGTGAGTGAGGGCTGCCCTTCTTCTTCCCCAACAATAGAGTCTGTCCTACTCTTGCTGAGGAGAATTGCTCTTCTGTCTCAAAATGACAAAATATCTCCCTTCATAGTTGGCAATAATTTCAGCAAAACTGTGCTGGTCTTGCCGAGGTGTGTTATTACCTGCTCTTTGGTATGACATTCAATAATCGTGTAGACTCAGGAGTCCAGAGCTACAGATGCTCTACCGTGTTGTTTGGGCCCCCAGATCAGCAGCCTTACAGGGTGGATATGCCATCTGCACTTAATCGAACGTAGGGATGGGTCGGGGGTCCCTGAGCCTCTGAGAGATTCTTGTGGAGAATTGCTGCACAGGAGAAGGGTCATGAGTGTGAACTGAGGAGCAGTGAGCTGTTGTCCAGCCAGTGGTCGCAGCAGTGTCCCCTGATGAAGGACACTATTGGTGCCGTGAAGTGAAAGCCCACGGTGAGGACCAGCCCCCCAGGGCACACTGAGCCGCTACCCCGTGCCTGCACGGTTCCTGAGTTGAGATGTGGACGTGTACAGGACGGGAGAAGCCCTGTCCTCCCATTTACACTCAAGTCCAGGCCAATTGAGGAAGACTCCAGAACCAATCCTCCTGGAGCCGGCTGGTGAACCACGGTCGCTTCCGCCTTGTCACCGTTTGCACTTGCTAATGCCGGGCTCTTTGGGCACATGTGGGTTACAGGGGATTCTGCCTCCTCCCTGAGGTCAAGGGGAGGGAGGGAAGGACAGCGACAGCGCAGCCTGCACACGGGCCGGCCGGGAGTCCTTCAGGGCAGCGTATCAGAGGGTCACTGCCGGGGCACATCCCGCACCCTGGGCTGGGTTGGCATTAGCAGGCAGCGTGCCCAGACCTCACCCTGGGTCAGAGACTGTCTGTTTGCTCTCTCATCCAGCTATTCCTTCCCACCCCCTGCTCTGTTTTGTACCTTGTGATGGCAACCATTAAACTACATTTCCCGGGTGCCTTCCTGCTTGGGTTTTGCTGACAGTGGATGCTGGGGGCAGCGGGAAGGGAGCATCCAGGTCTTTCCAGCAGTGGCTCCATCTCCTGTGTTCTCCCAGCTCACACCCAGCTTCCCACTATGGTTCCACCTGGCTAAAAGACCCCTTCTCCATGGATCCTGCTGCGAGTCCCTTCTGTGCCCTCTGGCGGCCCCAAGGTCACAGCTCTTGAGTGCTGGTCACACCTTCTGCAGGGGCAGGTGGTGACCTCGCAGTTGTTCATCTCAGGGGACCACCTCCCCCTGTTTGTGGTGCTTTCTGTAAGCAGTGGCCACATTTCTGAGCCTTCTGGTGCAGGCTCTCTTTCCTAACTGGCCCCAGCTGGCACATTCCTTCGCACCCCACAGGGGAAGGACGATGGCCCAGTGCAGCTCTCTGGGACATTTGGGTTATAGCAGTTTACAGAACTGTGGCGATTGTTCAGACAGAGTGCCCCCCCCCACGCTCCCACGCCCTGGCCATCACTACATAAGGCCTTCCCTGAGCGTAAGCCGCTGGGATCACAGAGCAGGTCTGGCCTACACAAGGACTGGGATGGTGGCTTTTCTCCTCCAAATGGTAAATTTGTCATGGTGGTTCTCCAGAACCCTCTCTATGCTTAGCATGCTTTTCACTTGGAAAAGAAACAAAAAGACACCTGATGTAGCCAAGAACCCTGAGAGGATGATTATTCCAATCCCTGGCCTGACCTAGTCATCAGGCACCCAGGAGGCCAGCAAGTGAGAAACGGGCCTGGGCATCACTCATCTGCTTCACCGCAGACACAATCCTTTCTCTTCCTGTGTAGACAGTTGGGGTTTGATCTGAGACCAGAGCGGGCGGGAGCGTTTATCCACCTCTGGATCTGTAGACTGTGTCTAGAAGAGTGCAGGGCCGCCTCATCAGAAGGGCCTGTCCTACGGAATTTCACCTTGACCACTGTCTGAGAGAGGAGCCATCTGCTCACAGGTGGGGTGACAGGTTGGAGGAGCAGGGGGACCGCCAGAAAGCTTTGTGCCATTGAAGACCATTTCAAATCACCCTCTGTGGATCTTCAGGGAAGAATGAACGTTAGAAAGGGAACGGGGCTGTGACGGATCCATGGAAGCGGGCTCTCCAGTGCTCTCCTCTCCTGGGGCATTGGTAGTAGACACTAAGTTAGGTTGAGTGGAGAAGATACTGTCTCAGTGAGCAAGTTAGGACAGAAAAAAGTCACGTGGCCACTTTGAATGTGTCACTCTGGTTTTTCTGAGAACTTTTGTTTAAATTGTGTGCAATTTTCTTGAGAGACTCAATTACCTCTCAGGAAACAAATGAATCCTTTTGTCACATTCATTTCTCAAGGCTATTTACATCTTTGGATGAAATGCACATAGAAGCTGTGGAAGCCTCCCCTGTCGAGCCTTAGACCTACACAGATCTGTACCCCAAGAGAGTGCACAGGAGGCGGGTCTCCCCTGAGAACAGCAGGAGAGAAGGGTCAACTCTGACTTTAGGCATCCGGTTCTTCTGATCGTCCAGCTTTTGATAATTGTGCCTGTGCTTCCAGCTCCTTCTTTCCCCATCACCCTCCTAAACTCTTCTCCTCCACAGCAGCACACACACGCGATAACACACTCATACAGCCTCACAGACACCCACACTTGAGCACACACACCCACACATGCACACCTGCACACATACCCACATGGTAACACCCACACTCACATGCTCACAGTCACACTCACACATTCCTACACCCACATACACACACTTTACACACTTTACATGCACATGTCTAAACCCAAATGCACACATGCATACACCTGTATACAAACCCACACACACGTGCACACACACACACACACACACACACACACAGTAGACTGATAAGTCTCACTCTTCAAGGCCTTTCTGGTGGTCCACCTGGCTGGAGAGCTTTGGTCAGGGCTATGGGTCAGGAACTTGGCTTGTAGGTCCATGGGTCAGGGGTTACTCACTTCTTTCTCAGTCTTAAGCAGGACTTGGTCTCCACTTTGTTCTTAGGAGTGATGATCAAGTTGCAGAAAAGAAAGAGAAAGGGGCGGGCATCTGGAGAATCTGGGGGCCCAGGAGAAGGGAGTTTGTGAAGACATGGTCTTAGAACCTGTGACAACTACACTGTCGATCAGCTCGTTAGGCATGGCAGGGAGACATGCTTTTATTCTATTCTATTCCTACTCAATTTTCTGCAAGACACAGTAGAGGGAAAGCTTACTGCTCTTATCACCCTGTTGTTGTGTTTGAGGAAGAACTGTTCCCAAGAGCAAAGGTCAAGAGGGGATCAGAGCCCGGGTTGGGGAGAGGGGCAAGGGAGAGAGCCCTCCTCCCTCACTACTCAGCACGCTCGCCACAGCACTGCAGCCAAACCTGTGTCCTTGGCCTGGGCGGCTGCCTCACAGTGCTCCCCCTGGAGCAGGAGAGAAGAGAGGAGGGCAGAGGGATCCCCAGCATGACTCATCAGCAGAGTCCCTGTCTCCCATCTCCTGATGGTGGGGGTCACCAAAGCTAGGCACTGGAGGTCCAGAGCCAGTCCCCGCAGGACAGGAAGTCACCGTCAGCCTCCCAGGGAGAACCGGCACTGCCCACGGGCTCAGCACTGGGTGTGTCAGGAAGGAGCGCTGGGACACCTCGTCCCCAGAGCCACAGTACCCCGTAACCCAGAGGGTCTCAGAGTGGGGCCCTGGCCAGTAGCAGAGGCACCTGGAACTTGTGGAAAATGAAGACTCTCCAGCCCCACCTGGACCTACTGAAGCAGCGACGTCTCCCAGCAATCTGCATCATCAAGCCCTCCAGGTAAGTCGGATGCAGAGTCACATTTGAGATGCACACCCATACCATTCTCCCTCCACCCGCAACTTTCCTCTCCTCAACACACCTCTGTCTGAGTCTTTGTGCCGCATACCCTGAGTGCTAGCCTCTCTCAACAGTCTTCTTATTATTCTCTGCCTGAGAGATGCTCGTGTGTCTGCCTGGTTTTCCCTGATAGGGTGCAAGGCTCTGGGGGCCAAAATTGTGTCCTCTCCATCCCCTTCTCAAAGCACGGTTTGCTTAGCATTGTGCACTCATTGGACATAATTGGACGGAAAATTTGGAAATCTGAGAGAACAGGTGTGTGTTTCGAGTATGAGAGTGCCTTGGCGAAATAATCTTTACAGATAAAAGAAAATATCTCAGTGTCCTAAACAGTATCACAGAAAAAGAAGGCAGAAAAAAGCTGGTTTCCTCTTAGAGTTCTTGCTAATAAAGCTAAGGGAAGCTAATGAAAAGCAAAATAGGAACAGCTGATTTTCTTCACCTAGCCCCCACACTCACTGTATTCATCTACAGACCTGTTTAACCTGGACAGCTCAGAATCAGAGTTTATTTAAAATGGTCAAGTTGGGTCACATGATAAACTTAAATGGATGACGTCTCAAAGGTAATGACACTTCCCCCTCCAATGACACCAAAGAGTGGGATCTGGGAAGCGGCTTTGGTGCATAGTCGGGTGTGGGTCTAACCGTGAGATCTCCAGGAAGCTGGGGTTCCATGTGGACCTGGGCCCCCAGTCCTGAATCTCTTGCTAGAAGCATGATGAAGACTTTTCTGCCCACCTCACCGAGGACACAGGTGCTAGACACACCACAGATCTGACACCAACAGTGGCCACTGGTAGGTCCAGGATCATTGGCAGGTCGTCCTCGTGGGAGAATGGCAAAGGAAAGGATCTTGGGAAGCCTTCCGTGGCAGTGCTGCAGCCAAAGGCATGACACCCTCTACTTTTATTCAGACTCTGAGACCAGTTTGCCTCTTCTAGTTGTCCGGGATGAGAAGTGTCTCTAGGTCTCTTGTTAAAAGTGTATCATACAGGACATTTTTCACAGCCTGCACAGAACTTCCAACTTCTGTTACAACGCTCTCCAAGAACAATGACACCACACAAGTGACCCAAAAGACCTCTGAGCTCTCCAACAAAGGACATAGTTAGGAAAAGAGAGTTGCTCAGGGGATCACTGCACAGGCAAACAGAAATAATAACACTAACACTGAAAATAACGGTGAACTCTAAAAGTACACTTAAACCAAAGTTTGGATGTGGAAGTGGAGGCAGCTCTGGAAATCAGGAATCCCAGTATTTAGTCTTCATGCTTACAATGACCAGCTTGTCACTTTCTGCAGCAAAGATTGTCATTTGATACCTAAATAAAAAAATAAACAAAATTTACTTATTTGTTTATGTATATATGACATAAATGACAAATATTTAGAAAAGGTTTCATAAAACTCGTCTTTTCCTTCTTCCTTCAATTTTTGTGAAATGATATTCTATGCCCATCATATTTCCAACTTATTCCAGCTAATCGCCAAATTTCATTTGAAAATTGGATACCGAGATCTAAAACATGACAAAATTGGAATTTTTTTTTTTGAAAAGAGATTAAAGACTCAGACTTATTTTTGATCAAACAGAGCTACACACAACACTTCATGTAGAGCTCAATTTTAGTACTTGCCACTCTGAACTGGAATTTTTGGTGAAGATTTTGGTTTGCCCCCAAAATGCAATGTTGAGTGCCCACCGTTGACCTGGCTGATGCTGGCAATCTTTTGTATGCTGTTCCTCGGGGGCACACAGCCGTTTATCTTTTATGTGCACCAGGACATTCATCATTTTCTGGGCTGGCTGTCAAGGTCTGAGTGAAGTCTGCCTGTACTACTGCTGTTTCACTTCTGCTATTGATCATAGCGGCTTCAGAAGCAGCGTCCAGGCTGAGCTCTCTGCACTCAGGTCCACGTAATGGAACACTGAGGTCTTGCTCACCAACGTCCTCACGTCAGAGGAACTCCAGGAGTCTTCTGAGAGGTCTCGGCCCTCCCGAGGTTCTCTGCGGCCACCTCGCCCTCTAGGTGTGTGATGAGGTGGTAGGTGCCAACTTCAGCTTTCTCTCAGGGGCAGCCTCTCACCCCAAGCTGGATAAAGAGGCAATGACGTCCCCGTGTACTCTGTTCTGCTACAAGTGAAGCGACTGCAGGCATGTCGTTGAGCGCGAGGCGGGGGAACGTGCAGAAAGTGATCCTCTGTGCAAAAACAATACACAAGAGTAGCTGAGCCCGTTAGTGTTAATTCCAAGTGTGCAAAGCCACGTTCCGGGGCTCTGGTGCTTTATTGGTGACGAAGCAAAGAGGAAGGAGAGTGTTCACCTCGGTCACCCAGCTATTTCACTTGTGAAAGCTGAGGTTCTCAACTCGAAGTCACTTCCCCTCTGTGGATCTGAAGTGGAACTTAACTCCCACCTCTAGAAAGGGACTGTCATCTAACGGTCTTTGCCAGTGCCACCCCAGGGTCCTCTGGATGCCCACATGCCTCCAATAGGGGGGTCAAGCAGGCTCCTTGTTGTATGGTGGCAGGTCTGAGATGCTGACCCTATGTCTGTGCAACGCTTCCAGAATTGGTCACTTTCTGTGCTGCCAGGTTACAGCTGGAGAACAGGAGGGACTCTGTGGGACGAGCGTTTGTACTGATGTCATGGACAGGGCTGCAGGGCAGATGTGCTGGGGAAGTGACAGACTTGAGCAGATAGAGCTTTTGCTCAGGAGCCTCAGGTTTCCATCCATGGCCCTCCCTCACCAGCCTGCCTGGTGCTCTGAGAAACGGGAGAGACAGAGGCTGAAGGGGCTGTTCTCAGAGGACAGGGTGGGGGCTGAGACTCAGGGGCTCAAGGAGGCTGCTCTGGACCCCAGGTGACAGAGAGACACAAATTGGGGGAGGACAAGGGCATCTTCCCATTTCAGGAAGATCGAGGGCCTCAGGGAGCACAGGTGGACACTGTGGATTCCACAGGAGGCCGCACCCTTGGCGGGGGACCAGGGCTGCATGGAGGCCTGGTCATTAGTGGATAAGGACCCTCGTGGCTTTCCTGGTGGCAGGGACATCAAGGAGGGCCTGAGGTGGGGAAGAGAAAGGACTGCTGGTGAGTAAGTGCAGAGTATTGTTGGGGCAGCCCTGGACATTCCCAGAGGGCCTTAGAGAGAGCAGAGACCCCAGGTGGTGCCAGGAGAGGCAAGAGGCGGGACGCATGGGGCTCTGTCCTTCCTGTGCCATCTGGACCCCTGGCCAAGGAGGCCTCAGGACACCAGGTGGCCTGTCGGCTCCTTATGCCTCTCAGAAGCCAGCCTTTACAGGGAACGCATGCTCAGTATGCTGCTTTCAGCTCTGGGCTCCTGAGAGGACAGCAAACCAAGGCAGGTGACCCCCTTGCCCAGCAGATGGCCCTTAACCAGTAGATGACCCCTGGCCCAGTAGATGACCTGTCAGCCCAGTAGAGGATTCTGGTCCAGGAAATGACCCCTGACCCAGTTGATGACCCCTGACCCAGTAGATGATCATGGTCCAGTAGATGACCGTGGCCCAGTTAGATGACCCCTGGCCCAATAGATGACCCCCTGGATCAGCAGGGCAGCACTTAAACAAAGTCATCCAGGAATCAGCTCTGGGTGAGGGATGCCTCAGCCCTGAGTCTGTGGTGACACTGAGAGAGCCCCAGGCTGAGCCCAGGGTCACACAGTGTGTGCCTTTAACCTGCACAATTGCTGCGTGGGAGGACCCTCCTTGGTCCCCTGCACCACACGCTGGGGGAGCTCAGAGAGAAGCAGGCTCTGCCTGGAGGGATTTGAAGCTGTGGGCTGGGACTCCTCCCTGATGAACAGACCTCATGATTCCTGCCCCTTCCTCCCACACACATCACCATGCTGATTTTTTTAGGATCTCCCTTAAAAAGTTAATTCTGGGGCTAAAAGTCATGAACACAAAAGTTACTCACAATATTCTATCGTGCATCTCCCTGAAAAAAGGGGTTTATTGTGTAAAGTAGAGAGGACCCTGTGCTGCCATGGCATTATGCATTAAACCACGTGGGATTTTACTTTAAGATAGAAAACATTCTAGCAATGTTTCTCCCTTATAACATGAAACTTAATAACCTTTAGTGAATACCTAACAAGCTCCCGTATTGCCCCCAATTTCCTCCAACCTCATTTCCCCGGGTATTCCCTCACGGTTGTCTGGGACAGCATGGTCTCAGAAGAACACCTGCTAGAAAGGTTAGGAGCAGAGGGCCAGGAAAGCTCCGGGGGACGCCCGGCCTATATTACGCTTGGCTGGGAATGCACGAGGGCGGGGAGAGGCAGCCAGAAGAAGCACAATGACCTCTTCAGTCGGTCACCTCGGCAGCTGGTCAAGAACTTACACGGGGATTTGCTCTGCTCCCTCTATGTCTTGAGGATTGAGTAGACAACACACAGAAGTATGACGGAAGATGATGGATTACGGGTCATAAGTCTCATTTCAGCCGTACCAAGACAACATCGTCCTTGTGTGTTATGATGATCCACTGGGTGGACGGGAACAAGCAGATGGGGGTTGCATTCTCCGATATGCCACACACATGCCCAGAACACGGAGATGTGCAGACAGTGCTCAAAAAGCTATCACTAGACACACGTAGGATGGATCTAAAGGCACAAAATCTCCAAAAAAAAAGACGAGGTCCATTTTCTGGCTTTGGTGTAATAGTATCACTTCGTCAAAGGTGAGATCTGGAACGGGAAACAGAAGTATTTCTGTTAGTTTATAATGAATACTCATGCTTTTTCCTTTTTTTTCCCACATAATATGTATTAAAATAATCTAGTGGTTGGTCCTTCTTAAAATAAAAATATATTATGCAATACAATGTAAAAAGATATCAATGAAATCTTATAGCTCAATGTCACTCTCAGTGGCAGACAGAAAGAGATTTAAAGGTATGCAAAAAGAAGAAACTTGATGGGACAGTTCATACTTCTGAGATTGCTAAATACTATGAAATGCATTTTTAGAGTGTGAGGGTGTTTTCTTTGTTCATTCATCCAATAAATAATTATTCAGCACCCATGTTTTGGGCATTGAGCTGAGAACTGAGGATACAACGATGAGCAAGTCAAACTTGATTTCTGCCTTCACGAGCATCAAAGCTAGTGATGAAGACCTACATGATCTCATGTGATTTCAAGAATCCCATAATAAGTATAAATTATAGCTATGATGAAAGTATTTACTAGAGGGGATTGTCCTGGTCTGGGAAATTGGGGATGGCTTTGTGAGGAGGAAAAATGAGGTAAGCTGAGGTCTGAAGAAGGAGTAGGAGTTGAGAAGGTGAAGATGGAAGACATACCTTTCTGGGAGGAGGAAACAGAAACTGCAAATGTGGTCACTAAAGAACCCTGAGCCAAGTGGGGGACCACAAGACATGCCTGCAGAGGTGGCAGATAGGGGCCAGGGCTGGAGGGAGCCAATGGATTGTGGTGCTGTGTCTTTGTGGAAAGTGTTTAAACAAGGGTAACTTGACCCAATGTGTTGATCACCTGACTGCAGAATGAGAGCGCATGAAGGGTCATCAGTTAGGAGACTTGGACTGTCGCCCAGTGGGAGATGGAAGAGTGTGAACTAAGAAGAGCGCCAGGGAGACAGACGTCAAGAAGAAAATGGATCAAGAGATATGGAGGAGGCAAGAGCCACTGGCTTGATGCTGACTTCTGTGCAGAGTGAGGCAGAGGGACAAGTCCAGGAGAATCCCCAAGTTTCTGCTCAAGGAACAGCATGGTGATGCCATTCGCCACACGGGGGAAGATGTAAAAGGTCCAGATTTGGGGAAAGAAGATAATGGACGATTTTGGGAGCGAGTGCCTTGGGCATACTCTAACAGAGGATTCCACAGGCACCTGGACAGACCACCCTGGAGACTGAAGCCACAGTCCAGCTGAGGGTCAATGATGTCCTAGGACAGTGGCTTCTTTTAATTTCCCAAATTTATTGGGATATAATTGGCATAAAACTTTCCATAAGTTTATGCTCTACAATGTGATGGTTTGATACATGTAGATATTTTGATATGCTTATCACAATAAAGTTAGTTACATCCTTCACCTCACATAATTACCACTTTGTTATTGTCATGATGAGAACATTGAAGATCTCCTCTCACAGCAACTTTCAAGTACACAATACAGTATTGTTAACTGTAGTCACCATGCTGTGCATTAGAACCCCAAACTTACTCATCTTATAGCTGAAAGTTGGTACCATTTGACCAACATCTCCCCATTTCCACAACCCCCACACCCTGGTAACCACCATTCTACTGTTTCTGTGAGTTCAGCTTTTTTAGATTCCACATATAAGTGAGATCATACAGTATTTGTTATTCTCTGTCTGACTTATTTCACTTAGCATAGTGTCCTCCAACTCTATCCACGTTATTGCAAATGGCAGGATTGCCTTCTTTTTTATGGCTGAAAAATAGTCCATCGTATACATACAATGATGTACGTATATATATACATATATATGCCATATGTTTTTATTCTTTCACTCTTCCATGGACACTTAGGTTATTTCCATGTCTTTACTATTGTGAATAATGCTGCAATGAATGGGGAGGGGGCAGCACATATCTCTTCAAGATAATGATTTTATTTCCTTTGGATATATATGCAGAAGTGGGATTGCTGGATCATATGGTAGTTCTATTTTTAATTTTTTGGGGGAACCTCCACACTGTTTCCCATAGTGGTTGCACCAGTTTACATTCCCACCAATGGTACACAAGGGTTCCCTTTTCTCCACATCTTCACCAGCATTTATCTCCAGTCTTTTTCATAATAGCTATCCTAATGGGTGTGAGGTGGTATCTTATTGTGGTTTTGGTTTGCATTCCCCTGTTGATTAGTGATGTCGAGCACCTTTTCATGAACCTGTTGGCCATTTGTATGTCTTCTTTGGAGAAATGTCTAGTAACCTCTTCAAATGGTTGGTGCCAATGAAATCATTCTTTCAACACAAGGTCGATGATCACTTACTGTATTCATTTCCTGTGGCTGTTGTAACAAATTACCACAAACTGAGTGGCTTAAAACAACAGAAATTGTTCTCTCAGAGCTCTGGAGGCCAGAAGTGAAAGGTCAGAATTGGGCTAACTTCATGGTGTGGTTGGAAGCGGAGGAGAGGAGAACGTTCTTTGCCTTTTTCCAACTTCTGGTAGCTGCCGGCACTCCTTGGTCTGTGCCCACATCATTCCAATCCCTGCCTCTGTGGTCACGTTGTCTCCTCCTCTGTCTGTGTGCATCAGAGCTCCCTCTGCTTTCCTCTTATAAAGATATATGTGACAACATCTAGGGCCCACCCAGATAATCTAGAATATTCTCCCCATATTAAGATCCTTAATCACAGCAGCAAAGTCAGTTCTGCCATATAAGATAATGTTCACAGTTCCTGGGGATTCGGATATGGGAATCATTTGGGGAGCATTTTACAGGCTACTACGTCGACTAGGAACCAGACTCTGTGCTAGGTCCTGGGAAAACTGCTCAAGTCAGGCACGGCTCCTGTCTTCAGGGCCCAGCCCCAAGCCCTGCCAGTCTCCTGTTGCCTCTTGTCATCAGAACTCCTGACTGTGAGTGATTTTTTTTTTTTAAAAAAAAAGCAGATCCAAATTTGTTGAGAGGAATGAATATTTATTGGTTCATGTAACCAAAAGGTCCAAGCCCAGGCTGGCTTCAGGCACAGCTGGATTCAGGGCCTGAAGTGATACCGGGAGAGCACTCTCTCTCCAGGTTTCAATTCTTCTGTGCTCCAGGTTGATCTCCCCCCGTGGCACCCAGAGGACTCAGTTTTATGTCATTCCTGCAGCGATTCATCCCACAGGAGAGAAGCCTCTTTGCTGTGTTCCAGCAAGCCACTTGATTGACCCTCATTGCCACAGGGATGGAGAACCTGTTTGGACACACCTGGGTTCCTTGACCTCAGATGACCCCCCAGGAGGCTGTCTGAGCCCCAGTGACCAAGAGTGGAAGGTCCACACATACCATGGCAAACTGAGATTCTGTCACCAGAAGCGAGGAAAAAGGTGTCTAACTTACTCCTTCCTTTCTCCACGTCCCATTGCACACCACATAGTGACAGGGACACCCATGAAGTCCCTTTAAGTGAATATCTCTGAAAACATTGGGCCAGTGCAACCTCACACACCCCCTAAACTTTGACGTTCAGGCATGGATGTAGAAAAAGTTTTTTTCAGCTACAAATTGCCTTCCGTTGTTAGCAGCAGAGACTAAAAAAATGGTGTTTAAACGAGCTAGACGCGGCCTGGGTCTGACATGAGGGCTCCGAGGCATCGATAGGCTCCTGGATCACATCTTGGTCTGCTCTGCATCTCTCTCTCTAGCATGGGGCTTCGCTTCTTAAGGTCACCTCCTGGTCCACAAGGCTGGTGGCCCTCCTGCGATGCACATTCCAGGCAGCAGAAAGGAGGAGGGAAGAAGGCAAAGTGGTTGACTCCTGCTGAGTCAGCTCACTCTTGCAGATTTCCAAAAGCCCATGAGCATCTTTTTCTTACATCTCATTGGCCAGTATCTGCCATGCAGCCACAGCTAGCTGCAAAGGAGCCTGGGAGATGTAGTCTTCTGGTTTTCTGCCTTGCCTCCTAGAACAAACTCAGGGTTTTGTTATTCAGAAAGAAAGAGAAAGTTATTGAGGGGCAGTGAGCATTCTGCACTCACCTCCTCTGTTACCTGAATTATCTCACAGTTTTAAAACAGAATTTTAACAGAAGTAGTTCTATTCTTTCTGTTGATGAAATAAGAACAGCATGCTTTTTTCCCCGGTGGCGGGTTACTAGTTGTAGAAGGTTACTCCAAATGCGATCCTGCAGTGGGCAGCTATCCTATCTGAAGTTTGCTTTGATTACAGATGAGAATCCTTGGGATCTGTTTATCTGCCTACCACGTCAGAAGCAGACCTGTAATTACCACAATCCTCCTATTATGTTTCTCTCTTATATCGCTTCACTTTCCAAAGTTAGATTGTGAGCACAAACGCCCAAGTGACATGTGCTCACAGCTCAACATTCATGGGCCGGATCCTTTAGTGAGAAAACACAGGACCGCGAGGCCCAGGGACAGAAGGAAACAGGATCGGTTTCCCGGAGCCCATCAGGAACGAGAAACAGAAGTTGGAGATGGAGCGAGGGTGGCTGAGGTTGGGGTTAGTGGACAACTCTCAGTGAGCAAGAACTCAGCCCAGAACATGGAGCCGGGCAGGGCTGGGGGAGGACAGGGAGGGTAGGGGCTGCCCAGGGTCACCATCCAGGCCCCGGACGCCCTTGTGCGGTGGCTTTGTCTTCTGCTCGCTCACAAAAGAGCTCTGCGGGGCAGATCTAAGGTTAGGAGAGAAGTAACAGGTTCGAGAGCACACGACTCAGAGGCTCTCACCCCTAGGCTCATCACAAGGGCAAGAAATTTCCAGATCTGAGGGATGAGCAGATAAGCAGCCGTTATCATTCCCACCATCCAGTGCCCCAGGGCTGTGATGGTCCCTGTACGTGTCAGCTTGCCTGGGTCACAGGGCACCTGGATATTTGGCTAAATATTATTCCAGGTGTGTCTGTGAGGGTGTTTCCAAATGAGATTAGCGTTTGAATCCATGGACTCGGGAAAGCAGACTGCTCTCCAATGTGGGTGACATCATCCAATCCTTGAGGGTCTGAATAGAACAAAAGGTAGATTTATATTATTATTATTATTATTGGTTCGGTTTCTCTGGAGAATCCCCACTAATACAAGCACCGTCTTTATGTTGGGTTTGGGGAGACACCACACAAAAAGCACCCCCTGCCGGGAAGCTGTTTAGTCAATAAGAGAAATAAAGTAAGCCTGTGTGCATGGAAGTGGTGGGGTAGCCTTCTGGAAAGGCCTCTGCTTTCCTCACAAAAGGACAAGGAAGGGGGAGGTGGCTTAAGCGTCCCTTGCCTTCCTCTTCTTTCCTTGAATGTGATGGTGTTGTAGGTTAGGGTGGGTCCTAATCCAAGGACTGTTGTCCTTATAAGAAGAGGGAAATTCGGGCACAGACAAGGGGAGAGCACCATGTGAGGATGGAGGCAGAGACAAGTGGTGCATCTGTAAGCCGAGGAACAACAGGAGTCACCAACAACTGCCGGAAGCTGGAGAGGCAAAGAAGGATGGTCCCCCAGCACCCTCAGAGGAGCACAGCCCTGCCGACTCCTTGGTTTCAACTTCTGGTCACCAGAGAGAATAAATTCCTGCTGTTTAAGCTGCCCAGTGTGCAGTGCTTTAGTACAGCAGCCCCAGGAAACTAATGCAGGTGGGACGTCAGGCTCAAAGGTCCCACTGCCACTGTGCGATCTTGGCTGCAGGGGTGAGAATGAGAAGCCCAGGTGGTCCTGCTGGTGGAGGAGAGAGATGGAGAGCCAGTGCTGGGTCCTGCGGATCAGGAAGCTGCTGCGCCTCAGGCATGGGGAGGGGACGTCAGGGAGGTCAGGAGCCCCTGGCCTGACGCTGGGGAAGAGAGGACAGGAAGGCCCACACTATGCCCTGCTGGGCTCTGTCCCCAGGCTCCCGTTTCCTGGTCTTCTGAGCCTCCCGTGGATGATGCGCCCACCCGCAAACAGGGGACCCCCAGGTCTCCCCAGCCTCACCTTGCTGGGATCCCAGGACACCTGGCACAATCTGCCGTCCAGTCGCCTGGAGGTAAAACTGGGGCACTTCGCCCTTCCAGCCAGATCCTTCAAGTCTCGCCAGGGGATCAACAGGAAGGCATCGATTTTCAATATCTTCATTTAATCTGCAATGCAATCATAAAATAATCAAGATCCAGCAGTATGTCCATTACTTACAACATTGATTTTCTAAAAACTGCTCCACTTTATTTTGTTCTTGAAATCCAGTAACTTTTTTCCAGCTTTCTCAATCTAATATTAGTTCACCTGCCAGGTTTTCTACGTCCTTCCAGATAAATTCAGCATCATAAAAGAGAGAAAATATTTCTTCCTTACACAAATTGTGCACGGCTTCGAGAACACAGCATGATAATGCTAGTGAGATCATGGGATGGTGATGATGTAAGTTTCTGACTATTTCAATGAAGTATACGTCGTATGTTAACAGTGTAACTCACGCAACTGTTTATTCCACATCAAATAAAAAGAAAACTTTTCTTCTTTTGCCTATTAGGATCTGCATTGGAAACAACAATGATAGTCATCTGTTGTCGGATATCTTACATAAATCACAAAATTGGTGATTTTAATGAATACATTAAAACTAAATTGCAGCAACTAGAAGGCTGTGCAGCTATGACATACAACTATCTACTGGGGCTTTGCGAAAAAAAAAAAGGAGGAGGATTGGCAATAGATGTTAGCTCAGAGCCAGTCTTCCTCAGCAAAAAGAGGAGGATTGGCATGGATGTTAGCTCAGGGCTGATCTTCCTCACAGAAAAAAAAAAAAAAACTAAATTGCGTTTCACATCTTTTAGAGGATAAAAGTTTTGTTATTGACGCTATAATTATTTAAAAATTCAATCCCCACTGCAAATCCACGCCCTCTCAGAGAGAGGTAATATTTTTCCTTGATTTTATTTCTTCACTACATGTCACTCACAGTGCGGGAATCCAGTCCAACACCATTCCCTGTTCTTTGTCTCACCATCGTCACTATATATCGTCATCGAAACCACACTCATAAAAACAGTGATGATTAAACATCTTTCTGTACAAGTATTACAGGATGTCACATATCTATTACTTAGAAGGCCTCTTTTCTATGACCAAAGCAAATAACCTAATTTAAACTAGAAGAACGGAATAAAATTGTTAAACAATCCTTTGTATTTTAAGCAACATTTAATTAGAAACACACTTTAACCACCAAAATGATAAAAATCCAAGAGATTAAAATTTGAGTGTCAATTATCATAAACTTCATCATTGTAATTCTTATTAAAACTCAGTGTTTAGATAGGTAATGATTTTATAATACGCCAATTTGCATAAAGAGCCCGGAGATGGCTTATTATTTCGATTCTACACAATTACAATTCTAGCTCCATACATCAGAGCTCTTAGCAATGTAAAATCACTGCACTAATTAATAAGCCATTTACTGACTGCAGCTAGTTACGGTGGTCCTGCAGCTGACCTCGCGGAAGACGAGCCATCTCTGAAGTGCCTGTGTGGAGCTACAAACATAATGATGTGCCAGGAGGGAATCATTAAAAATAATTTACACAAGCCTTCATTTACAAGATCTTTTGATAGCACGCTTCCCCCGGAGTTTAGATCCACAGTGCAACCCCTACCATTTGGAAAGTGCCAAGCAGGGGAGTGAAGGAGGATACCTAAGTGGTTAATTAAGAGCCATTCGGACGCCACAAGAGCCTCCTGAAAAATCCCTCTGATGTCTGCTGTGTCAAATGTCTCTCACAGGCAAAGCCACAAGAGGCAGCAGCCGTCACAGGCTAATTACTGGGGACGAGGAGCAGCTGAGAATGGTCCGTCGTGAGCTGGTGCCGTGAGCACCCGAGCTCAAGAGTGAGCAGAGCAATCTTTTGTGTGGCTGGACTGGAGGGCGAGCGCCATGAGTAAGTGGAATCATCGCAAATGGCTGGAGCGGACACAGAACGGCCCTCTAGAAAGACAATGGCCAAGCAGGATGAGAACACTTCCCTTCCAACTTTGTGAATATCCCCACGATTTCTTAAGAAAATAAATGCGAGGAAACAATTCTTAAGAGGAGAGAATTTTTTAGATTCATTCTTAAGGAAATCAAGCAGACACAATAACAAGTATTTAACCGAAGCCATTGAGATAATCAGAGGGATAGCCTGGGCGATATATGTGTGTACACACACATACACATACAGAGCAGAACAAAACAAGACACCAAATAAAGTTCTAAAGACCTTTGACTCAGGCAAGATATGTGTGGGTTAATGTACAAAATCGTTGCATAGGACTGCTGTGATGTAATACTGTACAGGAGACAGGAACCTGTTAGCAACATTAGCAAAAAGATTGCCTTATAAAACAATTTATGAAGGTGGGTGTCAGACAGGAAGGGAAAATGGAGAAGGGAAAGGTTGAAATGAGCACTCTTAGCATAAAGAAATTAGAAATTAGTTCTTTAAAAGCCCAAAGATATGAGCAGGGGCATCAGACTAGTGAGAATGAAGATGCTCACCATTTGGAAGTGATCAGTAGTGGGATCAACAGTTTGTGTCTGACAGGACAAGTTATACCAATACATAATTCACTAAACGTCTTCATGCTTAGCTTTAATCTATTTATCCATGTACCTACCAGAGAGTTTAAGAACCCTCACTCCTAAGAGATTCTGTTTAGAAATTGGTAGAGCACTTCTACCTGCGTCAGGAGGCTGTACGGATCCAGTGTGTGGGTCTGCACGCAAGGCTGTTAATAGGCCTGGTATTCCATGTCAACAGCGGGCCTCAGTCTATATTAACTACATATTTCGGAAGCAACGTGTTTGTCAGGACCAGGGAGACCTAGCTCTTCTTGAGGCTTTTCTGGTAAGGAAATAAGCACGTTGTGTAGTCTTTAAATAACGTGCATGGACTTCTCGTGCTGAATTCTCAAAGCGCTCTGTCTTGAAAACGATGATAGGTTTATGTGTGTCATTAAATGTTGTGAAGTTTGTGCAAAGATGAGCTCAGGCATTTAACTGCAGAACTTTCATTGTAATCCCAGTCTTTTAACACTGGCTTTTGCCATGGCGAAGAGATTCAAATTTAAAGCATTCTTTGAAGTCCAGGCAGTCATCTCCAAGACAAAAGGAAACAAGACAAAAATCAGCCCATAGCATGGGTGTAATTAATGCCCAGCTCCACTCAGGGGGGCTTCCCATGCTCACCCACCGCTCCTCTGCAGGCCCTGCTGTATGTGCACTAGACACGGGTTTATTTAATCAATTAATTCATGTATTTATCCTTCGAGATAATTGTAAGGGAACCATACATATGCCTGCCTGAAGCAACCGAGAACTTTTCAGGTGAAATAATCCACTTGGGTTTGGTATCGATTCCGTAATAAAAGGTGGAAGGTAATAAACGGAGATATTGTTCATCCAGAGAAGCTCTCAATTCCACACCATCACCATCTGATGGGGAGGAGGCTTGAGGAAACACTGCTGAAAGAGGCAATCATGAGCTGTGATATTCAAGAGTTAAATCCAGCCTTCCCCATTCCTCCTGAACTCTCCTGCATGGCTTTCTTACTCAGCAGGGCAAAAAGGTGGATCTCCTAAAAAGGCAAAGGCCTAACCTTTGGCGTTTGGATGTGGATGAGAATAAATGTCACTTTACATGTGTGAAGGGCTTGCCCAATCCAACTGAGGAAGTAAATAGAAATGATTTACTCACAACCCAAAAGTAAAGAAAAGCCAAGAAATTACAAATTTATGGCAGCTCATATAAATAATTTTAATTAAGATAATTCCCCAACCAATGGAACCCTTAAGCCATGTGTCTTCTGAGAAAAATATGTTCACACTTTTAAAAATTACATACTGCTTTGCTTCAAAAAGCAAATAAAATATTCAACACATTAAGGCTTCTATCATAATCGTAGCATATCATGCCTTTACATTTGTGGTTAAAATTTTATTTCCCCGTTATCCGAGCTACAATATTCAATGGCTCTGACAGGTCTAATCGCCCCCAGCTTTATGCAAATACTTGGATATTCTTAACAGATATGTGTAGACCCACATTCAACGTATTTTCCATTACATTGAAAAATAAATTATTGCATATAAATATCAAATCAATCTATTAAATTTAGAGAAAAGCTAAATGATAGTGGTGAGTCTCTTAATTTGTTGTCAGTTTTATGAGTTTGGTTGGAAAAGTTCAGTTCGACACTTATCCATGTATTTTCAGCAATTATTGGCATTAAGTTTGTTTCTATATAATCAAAATAGAGACGATATGCTGAAAAGAAGATTTAAACCAGTAGTTTCTGTTTCCGTGTTTGTTTATTTGTGTAGCTCAGAGAGAAATCCTGGAGGATGAGTGAGGGAGACGAACACTTGGAACAAAATGAACTCGCACTCTCCTTCCTAGGGACAGAGACCGGGCCAGGGAGAGAGGAAAGAAGTTCACCGAGAAGAACTCTTCTGGTAAAAGAAAATGCATCAAAACCCAACATTTCATCATCTGATTCTCTCTCCCACAACTAAGGGCACTAGAGGTTTTTAAACTATTTTGTTGGCATTTCCAACTAAGTCCATACTGAATGGTGTAGTTTTCCAAAAACAGAGGGTTTGGTTAAAAAAAAATTCTTTTTCTTTGTGAAGTAGCCATGCCCATTCCCAGGCCTTTTCCAGAGGTCTCCTTCTGCAGGGGGCGACATGGGAGCAGCTGCTCCAAGGAGACACCAAGGAAGCGCTCTCAGAGTGGAGCCTGGACAAGGCTCCTGCGGTGATAGCTCTCAGCTGACCCCTGCTTGCCTGAGAGCACGGGGACCACCAGAATCGTGCTTAAGACCGAGGGATCCGCCGTCCTCCAGGGGTGCAGACAGACTTCAAAAAGTTGCAATTAAATGGGAGCTGCAGAGATTATGGGGCGATATTAACTATCATTAAGTGATTTCTGTGTGAATGAGCCAAGCATGCCTTCCCACGTCTAGCTGAAAAGGCCCCTCAAACCTGCGAGTTTAAAGGTAATTTCACAAATACCTGTACTTGTTGGGGTATTTGTCTGACAGACAGACCGCATGTATCACCTTTACAAAGACATCAATGTGGCTAAAAACTCAACGCTCCTGTTTCCAAAAGACAAGCGCCGGCCTGTCACACGAAACCGCACAGTTCATCCGGGGAAGGGAGGCGACGCCTGTCTGCCCTGCTTTAAAGAAATTAGCTCCGTTTTCTTAAAATAATAAACAGAGGTTCCTGGACTTGAGAGGCCTGCTTGCTAACGTTGGATGTAAGCTTTTGATCTTTTGTTTTCAGTTTCAGCGTGACAGGATCTTGGTACCCGGGAAGGAGGCTGCCTCCCCAAGCGGGGAAAGCCTCGGCAGAGGGCACTGTGCAGGGCCACAGCTGAGGTGGCTCTGCAGGCAGAGGTGCTTGCGGCCACTTGCCGGCCATCTGCACATGTCCCGGCTGCATCTGCCCTCAGCGGACCCCGTCACCACCATCGGACCAGAGGTTGAGCCCCCACCATGACCTCTGATAGCACCTTGAAGCTTGAGCAGGGGGGCTCCGTCCCCAGGAGGGCAGAAAGTAAACCTGTTTTCAGAACCACAGAGTTGAGAATTGCAAGCATTTAAAAACTGGCAAAATGCACCACTGAAAATACGCTGCAATGAAGTCTCATAAATAAGGTCTTCTGAGGGTGCCTCTCCTCTGGAAGTCCCCTCCCGTCTTCTTATAATGTCATTTATGCTGGTAACTAAGACACGTTAATTATTAAACACATTTCATTAAATACTTACTGTTTTTATGAACGCAGCCAAAACGAACCTGGTTTAATTGGACTACCTGGAGCGGCTATTTTTATTTTATTTCACTTTTATAATTAGTATTCAATTCATGCTCTCTTAATGAGATGAAAATGGAAGTTTCCACATTTAATACCATGTTTTCATGCCTGCCACGCTCCGGGAGTTTTCCTGAATAAACACTGGTATCAATGGGCCGCCAGAGTAGGCTTCCTTCAGGGGCATGGAATTTGTTTGCAAAGCTCCCCTCGCTGTCTGGGCTTGGAAATGGGAGGCGAGCTGGACGGACACGGGGAGAAGGTCCCCTCGTAGCCCCATTGTCTCCTGAAGAAAAGCCAGAGCAACCCTTGGACAGTGGTCTGTTACAGCCCAAACGTATTTCCTTTCCAAGACACTCTCTCCTTTTGCTGTTTTCAGTGAAAATTAACAAAGTATTTTCAGTCCATGAATAATCTGGCTTTCACTAAAGAAAAGCTCTACTACAGAATTGCCAATATCACCCTGTAAATTCATAATTATTTGCGAGAAAGGCACAATGCCTCCTCTGGCTTTGGGTCTCCACTAAATAGATATCTTTGGTTTGAAGTGAAACAAAATCCCATTCCACACGCCCCCACCTTGCAGTGGGAAAGACATTCTTCTTACAATTATGTCATTAAAGCAAACCATTTTCTCCCTTGTTAAGCCTACATAAAATGTTTATGTGATTGAAGGAAAACAGCACTATCTAACAGCTTAAATTCAGAGAAGAGTCTACATTTTTATTTTTCATTTTATGGCGAAGAGCCGGGAAGGCCGACGAGGTAGGAGGAGGTGCCACGGAGATGGTCTGGGGAGACAAGTTAACCATAGCGTGTGGCTGGATTTTTTTTCTAAGAACAGAAAATGCACCCCCACTTATTTTTAGGAAGGCAGCCACCTGCCTAGAGACCCCAAAGACCCGTCCAGGAGGATTTTGCCCCATCACACTCGCATCCCCAACTTCCCTCTAAGTTTGCTCCCGGGTTGAGAAAGCCAAAAAGGCCATATCCAGTTATTCCAATTTGTTTCTAATATCTCATCAGTACATAAAATAGTAATAAAAATAACAGCTCTCCATCCTCACTCTGTGTGGTAGGAAGAGAAGACATTGGAGAGAAAAAGGAAAGGCCTTCTCTCTTTTTTCCAAATTACCATGTCAATAATTTCTATGGTGAATTGCATTGGCCGCGGTGCCCTGCCAGTGAAATCATGGTGGACACAAAGATGACTGCCATGCCAGGTGACAATTTTGCTAAAGACAAGAGTCTCCCCCCACTTTAAGTTATGAAAACACATTCAGCAAGCACCCTTACCAGGGCGTAACAGTGTGCAGTGGACGAATTGTAATGGCAAGGGCACTTGCTCCTCTTCCTCCAGTTATCAAGTGAGAAACTACCAATTAGGGCCAAGAGCTGGTTAGAAAATTAACATACATACAATGTTCTAAACAATTGTTTTCAGTCATAGCATCATGTATGGAAGTGTTTTAGAATTTTGGCTGTGATAAGTAGTGTAAGAAATGAAACCTTCGATTCTCAACGCAAACAGCGTTTCTCCTTCTCGGGCACATAGGCAAGTTAGACACAGCCACGAAGGGACGTCCACCAAGGAAAAGCCGGTTTATTTAGTCAAAAGGTGAATACATTCCCTGGGAACATTAATTAATTTTTTGGCATTATGTGCACAAAATAACTGCATTTTTTATTATTCAGACAATTAAGAATCACTAGGTGGAAAAAACAGAGTTAAACTTTAAATCTGCTTTTTTATTCATTTACTTGAAAGTATCTACTGAGAACATACCAGAAACACACACTTCTGTGCTGGGTCTTGGGTGAGATACAGATGTGGACAAGCTCTGCTCGCTGCCCTGTAAGAAAATGTCACTCTGGGAACACACATGCACACATGGAACCACATCAGCTGTCCTGTGAGGCTGGACGCCAAAATACTGGCAGTGGCTATTCTGAATTGAGGATTATGGGTGGTTTTAATTTTCTTTGTTTGTTTTTCCTTATTTTATTACTTTCTACAAAGAATAGTTCATGCTGTCTCCGCCAGAAGACAACAACACAATAACTACTATTATTAAGAATGTGGTTCTGGGGCGGCCTGCTGGCAGAGCGGTTAAGTTCGTGCACTCTGCTTTGGCAGCCTGGGGTTGGTCATTTCTGATCCCGGGTGCGGACCTACACACCGCTCATCAATCCATGCTGAGGCGGCATCCCATATAGAAGAGCTACAACTCTACAACCGTGCTACACAATTGTGTACTGGGGCTTTGGGGAGAAACAGAAAAAAGATGAAGATTGGCAACAGATGTTAGCGCAGGGCCAATCATCCTCAAAAAAAAAAAAGGAGAAGGTTTTTAAAAAAAAAAAGAACGTGGTTCTGTGCAAGTGTGGCGAGATCGACAACAGGAAGGCTCTAGCGGGGCTGACAGGACAAGGAAGTCCTGGAGTCCCCGTGTTGAGAGGGGGTGGAACAAGCTCAGGAAGATAGGGGCCGTGGGGGAACCTGCACCAGTTTGCGTCACGTGCCCAGTGCCCCTGGGCAGTCGTGCACGACGGTGGGTGAACAGAAACCCGGCGAGCGGTCTGACCCCTGAGCTGGGAGTTCCAGCCAGGAGCCTGGGAGCGCGGAGGAAGGGCACCGGGCTGCTGGGCAGAACCACATGCAGGGTAACTCCGGCTCAGCGTCCTGTCTTCCCTCTGCTATCTCTGACACCATTGACCTTTTCTTGCTTTCCACCTGGACTTTTCAAATTTTCCTTAAGGTATTAAGTCCTAGAAGGAATGAAGGTCACGAACTTCCAAGTAAAATAACTAAAATTCTGAAACCAAATTAAAATAGTCTGAACTGTTTGATCAGATCAACAAAATTGAGCTGAACAAATTTATTTTCCTTTCTCATATTTAAGTGTATTCTTAATGCACTTAAACTTAGTACACTTAATACACTTATATTTAAGTGTATTCTTAATTTTCTTCTATGTAAGTGTATTCTCTCTCTTTCTCTCTCCTCTTCCCTTCCTCTCTCTCTACCTACTTTGACTCTGGAGGAAAAAAATAAGCTATTTGAAGGGAAAGGCCTTATATTTTAATTGTTCAAGAACGGTAGGAACTCTTTATAAATGTCAGCCAGGAGTTACAATTGAATCCATCGTAACACAGCCCGACACAGAGTGGGTCTATACATGAAAGAAGTCCAATAATTATCTTGGAAACACCCTTCCACACAAATTGTGATGATATGCTGAACCTACTCGAGTTCCTTTTTCCAATGCCGACTTTATGACTGAATTTCAGGACAGTCATAAAAAATTGTTAGGGTACATCAAAATCAATATCATCTGTCAAGGAATGAGCAGCACACAGAAAAAACGTACGTTTTAAAAGAAAAGTAAACAAGAACCTGGACTGGTGTGGCATTAAATGCTCACAAACATTGAGTTTGGTAAAAATAAAAGCTCAATTATTTTTTATTCCAAGAAAGTGTACGGGGCACACCAGCTGGCAAGGAAGGGCAGCTTTACTGAGACCAAGGGTACAGAGGGGAAAGACGACTGTTTCTCAAGAAGAAAATCAAGGTACTTTTGAGATATCTGTAAAAGTCTCCACTGGGACCTGACCTACGTAGCAAACCTGTCAGGAACATTCCAGAGGACGAGCTTGCTTACTTTGGACAGTGTACAGTGTATCTTACACTGTAATCTCATTTAAATCATATAATGAATGCTATAGTAGAAATTAAAATCCCAATATTCATGGTTGTGCCTATTTTAATCTACATGTGATTTTAATAGTATTTCCTAAGAGTCGATTCTTTTGTTTGGTGAAACTTGTTTCGGGGCTCAAGAATAAGTATCCTTTAGGATTTGCTTCCATGATGTCAGACATTTTTCTTATTAGAAGAGGATTTATCAGGCCCCACCCTCCCTCCGTACTTGCAGACTACATAAATAATGATAATTATAAGAATGGCATAGATCGTGCTGATAACATGTGCAACATTTCTCCTCAAATATAAAACACTGCTTCTCAGTGGGGGTGGGGTGGGGGCGGAGGGAGGGCGGTGAGAAAGAATAATTAAAAATAATTCTAGCAAATAAAAAAACAAATTCAGACCAAATTAATAAGGAAGTACACTTCTGGTAGTTTCTGGTGAGATTGTGTACCTTTCCCCTTATGTTTGGTGTCTTAGAATCACTATTTTGGCCACGTTAATCCTGGAAAACCAAGAAGTATAATTTGAGCATAAAAAAATAAACATCAGCAAGCTTTTGGGGCATAAGTGGCTTCTCCATCTACCCCACCTCTAAAAATGGAGCCATAGGGTCCCATGTTTGTCTGTCCATTCATTATGCAGCATTAATTGAACACCTATTATGTTCAAGCCACTGTGAGAGACACTGTGGAAGACTGGACAGTCCCTCTTCGATGAGCACAGAGTAAACCACACATGCTCGTATCAAATAACAAAACCCAGATCACGTTGTTGACTGTGGATTTACGCAACTTTCACTCTCCTTTTCATGGACCAAGAAAAATCGAGCAATTAGTAATAAATCTATGGCATGACAATTTAGAGAAATAAAATGATCGTATTTTTCTCTTCTTAATGTTTTATTGTTTTTATTTCCCTTTTCTTTTAGGTACATATAGCAACACATCACTCAGAATGGATTTTCTCTCTTCTCTTCATTTTCAAAGTGTAAACAATTTTTTTCTACAATTGGATTTGACTCTCCAGCCACAGAAAGGATGTCTCCATCATTTCATACACTCCATGTTGAACGTGGAGGTGTCCCCGACTTCACATAGGTCTATCCTTCGCCGTGTGCAGGCGTGGCCGTGCCCCGGCCAGCTGCGGGGCACGTATGTAGTGGGCACTTGCAGCGATGTGATAGGGAAGTACAAAGTGGCCTAGGAACACCAGTGCAGAGAGCCCCCACTGCCTTCCTGCCTTTCATTTCTGCTTCTGGTTGTGATGGCTATTGGCAACAGCAAAGCCATTTTGGAGAAGAAATGGAGTCAACACTCGAGGTCTTTATGGTGACTCAGACATACGAGGTTCTCAGCAGGAAGTACACGCCAGGCTGATGGAGCCAGTGAGCCTAAGCTTTTGTTTGTGGTTTGTTTATTTTTCATTTTAAGAATATCAGGGTCTGAGGTGGGTGGATCCTGGGTCACTTGGCCGATGGATAGTGCCTGGATGACAAAACCTCCTGTATGCCTCCTCCATGTAGCCGCCCAACACAAAAGACAGAAGGAGACACAGCACCACCTCAGATCAATCCCACAAGCTGGAGAAGAGGGGAAGAAAATAAAAGTTTGACAGGAATTTATAAATACAGCCTTGGTTAAGTATATCATCGTTCATAATACCATTAAATCTATTTCAATAAACAAAAACATGCTTTACTTATTCCAGGAATTCTTTGTGAAAGAAAAACACTGTGTGAAGAATAAAGTGTTATTGCAAACACAGTTAAAATCTGGAGTGAGGTTTTGAATAAACAAATTAAATTGCAATGGAATATAGTGTGCCTCAGAGCCATTTCTTGACAAAACAGTCATCTTATTTACACGCTTCACAATACCCCACCATGGATGTCGAAAGAAAAAAATAAGGAGAAAAATAATTAGCATATTAATCTTTTTTATGCCGCCATCTTTCAGATCCAGAAGACCATGGTGTAATTTAAATCTAAACGCTTTCCTGGCATTAGAATTCATTTTAGATGGGTCAATTGTTCCATAATAAAGGGATAGAAGGTGTACTTCATGCAAGAGATTTATGTTTGCCATTTGTTCATATTCATGTGCTACTGAATACCCTCAATTCAAATGGTGATGGCTGTTCATATCAGCCGGGCGCCAGCCACACAGATCACTAACCGGCAGCAATGAATTTCATTTGCAGGACAAAAAATACGGCGAAATTAACTCCAACAGTTTATTGATTTTTGCTTAACAGAAGCCAGTATAACAGCTCTATTGCCCTCATAATGATTAGTGACAAAAGTTTAATTAAGCAATTATGAAGCCAATAATAGAGTTGTCTGGCCCGCGCAGCTCTGGTCCGGGCAGGACTTATCTCCCTCCTGCACATCAGAGCAGCTGGAATGTGCTTGAGGAGATTAATGCGGGGGAACACAGATGCCTACTTTAATTCTGCTTCACGACGCCGTTTGAATGGAGACGGGAACACAAGCTCCCCTTTATCAAATTACAAGTCCGCTTTTCATGAATATGTAGTTTAAAAAAAAATCTAGTTGTGGCTTCAAGGTGTAATTATAAAGACATACAACAAAAATGACACACAATTCTGTCTTCCTAATCCCTGCTATGAAATATGCATGATAATGTATTACTGAATAAAGACTTAACAACGGTCTAAGAGGCTTTGCCATTGTACCGTTATCCAAACAATTGGCAGCCTTTTCCAAATGTTATGTGAGATATTGTCTGACCCTACATCTTTGTTTTTCTTCTTCTTAAATGTATTGTTTCAAGCTTATTGTATTGTTATTCGTCTATAATGCCATTAAACCCATCTTATCTGTTTATAAGAATTGCCAATTTATTATGTATGCTTAAATATGTTAATGTAAAAATGTGAGCTCCTTTCCGGCATTAATCATTTCATAAAATATATGCTGTGTCCCGGGAACCTGGGAATCTGGAGAGCAGGAGGCATCTGGGCTCCATCCTCCATCCTGACGGTTCCAAGGGCACTCACCGCCTTGCAAGAATCTCGCTTCGTACACGTTCAAAATACCTTTACTCAAGAGAAAGAATCTGGTTTTTCCTGCCTCTGAAGCAGCAAATGATCTCGACCAATTTGCTAGCCCCCTTCTCTTTCTCCAGAAAAAGAAAAGGCCGTGCCGTCTCCCTAAAGAAAAAAATAATTTATCCTCCTACCACCCCGTAGAAACTCATTTCAGAGGAGGATATAAAACGACAAATACGTATGTAGGTAAATACATGGAGCTAGAAATCCTATTTTCAAACTTTACATGTGACAACCTGAATTGCTACATTTCATTTAATAAAACATAAAACAAATTCACCCGTGGGTTTTTGTCACTAATAAAATGTGCCTTATCCAAATGATTGCGATTTATTTTATCCAAATCCCCTGAAAACACATTTGTCTTCTTGGAACTGCCTGGAACAGCTGCTTCCATGTAACAGGCAGCAGCTGGGGGAAGTCGGCTCAAGGTTTCTGGGCGGCCTCGAGACTGCCGGCTGCCTGCCTATTTCTTTCCCCCGTAGCCTCCCGGGTGGGCAACCTGGGTGTCAGTGGTGACATGCACGGTCTTCTTCAGCAGAGCACAGCAGCAAGGCAGAATTCTTGCAGTCTCTGTCTGGTCCCCTTCGCTCATTCAGGGACCATGGCACTCACAACGGGAGCTCACCCCGAAGCTGCATGGGGACGAGGGTGTTCCTTGGAGTATTAGAATAAATTTATCCTCAGAGTTTTCTCTAAATATCAGAACGTGTCTTTTTATTTGTAGCAATTATCAAGGTTACCTAGGAGGGCTTTGCATTTATCTATAAACCCCATCAAGGTATGAATCAGAACAGAAGCTTCCTAATGGGGAGGGGCTCCGGCTGCATTAGAGGGACATTCTGAATAATCCGGGGACACGCTCCTTTCACCTCATTAGTGGCGTATTGTGCAGCATGAGCTGAGTCTAAGTGTATTTAAACCTCTGGGAAGTTAAAGCAACTTTGTAAACTGCACGGGTTAGTGTGATGCCTCTTGTCTTTGAATGTCATCCTCAGAGGGAACTGTCTGTTTATCGAGCAGGTTGAAAGATCCAGGGGAAACGTGGGCAGGAAAAATCAGCGTGTTAATTTTTCACCTCTTCTCAATTATTAATGAGGAGGGGTTCCCGCCCATTCCTCTCTAACTGTTACCCACGAAGACGATTTTTAGAGTGTCTGTAACACCTGCCCCATCTCCATCCTCCAAGACAGGAATACGGCAAGACTGAAGTGACAAAAGGTTTTTTTTCACTATCCCTTTGGCATTCATTAAAGATGGTTTGACCTGGAAGGAACAGAAAGAAAATCCTAGAACGTTAGAAAGAAATTGTTGTTCTTCTTCTTGTTAATTGCTAAAATTTTCAAACTCTGCCCCACGATGCCTGAGTCTTTGAAAGCCAAGCAGAGCTCTTTCTTAGAGGAAATGGGATGAGAGCGTCCCCATGCTGTCCACATGAAGGACTTCCCCCTTAGGAAAATTAATAATAGTACCTTACATGGATGAATTTTAGGGAGAAAGATTAAATTAGAATAAGCTTTAAAAGACTGCTAGTCAAAATAATTGTGGCTACATTTTTATCTTTCTCAGAAATCTGAATATCCAGAATGAATGGTCATTATATGTCTATAAATTTCTCACAGCTTCCTACCATTCATTTGTTGGACTTTTAAAGATAGTACAATGTGTCTGCTTTCCTGAAGTCTGATCCACAGAGAGACAAATCAAACTTTTCATCCATTCAGCAGGATCCGTGGACTGGGATGGCCTTATCTTAAGCGTAGTCAGCTTGCAGGGATCTGCCATAGTCCTCCTAGAAAAAATGTTTAACCGTTTGATAATTAGCTCAGCCATACCTGTGACGAGTTGTGAATTGTTGAACTGCAGAATGCCATCTCAATTATTCTTTCTTGAGAGGCCCAACAATAATTTACTTGTTCTCCAGACACAGAATGACGTTAGTAATTAAGTAAAGAAAGATCTCACGAGAGCATACTATTTTGACAACAATATAGAAAATAGCCAGCGCCTGTGATGTGGAATTTGCTGGTGGCACTTTATTAACAAATGCAGCGTCCTGCACACAATGGTGAAGTGGCGAGACCATTGACAAAACGCACTGTGCACACACACCAGTCAGATCTCAGGGCATTGGTAACACAACAATTAAAAACCCAGGCGCGTCCATTTCGAGCTGGAATTGCCTGTCATGTGGTAAAAACTGTTCTTTCTTCCCGATGCATCTGTTTCTCTCTGATTTAGCTAGGAAATATCGTACGGGCTTTATAGCCCACTGCTGAAATTAACAAAGAGCTCCTTTTAGCATTCTGGGCGTGGGCAAGACATCTATCTAGCAAACTTGTTCTGTGCCTGAAGACTGCCTGCATGGCTTTCATCCTTATTGCATCTTTTTACACGTATTTTCTGTTTTTGTTTTTTGGTTGCCAAGTGATGATTAACGGCAATTTGTTCTTATTAGCAAAGGATTCTGAAAGCAGAATGACAATTTTAATTTTACATATTCAATCCATCACTTTCCTGGATGAATGCAAAACCATTCACCTTTGCATATTCCCTGAATTTTGTACTGTGCGGTTCGAATGGTAAGATGAGCTTTAAACCTGCAAATTAAATATTAGGTGCCTCCTATAGTAATGCATTAAGCATGATTGGCTCAGGCAATGCTGGTGAGTATGTGACAGAAATTCTATCAATCCGATATGCTTGTTCTTCGGTTTGCTCTCCCAGAGTTTGTTGTGAAGACGAGCAGATGAAAACTATAACTGTTTGCTAATGGGACGCCTACCTTGTTATGGGCGCTGATTTTCCGTTTTCCGTAACTCACCGTGATTACTTTTTTAGAAGCTTTCACTTTTCCCAGCTGATCCTCCTCTAGTTAGGCAGCATTAATGACACTTCAGTCATCCTGGCTTTCAAGCCGAGTCCTTCCACAGCGAACAGAGAGTTGACATTTCCTGACATTTTCCCAACTAATTACAGGACAAATAATTAAGCATGTTCTCATATGTAACAAATGAAGGCAAAAGCCGTCTGTCAAGGTTGGTGATTGATGACACTCCGGGAGACTTTATCTGATGGGTCCTGCCATGCAATGGAGGAGAAGCAAATTTATTAGAATGAACAATGCAAATTCTGAGTCATCTTATCCAGTTATGCGCCAAAGCAATATCCATGTCAAGGTGAATGTGACAATGAAAGCAAAATATTTGCATTTTGTGGAGCAGGTTGAAGGGGAAATCAGAGCGAGAAGATGACAGGCCTAATTATTTTGGCTCATACAGGCTAGGACAGCTGTTTCTGGTGTCCTGAACAAGGCTGTCACACAGGTAACTAAATAGGTCTGCATATAAGTCTGTATCCAACACTGCTGAGATGTCTCCCACTAATGACCAACGCTAATGTTACTGCCATCTCTGAAAAACAGAAAATGTGTCACCATGCACCTTCTGTATGGCAGTCAACATTTCGCAACATAATTACTTGTTAGTGAATTAATTCCTATCTGTCAGTATCTATGCCAGTGTCATTCTTAGACCATTACAAAATTATGCCATCACTATGGCAACTGCAAGCAGAGTTAAAAGGCAAAAGAGTTCAGATCCCAGGAAAAGTGCCTAGTTAGGCAGGAGATGGGAAGGTAAAATCCAAGTCATAGCATTCCTGCCTATCAGCCTAATTTTCTTTATTTGGATTATGTGTTTGATTAGCGATGATGAAACAATAATCTCAGGTTTCCAATTTTAACCCACGATTAATATTTCCTTTAATTAAAACCACAGTCCGCAGAGTATCTCCCTGAAAGAAGGAACGTCCTCATACTGTCAGGTCAATTAATTGTGTGCTTACAAGGGACATGCCCGGCACGGAGTTCCGGTCTGGGAGTCCATATGTAGATGAGGACCTGTGCGGAAGCATCCTGCCCGCCTCCCCTCCCTGCTTATCTACAGGGAATTTCTGTGGAGTCTGGATTCAGATTCTTCCCTGTTTTCTTCTGTCTTCCTTTGTGCAGTTTCGTTCACTCCTGAGCACTGCCATACTGTGCTCTCAGCTTCACCCCACTTAGCAATTCAAGATGCCATCACAGGAGTCCAATCACTCCTTGCTTTATTCAAATCAAGACACTACAGGATTCAGGTACTGTCTGTATTAAGAGCAATCGGCAACACGTTGGACCCTAAATGCCCCAGGAGAGAGACACTTTAAGACAGAGAGAGAGGAGAAGAGATATTATGAGTAACCAAAAATTAAAATAATTTTTTAAAAAACTTTGAATTTTAACGAGGACAGTAGAAAATGTAAAATATCCTATAGAAAACCAAATCTAAGCTCATTGATTTTTCTCTTTTAATTAATTAAAATGTTACCAGGCTGGGAATGAACAACTCCACTAAGCTACCCACAGAAATTCATCATGTTCGTCTGTAAAACAAGGTCACTTTTATTAAATGCAAATATTTTACTGGTAAGTTTGAAATGATGTATGGCAGACGAATGACTCAAAATGGCATCTCTGGGCCCCACTGAGTCAGTGAAAAGGTTATGTAAGGAAGAGAGAATTTGAAAACCAAAAAGATACAGACAAAGTAGGAAATTCTTTGGAAACATCATCATTTTATTGATAGCCATCCCAATTTTTTATATTGTACTGGCTTATTTTTAATACTCCAGAATGCGATGGGAAGGCATGGATATATTGACTGTGTTTAGATATTTGTCATTTGGTGGTGTGTTAATAATACAAATGGGAAGAGACTGGGAACATGAGGGCTGCTTTAATAACTTAAAATGCCAAAGGCAACTCTCCAAACAGGTAAAGATGGAATTAGACAAAATAAGTTGTGCTTATTCTTTAGTAAGTATATGCATATAGGCTGGTGTCCGATTAGGAAAAAAGAAATAATGGTCCAATTAGAGGTAGCTGCTGACAGCCCTGGTATCAGGTCGTTCATTATCAGTTCACTAACATCATCTCAGAGAAGCCGTGTCCCTTTGCCACCTATAACGTTTTGGGCAGATCACCAGAACTAAGGTCATAAGTCTTAACCAGGGGAGAGCCTAACTTACAAGGCAGTCTATTCTAACACAGAAGCAGTGAGAGGTTTAATTTGGGTTCCACTCAGCAAGGCTAAGCCAGCAGTGCCTCTGTTTACTGCTGAATCCCAAATGGGCAAAAATCAATAACTTCCCTGAAGGGTCTCGGAGAGGACTCCCTTCTGACAGCGCCATTGACAGTTGTTAATACAAAGGCAACAAAGAACGGCAGGGTCTATTTTAAAATAATATCTGATTTTGCATATTTTTGTGGTTCCCGGGCACCCAGGATATAATCTGAATGCTCATAGCAACAGTACGTTTTCTTAGCCACAGGTTGCTGAGCACTGAACCTGGAAGTGCAGTCATTAATGTGTTTGAAATTTATTTTATTTAAATCTACACATAATGACTGACCCTAAACCAATCAATTTTAAGTAAAAATATCTATTTTTTATAATTTGTAGAAGAATGTTTGGTGATGGGCGTAAAGAGTCTAGTCCACTCTCTGATTAAGAAGCAGGTTTTTAGCCACGTAAATAATGCAATATCTTGATAGAGATTGTATACAAATTTGATACAAGGAACCAATGAGATAGTTTCTGTCTAATGATCCTAGTCAATCTAATTAATATATTCTGCTACATTACATTTTAAGAAGTGACCATTGTGTAATACAGTTTGAAATATGCACAAGCTAATGGGATAAGATACAAAAATTATTATGCTGACAGTAAATCATATTACATTCCTAATAAGCATTAACTAGATAACTAGGTCAAAGCAGTATTATCTTAATTGATTTTTCAAAAGAAACCTGACAGAAAAATGTCAATGCTCGAATATTTCTTCATGCATCATTAAAACAAGATTGGCTTTTAACAAAAGAAGAACCCTTCACAGAATTGATTCTTGCTCCGGGCTGCCTGCAAGTGAGTGTATTACATAAAAATCTATACAGGATATTAAAACAACACTGCTCTGCAAGACAGTTACAATTAAAAGCTGACACCCCCCCCCCAACGTGTGGGCCGCAGTGGCTTGCCAGCAAATATATGAAAGTCTTCCTAGCCAGTGAGACCAATGCATGAAAACCAGACATACCTACTCTTGGAGGGAAAGACGCTGATTAGAGGAGTTTATAATTAAATCAGTACACCCATCACTTATCTGTTTCACAACTGCACAGTTATTAACAATCACACAGGATTATTCAGGAAACCGCACCCATGTTACCTGAGGTCTTTAATTGGAGTGCACAGCCTTCGAATTTCCAGCAGAGGCTGTGGACAGGAGCACGTCACAACAGACTCGCGCAGATCACTGCAGACAGGGGATACGGTGGTCCTCTTCCACCCTCACGGGGAAAGGAGTGTTGGCTCTAAATGCAAATGAGGGCAGTCCCCTAATGCAGCGCTTACAACTCCTGGTGAAAGTTTAATTACTGTCACCAAGGGCTGATTGGGTTCAACTCGTGGGTGACACCTTGCCCCGGAATCGGATCCCAGCTGGGATGCCAAATTGACCCTCATCCAGAGAACATCCACCTCTTACTTAATCTCTGTGTTCTGTTTTCTCCAACTAAGAATCAGGATCATCAGCTCAATTTGCCTAAAGCAGGACCATGAAACAAGAGGTACATTGGATTTGTTGTTAACTGCAAAACATGCCCCCAAAAGGTGCTGATCACACCCTGCTGATCCCGGCCCGGCCGCTTCTGAGGGAATCATCCTCCAGGAGCAGGTTCTCTGAAAACGGATTTTGTTGGTCACTTATGAGGCTTCACTGGAAGGACACTTTAAGCCCTGGTAAGAGGTCTGCTCTCCATCCACGGTGAAAATGTAAACACACAAGGGAAAAGAATGGCAAAAATAGACACCGCTCTCGTTGTTTTTAACTTGAGACAGAAGGCAGCTGGAAAAGAGCACATACTTCCTTACACTGCTTCTTTCTTTTCCTCCAGTGCAGCGAAGTACCTGCTTCCCCTCTTCCTCCTTTTGCTCCTCAGATTCTACGTCACTTTGTTGAGACAATTTATCCTTTGGGCATGATTGAGCTTGAATATTCAGTGCGTGTGTGTGCGCGTGCGTGCGTGTGTGTGTGTGTGTTTGCATATTTACTCTCTCGTGAAGAACAGTAGGTCTTGGTGGCCCAGAATGAAGTCTGAAGATGTCTATGAAACAAACTCTCTGGAACTGAGAGTTCTTGAGAATTATTCAAGAACCACTGTCTTTAGATAATTGGTAAAATGATCAGCAGTTACAGAAACCCATTGGTGATTCTTTTTTTTTTTTTTTTTTTTTTAAAGATTTTATTTATTTTATTTTTTCCCCCCAAAGCCCCAGTGGATAGTTGTGTGTCGTAGCTGCACATCCTTCTAGTTGCTGCATGTGGGACTCGGCCTCAGGATGAACGGAGAAGTGGTGCCTCGATGCGCACCCGGGATCCAAACCCGGGCCGCCAGCATCGCAGCGCGCGCACTTAACCACCAAGCCACAGGGCCGGCCCCCATTGGTGATTCTTTATGAAGAAGGAATTCATGTTCATCAGGTAAAACTTGGCTACATGTTTGATATGGTTTTGGATAATCTAGTACGTTTTGGAGCAGACTTTCCAATCTACCCTCTGGTGACTGCTGTTTCTACCCTTCGTGCATCTTATTTCCCTAATAAAGCAGTCTAAGTAGTTTCATTGACAGAAGCCTTCCATCCAAGCACTGCTTGTGTGACCTGGGGCAAGTATCGAACTTCCCTGAGCCTCTGTGTGTGCCTCAAGAGGGCACCAGGACAACACACATGTGTTGGGAGACTAAATTCAGGGTGGGGAGGAGGGGTAAATATGTTCCAGCACAGACAATCCGTAAATATTGACTGCTTCCCCTCACCCAGGGTCAGTGGGCAGTCGAGGTTTCTGCCAGAAATGATTTTACAGACATCTGAAATTTACCCCTTTTATACAACAGTAAACATTTTCACAGTAATTTTCGTCTGAAGTGTCTTGTGTGATCCCTTGCTATTAATCCAGAACACACAAGACACAACTCAATCTCTCCTGAGGGGGCCTGACACCCCCTAATGCCACATATATATGGAGTGCCTACTAAGTGCCACGTCCTGGGGATAGAATGATGAGTACAGCCCTAGGACTGGAAGGGCAGGGGTCTGGGAGAGTTCACTGGATGGTGCCAACCCAGCCATGAAGGCCAGACAGTCCTGTAAGTTGAGTAGGATGCCCAGGTAGCTTCATTCCCCAGGAAACAAATCAGTTCAGGGATTAGCTTTCTTTGCTGTGTGATAACTACAGGCCGGTGTGAGTGCTCTACTGCGTCGTGGGGTGTAACCCCATGCACAAATCTAGGAGGGTGCTCCTGTGAGGCACGGACACAGAGAGGAAACTGAGGCTCACGTGTCCAGAAGGCAGCAGTCTGCATGTGGACTTTGTGACCACAAGCCTCTTACCTACAGGGGCGTGTTCTGGGAGATGATGGCTCTTTCCCCTCACCTTGCCAGGAAGGAGGGATGGAGCCCTGGAGCCTGCTCTGTCACTCACCCATCCTGTGCTGGAAGCAACCGACCGAGCCACTTCCCACTCCTTCCTATCTCAGGGTTCCCACCGATGGTCTCTGTGGGAAGAGTGTGGTGGTGAGACTGGCCCAGGACTTGGGCCAGACAGATCTGAGCTGAGATCTCATCTTGAACAAGCTGCTTTCCTCCCCAAAAACCTCTTTCCTCATCTTTAAAATGAAGAAAGTGAGGCTTAGTTTCAGGATTGCTGGGGGAATTGGGATCATGTAGAGTTGACCACATGGTTGGACCAGTAATTGTTCCTCTTGCTGCTTCACAGCATGGCCCAGTGATTGCTCCGATGGAGCCCTTCACCCAACTCCACAGCTCAAAACCTTCCCATTCACCTCCAGACTCAGCTCCATCACACTGACCAGCCTGCTATGCACAACTAATGCTTTTGACAAACTGGACTCGAGCTCCTTGAAGACACCCCCAGATGTCCTAGTTCTTCATATGCCCTCACACAGCTCCCTAAACCTAAAGATTCCCCCACCCTCTCATTTACAGTCTTCTGCACCCCTGATTTGATCCAGGGAAAACTATACCCTAACTTCCTTATCCTTAGGTTGGATTTAATATTGATCACTTAATATCACTCATGCATTCTCCTTCCCACCACAGAATAATTTGAGTCTAGTACAAACCTCTACTCCCCCTCAAGGGTCTTCCCATGTGTCCAAGAGCCAATAGTTAAGCAATTTCAAGTACAGAAAAAATTTGGTTTTTATTTCTTAAGAATTTCTAGGTTTCTTAGATAAAATTATATTTTAAAGGCATGAAATAGATTTTTAAAAGCTCTACCAAGTTTAAATTTAGAAAACTTGCTGAAAATAAAGTGCAGCAGAGAGAATCAAGTGTATTCATATTGAAGTTTTAATTTAATTTATTTGAAGCCATACATAAAAACATCTGCAGGTCATTTATCCTTCAATAAAAACATATTCCCTAAGGAAGGCTCATATGTCTTTAACTGCTTTTGTTTTTTTTCAATTACCTTTTGAAATAGATTTTCATGAATTTTTAAAGTACTTTGGACAGGCTGTTGAGGAGGAACGGACAATCAGAGAAGAGTCTGTGGCCTGATCACCATTCTTTAAAATATGTATATATTTTAATACATATATTATACACTTATAGCTATTATTTTACCAGAAGGCACATTGTGGTGTTTTGGGAACCATTCTTGAAGCTGTCAGACAGGAATATGAATAATATATTCAAGGAAATATAAAATATATAAATATAAAAATATATAAAAATATAAAAAATAAGATCAATAAATGGAAAATTTTACTAGAAGACTGGAATCTAAAAAAGAAAAAAAGAAGAGAAGAGAAATGATGACATTTTACAACTAAAAATAATTATCCGAAACTGTGAACTCAATTGATGGGTTTAACAGCAGATTAAATGAAGGAGACAGAAGAGTTAAACTGGAATATGGGTCAATGGAAATAACTGCATTAAAACACAGAGAGGAAGAGGGATACAGAATAGAGAAAAGAATAAAAGTGCAGATGAGTGACAAAGACTACCATACACATAATTGGAGACTTAAAAGAGAAAAGAAAAATGAGGCAGAAAAAATATTTGCAGAGATAATGGCTAAGTGAAACCTATAAAAAACATGAACCCCCATTCTCAAAATCTCTAAGGACCATGGGCAGGATAAACACAAGGAAAACCATACTTGGGAATATCATAGGAACACTGCCAAAAACTAAACTCAAAGAGAAAATCTTGGTTCAGGGTCAACCATAAAACTGACAGCTGACTGTTCAACAGAAATGATGTAAGATAGAGGGCTATGGAATTATACATCCACATGTGCTGGAAAATGACTGCAAATCAGACTTCTCTATCCAATCAAAATGTCCTTCACAAATTTACATAAAATAAATATGTTCACAGATAAACAGAAACATAGAGAATTTATCATCAGTAGACCTACACTAAAATAAATATCAAGGAGAGTTCTTTGGGTAAAAGAAACGTGATCCAAAATGGGAGAAGAAAACAGCAGGAAGAAATAAATAACATCAGAAAGGGCATATGTGACTACATATAAATTAACATTACTGATGCAGTAAAAGGAATAATAGTCACAACATATTGGGAATATTGTAATAAATGTAGAATTTTAAAAAGGTAGTCAAAGAACTAAATAAGTGGTGACATTTGGATAAATGAGAATTATTGAATTGGAAGACAGTGAAGGAAATTACTTGGAAGGTAGCCCAGGAAAATAAACAGATAGAGAGTATAAATTGGAGATTGAGAGATTAAAGGATATAATAAAAAGACTAAAATCAGAAGTAGTAAATATTTTAAAATGGTAAGATTTTCTTAATAGAACCTGAATAAGAATATTCTAGAATTAAAAGAATACACACACTCAATTTGAAAACCACATGAACACTGAGAAATGCAATTTAAAAAAATCCACATCTGGGGCCAGCCCAGTGGCGTAGGAGTTAAGTTCATGCACTGTGCTTTGGTGGCCTAGAGTTTTCAGGTTCAAATCCCGGGCAAGGACCAACTCACCACCCATCAAGCCATGCTGTGGCAGTGTCCCACATACAAAATGGAGGAAGATGGGCACGGATGTTAGCCCAGGGCCAATCTTCCTCACTAAAGGAAAAAGAAAAAAAGATCCACATCTAGACAGTAAGGGATCATACAAAACAGAAGAGATCAAGGGAAATGTTTAAGTACAAACAAATAAAAAGACATAAAACCTTCAAAATGACAACAACTTTTCATCAGAAGCTATAACATCTAGAAGGCACATAGTTAAACATTTCAAGATGTTGTGGGAATAATTTTAAACCTAAAATGTGTGCCTACCTAAGGTATGGTTCAATATCTCTTCCCTGAAGTTTCGATAAATCTCAGCAAAAATTCCCAGGCTTGTCTAAATCTAGGTCTACTAAGATCTCTTTCTTAAGTCAGTTTGGGTTTATTTTTATTTTATGTAAAACTATTGATTATTTTCTCTTTACAACTAGTTGGGGCATGAACTATCATTTGAAAATAAAGCTCAATAAAGAAATTTTCAGGAAAAAGTCAAGACTGAAAATATTTACCTTGTCTCACCAGAGCTAGGTGGGTATTAAAAGTCAGACTTCCATTTTATAAACTTGAACACAGAAACAAGGAGTATGAGAGGAAAATGTTAAGCAAAAATGTTGGTAAATATATAAAGAAATTTGAAAAAAATTACTATAAAATTAGTTGCTTGTGAGTTGAAAAACAAGATGAAAATAATATATTGAACAAAATACTATTGAAGGTAAGGAAATGATCAGAGTTAAATGTTAAAATTTTGTTAGTAAAAAATATAATGAAATTAGCAATGCACTTTACAGAAAGTGATTAATTTTACACACTAAGTAAACATTTTGATTTTTTATATAAATAAGACACAACACTTCCAAATTAACAAGAGGAAAATGAGTAAGTACATCTAATTTAATGGAATAGAAAAAAATTAAAATAGACCAAAAAAAGAAGAAATGAAAATGCACGGTAAATGAAAAATTTAACATAATTTGGCAGAAATTGTTGTAAACATGTTAGTAATTAAAATTAATGTAAAAAATAAATTGTCTTATTTAAAGATAGATATTATCAGGAAGAAACAAAAGAAAATCCATCAGCATCTTTGTTAAAGATGAGGAAAAAGTAAAAAAAAAATGTTTACACAGAAAATACTAACCAATAAAAGATGTTGTTGACAATATCAATAAGAAAATAGATAAACTTTTTGACAAACAAAGCATATGGAAAAAAAGGTTGTTTCTTAGTGATAGAGGGAGCAATTCAACATGAAACTATACAAGTGCTTATCTTATATGCACACAATGACATAGACTCAGAATACATACTAACGAATATAAATACAGGAAAAACAGCAACGAATTTATCATCATAATTGGTAAATTTAACAAAATATCCTGAAAATAGATAGAGCAAGCAAATAAAATTCATTGTAATTTTAAAAAGATTTGAATAACACAAACTATCAAGCTTGATCAAATAAATATCCATGGAACTCTGTACCCAGTGATTAGAAAATTCTCATTCCCTCTTTTAAATATGTCCAAATGTTGACAATTTAATAGACAGTGAGATTCAAACAAGTCTTTAAAAGGTCAAACATTTTTATATCAGACTATTTTCTATCAACAACAAATATCATTAGAAAGGAACACAAAATAAGAACAAACTAAAGCATTTAGAAATTAAAAACCAATGTGCCAATAATTTATGTCTCAAAGAAGAAATTTATTAAAAACTAGAAGACATTTCAAACTCAGTTATAGTGAAAACACTTATAGAGTACACCCACATGATATTCAGGGAGAAAGGTGTTACCTTACATACATATACTACAAAAAGACAAAGAGTGGATGTTAATCAACTCAAAAGTTAGAAAAATAGTGTAAAAAGCAAAGTTTCAAAGGAGATTCTGCAAAATAAAATGAGTATTAAATATAAAAAATGTTAAGAAAAAATACAGCACATGAACTAAACCAGTTTTTTCATTAAAAGATTAATAAAAATATACAACCATTTAAAAAACTGATCAAGAAAAAATGCTTATGTGGCCAGCCCAGCAGCATAGTGGTTAAGTTCGCCTGCTCCACTTTGGTGGCCCGGGGTTCACAGGGTCAGATCCTGGGAGTCGACCGATGCACTGCTCATCAGACCACACTGTGGTGGCATCCCATGCAGAAAAATAGAGGAAGATGGGCACGGATGCCAGCTCAGGGCCAATCCTCCTCAGCAAAAAAAAAGAAAGAAAAATGCTTATTCAAATAATATTTTGATTATAAAATCAGATATAACTACAGATAGAATAGAAATTTTTAAAAAACACACAAAAATGAATTTTATGGCATTTTATGATTCAAGTATAACCTTGACATCAAAGCCAGAAAGCAAACAGTAAAAAATGTAACAATGATAACAAAAAATATACCTAACTTTTTTTAAGTTCTTTTTGTGTATGTGTGTGTGAGGAATATGGCCCTGAGCTAACATCTGTTGCCAATCTTCCTCTTTTTTTGCTGAGGGAGATTGGCCCTAGGCTAATATCCATGCCCATCTTCCTCTACTTTATATATGGGATGCTGCCACAGCATGGTTTGATGAGCAGTGTGTAGCTCTGCACCTGAATTTGAACCCACGAACCACAGGCCACAGAAGCGAATTGTGTGAACTTAACCCCTATGCCACCAGGCTGGCCCCTATATTAAATTTTTTAATATACCTGGCATTGTTCTAAGCACTTTACCTTTATAGACTCATTTAATCCTGACATTAGCACAGTAAGATAAATACTATAATCTCCGTTTTACATATGAGACAACTGAAGCACAGAGGGTTTGAATAATTTGCCCAAATTCTTAAACCTAGAAAGGTGAGGAATGTATAGGCTAATTATCCTTTTAGTAATATATATATATAATATATATAAATAATTATATATTATTAAATATATATTCCTCAATAAAATTCCTGCCAACAAAATCTAGCAAGAAAGATGGTAGTGTTGTGATGCAGAAGAATTTCTTACACAAGAAAAAATATATATATGTATATAAATCATAAAAGAAATAATCAATAAATATGGCTCCATTATCATTTGCAACTTTTTCAGGCCAAAGAAAAAGAACAGAACATAATTAAAATTAAAATATAAACCATATAGTAAGAGAATACATTTTGTGACCAAAAAAGATAATTACCTCTAGAAAAGTTTAAAAGCCTTACAAATTTATAACGAACAGAAAATATAAGCAATTCACACATGAGAAAATCTTATACTTATAAGTATAAACAGATGGCCAGCCTCACTAACCAGAGATATACAAAGTAAAATAACAATAAGTAACATTTTATTCACAAATTGTCTAGAAATGTGAGGGCTTAAATCAATGTTGGTAAGAGTGTATGTGAGTACACTCTCTTTGGAGAAAAATTGGGCCACATATAGTAAAGTAAGAAATGACCATAACAGGCCTGCCCAGTGGTATAGTGGTTAAGTTCACATGCTCCTCTTCAGGGGCCTGGGTTCCACGGGTTCAGATCCCAGGTGCGGACCTACACACCGCTCATCAAGCCATGCTGTGGTAGCATTCCACATACAAAATAGAGGAAGATAGGCACAGATGTTAGCTAAGGGACAATCTTCCTCACAAAAAAAAAACAAAAAAAAAATGACCATAAGCTATGACCCAGCAATTCTATTTCTAGGAAATACATTCTAGAGCAATAACTTTTTGTTATTGTTGTATTCCCATTAAAACAATTGTAAAATCATACATATAGATTTATAGATTTTTATGCTATGTTCACACCACTATAGTCATTTCTATTGTACCATAAATATTAAAAATTTTAAAGAGAATCGTTATATTCATTTTTTAAATATGCCTAATGATATTCTAATGTCATATGATACACACCATCTTCCACATCAAAATATAAGAATAAGCTCTCTAAATTTCAGAAGTGTTCTATTTTTTCTTTTAATCTTTGAATTTATATTTCTTTTTTTTCTTTCTTTCCTCTCCAAAGCTCCAAAACATGGTTGTATATCCCAGTTGTAAGTCCTTCTAGTTCTTCTATGTGAGCCACCGTTACAGCATGGCTACTGACAGATGAGTGGTATGGTTCTGCATCCCAGGAACCAAACCCCAGCCACCAAAATGGAACATGCTAAACTTTAAACCCTAGGTCATCAAGGCTGCTTCTGAATTTATATTTCTATTCCATTTCCCCTAAAGAAATTTATACTAATTATTTATTTTTTGGAAATCAATCACCACATCATACAGTCCTGAAAAATACATAAATGTTATAAATTTTAAATATTCTGCACTAGTAGGGATCTAGGTGATGTAATTGCAGTACCCAATAATCTTTCAACAAAATAAATGACAATGCTCAATAAAATAGAAAATGCTAATTTACTTTCCATATGTGATCCTGGTATTGATCTGTCAGAAAACAATACAGAAACTTTTATTTCCTCTGTCTTGATATTATGGGGAATGTGCATGTGAAACACACATCAAGATGTGGGGCACTGACTAAGCTGAATTTCATCGCCAAACATGGAGACATGACGGGAGACAGCTCACATAAAAACTGACTTTTCAGAGCATGCATTTTATAAATTATAATTCTCAAATAAATATGGAAGAAATGTAGATAGACAGGTAGATAAATGGATAGATAGACAGAACTCAAAATGTTGCCATACCTTTTTTGCTATGATGAATTAGAGTTCTACAATCTTTAATAGTTTTTATTGACACTCTTTGCTGTGTTTTCATGGGAAGTCCCCAGCAGCATTGTACTCTTGGCAATAGTATGGGAATAGGATAGGAAAGATCATTAAACATTGATCATCATGCCTGCTGTCTCTCTGTTTCAGGGAAGTACAGCATACCCTTTTCTAGTTTTACCTTTGGCATAAGACAGCGAAAGACATTACTACTTCAAAGTGCCCTTTGTTTGTTCCCTAGAGGATTTTAAATTGAAGCAAAATGTATGCTAGCAAGATAGAGGATGGGAAAGAGTTACACCTGTATTTGTAAAGTGGGGTAAGGAAGTAGGAAAGGGAGCTAAGAAAGCAGGAAAAAAATAAAACAGGTACAAAGAACAGATGGAATAAATATAAAATAAACAATGGTGGATTTAAATACAGCCAGATAGAAAATTGCATTAAAGATAAATAGCCTAATCTCTACCTAAATGACAGGGATTGTCAGGTTACAGAAAAAAGCAATACTCAAATATATGTCATTCACAAGAAATCCACTTTAAACCTGGCATATACAGTTTAAAAGTAAAAGCATGGAAAATATATATCGTGTTAACTTTGAGCATAAGAGAGCTAGAGTAGTTATATTAATAGCAAGCAAAATAGACTTAGGAAAATAAGTATTAACAGGAATAAAAAAGAGACATTTCACAATAATAATTTAAAAAGAGGACAATTCAGCAGAGAGCAAAACAACCATAAACATGAATGCACCAAATAACAGCTTCAAAATCCATGAAGCTCTGACAGACAGAACTAATGAGAGAACTAAATCTGTGTGTGGACTTCAAGTTTCATCTTTCCATAACTAATAGAACAAGTAGATAAAAGTCAGCAGCAACACCATTAACCAACTTGACACAATTGATATTTATGGGACATTCCACTCATCAATAGCTGAATACACATCCTTTACATGTACATGTGGGTGATATGCTGGACTGCCAAAAAATTTTTTTTTGGAAAATTTCAAGGAAATAAAATCATGTAGATTATGTTCTCTGATCCCAATAAAATTAATTTAAAAACTGAAAACAGAAAGATACATCCCCATTCTTCTCTGCTGTCATCAACTTCCTCTGCTCCAGCCACACTAACCTTCTCTCTCTTCTCCAACAGGTGGGGCACAGTCACCTCTGAGCCTTGGCCTAGCCTCTTATTCACCGGTATACCAGCACCTCTTCTGAAGACTTCTGAAGCCTTCTAAGCCATGGCCATCATTGAACAGGATGAGGGGCAAGGGTGGGGAAAGACCCACCTACCAAGGAATTAGATCCCATACCTCTCAATAGGTTAAGCAAATCACTTTCACAAGTGTGGGGATGCTGGTTAACAGTTTCTCCCACTGTCATCAAGATTTCGTGTGAAATGTACACACACTTTGGTGATAAATCCAAAGACAACAGAGTGTCTTCTTGGTGTGCTCTTTCTGTGGAGACTGACACCATACCAATGACCGTCTCCTGGCCCACCAGCGTGGAACAGGCACAGCCCAGGGGCAGGCCACTGCTGACACCCTTTAAAATACATTATACTCATACATGCCACAAAAATTTCAGCAATTTAACTTGCAAGAGTCTGGAACATGTAACAACTTATAGCTAAAGACAGAAATGATACACCTTCTCCTAAATTATTTGGGTGAATTTTGTCATAAAGACAAACATTTTTAAAATCAATTGTCAAGATTTAAATATGTACGTGTAGAGTTTTAATCTTTCAAATCATGTAACAAATTTGTTTTTTTTTAAATCTCATTTTATTCTATCATCTGCTCTCTCTTCTTCCTAGTCTTGGTTGATTTAATTGTATTTTATCCTCAACCTGTTGATACCTGGTTTTGTTTTCAAGAACTGTTGTTGGCGTTTGCATTAATTGTGAAATCATACTGGTCATAGTCCCTTATGTTTAGCTATTTATTCTTTATAATAATTATTATTATTATTTTGTTGTTCTTAAGTTTTCAATTCTATTTTTTTTCATAGACAACTGAAGAATGCTTTCAGGAATTTTTTTCTCCAATAATTATATAGAATTTCCTAGTTCTTTAAATACTTAAGAATATGTCTTATTTTATGTTTGAATGACAACTCCAATGAGTACAGAATTCTTGAGGAAAGTACTCTTTCTTGTTTACTTTCGGTGAGTTTTAGACTGTCTTGGCCCACTGTCCCAAGGCCCTAGACTCATAACACCACTGTCTTCTGGTATTATCTTGGGAAGCAGCTGAGACCGTCCTGTTTTGACTTCATTTTTTATTTTCTCTGAAGTTCATAGGATGTCCTTTTTTCTACACTTGAAAATAAAAAAGAGAAGAATATGATTAGGCCTAAACACACTATTCTTTTGACTCAATTATTTTTAAGATACATAGAGATCTTTTTTCAGTCCAGGAAAGTTTTCCAGATAATTTATTGAGTATTGGTATTGATATTATCAATATTGTTATTTTACCCTGATTTATTAATGTGATTCCTAATAGTTATAGTTACCCAAATGATAGAACTCCTTGTTTTGTCCTTGTCATATACTTTTTCAAATCTTTGTAGATTTTCCTCCATATCCTGGAAAAATCTCAAGTCTAAATTTCACATTACTGATTCAACATTTGCAATAGGAACTCTTCTCTTTATGCTGAAATAGGAATTTAATTGTACTATTAATTTTGAGTTTCCTTTCATTCTTTTCTAATTTGGATTCTTTCAAATGCGTGAGTTTATCTGGCCTCTGTCCTCCCGTGCTGCTCTCTTTCCTAACAATTGTAACTTTCTGTACACTGCCAAAGGAAATGGGAAAATGGGGAAAAAAAGACTCTTTCTAACATGTCCTTCTGCAACAAATGATTCTTAGAGGTGGCTCTTCCTCTCCATTTCTGTGAGAACACAGCATATCCACTGCACACAGAAGCTAGTCCAGGGTGCACATGTTGACCTCCTATTTGGTTTATTCATGTTTGAACATGGGTGGGTGGATTGAAGGCTGATGTCTGCTCACCTGAGGGGGCAGGTGCATATTCTGCCTCTTCTGTTCACTTGGCAGACTCCGCACTTCACATCTAAACAAGAATGTAGGTTGATCAGAATATTTCCTAAACCAGTTTCAGTGCCTTAAAGGGATTCTCTCCTATCAGCGACCCTAATGGCCTGAAATGAAACCTGTTCCTCTTCCCAGTGTTGTTTTTCTCACGACTCTGGAGAATTCTGTATGTAAAACATATGGTACACAGGGAACTACCCTTTTGCGTGTCCCACCCCCACCCCCCAGCATGCACTCTGAGCACACTTGCTGTGCTGGTCAGGGGCAGAGAGCAGGACTCTGGCTGCCTCAGGACACAGTCTTGGGGGAAAGGAGGGGATGGACGCCACCTGGTCTTCTTGTAAGGGCCCTGTCCAGGAACCAGAATCCAGGGGAGGTGTTTGGGTGAGTGCATCCCTCCATCTGCTCTGGGCAAGAAGGTGGAATCTTTGTCCAGGACGGGATTTCACAAATAGATGTGGCGATGACACAGTTACAGATATCCATGCAGGTTGGGTTTATCGTCTCCCTTTGTTTTAACTCCGTCTCCTTGTGTATCATCTTGATTATTTCAGTGGCATTTTAGGAAAGAAAATATCAGGCTCTGATAATTCCATGACAAATTTACTCAAGCTTTTTCTTATTTTATTCCTAATAGCAGCAAAAACACTTTTTTTGTTTGTTTGTGAGGAAGATCGTCCCTGAGCTAGTATCTGCCAATCATCTTCCTTTTTGCTGAGGAAGACCGGCCCTGGGCTAACATCCATGCCCATCTTCCTCCACTTTATATGGGATGCCACCACAGCATGGCTTGACAAGCGGTGCGTCAGTGCGTGCCTAGGATCCGGACCGGCGAACCCTGGGCTGCCGCAGTGGAGTATGCGCACTTAACCACTTGTGCCAGCCCCAGCAAAAACACTTTTTGAGGAGCCTACATTTTGTTTAAATAGATCAACTCATTTTCTAGGTTACTATCCTGACTTTATTTCTTGTGAATAAAACAACCAGCAAAAAAGTAAAATCATTATTTCTCATGTACAAAAATGGAAATGGATGTTTTTAATCAAGGGTGCTGCAACTTTGGAAATTGTATTTTACTGCTATAACCTATGTTATAACAGGTTCAGAACCACCACCTTCCCTCCCCTCAGTCACTCTGCTCCCAAGCACACCTCCTGATTGACTGTTTTCTTTCTTGGTGACGCACCAGCCAAGGCCACCACTAAGACCCTTGGTCTCTCCAAGACACAGTCCACCAACATCAGCCTTACAAGATTTCTGTTGTCTTATGTGAGTGTCTTAAGAGTCAGAAATGTATTTGTGACACCATATCAGACACATTCTGGTCTTGTTTTGTTCTTGAGAGTCCACATACAACATCCAAGTATGCAGATATGTTGGATTTCTGATAATTGGGGTCTTTGTGTTGGTACAAATGAGAACATCCTCCCACTTGAAGCCCATGTAGAGGGCCACTGAGAACCTAGCACCCCAATGATGAAGCAGAGTGTGCTCTGAGAGCCATTTTCATAGCAGAAGCTTCTGGAAATTTTAATTTTCCCTTTAAATTTGTTGAACCATTATTTAATCTCTTTTGTCTAATTTTCTTTTGGAGAACCAGAGCCCATCCTATGTTAAAATATATTTCATGGAAGCCTGAATCATGGAATGTTTGGCTATTAGCCCTGGGAGCAAGATGAAGTTTCTATCCACCTGTAGAAAATGTGATATATATATATGTATACATATATATATATACATATATATATATGTATATATATATCTTGTTCTATGGAACAAGATTTCCATAGAAATTGCTTAAACTAGCTTAGTGTGTGTAGTATCTATGTGTATAAGTTAAGCCATATTTCTATACGTATATATTTAAAGGAATATTATCGAAATCTTTCTTACAAGTTAATCATTGTAAATCAATGGATTACTTTTGAAATGTGATTCTCAACATATGTATATACAGTGAAGTGCATTCTATAGAAAATCAAGTGAAAATTTACCCCAAAAAAGATATACTATTTATAAATTATATTTATCTACATATTACAATAAAATGGGGGTGAGAGCTTCATTTATCAGCAATTTGTTTATTAGCCATGTCAAAAATCATAACAGCTTTTTAAAGAAACTATTTTTTTAAATGTATTATATTCCAGACTTGTCTCCCAAAGGCAACCAGATAGGTTTGTTATTACTGCGCTAGCAAGCAGAAAGCTCCACGCTCCCAGTGTTGATGAGTATCTGTGTTCCCACCAGGACCGTGGGGATGAAGCTGAAGGAGAAAGCATGGGTGGTTGTTTCAAGAACCTGGCACTCGGTGCCCTTATTTCTGAAAGCAACATCCTGGTTTGGGGGAGGAATCTCTGAGTTAGAGTAACTCCATGGATAGCCCCCATCTTTGCCCTTCCCTGTATGCATGCCCAGTCCCTGGTGACTTTGCCAATTCCTCCATAAAGATGTGGAGTCGCTTTCTCTGCTCCTCGATTCTGAGTTCTGCATGTGAGTTGCTTTGACTGATGGGATGTTAGCAGTGATGGATGCAGAAGTCTGAAAAGTGCTGGCCTGTTTTTGCTTCCTCTCTGCTCCCCTGCCATGAAGACATGCCCGGGCTGGCTTGCTGGAGAATGTCACACATGCAGCAGACCTGAATCACCCCACGTCCCACCCAGGCCATTCTAGATCAGCCAGCTGGTGGGCAAGCCCAGCCAAAATCAGCAAAACCACCTAACCTTGTGTCCCTGACCACAGATGCCTGCTGGAGCTGAGATCAAACAAACCTAGCCCAGATCCGCATACCCCAGAGTAGTCAGACTCAGAACTAAGGTGACGTTTCTGAGTCTGCCACTGAGAATCTGAGGTTGTTGCTATGCAGCACCTTTGTGGTAGACATAACGGATATACCCTGCTCCCCTAGGCTGCAGAATTCTGGGGAGACTGTTGGTCCCTATGCCCTGCCATAGGGGATGGCACACGATTCGAGCCAGGTCCCCAGGCATTCTCTTCACAAGGACTTGAATCCTGAGCAGAGTCTGCAAGGACAGCAAATGCAGGGGGCTGCCTCCTCCAGGAAGCAGTCCCCAGGGATGTTATGCATGAGCATCAAGAACCAGCTGCTGTCCTGGTTCCTGCCCTTCAAGCCTGATTCTTCCACGAGGCACCACTTGTCTTCTAATAGGTTCTCTGTAGGTTTTCACGGTCATAGTCTGTTCATTTTGCTTACATGCCAAGGAATCTGAATGTGGCTTCTGTGTCATGCACTGTGCTTAGACCTGGGGATCCAGTAATAAGCAAGAGTGAGGAGCACCTGCCCCCACACCAGAAGAAAGCAGGGAGCCAGCGGGAATCTCGTTTGGTGCCTGGGCCAGATTCTTAGCCCCATCACACTAGATGACTTTGGGCACATTACTTATTCTTTCTTCTTCTCAGTGTTCTCATCAGTGAAGTGGGGTTAATAATGGCACTTATTTTAGAAAATCGCTTTGTGGTATAACTGAGAAGAGATATGCAAACTTCTCAGCATGATGCCTAGTTTTCATCTTCTCCTCCCCCTCCTGCAGTCTAAGGAGAAGAAAGCAATTCAACAAGCAGCTATAATATTTTATCACAAGGATGAGGGTGGTGGGCTTATCATCGTGACCAAGAAAATGTGTGGCATGGGGCATCTATCCTGTGTTTTGGAGATCCAAGAAGACTTCATGAAGGAAGTGACATCCATCCTGGGAACCAAAGGATGATGTGGGCATCAGTGTGGGAAAGTGTGGGGAGGAGGAAAAATTGTCTCTGCTAGACAGATCCAAAAGTGGGAGAAGATTGAACCCCTGAGGAAAAGAATGAAATCTATCGAGCTTAGGGGTAGCGTTGGAAGGGTAGAGGGGTGAGTGTGGGGGACGAGACATTAGGCGGTGGAGTTAGTCAGAGGAAAGGTTGTGAAGAATCTTAGTGACCTGTTATGGTTGGGATTCTGTGCTCAGCACAAAGGGAGACACAGGGAGGTGCGACATGATTAGATGCATTGTTGAGCGTAACTACTCCAGCTGTAGAGGAGAAAGGATTGGAAGCTGGTAAAGAGAGAGACAGAGCAACAATTAGGAGGCTGGTGCAGGGACCCAAGAAAACTAGGATGAACACCTCGACGGGGGACGTGGCTGTGGGGGTGGAGAAAATGGGGACATGCTTACTATGGAGTTGCCATGACGTGATGAAGGGGTGCTGTGTGAGGAGAGGTGTATGGTTTGACTGGCCAGTGAGGGAAAGAAAGAGAAACAGTGCATTGGGGTGGGAGGGGGTCAGGGATTGTGAGCTAAGCTTTGGACACTTCAAATCTGTGAGGTTGTTGTGGGACCTCTAAGAAGAGGTGGCTGAGGGACAGCTGGCTCCGTACTTTTGGAGCTCAATGAGTGATCTGCATGGCTGGAGACCCTGGAACCTTGGGGTGTGCACAGCACCAGTTTCCATGAAGCGGGCAGAGAGACCAGCGGGAGAGTCCAGGGGTGACGAGAACTGGGCAGACCCTCCGCTGGGCCCCAGTGCCCTCCTACTTCTCAGTTTCTGTGGGTCACTTGTCAGATTAGCATACAGATAACGTATAACATATCTGATCACACTCACAGCCTGCATGCCAGATTTCTGGGCAACGCTCCTCTCCACAATGGGACCACCTCTTCTTTCCTGCACCATCTAATCTGTGATGGTTTTGGAAAATAATTTGGTGGCCCTACTAAACTTGTGCATAGAGTAGGTGCTGCTGAAGAGCAGCAGACTCAGATGTCCCCATGTGACATACAGGGATTCGCCTCTCGTTGAATGCTGTCATCTCTGTGAATATGTGCAGAAAATGCTCATGTTTGCTCTCTTGTTCCTGGCCATGCTCTCTATAGGTGAGTTTGTTAGTGGCGTGGGTTTCTGATAAGTGAAATTTTACTGTGATATTTCTATACCTTACGGAGAAATACAGGTAAGGAGGGGAGGTGGGCATATCCTCACAGTATAAGGAGGTATCCCTCGGTGTTAGCATGATTGATGGAAGAATATCACTCACAGAAGGATTCTTGTATCTAAAGTTGTCTGAATTCACTCTTTCTCTGGCAAATGGCAAGTGACTCAAACCACGGCCATAACTATTTATTGAATAGCTTCTGTTTCCATCTCTGGGCCGATGCTCCAGAGACTGGAGTCACATGTCCAATGACATCTATAAAAGATAAGAAATCTATCCATCACCTTGTCTGTAATCCTCAGTATAGATTGAGTGAAGGCAAGGTTGTGTTCCATAAGATAAATTTCAAAAAATAAAAAAATATATCTTCAAAAGCCTAGTTTCTGAAAGCCTAGCCTTTGAAAATACGGTCCTATCTACTCTGCATTAGTGTAATCATTCTATGCATAGAGGGTGCACACACACACACACACACACACACACAATATCTAGCAGCTTATTTATTCCAAATATAGTGGTATTTTATTATTAATGTTTTTATCTTTATCATAGCTAATATTTTTCAAGTTCCTGTTTTGTGCCAGACTTGAGAAATGCCTTATGTACGTTGTCTCATTTAATAGTCATAAATATCTTTTGATGTGGAAGCTCACATTTCACAGATGAGAAAGACTGTGAAGTTTGCCCAAGGTCACATCAGTTCTCTCACCAATGACAGAACAGCAAGCATTTCAACTTAGGAGCGTCGTGAGTTTCTCAAACTCAGAGTATCTAAAACCAATCTCGTCACCCTCCTGGGATAGAGGAGAGATCCACACCCCGACTTGCTGATTTATGTGGCAGAGGTCCCTACACCCCTAGCCAGACAGAGAGGAAAACTCTGACACCAACCAGAATTTGCAGGTCTTTCTGGATCCCAGCTGGTCCCAGGCTGGGTCCAGTGGACAATCTACAGTGACCTCTGAATACCACGACTCTGTCAAGACTGATCGTTCAGAATCCATCACTCTCCAAGTGATACGAAGTGCTGTAGGGAGAGCTGCCAGCCTGTTAACTCCATTCTGTGTCTCAAACCTGTTCGCCTCTGCTGACAGTACAGCACCTAAATGAGCATCATCAATGGAAAGAGAAGCAAAGCCTGATTCTGAGCCTGAACAAAGATTGTAACCTTCTCTTCCTCTTACTAACAGAAAATGTGCATCAGTTAATCAACAGCTATTTATTACTGGAAGATTTGGTGCCAGGCCACCTGAGAGGAGCTTCCCATTGACTTGCCAGGGGCCAAACTTCTTGAGGAGCTGGTTAAAATACAGACTGCAAATCACCAGATCCAAGCTGGGTCTGCCTTTCTAACCAGCTAGTCTGAGGACCACACATTAAGTATGTTAAGTGGTGAGGCTCCTGGGGCGATGGGCTCATGTTCCCCGGGCAGCTGGACACCTGGCATGGCTGGGCCCCCAGGCCGGGTGTTTCTCTCCCAGGGAAACTCCTCGGCATCTCTCCAGGTGACACCAGTCCCATCAGGGTTTGATGGCTATCCCCACAGCCTGGAGGAAGGCCCTCTGGCGCTCTCTGTGGCCATTCCATCCCCTACCCTCCCGGGTGTCCTTGTCCCTCTGCTGCCGCGCTGCGAGTGCCACACCGCCCACCTTGCACAAGGACCGGGTGCCTTGTCTACAGCTAAGCAAGATGGGGGACATCCACCTGAGGAATGCATGGGGATGTTCTGGTTACAAAGAGAAGAGTCAGTCTGAGGAAGGCAGATGGCCTCCAGCTAACGAGGAGATGTGAAGAGGAGCTGAGATTAGATGGCGCCCTCAAAAGAGAGGTAACACTCTTCACTTGGGGTTAGGATAAGGAAGGATAGTCTAGGAGGGAGAAACACAGAAATTGGGAAGTACAAGCATATTTGTAAAGTAAGAAGTAAAACGATCTCTCTGGAACAACAAATTATCATTGCAAATGGTGGAGGATATTGAATTCTAAGCTTGGACTGGCTCAGAGATACGGCGATGCCATACATGTTTGTTGTGATGCTGGACTAACACAGTATACTATTTGTCATAAGAAGGTTAATTTATATACAGAAGGCAAAACTCAGCAGGCTTTAGGCATAAATTGACAAACTGATTCTAAAATGTATATGAGACGGCAAAGGACCTAGAGTAGCCAAAAGAGACTTGAAATAGACGAACAGAGCTATAGGATTTACACTTTTTTATTTCAGAGCTGACTGTAAATCTGCAATAACCCAGGCAGTGTGGTGTAGAAGTAATGGAAGTCTAATAGATGAATGGAATAGGAGAGACCCCTGAAATAGTCCCACACTTCTGCGGGGAAAATTGATTTTCCACAATGGTGTCAAGAGAATTCAATGGATGAAGAAAAGTCTTTTCAATAAATGGTGTTGAAATAACTGCCCATTCAGACGGAAAAAAATAAACCTCGTCCCTTACCTCCCACCATACTCAATAATTAATTTGAGATGGATTATAGACCTAACTGTGGTAGTTAAATCTAGAAAGCTTTTAGAAGGAAATATAGGAGGAAATCTTCACAACTGTGGGGTTGGTAAAGATTTCTTAGATAAGGCACTAAGTGTTTTAAGCATAAAAGAAAAAAAATTTGACAAGTTGGCATTCATCAAAATTAAAAATTTGTGATATTGAAAACACTATTAAGAAAACACAAAAAGTCAACCCACAGAGCAGAACAAGCACATTCACGACACCTCCATCCAGCAAGTGACCTGTATCCAGAGTATGTAAATGAACTGTGCAATTTAATAATAAAAAGACAAGCAACCTAATACAAATTGGCAAACAATTTAAGATACACTTCAAAAAGTAAGATATATGAACAGCCAATGAGAACATGAAAAGGTGTTCAATATCATTACTCAACAGGAAAATGCAAATTAAAACCACAATGAGAAACCACTTCAGGCCCGATGGAGTAGCTAAAATGAAGAAGAAACACAACACAAATGTTGGTGAGGATGCGGAGCAACTGGCTGTCCAATATTGTTCAAATTCTCATAAATTCTGCTTTGAAAAAACTTTTGGTATTTTTAAAAAATAAAGTTGCACAGATACTTACTCTATGGAGCAAGATTTGACTCTTAAGAATTTACTGACGAGAAAGGAAAATCCATGTCTACAAAAAGACTGGGATAAGAATGTTCACGGACCTGTGTTCACAATGGCCCTAAACTGGAAACAACCCGGTTGGTGATCCACTGGAGAAAGGATGACCTTACCGTTGTATATCCACGCAATGGGACACTACTCTTCAAAGAAAGGAACATGCTGCTGATACACGAAACAAAATCGATGGTTCTCACAGACATGATGTTGAGCTAAAGAAACCAGACAGACACAAAAGGGCAATTCTGTATGATTCCATGTACATGAAGTTTAAGAACAGGCAAAAGTAATCTAGAGTGAAACACACCAGAGCAGCGGTGGCCTGTAGGTGGGACTCACTGAAAAGGGCATGAGGGGCATTTCTGGCGATGGAAGTCCTCCTTTTCTTGACTTGGGTGTGGGTCACCTGGGAGTGCACTGTTTCTGAAACTCATGGAACTGAACACTTACTGTCTGTGCATTCACTGTTTACACCCAAATATTAGGGGCAGAATGGGCCATGGGGAAAGGAAATGAGGCAGAAACCCTAGTTAGGAGGAGACAGCAGAGGCTGACATCACAACGACCAGATGTTGTTGGTGGATGCAGCAATGAAAAGAGTATCTCCTTCATACCTTTCCAGAAGATTTCCCCATCCATCTTGTTACTGAAGACTATTATTTTATCCCAAAAAGAGAAACATCTTTAGATAACATAGATATTTCAGTCCATATTTTTACGAATCCATTTTGGAAACTATATGTGCATAAGTATAGTTAATTTTACATATTCTTAACTCCACTAAACGCACACACACACAATTCTTAAGTTGCATTTTCCTGTCTTTGCAATCTTTCCCCAAAGCCAGCCCAAATAAAGACACAATCTACTTAAAAAGAATGTGCTAACTAATGTTAAAACAGTTTTATTACCAGTTTTTCAATAAACTCTTCTAAGAAAATCATGACCACTAAGTCATGTCTACATAGAAATTATGGAATCTGCTCATCCTTATATCTCTCCCCTCCCTCACACAACATCTGACCTCCATGTTAAAGTAACATGACTAATGTCTGTTAAGTCCTTATCATGTGCCTGACATGACACGAGAATGAGTAAAGCAAAAATGAAAGACCTTGCCCCGAGGATGTGGAATCCACAGAAGCCCACGGCAGCATCACTGAGGGCTCACGAAGTGTGCTCTGGGGCTGTGGTGAGGGGGACACCATCAGGAGTTACATGATGGAGATGTAAGGGAATGGAGGACACGCCGAGCAGCTGCTGGCCCACAAGATGACATGGAGAGTGTGCCCCCTGGGCCTCACTAAGCAGTAAGTAATGGTCCCCATCTTGTGTCCCCATAGAAACACATGGACTAAAATACTGCCACGGCCCCTAGGTTTTGTGATGGCATCAGCCAATTTAGAGAAGAAAATACATGAACTGATGTAATTAATACTTAAATGTGCTCACAAACAGGAGAGTGAAAGCAAGGAACAAGACAATGAAAACGTGTACCAGTGAGAAGAGGAGGCTGCCGTGGCTGTGCGGACTTGGAATATCCTGAAGCCAAACTGTACATAGTTTTGCCAAACCGTGTTTCCTTTGTGGAAGTATAAGAGAACAGCACACAGCTTGGGGCTCAAGACACACACGGTTTGGGTTTGAAGCTGCCTGTGGCCAGAGGGAGAGGATGTGTACCCGGGCTCTTGGGATGGCCACCTTGTTCTCAGAACCTCAGATTCCTGAATGGATATGGGCCCCGGGAACACCAGTGGCAAAGAGGGAATGATTGGGAGCTGGACCGCAGACGAAAAACCAAATCAGCACATCTTACCAGGGACCTCAAGGAGGAAGTCTCTGCATTGATTTGCTCCAGTAAAAAGATGCAATTTGACTTTCTAACAAAACCAAAGAGAATTCCAGAGAATTCTGTGATGAAACATACTGAAAGGAGAAAAATGGATTTACTCTGAAATTTTACATGACATGAATAGACTCTCCAGAGAGAGAGAGGCAAGGGACTGAGTGTTACCACATCTAAATAAAGGAATATTGATTAATAAAAGAAAAAAACGTGTACGTATATGAAAGTAGACATGAAATGAAAATAACTCACCACAACAATACTGTTGACATTATTTAATAGGGCAAGAAACTATTTAATTTAAAAATTCACACACCATGTAATCCCAGATAATCAGACCAATCTGTTCCACTGGTGACCTCCAGATCTGATCTATATTCAATTTTGGTACAACTTGCTGCAGATGCTAAATTGAAGCTGCACCACCCTGTCGAACTAAGATAAATACCACTAACAAAAATGATATAAGCTTTTTGAAGCTCAATTTAAAAAGTTAGATGATTTCTTTCTCCCATTTTATAATGTTATAGTTAAATTGCCTAAACATACCACCATTTTTATGTAGAGAAATCGAGAAATGTACCAGTGCTTAAGGATTACATTATTTTATTTTCAAAGAGATCAAAGTAATTTTTTTGTGTGTGTGAGGAAGATCAGCCCTGAGCTAACATCCATGCCAATCCTCCTTCTTTTTTTTCCTTTTTCTCCTCAAGGCCTCAGTAGATAGTGGTATGTCATAGTTGCACATCCCTCTAGTTGCTGTATGTGGGACGCTGCCTCAGCATGGCTGGACAAGCGGTGTGTCCGTGCGTGCCTGGGATCCGAACCCGGACCGCCAGTAGCAGAGCATGTGCACTTAACTGCTAAGCCATGGGGCGGGCCCCAGTAATTTTTTAGCTGCCAAATGAAATACTAAAGGCATTCATGGCAAGTCACCATGGAATGGCCAGTGGTTACCAGGAAAAGATTAATAACATTGGATGAATGTGTGTATGTGTGTGTGTGTGTTGTGTTGAACATATTTAATAATAGGGAAGCTCATGAAATCTCAGCCCTGTATTTTGCTCTATTCATTGAAAAATAATTCTTGATATCCTGATCTTGTTCAAAAATCCTAGATCAACAATTGTAGGGCCGGCCCCGTGGCTTAGCGGTTAAGTGCGCGAGCTCCGCTGCTGGCGGCCTGGGTTCGGATCCCGGGCGCGCACCGACACACCACTTCTCCGGCCACGCTGAGGCCACATCCCACATACGGCACCTAGGAAGATGTGCAACTACGACATACAACTATCTACTGGGGCTTTGGGGGACAAAAAGGAGGAGGATTGGCAATAATGTTAGCTCAGAGCCGGTCTTCCTCAGCAAAAAGAGGAGGATTAGCACGGATGTTAGCTCAGGGCTGATCTTCCTCACAAAAAAAAAAAAAAAACACAATTGTAGTGCATCTGATTTCCACATTTAGTGTCGTATGTGTCTTTCCCACTTTGTGTGTTTGTATCTACATAAACAGGGCCAAATGTGAGTTTAATTGAGAAGCCAACGATCACGGACCAGTCAAAGCCAAGTTCTCTTCATGTCACCGATTTTGAATTTGACAGGCAGCCACTGACCAGAAAATCTCTTCTGATTGCTGGTTGGCATTGCGCACTGCCACGCCGACAGCAAGTGGACAGACGGAAGGCAAACCCACATGAGAACACGGTGCCTGGGGATCTTCGCATGGCTGTCTCCCCAGGTCAGATATCAAGGCTCCTCCACGCCCTGCTACAGAACATCCTGATCACTTAAGCAGCCAGAGCGAACACCACTTGCCGTAGTACTATCTCAACAAATATGCACTGACCTCCCGGGGGCGGAGGTGAAGGCTGGAGCCCCCACCCCTCCCGCGCTCCCACCCCAACCCCGGCCGGCTGAGCAGATGGTACTGTCAGCTCTGCCCTGTTTATTCTATCAGGCGTGTGGAAGCACATTTTAAAACGCACCAGCTCATGTATTATCTATGGGTTAAGCACAGGCCGCACGCCGACCTCTATCAGAGGAACTAAACTTCTGTAAACAACCAGAGCGGTTGTGTAAATGCCATTTTCTTGACATAAATAACAGAAACATATGGCCCGAGACGGGAAGTGGGGGTTACCTGGATGGATTGATATCCTGCTCGACAAGTGACGATATTTATGACATGATTCCGCCTGACAGAGAAAGAGGAGGGGTCGCCGCTAATGACTTTTTCATGAACTGTGTGACAACTAATGCCAAAAACACTGGAAACCTCCGCTCACGGCTGCTCCTGCGCGCCTGTAGCTAAATGTAGTTGCTGACGAGGAAGAAAATGCACTTTCCAAAGGCAAAAACGTGCTGCTCTGTTCTAAGCAACAGTGAGACAGCACAGATTCTCACACAGAATGGGTCGTCCATGTGCGGCAAGTCTCGCGCAAACTTTATCCAGAAAAACTGTTCACTGTTTACCAGTTCATGCCATCCCCACATTTTGTTGTTGGGGTGAGTGCGGGCTTAAATCATATTTCAAGCCAAAGAGTATAAATTTACCTACTACACAGCTAGATGGAGTTAGTCCTATTTCACATGCTGTCATATTCCATATACTTGTATATTTCATACACGAGGCTGTGTGAAAATACCGACAGGCTGAGTTTCTCACCTGCAACGCACTCAGCTAGGAGCTCGTCCTTTGGCCCACATTGACCTGGTCCCACACGCTGCTGTCCTCTCGTAAACAAACGCCGTCTGCAACGTGCACACTTGTTCTGATGCCCGAACTTGAAGGGCAGTGTTGTTTTTAATTGAGCTTAATTCCGCAGATATTTATTGACTGTTTTACATAAAGTACTTCAGGAGATTTGGTCCTTTGTACAGTCAAAGGCGCCATCAAATATGGGCTTGTTATGCGCACACAAATGATCCTAACAGAGGGTGAACATCATAGACATGCACCCTCACTTTTTGTCTTTCTATGAGATCGTTCTCATCAGCCTAGAAACAGACTGCTTTTCTTGTTTTAAAATAAAACAAAAAATGTAAAAAGAACTTCTCTTGACCTCGCTTGCTCCACCAGCCTTCATCCCATTTCTCAGCTCCATCCTGTAGCCAAGTTTCTCTAAGAGGAAGTCTCTCCCTTCCTACCGGCTGTCTCTGGTTTCTCTCCCCACATTGTCTCCTAAAGCTTTGCTCCCTGGTGTTAATCTTCCTGTGCTCAGTGTACCCCCTCAGAGGGGCCCTCTCTGGCCCTCCTACACTTTGTCCCGTTGGCTGCAAGCACTCTGTGCTGTCATAGTTTTGTTTTTCCCTGTCTCAAGAGACATTCCTTTACCGCCTCCTACATTAATGCCCGTTCTTCTCCCCAACATTGGAATATGGAGGGCCCTGAGACTCAGTGCTTGGCTGTCTGCTCATCACTGTCTACACAGAATCCCTAGACCAGGCTTCTCAAACCCACGTGCATTCGGGGAGCTTGTTAAAACGCGCATTCTGATTCTGCACGTCTGGGTGGGGCCTGGTGGCCCCTTGGCCCACACTACGTAGAGGGACAAAAGCGCCTCCGCAGTCTCATGGCTGTAAGTGCCCTCCACGTGCTGAGGACTCTCCAAAGTGTCTCTTCAGGCAGACCTCTCTCCCTAACCCCAACCGCTAAAAGCCCTGCTCTTCTCACACCTGAACCAGCTCAGGTTCCCCATCTCAGGTAACGAAAATCGCACCCTTTCCATGGCTCAGGGCAAATCCCAAACCCTAACCCGATTTGTCAACAAATTGCTTTGGCTTTATGTCCAAGGTATTCTTGAATCAGATCATTTCTCTGCACCCTCCACTGCTGCCCCTCGGATTGGGCCACCACCTATGGCCCAAACTACCGTCCCAGCCTCCTTGTCTGGACAGGGCCCCCATGTAGCCTCCTGTCACCAGGAACCAGTGTGACCAGACTGTCCCTTCTCTGCTGCAGCCTCCCCACAGCCCTACTCAGAGTAAATGCCCGGGTCCCACGGGGCCTGCAAGTCCGGTTCCCTCCCTGACTTCACCTCTTACTTTCCTCCCCCACCTCGCTCCACACCAGCCACTCCTGCCTCCACAGAGTTTCTCTAATGTGCCAGGCCACGGTCTCACCTCAGGGTCATCTTTCTGGCCTCCCCCTGCCTGGTGTGCTCTTCACGTAGACACACAGTGAGCACGACTCACTCCCTCCCCTGCTGCTACTTTGCTCTCTCTGACCAAAAAATCACAAAAAGAACATCATCACAAGACAGAAAACTTTTAGACAATAATCACTCTATTGCAGCCAAACACAATAGAAACAAATCTGTGGCCCCGGTGCCCACCCATGCCAGCAAAGGCTGGATGGGAAGTCTACGTTGCCACCTGCAGAGGCTGTGATGAGGTGGTGGTGGCAGAGCCAGGACTTTCATCCCCCTCAGTGGTAGTGACAGCCTCCCCACAGTGTTGGTGGAGACAATGTAGGGGGCAGAAATGAGACACTCTTACTCCTCCCACATAGGAGGTATAGGTGCAGGCCTACTGGGGAGCCAGAACTCCCTCCAGGATCCCCTCCCTCAGGTGTCAGTGGAGACCAAGTGGAGAAAATGGACAACTACCCTCACCTGGCAGAACCAAGGCAAAGCCCTCTCTTCCCTTGCCAGAGCTGTGTCAGAAAAAGCAACGTAAAAGAAGGTTTAAATAAGATTCAGCATCTCATAACTTAACCCAAATGCTTGGGTTTGAATCAAAACTCATTCATCATACCAAGAACTAGGAAGACCTCAAACTGAATTAAAAAAGCCAAACAATAGATTTCAATATAGAGATGATAGAGAATTAGAATTATCTGAAAAAAAATTTAGAGCAGTCCTTATAACATTGCTTCAACAAACAATTACAAACACTTTTGAAACAAATGAAAAAAAATATGAAATCTCAGCAAAGAAGCAAAAGATACAAAGAATAACCATATAGAAATTTTAGAACTGAAAAATACAGTCAATAAAATAAAATGGATGGCCAGCCATCAAAACAGAGGGAACAGAGGAAGGAATCCATAAACTGGAAGATAGAAGAATATAAATTACCAAATCAGAACAACAGTGTCATTTGAGTCTAAGAAGAAGAGGAGAAAGAGAGCAGAGGTGAAAAAGAACCTGAAGAAATGATGACTGAGAACTTCTCAAATCTGGCAAATATATAAACCTACAATTCCAAGAGGCTCAGTGGACCCCAAGCAGAATAAACCCAAAGAAACACCCGAGGACACATCACAGTAAAACTTCTGAAAACCAAAGACAAAGTCTCTAAAGAAGTGAGACAGACATGACAGTTTATCCATAGAGAAAAACTCAAGTGACAGAGGATTTCTTATCAGAAAACATGGTGCTAAGAAGGAAGTGGCACATTTTTTTCAACTGATAAAAAAAAATTTATTATATCCAGTGGAAATATCCTTTTAGGAATGAAGAAGAGGAAATCTTTCACAATTGAAAGGAAATTAAGAAAATTTGATGCCAGCACAACCATCCTAAAAGAATGGCTAAGGAAATTTCTCTATACTGAAAGAAAATGATAAAAGAAAGAACAATGGAAAAAAGTAAATATATGGATAATACAATGCGTTTTCCTTATCTTGGTTTTCCTAAATTATGTTTGGGGATTCAAGTAAAATATTATAACACTATCCAATGTGGTTCTAAATGTATATAGATAAAATTTAAAATAATTATATTATAAATGAGAAAGAGGAAAGGGATATATGAGAGGTAAGGTTTCTACATTGCATTCAAAGTGGGAAAATAGTAATACCATTAGACTAAGTTATGTTTACATAACATAATACCTAGAGCAACCACTAAATAAGCTATACAAAGAGATACACTAAAAAAAATTATAGATAAATCAAAATGGAATGCTAAAATGTGTTCAAGTAATCAACAAGAAGGCAGAGAAAAGAAAACAGAGGAAAGAAAAAGCAGAGAACAAACAGAAAATAAAAAGTAAAATAGCTGATTTAAGATTCAACAATTAATTATGTTAAAAGTAAATGTTTTAAAGACACCAATTTAAAAGACAAAGATTAGCAGAATGGATTTTAAAAAAAAAAAATCATGACCTACTTGTATAATGTCTACAAGAAACTCACTTGAATCATAACACTACAGTCAGGTTAAAAAAAGAAAAGAATGAAAAAATATTTATTATGCAAAGAATAATCAAAGGAAAGCAAATGTGGGTGCCTATAATAGTAAACAGATAAAATAGACTTCAGAGCAAAAAATATTAACAGAGACAGAGAGGTACCTTATATAGTGATAAAAGGGTCAATTCACCAAGAAGACATAGCAATTCTAAATGTGTATGCACCAAACAGCAGAGCTACAAAATATGTGAACAAAAAACTGACAGAAATGAAAAGAGAAACAGACCAATTTACAATTATAGTTGGAGAATTCAAGACCCCTCCCTCAGTAATTGATAAAAACAATTGATACAGAGAGTCAGCAACGATAGGGAAGAACTCAACAACATCATCAACCAAAAGGATCTAGCTAACATTTATAAAACACTCCATTGGCAATAGCAGAATATACATTCTTTTCAAGTGCCCACCAAACATATATAAACACGGACCACACTGTATTGGGATGGCTACCACTAAAAAACAGGCAATAACAAGCGTTGACAAGGATGTAGAGAAATTGGAACCCTTGTGCACTGTTGCTGGGAATGTAAGATGGTGCAGCCACTGTGGAAAACAGTATAGCCATTCCTCAAAAAATTAAAAATAGCATTACCATATGATCCAGTAATTCCACTGCTAGGTATATGCTCAAAAGAATTAAATGCAGAGTCTTAAAGAGATATTTGCACATTCAGGTTCATAGCAGCATATCCACAATAGCCAAAAGGTGAAAGCAACCCAAATGCCCATAGATAGAGGAATGGATAAACACAATGTGATATATACATACAAGGAATCTTATTCAGCCTTGTAAAGGAAGGAAATTCTGACATATGTGACAACGTGGATGATCCTTGAGGACGTTATGCTGAGTGAAATAAGCTGGTCACAAAAAGACAAATCCTGTGTTATCCACTCATGTGTGGTTCCTAGAGTAGTCAAATCTATAGAAAGAGAAAGTAAAATGGTGGGTACCAGGGCCTAGAGGGAGGGGGAATGGGGAGTTAGTGTTTAATGGGTGCGGAGTTTCAATTGTTCGAGATAAAAATAGTTCTGGAGATGGAGGTGGTGATAGCTGCACAACAATGTGAATGTACTTAACACTACCGATCTGTGCACTTAAAAATGATTAAAATGGTAAATTTTATGTTATGTGTATTTTACCACAATTAAAAATAATAGTAATAATAAAAATGTCAAGATCGTAAAAAAAAAAGAGTCATGAGAAGTGGAAATGGTGTTGAAGGTGGTGGGAAATCCACCCGAGGTATATTCACACAATCCAATGACAATCCCCAACACAAGATGTTTGTAGAGTAAAATTTGCTAAAATCCGTGAAGGCCCTTATGTGTTCTTTTTCCACAAAAATCTTAAGAAATCCTTTGATCGATGTTTCATGCAGTAACTTAATATTGATTTTCCTAGTCGCCTGTGTTTAAAACATAACATAAATTAATTAAGTACCTCCAGGGACCTTTGAAACAGTCTTTATCCTTAGAAGCAGAAAGAGCACTTTAAAACCATTAGCAGAACAGGCTGGGGCTCTGGTGGCCTGGGCGTGGTCCCCAATGTCTAATGCTCTTGCAGATTGCAAGGTAAACATTCCACAGGCCCTCACAGTTAGTCCCAGACTGGGAAATGCAGATCCGCATTGCCCAGCCACAGGCAGACAGTGACAGTGCAGCAGCCGCAGAGGTTTGCCCCGAGCATTTTCAGACCCACAGCTGCAAGTCTGGTAAGCACTGGGCCACATTTCTCTGGGTTTTAGGATGAGAGAGAAGGACTAAGATGCAGACTGAGGAAGCTGTGCCTCCCTTTCCCACCTGTCACTCTGCGGGTCGGGGCACCCTTGACGGGAAGTGGCCAGATCCCTCCTAATGACCTGGAAAGTCTTCCGCAGGCCTCACTCTGCTTCCGCCTCTCAGGACCCACGGTCAGCGCCCTGGCCCAGCAGAACAATATGGCCTTCTCTGGGCAATGCCCTGTGGGCTGATCACTGTCGGGTTATGTTATGTTTTCAGGGGAGACGCTTCAATGCCGGTTTTGTGAGCAGTCGTAGCAGAACAAGAGCGCTAAACAAATAGCAGGGCCCCTGGAGCCCTCCATTTATCAAACCGTCCTGACAGGGCCCCCACCCAGTCCTACTCGAAGAGCAGCCCGCATCTCTCGTCCACGTCCTAGCCTTTATTATTTCAAAGTGTCTCCTTAAACACCTTCCTTTCCAAACATATGTAGTCTTCCCCAATTTCTGAATGTCGTTTTGGGGAATCAGAGGGAAACGGCAAGGATAGGACAGTGTCAGGAGTCCTTGGGACATCACGATAACTCGGAAATAACCCGTCGTTACACACACACCACCAACAACCCCCCTGCCCGGGGAAGGATTTACGGCTCACTCAGGACATGAACTTCCAAGCTGTGTAAAGTCAGAAGCATTCAAATACACCAGGAGGAAAAAATTGAGATATAAACCCTAATATTTAGGAGGAGGAATTCAGTGCAGAAAATCCAAAGGGTAACACTTAAAAAGTGTGTGTAGAGAGTGTGTGTGTGTGTGTGCGCGTAAATGTTTGTGTAGGTGGAAGCGATGCGGGACTTAGTATCCTGAAGCAGGCTGCTGCTGATGGAATTGCACGTCAGTGGTTCTCATCCCGGGGACCCTGGGCGATGTCTGGAGAGGTTTTTTGTTGCCACTGCTGGGAGAAGGGAGTGCTGCTGGCACCTGGCAGGAGGAGTTCAGGATGCAGCTAAATGTCCCCCAGTGCACAGCACAGTCCCCATGACAGGGAAGGATCCAGTGTGATGCCAGTAGTGCCGAGACCGAGAAGTTGGCTCCCAAGGAACTCGAGAGATTTCAGCTATAAGCCCTACGAGCCGGGCCATGATGTTTTCTCTTTTGCATTCAACCACCAATCACAGCAAAGCTTCAAATATTTCCTTACCAGGAAAGTAAGAAAACTCTTTAAAAGTAGCAAAGAGCTCATTGCAACGTCTAAAAATGTTCAAACAGACTAGCCAAATTTCAAGTGTTGCTGTAAAGGAAATATCATAGTTTATCACTCAATAGATTCTAAGAGGTAGCTCACTCTTGTCCAGGGCTTTGGGGAAAGAGTCCTGTGGTGAAACGTGCACCAGGAAAGACAGAAGTGGAGCAGACAATGAAGGAAGTACAATTGTGCAGAACATCCAATGAAGGCCGAGAAGAAGAGGGGAATTCATCTGCACTGGGACTCGAGAAGGTTTCCCCGAGGACTTGATATTCAAACTGAAAAAGCAATCTTGGGGAGAAATGGGGGTGTGATGTCATGAACAGAGAGGCAAAAGCAAGTGCAAAGGCCCCGAGGCAGACAGACCTTGGAGGAGGTGCAGGCCAGATAGGAAGGAGGTCATGAGGCCAAACCATCAGTTAAAGGGGAAGTGATTGGAAATGAGGCAAGAGGGTTGAGAAAGGGCCAGCTGACACTGAGCCAGCTGAAGCCAGCTTAGCATCTTAGAATTTCTCCAAGTCCAATGAAGAGAGACCTGGGAAGAATTTTAAACAAGAGAAGGGAATGTTCAGAACCTTATTCTTGAAATAACCCTCTGCCTTTGGTCTGGGCATGGAAGACAGCAAGGGACTGTTGGTGAAGGCAGGGAGACATACAGAAACCTGCTTCCTCCGAGTGTGAAGTTGGTGACTGGGCCAGGTTAGGTGAGGAGGGGTTAGCCTGATGTGCAAAAGAGTGCAGGTGTGACCACTGGGAGAGGCTTGTCCAGAATCCCAGAACTGCGTGCATCAGCAGCTCCCCATCTCAGAAGCTTTACCCCAGATTTCTGGAATGAAGGTCATCCCTGTGGTCTGCAGAAGACCTGCATCTGCAGGGAATCTGCCACCAGGGCAATGTGGCTTTTAATGTTGTAAATGTGGACCTCGACGCCTCACCCCCTAACAGACAGTCTCATGCAGAATCCATCACTATGGATCTAAAAACTCCCATCTCAGAAACAGCAGCACATTCCTCTGGTCATCCAGGCCCAGAGAATAGAGATATGACCATAAGGATGTGGATGTAGATAAACTGTGCAGTGCCAGGCTGGGGGCTGGAGGAAGTCCTCAGAGGGGGAAGAGGCAGGAACACACATATAAATCCTGTGACGTGAAAGTCAGTTCCAGTGAGTGTCACACTTGAAGAGTTGAAACTCCATGCGTGGATCCCAGCCCTGGTCCCAGCTAGGCCCACTGTTTCTGGAGCAAAGAGGTCCCGCCCAGATATAGTAACAGCAGAACTGAGTTATATTAGTCAATCTACGTGCGAAAAAATGATGTTTTAAGGATCACACCTGTTACACGTGGACTGTGGTTTAATTAATAGAAATGTGTCTGTGTGTGTGTATATATATATGTATATATATATACACACACACACCCACATCTCCTGCTTTCTCTGCAAAGACTCACCTACCTAAAATATTTATAAATATACCTAAATATATATATACACATAAATATGTACAATTTATATATATATGTAAATTGACTCCTTTAACAAATACTTATGAGCACCTACTATGCTTGGACAATGCTCCAGGGACACAGCAGTGAGCAAAGCCAGCCCTGGAGCCATGTCTGCATGGAGCTAGTAGTCAAAGGGAAGACAGAAAATACTTAAAAACGAATCAAACTGTGTTCAGTTGGAAAGCTGTCCGACATTAGCTCCAAACAAACCCTGGGTCTGCGCAGATGGGCGCTAAGCCCTGACGTGGGGTGAGCTGGGAAGGGAGTTGCCCGGGGGCTGATGCAGCTCCTGGAGGAAGCACGGGGGAGGTGCTTAGGTGCTGTTTTGCTTCCTTGAGAGAACAGGATGGATGGGCGGTGTCCTCCTCTCTGCTGGATAAATTTAGAGAAGATGCTTCAGCCCCCCGATGCCTTGCACCTTCCAGCTGGTGAGTCCAGACAAACTTCCAGAAAACCGTCCAGGGCCTTGAACTGTCAGCAGGCGTGTGATGAATTGACATGGGGTACAGACAGCAGCTGGGTTAAATGGAGCGTGGATTAGGGGACGTGGTTGCTTTAGGGATCAGTCAAGGTGAAGTAGGACTTGAGCTGGAGAGGGCTGGGGCTGGGCTTGGTTGTCAAGGTCAGACAAGCAGTTTTGAAAGAGAAGGTCAGGCCCAAGGGTGGGAGCTCTGCTTCTCTGGGCCAAGCAGGGCGGGAGCCCGCGGGGAAGGGGTAGAGGCGTTAGGTGGTGGCAGTGCCTGCAGGAACTCCCTTGGAGCTCCTTGCCAGGTAGAGGTCAAAAGCTCTGGTTCTCAGAGTCCATGTCCTGTTCTGCTGGGGCTGCCACCCTCTCCATCCAGCGTCCGGAGCTTCTGGCCTTAACCCCACGACGAGAGACCTGCACCTACAACTCGTCCCCTTCAGAGCATTGTCCTCTGCATCTGCCGGAAAGCTGGATGTTCTGACCTCTATGGGGTCCCCTCGACTAAGTGTCTGCAGGCAAAGCAGGAGGTATTCTCATCAGAGTGGATTTCTACAGTTTCTCCCTCACTTGGACAGGGGCTTGCCCTGTTTCAGAGGCACACAGCCAGAGCAGAAGATGCTAAATGCTCTTCGTGTAACTGACTAGATCTCGTGGGCGGGCTGCTAAAGTCTAAGCAAAGCTTTCCTTCACTCGAGTTTGAATTTTGATAAATTTTGGAGGGTTTTGGAAGTCTCTAAAACTACTTTCACTAAGCTTCAAAAATCAACTAGAGAGGCAACTTTTTAAAAGTCAACATCATTGAGCTATAATTTGCATATAACAAAATATACCCATTTTTAGTGTACAATTAGATAAGTTTTGACAAATGTATACACCCAGGTAGCCACCAACACAATCAAGATTTAGAGCATTCCCATCCACCAAAGTTCCTCGTGTCCCATTTCCATCAAGCCCTGTCTCCCGCTCCAGGAAACTTTAAATACACATAAATACATAGGCATCATTGAAAGCCTGTGGTTCCAGCTTGTAGGTTACATTTTCCACCTTTTTTTACGCAACTCAAAATTGCATTTTAAATGTTTGGTCACAATGTAAGAAAGCAACAAATTGTGCAAGTCCCTGAGATCCACGTGGACTTGCTGGGAGGCAAAGGAGTCATGCATTTGAACTGGCCCCCCTAAGGGAGGGCTGTCCCAAGCTGTCACCTTGCTGCTGTTCCTATTGTCTTGGACTATTTTCAGGACTGATTTTACTGGGCCCTGAATTGGGCCAAAGTGATGACTTTGCAGGTTTGTTAATATCCTGATGCTATGCATTTCTTCATCTTAAAAATGGAAACTTTTCTAAAAGTTACAGATTTTTAGAAGTTTTAAAAGTTACCCTTTTAAAATATCTAAGAAAAGTGACGGAAGGTTAGAATCTGATGGGTCAAAGGCATATTTTGAATGAACAATCAAGTAAAAAATCTAAAATATAAGAAACTAGACATAACGAGAAAGGAAAAGTTGATCACCTCATAATAGATCCTATTAGTGATTTTCCACACTATTTATGAATTAGTCCGTATATAATCGACATATAATTTTGCTTCTAAGGGCCAGTTTATTTGCCTGTCATTGGATAAGTTGATTTATGTAAATATATCACCAACTTATACAATGATATGCAAATAAGCTGGTCTTTAGGAGTAAAATTATATGTCTATTATACACAACAGACTTAATATGTATTATACATAATATAGAATATATTTACATAAATTAGCAACATAATTGAAGGAAAATGTTACAGCTTAGTGGTGAGGCCAAGGCAGGAGTTTGGTGGTTGGTTAAGATCAAGCTCGCTGTTGATCTCCTGCAAGCCCAGGTCCAGGGAGCCAAACGAGCAGAAGCAGATGAACAGCCACCATCCACCACCTACTCCCAACATACCTACAGTCCCTCCAGACTAACAACCAGCCTGCAAGTCCCACTGACCAGCCTTGGATGGGACCGTCCCACAATGTGGACTGCATAGACTCACTACTGCCTCTCGGTGCCAGCTAATCTCCAGACGCCTTCCTTGTACCATGGGGTGGAAGTTAGATGTTGGGAAAAGAATCTCATTTTAATGAAGCTAAATTGCTTACAGGCTAGAATTATTTAATGTAATTAATAAAGTGCGAACATACAAGAAGTACTAAATAGTGGCCTAATTGTATGCATTGTAGTTTCTGTTGTATCTGTTTACGGGTAATTCAAAATAACCAAATGGACTTTGTAAAGTGGCTGCATAGTCACATTTGCCAGAAACTTACGAAAAGTTGACAGGAACACAGAGTATAATCCAGGTCAACCTGGAAAAAATCAATTAAATCGAGATTTGGAAATTTAAGAGGCTGAGTGTAAATTAAGCCGACAGTGACAGGTCCAGCACCCACTTAAAGAGACAGACATTTTCATTTTAAGAAGGTCACACTCAGCAAGGATGACCACTCTGGCCTCTCCCCTTTTTGACGATACAGAAACCTTATCATTTCTCGGTGGGAGAGGCAGGAAAAGTGGATGTAATTTGATTTTTACACACAAAGGCCACAGACGCACTAAAGTTGAGGTCTCCTGCCAAGGGAACATTCTCTACTCCTGTTTTTGCACATGGAGGTCACTCATAACCAAAAAGGATTCCCAAAACATATCCACAGGTACATGGTCATGTATCTGAAAGCCCCTTAGAAGGACTGGGAAAGATCCCCTTCTATCCCATCTCTGAAAATAGCTCTCTTATTGATTCATTCTACTTGAAAGTCCACCCCAGTAGCAAATTATTTTATCTTGGAATTTTGTCCTGATGGGTTCAGGGCAGGTCTCCCCTCTGGTATGCAGATTATTTCGAGCTGAAGACAATAAATTCTCAAAGATTCAGAAAGAAACTTTGACCTCCCCCCCACTAACTTCCTAAAAGAATTTAAGATAGAAGGCCTGCCCCCAGGACAGGCCATCACCATAGATAACTCTGGATATGGATAGACTGGGAGGGTCCTTGCTAATCCCATTCTTATCAAAGCTCTGAAAACCAACTAAAAGTAGAAGTTATCCTTTGTAAGAAACATTTGCATTCATAAGGGAAATCTCCATTTGTAAAGATATCTCCATCTCTGTACCAGGAAGTAGGAGGGATGACCTTATCTCTAGAAACTCTTATCAGTGCAGAAGGCAAGGACTTAAATCCGCATATTAACCTTACTCTTGTTTACTGTGCTCTTCTGGTAAACTCTCATAGCTAACTCCTCCCACTCCCAACATCCTCCTTTGTCTTTACCTGAAGATAGTACTTAAGATGACAACCTCCACTATTTTGTTGAGTTACCCAGTTTTTCCTCAGTCTCTCCCACGTATACATGTTACAAAGCTCTGTTGGATTTTCTCCTGCTATTCTGTCTCATGTCATGACCCTTTCTGAGTCAGAAAGCACCCAGAGTGGGTAGAGGATAGTCTTCCTCCCCTACAGTCCCCTGCACCTATGAACTTATGAGTCAGTCTTCCATTGGCCAGTGAGGGTTTCATTGGTTATTAACACAGGTCACTGTCTTCTCTTCAGTCTCATAGCCCCCTTCCAACCTCGGCCCAACACTATGCTGGACACTGGTGCCTATTGCTGTGCTCATTGTCTCTCGGGGTCAAGATCACGTGTGCCGTAGAGCCTAGCACACAGTGTGAACTCGCACAGTGTGGGTGTGGAAGGAAGGAAGGAAGGAATGACAGGTGTATCCTTACCAGAGAACAAGGTCTTAGAGAGGTATAAATAAAAGCAGAAGACTCCTGTCTCTGGTCTGGCAGGTAAGGATCTTGCAAGTCCTCACTCCTATCCACACAACAAGAAAAACACTGACCAACTGAAAATCAACAGCTTTTCTTAGATACGTCAGAGAGGTGAGGTCACAGGTCACCACTGCCCCCCAAATTGAAGAGACAGGCAAATATTGAGAGTCACAAGCAGAAACCCACCAGCAGGAATGAAGATAGGAGCCAGCACGAGGCAGGAGAACCTACACTGCCCTTGACGAATTGTAGGAGGTGCAGTGTGGACAGTCTGAGAGCTAAAAGCTCCAGGGGACCCAGTCATGGGGGGTGCCCCACACTTCTGTGAGTTTTATCTCCAGGAGCTCCACTAGGTCGTCACAGAGAAGATTGGAGAAAAATCTCTCATGCTCCCAGCAGGGGTTGGAGAAACATAGCCATTTTGAAATATGCCCAGAATGTTCTATGCTTAACAAGGCCTGGCCTCAAAATAAACTGTCTTACTAGAGCCTAACTTGCTGGGGTTTTATCACAGCCCAACCAACCTGAGAGGAGGGAAACACCCAACCCCAGCCCCCCAGCTCTTCTGTCCTGCCTGAGGGCAAAACAATACAAAACACCACCCACCGAGAGGCCTCTGGGAAGATCCTGGCCCAGGGCCCAGGGCGAAGAGGGGCTGGAGCAGGTGGAGAGGGACTCATGGGGAGGAGCAGTTAGCACGGTGGGGCAGGGGTGGGATCCAGGGTCCTGATGCCCGACTTCCATCTAAGAGCACCGTGATTTCACTAAGCTCATGTGGATTTAACTAAGCCTGTGTGGAAGCTCTGTTGTGCCTGATGCTGCTCTCATGGCTTCCACTGAGTGGGTGAGGCCCCGAGTTACGGAAGGTAATCTGATTTACTCAGAGTCTAGTGATTTAACTGTGCAATGTTAACCACATCTAAAAATACCTTCACAGTGACATCTGGTCTGACATTTGACCAAACAAGTGGGCACCAAAGCCCAGCTTCTCTCATAAAACTGACTGCCACACCCTCCTTTCCCTCTAAGACTGGGAGCCCCAGGACGGCAGAGATCATGTACTAACTGGTTTTGCATCTGTGGTACCGAACACATGTCCCGGCACATAGTAAATGTTATTAACATTAATTATTGAAGGAGGCATAGCTTCAGGCACCGAATTAACTCCAAGAAATCACTAGTATTTAAAAACTATAAAAAGAATTTTCCCAGTTTAGTTTTTTAAATATATGTATATTAAACCCAATTTATCAGTTTCCAGAAGTCCTTTTGGAATGCTGATGCATCTGGGGTCCCACATTCCGCCATGGTCCACAACAAATGTCTCCCTGAGTCCCCTTCCTGGAATTCTCTAGGGCAAAGAAGCCTCGCATAATGTTCTCGCTATTTAGACATGGACAAACTGTAGCTAAAGTAATTAAGTGATTGGAGAAGGATAGCGCAGTGTGTTGACGGTAAATACGAGGCAGGGACCAGACCCCTGAGCAGCAGTCAGCAAACAGGCTGGGCTTTGCCCAGGATGGAAGGCTTCTAGTTAGTTTCCCTCCATCCCACTTAGGAAAATGAATGCCACCTCACAAATTCGAGATTTTAACATTCTTAGCAACTTCTGGGAATATCTCAAACAAAGCTGTACGATGGATGATGATGGAAGATTGTACCTCAAAACAAACACATAAACAGTAAATAAAACAATATATAAATAAAATATTTATTATGCATATAAATAAATAAGTAGAAATTACATTTATAAGTAAAAATAAAACAAATTCTGTCTACTGATATATCTATAGGCGCATATACAAGGAGGTTTCACTTGGGTTCCCCCAAAATAAAAATGTCCTGAAGTTATTTTATTATGTTGCCTTTTATGTCTTGTATTATTATGTTATCCACAAGAACTAGCTCAATCAACAGTTTTCCACACTTCTCTTTGTGAGTATAACATCACTTTTTCTAAAATTTATTTCTAGAAGAAAATATCAGAATTGTAATTTATACATAAATTTTTATAATTAAGTTACTTTTATGTGTCTAGGTATATAAATGTACACATCAACATTATGTTTATATATATGTTTGCCTTATATTTATGTATTTATACATTTGTACATTTGAAAGAGAGAAGATAGAATGTAGTTCTAATTCAAGAGTTCATCTACTAATTTATAACTTATTTTAAGTAGTATAATTTTTAAATTAAGTTTTTGTTCCTTCAAAAGTAACTTCCTTGGGGCCGGCCTGGTGGAGCAAGCGGTGATGTGCACGCGCTCTGCTGCCGCGGCCCGGGGTTCGCAGGTTCGGATCGCGGGCGCACGCTGACACACCGCTTGTCAAGCCATGCTGCGGCGGCATCCCATATAAAGTGGAGGAAGATGGGCACGAATGTTATCCCAGGGCCAATCTTCCTCAAGAAAAAAGGGGGGGATTGGCATCAGATGTTAGCTCAGGGCTAGTCCTCCTCACAAAAAAAAAAAAAGTAACTTCCTTTACCAAAGTGTTGCATAAAGCCATACTGATGGCTGATTTGCTCTTATTCCCTAACTTATAAGACCGTGATACAACAAAGAGTCTGTAAAAAAGCATAGTTTAATATGCCCCCTTTGGAAATGCTGCACCAAGTGACTAGAATGTGACCAAGATCTGTCCTCAACAGTCACCACTGAAAGTTCATTCCTGCCTTCTCTGTCCCTCAAAGCATTTTCTACTCCTTCTTTATTCTTCCAGAATAACCAACTCAACGTGGCACAGACACTTGTGCATGAAACAAGAAAGCCCATCTCCTGGCCTGGCCGCATAGGAGTTTAGTTCGTGTGCTCTGCTTCAGTGGCCTGGGGTTCACAGGTTCGGATCCTGGGTGCAGACCTATGCGCCGCTCATCAAGCCATGCTGAGGCAGCGTCCCACAAAGAGCAACTAGAAGGGTGTACAACTATCTACTGGGGCTTTGGCGAGAAAAGGAAAAAAAGAGGAAGATTGGCAACAGATGTTAGCTCAAGGCCAATCTTCCTCAAAAAAAAAAAAAGCCCATCTCAAATATTTTAGAAAAGGAAAATGCACAAAGATACTCCCCATGTCTTTTTGACACTCACTGTGTGTCCCAAAGACCACGTATGGCCTTCCTCTTGAACGGGAATTCTCTCCACCGAAGCTTAGTTTTCACTTGGGGCCTTTCTGTCCCCGCCTCCTGACAAGGCACACTGCAGGACAGCACTCACTCCCTGGGCACACGTTGGCTCTTGGAAAGGATTTGCTCTCCATCTCTTGCAGCGGGCTGGCGACATTCATCTGGCTGTGCTTCTGGCCAGTGCTTCCTGCCCTGATCCATAGTGTCCCACCAACTCTGGAGGCATTGCCTCATTTGTTTGCTCTGGCTGATAAACAAAGTATCCCGAATGAGTGAATTATCTAGATCCTTGCAATTTATTCTTTTAAGTAACAATTTTTCTTTTTGTTAACTATTTTGATAGGACTATTTCTAAAAGCTTTGACACACTTCCCTGTCTCTTTAAGTGGAGTAAACTAAGTGCTATTTGTCATTTTCCCAGAGACTCAAGATGTCACTGAAACACCGTTCTTGTGCTTTGCCCTACATAGGAATGTGTGACATGCCCCACATGAATGTGTGACAATCACGTGGGGTTTTCGTAACTGTTGCCCTTTGTCCTTTATCGTTATCTTGTGTCATTTCTCTGAATCACAGTGTCCTCTTCTTATGGCCTCTTCCTCTTCTGGTTTTGTTCTGTGGCCCACTCTACAGGCAGAGAACCCCGAGTTTCCAAGAGAAACAAGAACACCGAGTTGCCACATCATTAGCCTTAATGTCAAAGTAATAGTTTTACAAAAATTGTCTGAACTCTCAGAACCCACGGTGGCTCTGACAGCTCTTTCCCCAGGACTCGGAAGCCAAGTTGCTACTGTTATTTGGATGGTCATGGTACCTGGCAATCTGATTCATTTGTAAGGGGGAACATTTTGTTTATCGTGACACCTTGAAATTAAAAAAAAAAAAAAAAAAAATATGATGATGGATCAGGACACACTTTTCTTCAATTTCGGGAGCAAAAGATGATTCATTTGCAAAATGTCAGAGAGAAAAATTTGGTGATTTTTTTCCCCAGCCACTGCCAACAGATGGGTCTTGGTCGCTGAGAGGTAAGACACCTTGTCCCCTCTGTCATAGGCCACCTCTCTGTAGAATGTACCCCAAGAGGGAAGAAGCATGACACAGTGTGGGTAGGTTCTGCTCCATAGCTAAAAACACGTGCTGTCTTGTGTTCAGACTGGCTGGAGATCGGGAGCCTTGATCAAGAAGGTTCTCAGGTCAAAGGGTCAAGGAGTTGTCCCACCAGCCGCCTGTGCCCTGCATGTGGGGGTCTGCCAGGTAGGAGACTTCATGGGGGTGATGAGTGTTGTGGCAAGACAGTGCAGAGGTGTGGGGATTCCTTCCCTAGCTACAAAGAGCCAGGAGACAGCAAATAAAAATGACAAAGATTTGGTGTCTTGCCCCCAGTTCTTAACAGAGAAATAATCTTGATTGTGTCTTTTACTGCCTCTTGCAACTATTTATGTACCAGCACCATTTCTATTGGAAGCAGGATGATGTTGGCCAGGTCAGTGGTCTTGACACTGTCTGAATATCAGAGTCACTGGAGTACTTTTCAAAGACCAGTGTTTCTTGGACTCCAATCCAGAAGGTCTAGGAGGAAGCCTGGCATGGGCACTTTGTTTCCAAGTTGCACAGATGAATGTGATGTGCAGTTGGGGGTGCAAACCACTGATCTAGAACCCAGGTAGGAGTTGACACAGTGTCTCTCTCAGGGCAGAAAGCCTTTCCTCAGGTTTACAGGAGGTCGGTGCACATGTGGAGGGAGGTCTCCCTAAGGGGCTCCTGCCCTGGTAAAACTGGATTGCAGCCCCTTCCAGCACGGCTCCAAATCTGGCCACCAGACCCAGCTCCTGTAGCCACTCCTGGGGAGTCTGGGGACGGGCTGGTGTGAGTCTCTTCAGGTCAACGAGGAGGCAAAGTGTGCTCAGCGCTGATTAAGTCACTCCCTCCAGGCTCTACAAGGAATTCACCCGTCCCACCCAACACCAGGAAGATGGCAATATGGCAGGCACACCCTGTGTGCTTCTGAAAGTTTTCTGTTTGAGAGTCTTAGTGTGTATTTACACATATATTTAAAATATTAATATTTAAAATGTAATTAAAAGATTTAAACCCATTTTAATACTAGAGGGAGACAAACAATAATGCCCACCTGAGTCATTCAAGTTCTTAAGAGAATGGTTGGTCGGTATAGCTCAGTAATACTGAGAGCAGTTGAGGTTCCTCATTTGGTTCTTGGGGAGACGGGATGGGGTGAAGCTGTAAAGGGCGGGACAGAGCTTGGCACACACTCAGTGCTCTCAGGCACGCTCAGCGCTGGGGTTGGAGATGGCGGGGCGGGAGGGCACACGCCGAGGGTAGGAGAGCTGATGGGCAGCAGGACTATGCTTGTTTGGGTCCAAGGTCCCTGGGGAAAGGCCCAAATTCTGCTGGCAGCTGGCAAGAGTGAGAGGGAGTCCCCGGGGTTGGAGTGCCACCTGCTCTTTGTCTCCAGGGCAGGTTCTCATCTAGAATGGCATTTCTCAGCCTTGTCACTTCAATATTTGGAGCCGGACATTTCTTTGTGTGGAGGTTGAGCTGCACTTTGTCGGATGGTTAGCAGCATCCCTGGCCTCCACCCACGAGCTGCCAGGAGCAGCCCCATCCCCAGGTGTAACAGGGGAACGTGTTTGCAGATATTGCCAATTGTCCCGGGGGAGGCAAAATAGCCCCCAATTGAGAACCACAGATCCAGGAAGACATGGGGACCACCCCTTCACCTTCAGCATCTGTCTGACCAGCTGGTAACATAAGAAATCAGAGTGTTTCCCTCCTGAGAACATTCAACACAGCCAAACTTCTCCATGTGGCCATGAACAGCCCTAAGCAAAAGCAGCAGTAATAGTGCACGATTTCTGTGTTGAAAGGAAAATAGATGTCATTTGCCCATTGTGTTGATGTCAAGGACAGATAACATTTGTCTACTTTTGGCTTTCTCACACTCTTCTTACCAGGGAAGATTAAACTCACCCATCCTTATTCGGACTGTCAGAGAATAGGAGAGCTTCAATGGCACATTTCAAGGCAACTATCAATCTGAGAAAAATAATTTATTCCATGTAAATATCCAAGCGAATTCTACGTGGACGTAACTGAATTTACTTATGTATTGTCTCCTAGAGGGTAAGGCGTTCAAAGGACATTCAACCCAGGTGCCATCAGGGACAGACAGAGAGGACGACACAGTGACAAAAAGAATCATCGAATCACGAGAACCAATGAAGTCGGCCCCTCGGAGCTTGGCCCTATGCCAGCCCATCTCCTGTGCACTTTGCCCATCTAATGTCCCCAAAACCTTATGTCATTATTCCCCATTTTACCAATTTATCAATACTATGGACAAGGGGCTACTTTCTGGAGTTATCAAGAACTTTTAGAAATCAATAAGGAGGGGGCCAGCCCTGTGGCTTAGCGGTTAAGTGTGCGCGCTCTGCTCCTGGCGGCCCGGGTTCAGATCCCGGGCACGCACTGAAGCACCACTTGCCCGGCCGTGCTGAGGTGGCGTCCCACATACAGCAGCTAGAAAGATGTGCAACTATGACATACAACTATCTACTGGGGCTTTGGGGAGAAAAAGGGAAAAAAACGGAGGAGGATTGGCAATAGATGTTAGCTCAGGGCCCGTCTTCCTCAGCAAAAAGAGGAGGATTGGCATGGATGTTAGCTCAGGGCTGATCTTCCTCACAAAAAAAAAAAAAAAAAGAAAAGAAGTCAATAAGGAAAATATATACAATTTACTAGGAAAAAAAGAGCAAAAAATGTGAACCTAGAGTTCACAGAAAAGAAATACAAAAAAAAATCAATAAATATCCAATTCAGAGGCTCAATTTTACTCACAACTAAAGAATGCAAATCAAAATAACATTAAGATACTCATTTTCCATTTGAGAAAAAAAGGAATAAAAAGTTTTTAAAACCCCATCGTCAACCAGAGTATAAAAAAATAAGCCCTCTTTATGTGGTTGGTGGCATATAAATTTGATACGATGTTTCCCCAGGGAGAATTTGGTAATAGCTAACATAATTTAATCCTACCAACTTGCTGGTGGTGTAATTCTACTGTTAGAAATTTGCCCGAAAGTCATACAAAAAACAGTACTTCCTGAACTATTTTAATTTGATCATGTGGATTTGTTTCTTTTACTTTTAAAATGAATTAATTAAAAAGGGCAAATCAAACCAACTAAATAGCCAAAGGGACCAAGGGCTCATTGACAGATGAGGACAGCCTCACACCAGCATTTCCCACAGTGGCCCCACAAGGGACACCGACTGTGCAGGCAAAAGAGGGGTCCTCCTCTGGCAGGATCAAGATGGGAAGGCTGGTGCGTGGAGCCAGGGCCCTGCAGGGGAGAAAGGACGGACCTCTCTACAACCCAGGCGAGGCATTTACACCCGAGGGCTACATCTCTTGCATGAAGGATACCTGGGACTTCACGAGTCTTGTGTTCTCCAAGGGCAGGATGCCCTAAGTTCTTAACAGAAAGGAGTTACCACTGCTTGTCTTTTGTGAGTACAGAAGAAACGGCCTGGCCACTGTATTGTCATTTCATGATGTTTATCTACGCAAATGCCTTCGCAGGGCTCAAAGCTCCTCGGTGGTCTAGGGCCCACCTTGAGGTCCTGCAGATCTGACCCTACATCTGCTTTATGTACTCAGAGCTGGCTGTTCCCCCGTCACATTAAAGGTTGTGTTTCTATGAAGCACCAAATTGCTGTTTTCATGAGAAGGGTGGAGAACAGACTGCCATCCTACTGGAGACGGGGGCGCTTCTGTTCCCATATGTCAAAATTAACTTTAAATTACATACTGATTCCAGTCCTATGAAATTTAGCAAACAGTGCATTTCATTTAAATAAATTATAATAATCAAGCTCCAGTGTTTGAATTAAAGCCTTTTATTGCATGATTTAACTGAATACTGTAAAAACCTCATTAATTTGTATGCCACTAATTTGTAATTTGTGATAAAGCAGGGACGGTTGGGTGGGGCCACGAAGGAGGACCCTGACTGAAGTTTTTCTTTGCCTTGCAGATCTTTGTCATGAAAGTGCAAATCAGTCCTGTAAACAAGGTTGCAGGGGGTCTGATTTGAAATACTTAAGAAAATAAACTTTTCAAATACCTTTTAGAAGCATCATTTACATGCATACAATTTATATGCTAATTGCAAATCATTCCGGTCTATTCACTAAAGTAATTCCCTTGAGAACCTCAACTGGGCTTTTTCTTTTTCTTTCTTTCTTTCTTTTTTGTTTTGTTTTTGGCCTGGGTTAAGTTACTATTATACTTGAAAGTTACAAAATGTGTGTTCCCAACATGCTTTATAATTTAAATGGACTTTGTTTAACTTAAATTAGTAAAATTTCACTGCAGCTTCTGTCCCTTTTACTCTTTCTCTTGCATTCTAATGTGATTCTTAAATGCTTAGGAAGTGCTCGTTCCTAAAATAATAGAATTCTTAGCAGTGGTGGTGGAACCAGCTTGACCAAACAAGTGGTGGGTTCAGACTCCAGGAGCCCAGTCATGGTCTTGAAACTGGAACTAGATTTCATGAGAATTTTTTGTATTTAGGAGTTTGTGTGTGTGTGTGTGAGTGTGTGTGTGTGTGTGTGTGTGTGTGTGTGTGTTGGGGGATAGAGGCTGCCTGGTCCTAAGAAAGTGCTCAGGAAAGAGGAGTCACCCTCATCTGTAACTGAGAAGGCCCAGTAAGCTTGATAAATATTACTATAGATTTTATACAATTAATAAACTTAGAATCCTGGTGCTAGTTTCAGTCTAAATCACTTACCGTCTGAGGTCAAAATCCACTTTCGAATCAAGGATTTCCCCTGGGATCCGGGGCTACATGATCCCTGTGCCAGAACAGTGGGATCCAATATGTAGGTCACGACTACAGAAACAAATAGGTGCCCTGAGTAGCGACAGAACAACTGGAATGCAGGTCTGCACTGACTCTCCAACCCCCGCCCCAGCTGACAGGTACCAGCCCTGCGTTTTGAAGTCAGCAAATACCTATGGGAAGGTGGGCAAGCCAGAAGGAGAGCAGTGGGACTGGCTGGCTTTGCTGCCTGGATAGAGCTCTGATGCTAACTCACCTGATAAGCTCGCCTTCTCCCAATTTATTTACTTTACTAATTGGGTTACAAAATAAAATTAAGATCAACAACAAACACCTTTCTTCAAGCCATGTAAATTACATATTGCGTCTCTCCGAATATAACTTTAGGGGATAATATAATTAAGCCCACAGATGCTCACTGGAGAAAGACTGGAGTTCGAGGAATCCGGCAAACGCCTTGGCATTTCAGTCTTACACAACATAATTATTCTTATGTGAAATATAATTAATGAAGAAAGTGCCTCAGATGTGTGGGCTGGGAAGGCAAATAGAGCCATCCTTTATCGTGCCTTCAAGGTTAGAATGATTACAGCCCTTATAATTTTATTATAATTACTCATAATGGGACTCCACACATGTGATCCGGTCGACATGCTTTTGACAATAGAAGTTTTCAAAATGCCTCATTAAGTATTTTAGTATATATTTATGTGATTTTCACTCCACCTCCCAGTTTTGGTGGCAACACAGCCCATGTAAAGGCATATGTACATATTTTAATAAAAAATACTACCATTAAAGATCATAAAATGATTACAATGAATAGATATTAAGATGTCACAGCTGTATAAGCCATTCCTTTTATGTACTCCCATGCTGAATTGTTTTATGACCTATCATAAACCTATTAAACTACTGGTACTAAAGGATTGTAATTAGTGATAAAACCTTGTTGCTTAGTGAGCCAAGACAGTCATCCTTACTTTGAATTTTATTGAAAGTAATCAAGACGAAACCTTCAGCAATGTCAAATACCAGTGGAGAGCAAGGTTGGACTTTTACTAGGGACCGGCAACATTTTATCTCTCCTGGGCTTTAACTCTGACTTTATTTTGCTGGTTGAGGAGGAGTGTTTTTGATTTGTTTTTCCTTGTGTTGTCTTATTTCGTTTGTAAACATGCGATACAGGAGGGAGCATTCCAAGCCAAAGATAAGCTGGCAAATGGGCCCAGGGGAGCTCGGAACAATTTGGGCCTGCTGTGCGGGCTCTGAGGCGTCACAGATTGAACATGCAGGATGTGGCCCTTGGCTGGTTCTGTTTGCTGTAGCCAGGACCACTGCAAAGAAGCCATCCTCAGAACTGAGCTGTGGTGAAGATGGGGAGGGGCCAGCTAGTTGAGAAGAAGCCCTGCAAAGAACTGAACAAAACATGTGGCCTTTCCGGCTATCAAATCAGATTAACTCTATTCCTAGTCATCCTTGGTTGAATGTGAACATGGCTTGCACAGGAGCAGAGCCCCCTTGTTAATCCGCCAGCATCGCCCGGGCCTCTTCACGTTTGGGTGAAGAGGCCCGGGCACCGCCTCCTGGAACACATTAGTTGTGCCAACGTGCTCAGAAGGTTACTTCTTGATGTACTCTGACGAAAGACGACATTTCCAGCTCTATTAATGTAAATTTCCCATATCTTAACTTCAACACTCTGGGTGGAGCAATGTCATCAGAATATAAGAGCCTGGACTACATGTTTGCAAAGCATCAAAAAGGCAGAGTGCACTTTTGTGCCAGGTAGCAAATAGCATGCTTTACTCCCAGGACCCAGCAGGCAAAGGACAGCGTTTACCTGGACCTCCACGCTCTCAATCAGCAGCCTGTGGCCTCACCAAAAGCAGCCCAGCAAAGGATGGCGGGTCTAAGAGCCTTTCATTTAATTTCTAAAGTAAACCAAAGGCCCCAAGTTGAAATGGCCAACAGTGACCCAGCCCTCCATTGTGCATCTAACAAACCCGAGAATATATCGAAGTGTGAAGACCAGGTAGAGGGTCCCTTCATCTCCCTGTGTCCTAACTGAGCTTTGCCACCCACTGTGCTTGGCTTTCAGAGCACTGAATTGAGCAATAGGGAAACTACAGTAACCAAGAATCTGCCTCAGATCAACGGAAACTGTATATCTTGGTAGATAACAAAGACAGTGCTAAAAAGCATTAAAAAAAAAAATGCCTAAAACCCACTGGAGGACCACAGGGAGGGGCCAGGGTGCCGACCCAGCACCAGATCTAAGCTCTAACTGCTCCCTGGGGTGCTCAAGGACCCTAGACACAGAGATCAGGAGCAAGAGATGCGCACCCTGTGGAAAGGGTTTAAAACAGAGACGCCCTGTAATGAATCCAATGTTCGATAGAAGAGCTGAAATTAAACACAAGGAATGGGCTGAGTCTCCAGGCAGACAACAACATTTAATTACAAGTGAATCCAGATCGCTCTATAGACCTGGAGAGGGTTGGAATTAGAGCAGGAGAGTTCTCTTTATATCATTTATATTCTCTTGTCTCTAATTCCGCCTTATCACGAACAGGATGTGCGCCTTCTCGTTTGCACTGTACTGGCACAAGGGGTGTATTAGTGTAGTCTCAGGGAAATTATAAAGTGGAATTAAAATTCATGCGTGCTCCCCCTAAACGTCATCGTGGCCACATAATCTCCCACAGCTTGAGGTCTACAAGGAGTCAGGGGCATAAGAGGCTGATGGCTCTTGCTAGTGAATCACAGAGACTGCTCATCCATTTTATTTTTTATCTTAAATATATTCAGAGTTGTAGGGCTAAATACGAAAGCTGTAGCAGTTGGTCAGGTTTTAAGCTACTAGAAGAAAGTTAAGCTTCTGCGTCAGCCGGCTGAGATACCAACTGTAAGCTGACAAGTAATTAAACCGGTATATCTATAACAACTGTCATCTCTTATTTCTGTGCAACTTGGATGTAAACCAAAGGCAAGAAAGCCAAAAAAAAAAAGAAAGGCTGGAGAAAGAGAGTGCCTTGGCGGTCGAGGCCACTGCTGAACAGTTTAGTGGACCTGGGCATTTAGAGGCTGGTAGCCCAGAGCAAAAGGGTCAGCGCTCCCTTCACCAATTAACGGGAGAGAGAAACGCAGCAAATAAGGTGTAAATTTGAGCTCTGGAGTTTTGAGGAAGCGGAGTGTGAAACGCATTCTACCACTCTTGAGTGGCTGGGCTATGAGCACCCTCACTGATGTCACAGCTGCATTTCCCAGAAGCTGGGGCCGCTGGGGTTGCTCGCAGCACCCTGCCCACAGCCAGCCAGCCAGGACGCTCCCCAGGCAGTCTCCTTGGGGCTGATGCTTCATTACTTGTGGTCTAAACAAAACCCTCTTCCCTCCCTCCCCTGCCAGTACTCTCTCCACTCAGACACACAGGACACACTCTGGAGAGATCTCTCCATGTGTTGGGACATTTTGTATCTATAGATACAAGAGCGGGCTTGGAGCTCTCAAGGGTTCTAAGTGACCAGGAAACAGTAAGTCAAGTGATGACTGACCCACCTTTCTGGGCTTGAGGCTGAAATTAATGGAATGCGCTGCAGATCACCACAATCTGAGCTCCTTTTTGTGCGTGGATCTCATTTGCTGGACGCATTTGAAAATGATGTCATGAGGACCACTAACGCTGAATAGAGATGGCTCCACGCTTTCCAAGAAAAGCAGGCAAATCGGTCCCTCCTCATTTCTGCCCTGTGATGACGAGACGACCAGCCTAGGTCAAGAGGCTGGCTTTCAGGGGAAGAGGACTCAGGATGTAGATTCCATTCACAGACACACAGTGACCCCCTTTGTCATCACTTGTCAGATGCTAGATGCCACCGTATAGCACTCCCAGAATGAAAAACAGCATCATGGAGCACTTCAGACCTCAGACATTCCTGTTTGCAGTAAGATTTGAGACTTTCTAAGTGAAAATTTTAAACATATAAGATGATCTTTTTAACTATCCCTCAAGACCCTCATAACTCTCCCCAAATACGGAGGACTGAACAGTGTACTTGTTAGAGATCTCATTGCAAAAACGTGTGATGCTTTTCTTTGAAAACCTCTTACTACTTTCATCGTCTTTTCCATTCAAATCAACTCTAAGCTTTGTCAATTTTCAAGTCGTCAAACTTGGAATTACTTGCCAATCTTGGAAACACAGACCCCTGACCCAAGGCCTCTCCACACATTCTGTTTATTTTTCTCCTAATGAAAAGTGTGACAAGCAAATAATTAAACTGAAAAGCAAGCATAAATTAGTCTCCGGCTACAGAACAGATCGTCTTTTGAAGACTGCATTTTAAAAGCTGTGCTTCGGAGAATGCTCACTCGGTCATTTAAATTATCTGGCTTAAACTGTCTGTGGTTCTTCTGTAAGATGGTTTATCCCATTTCATCAAATAGAATGTTTGATGTGCCTTGGCATAACAAATTATTTGTGTTGGATTTATTTCAGTGAATTCCCCTTTTCCTTCTGGTTTCAAGAGTCAGCCCTGGGTTTCTGAACATTATGAAAACAACCAGATCTGAGAGACATTATATCCACAACAAAGGGAAACGAGTGACCAGCCCAGTTACATTGTCTTTTGAACAACAAGTCAATGCAGACAGAAGTAAATGACAGTTAATTACAAATTACACTCTGGTTGGGGCCGAGCAGGCCTCTCGCCTTGGATAATGATCGGGCCCTCGGGCGCTCACCTGCCTGCGAGCGGCTGTGGGAGACACAGGCCAGGGTGCTATACAAGTTTCAGAACAAGCTGCTAAACACAAAAGCTTATTGGATTACAGAGATTCAGGAAAAAGCATGCAGATCTCTCGGCAACTGCAAGAGGAGGCTGCGGGGATTTCTAGAGGACCGGGCGGCTCACTGGAGGTTTGTGACCGCTGGTGTCAGTGTCGGGGAAGGAGGGTGGCCACCTTGTCTGCAAACATTGGACAACTTGTCCCATAGCAAGAAAGCCCGGCAGTGGGTGCGGTGGGACGACTAACGGAGAGAAGTAGATATCTCTGATGCTATTTTAGACTCATAATCAAAGGAATACAATAATGCACTTAGTAAGATGGTGCATTTTTTAATCAGGATTTTCATGATCATCAGCAGACCCTTTGATTTACTAACAATGTCTTTTTTTAATTTAAACGGTGAATGAATTTATTATTACATTTTTAAGTCAAACTTTAAGTGACAACATTTGCAAGACTTAGACCATGTTGAAAATAATTAATGTCAGTGTTCATGCATTGAAAAGACCTTGGCTTTTGTAATTCACTAAAGCAATTTCTATTCATTTAGTTGAGCTAAATGCTTATTGTTAAAGACAAAAGCCCCAACAGTTTGACATTGAGCTCATTATGTATGTTAGAAACACTGCCTTCCAAGGCCGCACCGCACGCAACAAAGCCGGGGACTTGTGGGGGGAGGGGGAGGTTCCCGGGATTAAAATGCAGACCACACCATTCTCCTGAATAACTTTCCTTTTAGACCTGATTAAAACTTCCAAAGAAAGCTCGTTGGAAACATCAGTAGAAGGATTTTTGTTGTTGTCATTAAGTGATGGGGCGATCAGTAATCTGAGAGGATTAAGTCCCTCTTTCAGAGACAGCTCTGGCAGCCAGGCTCTCACTCTCAGCAGATTCTCAAAATTGTCAAAAATTTTTAAAAAGTATTTAAAACACATGCAGAAAAATATATCTTATGGAAACACAGTGAGGTCTGGAAGATAATTCACCTCATTTCATTAAATAGCATTAACAAGGCATGATAGTAAAACTTCTTGTGTAACATTAGCAACTTCAGCTCTAGGTAGCATTTCTCTGTTGCATTTCTTGCACAGCATCCATATTCTCACACAGTGCTCCACCAATAAAGGCTGCTGTTACCACAAGCCACCAAAGGAAGTTCTCTTTCTTACGTAAGGAATAAGGCATCATGCTTACACTCCACATGCACACATAGAGAATAAGACGTCATTACTAGGCTCCACGTTTGAGGAAAAAACTACCCTGTTTCTTCCATGAGCAGAAAGTTTCATAGATGAGACCAACAGTTTGCACATGAGCTCCTTCAAGAGAAAGATTAGATTAGGTTCCGCTGAGATAACGTTAGATGTTTTGTTTCTGCTCATTCAGAAAGAATATGTGACAGTTTTAATCACAAGACACAACAAATGAAGTGATTGCAGGAGGCCGTCTGGAATGGATGTGTGGGAGCATATTTAAGATTCTATGAAACCTTAAAAAGGCTAGACTCCAAAAGTTGTACTTTCATGCTGAAAAATTTGAAAACGACTTTTTAGAAGTGTTGACATTTTCCATTTAAATGGGCAGATGGTAGATTTCCAATCCAAAGTAGTGAAATTTAGTCCAATTAGGGGAGTCTTACAGGTCTATCCCAGTAAGGCATCTCCTCAAACCCCACCCCTCACAGGAGGAGACACCTGTGAGAGCTGTTCCCCTCAAATCAGGGAGAAAAATAGCTGTCTCCTCTGCACAGAGGACAGCGGCCCTTCTTATCGGTGGCAGAGTGACGCTGACTGTACCGATAGTGACACGGGTAATCCATCATGTCATCAGCACAGTGAGGGGACGCGGCCAGCACCTCTGCCCGCCTGGGAAGCGCGCCAAGAGCCAGGGACACTTAACCCCTGCGAGCCCCGACTCCCCGCCGCGCTTTACACAACTCCCATCATGTATGAGGCGCCTGCAGAATGACAGTAAATCTATACGGGCCCACAATCTCCCATCGTGACAAGCGCACACCGGGCCGCCTTATAACACTACTAAGCTGTATCATGACAGGAATGTAAGACAAGGCCTTGATTATGTGCCTTGTTGAGCCATTTAAGAGGTCTTCAGCAAGAGCGTGGCTGCTTGCTAGGCCAGGGAAGGTAGGGCGGCTAAGGCTGCCATCTACCTGGCTGGGGGGAATCCTCCCGGGCCGCGGCGACCTATGGGAGGACCCTGGTTTCTAAACCAGCATCTGAGTTACAAGGTGATGGCTCTCAGAGTGTTTGCAGTGAGCAGGTACATGCTGCATATTCATTTGATATTATCATGATGTATGTAAAAGTTGGCCTATTTTGTAGATTATTTTATCCATAAAAGACTAATGGTGAGACGCCAGGGTTGGGATATGCTATTGGATACTATGAGCGTTTTATCATGTCATCTAGAAAAACCTAAAGCATGTAAATGGCAGCCATAATAACTTGAGTAAATGACATTTGGGATGTTATTTTGAACTAAGATTTCAACTGTCCGCTTGTGATGCCATGGTCCCGCACAGGAAAGTGGCATTTCTCTGGTCACTGTGTGTGATATATGTGTTTACAACATGAAATGTTTCCCCTCTAACTTTTTCTAGATTGTGTTTTTTTATTATTTCCACCTTCCTTTTTATTAAGTTGAAACAAGCTTTTCTTGGGTTAAAAAGAGAGAAAAAATCCAGTTGAATAGTAATATGGTTCTTTGATGTATATGCAAGAAAAAGATCTTTTCACACCTTGATGAAATTAGCATAGATTTAAATACTAATGAGTTGCCAGTGACGGGTCAGGAATAGCAAGAAGGACCCGCCCACAGCTGTGCGTCCCAAGGAGCAGGTCTGATCCTAGAGGCACTGGAAGCGATGGGTGCGTGATGGATGCGCCTCTATTTCACGAGGCGCTAATAATGCACGGTCGCAAACAGTGCGAAGGTGGCGAGAGGATAAAAGACTTTGTCACAAAAAAGTTGTCTCAAAATAGGAAAGTTGGTGCCAAATAAAAATTGAAAACAGTCCTGGGCTCCGTTCGGCCTCCTGCATCTCTTGGCCACTCACTGGGATTGTGGAAACTTCTTCCTCCGCCACGTTCTTTACCGTGGACCTGTTTGATGTGGCACTGGGTTGATGAATTCCGTGCATGGATATCTCAGCACGGAAAGTTTTTAGAGTTTAATTGAAAGACATACTTGAAGAGGAATTCTTTTTTTAATGTCTTGCTGTCTTATGGTATTGGAAATAATTATTTGTTCTTTCAGGTAAATATGGTCTATCAATATACAATCACATCACCAGTCTTATCTAAATCTCAACATCCAACTCTGACTCGGAGGTGAACTGGTGGCCAGACCTGGACCAGCCGTGACCCTGCGTGGGCCTCCCATTTCCATCCATCAGTGCAGAGCGTGAATGACGCCATCATGAATGTCTGCCCAGCTACAAAATTCTGGGTGACTTTTACCTCCCTCCTTTTCCAATTTGGAATTTTCATGCCACCCAGAGTAATTATCTAATTTTGTTACTTTTAAGTTTAAAAATGTAATGAATTACAAAATGTTTGGAAATATTATAATTTCAGGAAAAGTATTTAAAACTCCACAACTGTGAGAAGAAAATAAAATCGGGCCAAACTTCATAAAAAGTAAATACTTTTTAAAAAAGGGAGTAATTGACATCAAAGACTATTGTAATTATTTTCCAATTTGCTTTTTCTAAAATTTGCAAACCATTATCTGTGGTTTGCGATGTGTTTTCATGTGCTTGCTTATTTTATTTCTTTAAAGTTTATACAGCACATACAAGAAAACCATATATGCACAGGTACAGAGATTTATAAAAAAGGTAAAAGGGAATGAAATACTTTCTTCAATGGTTAAAAGCTTGAATGAACTATCAAAAGATGTCTGCCCCATTGAAATATGACTCTGGAACCTCCAGTAACGCATGGTTTACATGCCCCTCAAGGGCGACTCGCAAATATCACTTGCTTTGATCAGATTTTAGCCGGAGGTAACATCATAGATTTAGGATTGAGAACTCAGGCAGGGACCTAAAGTGCAGGTTCCTCAGGTGGTTGGTTAGAAAGCAGTCACGGGGCTGGCCCTGTGGTGTGGTGGTTAAGTCAGGCAAGCTCTGCTTTGGCAGCCAGGGTTTGGTTCCCAGGCACGAATCTACACCACTCGTCAGCCATGCTGTGGCGGCGACCCATATACAAAGTAGAGGAGGACTGGCACAGACGTTAGCTCAGGGCTGATCTTCCTCAAGCAAAAAAAGAGGAAGATTGGCAACAGATGTTAGCTCAGAGGGAATCTTCCTCACGAAAAAAAAAGCAATCCTGAGCCATTGGTAGATGAGGTTGACATCACCCTAAGCAATTCCAGAGCCGGATCTCTACTGGTGCTCCTTGAAGGGGAACCAGGCCACCTTGGGTGGGGAGGGCACAGGTGGGCAAGAGGCAGGAACTAGTTCTCAGCCAACACGGTGGGTGTAAAGTCAATTCCCTGCTTCTCTACTTTCTCCTGATTGGAGCTTGTTGATACTTGTGGAAATGCAGCAGCAACTTAGAAACAGCGTTGGAGGGAAGAAGTCCACTGGGGCGACAAGTGCACTCTGGAAATCCGCTGTTCACTTGGATGGAACAGGAGGGGTAAGGTAAGGCTGGCGAAGAAGAGCAGGCAGTGGGCAGATCATGTTGTGGCCTGTCCCAACTCACAAGAACCAGAGGAGAATTTTGAGTCAATCGGAGGTCTTTCTTGACCTCTAACAAGACATTTGACCTCTGGCTTCCCTCCTTCCCAACCCTCCGCTGGTGTTACTGTTGAGGTGTATATTTAGGAAAAGGGAACAGGAAGTTCTCCTTCTGATCATGGAATGAGGAAATGTTCAAGTCTGCCTGCAGACCTTCCCTGGACGACCCTGCGAGCTGTTGACCATCCTGCTTCCAACGAGGCTCCATGCCTGCCTTCTGAGGCTGGATCAGCCTTCCCAGAGGATGAGAGTGTCCAGTTATGACTAACATAGGGAGTAAAGGAAATCTTTAAAATCCTCAAGAATCAACTACAACCACAGTGTTAGCATTCTCCATTTTAAAAGAGGAGATACAAAAACTGGAGAGATACATAAGCACACACAGAACGACTGTCGATGAGAACGAGAATTCACTTTTAGAATGAGAATAGCTTGGAACTAGTCTTTTATGGAAGAAGAAAAGAAAACACTTAAAAAAGAAAACAAAATTGAGCTAAGGTATCATAACTGGGTCTACTTGATAACAGAATATAGTTTTAAGTGATCTTAGGTCATAACCAACACTTGTTATTTCTCATTAAAAAATGCAAACATGTCCTCTGTTCTATACCTTATCATATTGTAAAATAAACCTAGAATATTCAAAATGTAAAACCAAGCCTATTTTAGGCAGGAGATTCTGAAGCACCTGTGGCTCATGGCAGGTAGTAGCAGGTCTGAAACGTGTGCATGTTCACTCGAGATTTTAGGGACAGAATCTTAAGAATACGCCCAAGAAAGCCCTAACGACGTCTTTCAGGACAGTCTTCCAGACGGACAGATACCTTTATTTTAACACCCTACTTCACGGCAGTTCAGGATGTGCAACGCACTCACTCGCGGGGCGTCCGCGGACTCCCTTCTCCGTTTGCGTCCTCTTCCCTGCAGTCCTCGCATACAGATCGCTGGCTGAGCCCCCTCTGCGGGCCGCGTGAACACAGGATGTGAGACTCTTCACCATGTAAAGTGAAATGGACGGTGTTGGCCATTTCTCAGGACAAAAGGTCAGAACAAAATGCTCAAAGAAATCGAAGTGGGGACCTGTGGGAAGAGAAAGCATTTCATTTTGGTTTGTCACACACGGTCTCTGTTTTGAAAGCCAGGTTTAACTTCTAAAATATGTGTACATCCACTTAAATGTTCTGTGCAAGACTCTTCCCAAACTTGATGAGTAAAATCTCTCTAAAAAGGCAGAACTCTGACTGTAGACATGTGCGACTGTAGCTGAGTGAGACTCCTTAGTTTGGTACAAAAACTGGCTGGAGTATCAATTTTTTTAACACAATCCCACCTTTGTCTCAAAGTTGGGCTTCTCAAAGGTTTTATTAAAAGTGGTTGACGTCTCAGCCTCAGAGAGCAGGCAGCAGGCCTGAGAAGCCAGGAGCAGACACTGCGTTTCACAGCTGATGAAACTCTGACCCAAGCAGTAACTGTCTTGTGTGGTTATTTCAGGCGAACCGTACAGTGGTGGATACAAGGTCCTCGCATTGGGGTTCTCGGGGGTCACTCAGCACCAAATCCTCTCTCTGGTGCACTAACCATGTCCAAGTGTATGGAATTGATCGAGGGTGTCTGAGTATGGGCCTAAAGCCAGTTGGCAAACTTTTTCTGTAAATGACCCAAGGGTAAATCTTTTCAGCTTTGGGGACCCCGTGAGGTCCCTGACCTGAGACTCAGCACTGCCTCTATACTGTGAAAACGTCCATAAATATGTAAACCAGTGAGCACGGCTGTGTTCCAGGAAAGCTTCATTTACAGAAACAGGTCGGGGGCTGCATTTGGCCCCCAAGCCACAGTTTGCCAATCCCTGGGCCTCAACTGCAACTCCACACTCCAGGGCTGCCCCAGAATCTCATTTCCCCACCACCCACCCCAACCCTTACTCTGAGCTTCTCCTTTCAGGGTTAGCTCTTTATTTTGATCTCTAACCCAGGCTGTTTCAGAATACATTTTCTTTACTTCATCAACAGATCAGTTGTCACTACTAATATATATTTCTTTGTTATTTTAATTCAAAAACAGCCATAGGAAAAGCTTTGGGCTGCTTCCTGCAGGCGTTATGTTTTAAAGAGGTTTCTCCCTCAAGATGCTCCAGTCCAAGGAGTGGAGTCAGGATGTCTATATGTATATAGAGAGTCATACCAGAGGGTGTGTGCTAAGTGACAGGGACCCACAGCCCCAGTTCAGATGGGGAAATACCTCTGAGATACAGGGATTGAAGAGTTAATAACAGTACAGTTATAGCAACAACGATAACACCAGCACCACAAGTAAGAGCATGCACCACCATCTACTGACTATCTTCTGTGTGCCAGGCAGTGTGCATTCTATCATTTAAAATTCGCCTCAAAAGTAGAGATCGGCTGGACTACCTCGTTGATGACTTGTGCTGACTAATGATTAGGGAAGGCTTACCAACTCTCAGGCACCGCGCGGAGCGTCTGACACATTTCAGCTCCCGGAGAGAACCCGCCACAACTCCGCACTGGAGACAGGTGGGTGCCTTTCAGCAAGCAGGAAAGGGGGGCACATGTGGGCACAGATGTTGAGGGCATGGCCTGGGCATGGAGTAACCGGGGGAGCATGCAGGTGCTGCTGTGTCACCTGGTGTGGGCCGCTGCAGGCATGGAAACCTGCCTGTGAGGTCAGAGCCAACAGGAATGCGAAGGCACCAGGACCTCTTAAAGATTTAAACCAGGGTTCTGCCAGGAGGGGGGCTGTACCCAGGACTGTTGAGGAGGCAACAAGGAGCAGGTGAGGAAGGGCAGTGTGCAGGGGGAGACCCATTAGGAGGACATCCTCTAGGAACCCGTCCTGACCACATCCAAGGACCCCAGTTGGCCAGCAGAAGCCCGAGGGAGGAGCTGTTGGTTTATCTCCTCTGACAGCTCTCGTCAATGCACGTCCTTGAAAGGTTTGGTTTTGACCTCCAAAGTTGGAGGTACGGTGTCTGATAGCACTCATCAGAGTGCTTGGAAAATACTAAAAAGTTCTACAGAAGCACTGTCTGGTGGGCAGCCCAGGAATGTCATCCCTGGGGATCCCACAGGGGAGGCGCTCTTGCAGAAAGACACTGCTTAGACCAGTGTCGGGGGAAGGAACAGTGTGCTGGTCCCGAGGTGGACTCCATGTCAGCTCTGCCACCTGGTCCTGTAAAAAGGACTAGGCTTTTGTGGTCCGTGGTCGTCTTCTCTAAATTCACGTGGTTGGGTACGAGGCCTTCCGATGCTCCTAGGAGCTTCTGTGCTCGATGATTTGAATGTTCTTCTGACTACGGAAAAAGAAACCCTGTTAGAAATCAAACAATTTTATTTAGGTGTTTTGGTCAACTATGCATGAGTAAGAATCTTTTAAGGGTCTTGTCTGCGTACGGCTAACACCCGGCTCTGTCCAGACCCAACCTCCTGGTTTGGGAGCCTCTCCCTGAATGGGACCCCCAGATTCTCCATGGAAGCTTGAATGTGTAATTCTCACCCCTTCCCTGACCTCAAGCATCGTCCTAGGAGCTCTGACTCAGCCGACTGTGAACCCCTGCGAGTGGCCCTCCCATTCCAGCTGGGGACATCGACTGCTCTTGCAGAAGATGCCTGTGAGCACCTGTCTCACAGATCATCAAACCCAAGCTCCGTGAAATAAAGGTGGCAAAGAAATGGCAGTAACTGCATGAGATATTGATGAAGCAAAGCCCCGGGTCTTCAGCACACTCTTCCTCAGGCAGTCATTGGGAATCCCTCGGTCAGACATCTTATACTCCCTGCAGGATTTTATCCTACAGAATTTTCCTGTAAACCTGCAAGATCTCACCAAAACATATGGCTCCTTCAAGTGCCAAGTACTGTGGTTCATGGCGTAAAGATGGGAAAACTGAGATGTAGGAGAGATAAGACCCACCATGGGTCATTAGGGAAACAGGAACTCAGCCCAGGCTCAGATAATGTCCCTCCTCATTGTGTTCTTCAACATCTCTGCCATTTGGTCCTTCATTCAGACCATAGACCATGAATGCTGCTATGTGCTAGGTCCTGGGGTGGCCTCAGCCTCGAACTAGGCATGAGTTCAGAAAGACACACATGATCCCTGGCCTCATGGAGCTTCTATTGTAGTGGAGGGAGATGGGTTACCAGGAAAACCTTGAATTGATACAAAATAAGATAATTCTATTTGATAGAGTAACCTGATCAGATGAGGTATGACTAGGCATGGGCAGCAAAGGCATCTCTCGATCAGGAGGTGATGGAGGTGATGTCTGAGTTTGGGAGAAGAGCTTTGCAACCAGTGCAAAGGTCCTGGGGTGGGAATGAGCTGAGTGTAAACCTTTGTACATCAGCAAAGGGGCCAGTGTGGCTGAGGTTGAGGGAGATGTGGGATATAGTGGGACTACATTCCAAGGTCCTTGCAGGACACAGTGGGAATTTGGATCCCAAGTCCTATGGGGAGCTTTCAGACATGATGTGGTTGATGTTTTCAGATGACCCCTCCAACTGCCACATGGAATGGGTTACCGGGCTGGGAGTAGGAGCAGAGAGCTGGGGAGGGTTGGAAGGAGTGGTACCAGCAGAACTCATGGAATGACTCAGATTCTGGAGGCCTTTAGGAAGTAGGCCAACGTGGATTGCAAGGGGCTGGGCAGACAGTGAAGGCAAGTGAGGAGTGGAGGCTGGCTCCTAAATTTGGGGCCTAAATGGCTCTTTGAGATGTGGCTGTGTACACCCGCCGAGGACTCCATGGGGAGTGAATCCTGTAAATTAACCATAATGATAATTAGCAGATGGGATGGAGGTCAGTCTCTGAGGAAGAGACACCTTCTCAATTTCAATTTGAAGCGACAGGAATGCATGCCCGCTGAGAGGCCAGAGCGAGAAGGGGGGCTTCTGCAGAGTGTAAATGAAACAACACCAGGACCACACAGCCAGCTTCTTGCTCTGCCCGCTGTGCTCCTGGAGCTGTGCACATTCCCCGTGCGCCCTGCCCGTGGCCAGCTCAGGTGGCTGCTTCAGCCTGCAGCTACGTTTCCCAGCCTCTGATCAGCAACGGGACGGTGAAGGTGGACAGGAGCCGTTCCTTTGCACCTGCTCTAGGGGTCAAGGCCCTGGAGATTCTTGGACATCCCTTGTTACCTGACTTCAAAGTCACACGTCCCACTGAATGCCATGTCCCCAAAGTTCCTGAAGCATAAAGAGGGGAAGCAAATAAATGCCTAGGTCCTTTTCCAGCCCAGATAAGCCTCCAAGAACACCATCTCACCACCTGTGAGAAACCCAACGTCAAAGCCCCATCCAGACTCTCAAATTCAACCTCTGATGCGTGGAAGTTTTAACCTCTCCACTGTGGGTGCAATAACAAGATGGTTCAGGTGGTAGAAATCCTGAAGAGAATCCAAGAGTTCCTCCCTGACCCATCTGAAGCTTCTGCCATTGTGTGAATGACCTAAGAGGAACACACATAATGCTGATCACAAGCCAAACTAAATCTGGTTAAGACTAAGAACTTTCAAAGCCAAACGCTGAAGATTCTCTGCTGCACAGAGGGCCCAGGGATGCAGTTTCCACCCCACCTGCGTTGTCAGCTCCCCCAGGCCCCAGCTGAATTCGAGGGAGGGGATCTGCTACTGATTCAGAGGTTGGGAGTGGAGAGGGGATGGAGGCAGCTGGAGAAAAGAAACTGCACTTTGAACACCATGCGTGTCATCGGAGATTTGTGGCCAGGGGACCTCGGTCTCAATAACTTTACCTAAAAATAGAGCTGGTCTTAAACACCAAAACCAGGCCCCACTGTGACCAATGTGCACATTCACAAGGGACCGCAGCCGGGCTCGTGGCAGGAGAGGCCATCCATGGGGGAGATTTTCAAGCTGCCTTTTCTAGGCTGTGTTTCCTAGACCCTCGGCTCTCCATCTGGCTGTGAGCTGTGTGTACGTGTTCCATGTGGTGACTTCAATGCAGGCTGCATCTTAATAGGCCACCAAGGATAAGAGCTGGGGGGAGTTTTCAGGACCACAGGTGTCCTGGCCAAAGATTGATGTAAATAGTGACTGTATTCACGGCATTTTTGTTGTTGTTTAGAGAGCTATTTTCACAGTAAGGTGAAGCACGCAATTGCTTAAATGAGGAACTGATTCATCATTCAAAAGGTAGTTCTTCATAGGGGCCCATTTAGGTGATAAAATCAATGACAGGGATAGTAAATTGCCTGGAAGGGTTCAAAACAGATTCGAGATAAAGGAGCAAGAGATGAAGTCAAGACAGCATCTCATGCTTTCCCCAACACTCCAGCCTCCCGTAGCTGACGCTGATCTAACAGCCCACCACTTAATTTCCAGAGCCCAGTGCCAATCTTTTGTCACCTCTGTTGCCCCATATCAAACTTTCAGGAAACAAGACCCGAGAAAGCAGATAATCAATAATGAGATCAGGAGATGTTATCGTAGGAGGAGCAGGGCTGCCTGCTTTGTTTGTGGAAGGTTGTCTCGCCAGGCTGCCTGTCAGGACGCGACGCTGATGTGCACAGCATGACCGAGTGTGCGGAGATAACGCTGGGAGGAGGGGCGCTGGGGGACTCAGACACTTGAGGGGGAAGGCAGCCAGGAGGCCACCTCACCCTCCACGGCCTCCCAGTGCCACCAGGGGTCACCTCTCTAAGTATTTCTTAGGTGTCCTCCCTAGGACACTCCATTGGGAGTTTCTGATGTTGTGGCAACTGGGATGCCAATGAGGGAGAGCTTAAGGCTCTTGAGGTGAATCGACTCACACCTGCTCCATATGAGGTAGGCCCTATACGCACGCACTCCTCCTCCATGTGATAATGGGCACCCACTCCTCCTCCACATGATAATGGGCACACACATACCTCCTCTATAGGATATAGTCACCCATCCCTCCTCCATGTGATAATGGGCACACACACCTCCTCTATAGGACATAGGCACCCACTCCTCCTCCATGTGATAATGGGCACACACACCTTCTGTACAGGACACTAGGCACAAACACTTCTTTTATATGATAACAGGTGTACCCATTCTTCTTCTATATGATGTTAGGCATCTATTCCTCTGATACATGATATTAGGCATGCCCATAGCTTTTCTACATAGTATTATGTGCCTACTCTTCTTCTATGTAGCAATGGGCGCACCCACACGTCTGTACGCTAGCGGGCACACACGCACTCCATATGACATGAAACATGCCACATTTTCTATCTGACACTAATAATCTATTTCTCCTCTTTGTGATCTTGGGTGAACACACCCTCCTGTGTGATCTTAGGCTCACCTGTAACTCCTCTGTACACACAATAGGGCCTTCTAAGGGGGTGGTTAGATGAGATACTGAAACATTACCTCCATTCTTTGTCTAACATAATGTAGTAAGAAAAGTAATTAAACAATATAGGTGCCACTGATGGCTCTAAGAAACAGGAAATAAAAGTCCTGTTAGTACCACAGTCAGTCTCACAATCGGAATACTCTTTATTTTCCAGGAAATAGTAATAGAGATCACACAAAAGGATTCCTCCTGGAGAATAAAGCCATTCTGCAAATACATGTTTTTTTTTTTTTACAAATACTATTGTATTGTTACTCATCTGTATTTTTCCAAATTAAAGTTTTTTTTTTTTTTTTTTTTGTGAGCAAGATCAGCCCTGAGCTAACATCCACGCTAATTCTCCTCTTTTTGCTGAGGAAGACCTGCTCTGAGCTAATATCTACTGCTAATCCTCCTCCTTTTTTTTCTTTCCCTCAAAGCCCCAGTAGATAGTTGTATGTCATAGTTGCACATCCTTCTAGTTGCTGTATGTGGGACACGGCCTCAGCATGGCCGGAGAAGCGGTGCGTCGGTGCTCGCCCGGATTCGAATCCGGGCTGCCAGTAGCGGAGCGCGCGCACTTAACCGCTAAGCCACGAGGCCGGGCCCAAATTAAAATTTCTAACAAATGAGAGCACTTGTAATTTCCTGTTGATATTACCCATGCAACAGAAATAAACTGACATTGAGGGGACACTGCTTTATCTTGCAAATCATGATGAATTTTGACTCTTAAAGGTTTTATTCCTAAAATAACCCAAATAGCATGTGTTTTAATCGTTTGTGACACACATGAAGGATAACCTGAAGTGAGTCATTTCCTTTTTAAGGGCCTTCTCTGTCCAGTTCTGCCCGGGGCTTCTGTTGGGCAGATGGGTTCTTTGCGTCCTGTGATGATGACTTGGCCTTTTCTTCTAAGCTCCAGCATGGGGAGATGACAATTGAAAGGCTGTTTTGGGCGGGGCGAGGGCGGGGAGGCAGTTGACGCTTCTGGGGCAGGAAAGTAGGGCAGGGGGAGGCTGGGGAAGGACACGGGGTGGGGGGTGGCTGTGAAGACTTCGTCCCCCAGGTTGTCATTCCCAGGCAGTCTCAGCTACAGTTTCGAGCCAGGGGAAACCTCAGTTTATCCTGACCCCCTTGAACATCTCTTCGAGCAGTGTGCGGTGATTCTAAGGTGAAGGCTGATGTAAAGAAGCCAGTGTGCCTCGGGGAAGGCCCCGCCAGCCTGTACTCTCTGCAATCCCCGAGGCTGGGACCAAAGGAGATGGGCTCCTGGAGTTAATGAGATTCCTCACCAAAAACACTCATCTGGGTTAAAACTAAAAGAATGCTGATAAGGATATTACAGCTCACACTGGGAACAAGAAAGGTGCCTTGCTCAGATGAATTGTGCATATTAGGAGTGAGTCTTTAATAGCGTTTAAAAAAATCTGAGAAAATGGATGTTGGAGACAAGGCCTCTCAGATGAGGAGCGGCTGAAATAGAATAAAACATACCATTTTCACTTTTTTATAATGTTCCAGGTGCAAATCAACTAATGGTAGCAGAAGTTTAACATCACCTTAAAAGAGCGGAATTGACCCGCTGAGGAGGTACACAGCAAGCGCCAGCGGAACACTGATTAGCGCTGTTTCCCCTCCGGCAACTACCTGCCTCTTTAGCATGTGTGGAGGGAACATTTTGTTTTATTACCTTGTGAGATAAGTGGGGAAAAAAGCCTTTTGTACCTGGGGAATTCAAATACTCAGCTTTGTCATACCAGGGCCTGTGCTCAATTTCATGCCGGGCGCATAATTATAACCGTGTTTAAAGGGAGCCCAGAAGAAAGATGGGTTCAAGTGCAAATTAATTTCAGATTATCACAACAAAAGCAATCATATCTCAACAAGCTTGCCAGCAAAATACTTTGCAAAGGTCCCCAGGCCCCTCCCCTCCCCAACTTACAACAAAGACCTTTCAGCTCAAATTAAGCTAATGATCTCAAACAGCACTCTGCCTACCTTTTTGGGTCGTGACTATTTGCACAGTTGGATGTGGCAAACCTGCAAAAGAGACTGAAGGAGGACAGAGACTGGGGGAGGGGCACTGGAGACAGGGTAGCCGGGAAAGGTCAGGGCTCCGGATCCATCAAGTGACAAAACAAACAGGCAGCGGCCTGACGGGCCTGCACATCGTCAGATTGTCTTATTCGGTGGCGACGAGCGGGGTGAGCTGATGTGCTGAAAGAGGCCCGGGTTTATCTGAACTTCTCATCCAGGCAGCCTCGCAGCCAAATAGCACGGCTCACCTCCTCCAACGAGCTCTCAGCACAGCTTTTATAGAGACCCAGCATCTCACTCCATCCTGTGGGAACCTGCTGGGAAGCAGGGAATCGGGGCTGAAAACATTCAGGTCAAGCCTCATTACTTCCTCATTACCTTTGCAGAAGTGGAGGGAGAGGGTTTTCATCTGGGGAGCCGCGCTCTGATGTCGCGGTGGCTTCTGTCTGGTTACTGCACAGCCGACCGTGGCGCGCGGCCGTGCTGGGACTCCAGTGTTCTTCCCGGGCCTCGCCAGCGATGATCCACTCATTAAGGGTTTTAAGGCAAATTACCGTTGCTCATCATTATGTCAGGTGGCAGGGCGGGCTCCCCGTTCCCCCTGCTGATGGGGGCAGATGAAAAAAACCCATTCATAGTTCCCTCCACAATTCTGTATTAATTGCCATTTCCCATTTTTGTATGGTTCTACGCGGGAGGCAGACACATTTGCTACAAACACAAATGCAGACGTGAAAAGCAGCAGATCGGCCACCTCAGTCTGTCTGCCCTCGGCCTGGTCTGAGGCCCCTCTAGCCTGCACCCTGGAGCTGCTGTTAGTTCATTTGAGGAAAAATCAGGTGACGACAAGGGCCAGTGCTCCTCTGCTCTCCACTTTTCGTCTTTTTCTTTCTTTCTGACTTTAAGCGTCTTCCAGTGGAATTGCTTTCTTCAGCCTCCAGTTGTGTCAGTAGCAGGTGGCGTGGGCCCCATGATGTCCCCAGACACACCCCCGCCCCCGCCCCTCTGCAGAAACCAGGGTTTCTCAGCTTGTTAGGATGCCGCCTGGCCATGGGATGGGGCCTGACAACGTCAGACACAGAAGCAGCTTCTAACCCAGGCTCCTGTGAGCAGAGGGCCTAAGACAGCACCTGAGACCTAGCGGTGCTGCTCAGAGGATGTCCCAGGAGGGGAGAGTTCCATCGTGCGCCCACTGGAAACTTTGGTGACATTTAAACTTGGAAATCACCGCAGGACCCTTACTGCTCTACGCCCCTCTTCTCTCCTGCCGTGCCTCCACCCCAAGCCTTCCTGCAACTTGGCCTCCGACTCTCCCCTCCCTCATCTTCCTGTTTTAAAGCGAATAATTTTATAACAAATAATGTAACTGCAGTGACTGTTTTGCACAGTATTTGATCAGGAGACGCTGTTTTCCCCAGGTGCCTCTCCCTGCCTGCCCCCCTTCCTCATCCTTCCTCTGATGGCTTCTTGACCCAGTATTTTTTTCCCATTGTCCTAAACTTCTGGATCCTCCTCCTTGTTTGCTCCTTACTGTTGCACATGGAAGGAGGCTGTGGAGTGGGGGAGAAAGGGAGATAGCATCCGTTCCCCCCGCGGCGCCCAGTGGGCAATGGGCCGGGGCTGACCAGCATGTCCGGAAGAGTGGCACAGAGTTAAACCCACAGGTGTCCCCCCGGGAGAGGTAGGAATGAGCTTCAGGGAGGAGGTGCTGGCGCTGGAGGAGGGGCTTGGGTCTGCAGAACATTCCAGACTTCCAGACGGGCAAGGGCTCAGCCAACCTGCAGACAGAGGGAGGACAAGGCAGGTTCCGAGTTATCTGCACGAGTTTTGCCCAAGGGAGCTAAGTGGTTTGGATTTTGTTCTGTGGTCAGGGTGCTACAGGCAGCCGAGAGCCCGCCCCCCTTTCTCTGGTTACCTGAACAACCTGGCATTTGGGGCCTGGGGGTGATCCGGGAAGGCTTGGCCCTGGGGTCAGTGGAGCTGGTAGAGAGGACCAGTGGAGATCTGGAAATGAAAATGCCTTCTAAGTGAAAAGTGTAAATTGACATGGTTAGGGCTCTGGAAGGGCCCGGAAGGCACTTTCCTAATCCTTGGGGAGGCACCTGCCGGCTCATCCCTGTGGCCTGGGGTTCTCCGGTTCACGTATGAGCAGATCAAGGGAAGTCCCGGTCTCTGCAGTTGGCAGTGCCCTGTGACTCCACAGAACCCTTTTCCACACTTGAAGGCTGCGTGGCCTGTCCCCCCCACCAGAGGAGTGGGGAGCTCATGGTCAAGGCGCCTAGGGGCTTGTTCTTGGGGAAGAAGGCAGGGAGGAAACAAAGCAACTCAGGGGCCTGGGGCTTTTCAGGCCTTACATCCCCTTGTGTTTATTGTCCTCTTTGTGGGTTCTGGCCCCCAGCTCAGTGCCTGGCCCTGCAGGGGCCTCCGCCTGCACCCCGGGAGCCAGGATGGGGCTGACAAGTCCTGTGAGTGTCTTTATGCCCCTTTGTTCCGTCCTAAGGAATTCTTCACTGAGGATCACAATTGCCCTTCCTGTCCCAAACAACACCTTTTGGGGCAGAGGCACAACGAAGAGGGGGTGGGTAGCAGAAAAGCCAGAAAACCCTTCCTCATTGGCAGCCTCAAGACCTCATGGAGAGGCATCCACAGCCTGCTCCCTGGTCCCCCATTCACACCCTCTGCCCGTTCCCAGGCCTCCCAGGCTGTGCCTTTCCAATAGTCCCCAGTCTATTGGGGCCCAGGGGGAAGAACTAAGGGGGTGGCTCTGCCTGGTCCTCCTTGGCTGGGCATTCATTGGCCATGGCACACAGGAGTGGGGAACACTCTGCTCGTGTCTACCTCTTTGGCACATCTGCCCGTGCCTGAAACCCCGCAACCCTAGAGCAAGGTGGTCCAGCCCAGCCTCCACTGGCCTGGGCACTGGATGCAGGGCAGGGGTGGGCAAGTCGAGGGGAGAGGTGGGGGTGGGTCTGGTCCCAGCCTGAGAGCTGAGCCAGGTCTCCTGGTGACAGGTCTCCTGCTGTAGCAGCCCTGTAGGCCCCTGATATGTGGTCACGGCCCCCTCCGCATGACAAGTCCACATGGGGTCTGGGGTCCAGGATGAGATGCCAGCCCTTCCTCTCCTGTGGGGACAAGGAGAACCTGGCTCAGACTGTGGTTCCTCCAATAGGTGGGAAGGAAGGAGAAATGTGAGCTGAGATGACCTGGCAGCAGCCCCGGAATCTACCTGGGCTGGCACAGCTTGGGGTGGGGGTGGTGGGGGAGCAGGAGGACAGCAGCCGGAGCAGAAGGTGCTGCCTTAGACCAGGGCCACACTCAGTTGTGTTTGTTTATTTTTTCTGAAGAAGCTTCAGTATTGACCTTTCTCCGCAGGTCCTAGTGGGGACTTTCCAGGAGCACTGGCACTCGGGTGACACCCCAGTCCTGCTCAGCACAGCCCCCCAAGGTCTCACCGAAACAGGCTCAGGGCCCTGTGGCCCGTGGGCACAACCCACAGGCTCCGCCAGGCCCACTCACAGCATTTCCCCCTCCTTCTAACTTCACTGTTTTCTCACAGAGCTGCTGGCCAGGCCTTGTCCAGGGAGTGAGTCCCCAACTTAGACTTCCCCAAACAGAAAATGTGAAAAATGTGTCATTTCAAAATCATGTTTTTAGGACAAGTGTTTTGGGAGAAACACACTTATTCACATACACAGAAGCTTTCTAAGTGTTGGTGTGTGGCCAAGTGGGTCAATTAAGGTCCCAGACCACAGGAGGACACAGGTCGCAAAGCCCAGGGGCCACTTACAGCATGATGTCCTTCTCGCCTAGACCCTCTTCCAGGCAGAAATGTCCCTGGAGGGAGCCGAGCAGGGGGCCTGGTTCTCCTCCTCATCTCCTCCTCTGGCAACAGGCTGAGGTGTAGGATTCTTGAGGCTCCGGGGTCAGAGTTTCAAGGAAGTCCCTGACAGTCCCTGTGAGCAGGGCTGACCCCCTGAATCTTCAGGAGAAGAGGAAATTATTTGTTGACCTTGAAGCAAGGTGAGGAGTAGACTGCTCAGGCCGCTTAGTGAAGGGGCAGCAGGCAGGGGCTCTGCAGACGCTCATGGTCCTTCCTGAGGGACAGGAATCCCAAAGGATCCAGGACCGTGCCGGGCTTGGGATCAGAAGGAAGGATTCTGGAGGAGAGGGGGAAGACCAGCATCTTTGCATCCAGACAGTATGGGCTCAGAATCCTCTTTTAGTAAATTTAAAGATGATATCAACAGTCACGACCATTAATATAGCCTTAATAAAGATACCCAATAAAAAGCAGTCATTTTCATTAGTTACTGCTGGGGACGTTTCAGTTGTAGCTGGGAAAAAAACTGGGTGATATTTTGGGGCCATGAGCTTAAAGTGGAGAAAAATACCTATCAGGTGAGTTACAGAGGCAGATGTCCAGGTTACAGGAGGAGCCAGTGACAGCCGCTCATCCATCACTTAACATGCGTTTATGGAGCGGGGCCCTGGAGAGCTGGAGGGTCTGGGAGGCTGGGTCCCTGCTGGGTGGAAACTTGTTTCTCTAGAAGCGCTGGCTCCCTGCTGTCCACACCAGGCTCACAGCCTTGTTTTCCATCCTGAGTTCAAACTTTTATAAAAATTGGTGAAAATTGTCCCCCAAAAAACAGTCCAAAGGGAGGTAAGAAAGATGATGTGGGCAAGATGACCTGCGAGCAGGCTCAGCATCTGAGGACCGGGCTCGATCCCACCCCTTCCTTGCATCCAGTTCGGGTCAGCCCTTCCGTCCCTCGGCTGCCCCTGCTCAACCAGGCCCTGGGACCAGCCTCCAACAGGCTCAGCCTTCTCCCAGGATCAGCCTCCAACGCCTGATAGTTCAGGCTGATGGCCTCTCCCTGGCCCCTGTCTGCCTTGCTCCCCGTGGGTCCAGGGTGGGACATCTCCTATGGGTGGAGCTGAGCTTTGGGGGCCTGGGGACCAGGGCTTCCCTTTTCTGAAGGAGGAAGGGGGCTTGAAATGCTGTCACAGGGCCTAAAGCTCCGAGATGCCGGCTGGGGATCCGTTGGGAGGTTGGAAGACCACACAGCCAGGGCAGAGGGAGATGGCGGTGTTTCCAGCTCTCATGTGGCCTCCGTGCCTGTGGTCATCCTCATTCTTCCTACTTTTAGCACATCCATGTCTATTGTGAATTTCATAACTACCTGCCTTTCAAGAGTCATGCTTTTGGGCCAACCCAGGTAGCCTTGTGGTTAAGCTTGGTGTGCTCTGCTTTGGTGGCCTCGGTTTGGTTCCTGGGTATGGACCTACACCACTTGTCTGTCAGTGGCCATGCTGTGGCGGCTCACATACAAAAAGAGGAAGATTGACAACAGATGTTAACTCAGGGTGAATCTTCCTCAGCAAAAAAAAAAAAAAAAAAAGGAGCCACACTTTTAAGATTTGTTACATTGTAGAAAATTCAGCTGTATCAGGCCCAATTTAGCCAGTAGAATCCCTCCTTTTTAGAAGCATAGTATGTCTTTATAGCAGTCACGCTAATGAGCTGCCGAGATAACCTGGCCCAGCTAAGCTACCTATCAGGGGCCTAGAGTTCTGGAAGATTCTTTACTCAGAGAATATTTCTGCCTCAGCCAGCATCCACAAGAGTTCGTGTTCGATGGGCCTCTCCTGAGAGGCCCTCCACTTTCACTGGGACTGGGCCATGTCCTGCCCCCATCCACCCCATCTTCCCCTTGGGTTATAAACACCTCCTTTTTGGGCCCTCTTCTCTCCAAGGGCAAGGACCTGCCTTGTGCACAGCTGCACCCTCCCTGCCCAGTGTGGAGCCTGCCAGGCCACCAATGCATATATTTGTCAAGTGAATTCATGAATTTTACCTTCTAAATATGAGCCCAGAGCTCAGAGAGCAGACCCCTTTCTCGTGCATAACTCAGCTGGATTTAAGGCATGTTGAAGATTGGAGCAGTGATGGGGACAGCATTTGGTGATTAGGTTTGTCTCATCGCTCTGCAAAAGTGCAGTACACAGCCAGCTGGTGTCAGGCATCTGTCCACTTGTCCCCAGTTCCCTAGGTCGCTGGCAGAGGCTCAGCCATGCTCCCCTGGTGGGCCTCGCCCACAAAGAGGAGAGTCTGTGGGACTGGCATCAGCAATATCATGCTGCAGTCCATGCTGGGGATACCACGTGGGCTCCTCTTCACACCCATGGGGACAGCTAGAGGCCAAGCCGGGTCTTTGTCCCTGACCCAGCAGAAGGCCAGGGCCTTCCTCAGACACCAGTGACCAGCGACCAGCATGCAGAAAAGTCACAGAAAGTGGAAAGAAACGAGTCAATTTGAATTCAAAACAACTCCTGTGAATTACCTGCATATGACGCAACACAGGGTGTAAGGCATTTCATATTTTATCATTTTGTTTTCCAGAATTCAGAAGCTGTGATTTGACCCAGGCAAAGTAGGTCCAGAGCTGGTGGTCCTACCATTGTGCACAGCTCCAAGCCCTCAGAGAGGGTCCCCAGCTCTCTGTGGGCATCCGCCAGCCAGCCAGCTATCTGTGTACTCAGAGAGACAGAGGCAGAGAGCAAAAGGGAGAGGGGAGGAAGGAGGAAGAGAGAGAGAGGGAGATGTACCCAGGTGATTGGTCCACCTCACCCCTCAGCATCACCAAGATTCCCCTTTATAAAACTGAGTTAATCTTCAGCACTGGAAAATTACCACAGTTTCATTCAAAGCTCTATTTTGAACCTATGTTTTCTTCCTACCCTTTGTGGGATCAGTGGTAGAATCTTCACTATACCTCACCTCCAACCGCCCACAGACACATCCATAACCGCCTTCCCTCAAACGTCCATGGCTGAGCCTCATGTCCATCTCAGTGAAGGTGCAATCCAGTGAATGACTTCTCCAGGTCAGACATTCATCTCTACATCCTACAAACAAGTGTTGTCTGCTGAGCGATCACCAATGTGAACCTGAAGTTATGCCTTTTTAATGACACCCACCAATGCTTGTAGAAATAGAGCTACAATCAAGGTTAATCTGGGAAGACACGGCACCGTGGAAACCCAAATCCAATGTAGACATTTCTCTCCTCATCAGAATAAAAAGGAGCATTACAATGAGGCGAATTATGAGCTCCACCCCAGAGAACACCTATGGAATTCTGCATATGTGCTTATTAATCAGCATCAATCAAGACGAAAAGTATGTATTTTGACTTTGTGTGCTTTATCTAATCATTTTTATTAGATTTACTATAAGATAGATGACTGTGTCTTACCATCATTTTGATTAATTGTTAACATAATTTAAAGATTAATGATGATTACCTACTAACTATGGACATAGCAATTAACCAGCATTTTGCTTGTATGCCTTTGCAAATGTTTTGTAGTTTATGAAGTGGGTGCCCAGACCAGCAAATTTCCTTAGCTGATTTCACCTGAAAAATACAACAGCCCTGGAGCCCATCACCTGTGAGGTGCAGCGGGAATAAAGACTTGACAAGGTGTAATATATTAGTCTTTATGCTTTGGAAGTATTTACATTAATTTGAAAGAAATTCCAGGCAAGTCACGTCAGGATAGGTGAATATATTTGAAGGATACACACGTAAATATCACAAGTATTAAAATCAGTAATTCCAGAGAAAACGAATTAAGATGGTCAATGATAAGGGTCTCATTAGACAACGCACATTACGTTTCCTTCATGCTTTATCACATTTTACTTTGAAGTAAGGAAACACCTTCTGCTTACCTGGGGGGCAGGAGAGGAGGGGGCTCCGGTCCAGGGGCGCAGTGACACCAGTGCCCATGGCTTTACAGGCTGCCCATCCTGGGATCCTGGTGGATGCAAGCAGGAAATCAGGACCCAACGAAGGAACTCAGCCTGGGAGCCAAGGAAAGAGTGGAAGCAGGGACAGAAGAAAAGTCAAGAAGGTCATGGATGTTGGACGGCATAGCAGGCATCTGGGGGGGAGCCCAAGCAGTGGAAGATCCGTGTTGGCTCCTAAGAGATCAGAGGGAAGGAAGATAGGAATACACAGGTGTCAGAGAGGCCAGCCTGTGCCACTCTTTCACCTACAAAACAATTAAAATAAGCATGCTGTAATGTAGGTACAATGTTATGGTTTCTGTTATCATAAGAAGCATTAGAAACAAAATCAAATCAAGTTCCTATTATTAAACACAATATCCAGCTCCCTCAGTTTTCTGATAAATGTTTCCTTATATTAACTGCTAAATGTGTCTTTTTTTTTTGAGGTTTCAGAAACATAATGCTTTATTTTGATACATTCCTTTAAAGAAAATCCATGAATTTTAGTTAAAGATAAAAAAATACAATTATACAAAACAAAACTTATTAGAAATAAGTTACAAGTGTAACCATCAAGTTAACGGTGATGGAGAATTAACACTGAGACTTCTGTTAGGTGGACAGGGAGGACCGTGCTGTCAGATGGGAGCAGAGACGGGGCAGAGATGCCAAAGAAAAACCCCACTGCATCCTTGCGCTGGGCCACCGAGTGCCCTGTCGGTCAGTCCATCACTTCTCAGAGCTTCGCCATGGTAACAGCAGCAGGGACCAGCGGGACTGACTCTGTCCACAGGGCAGTGGAAGGGGCCCCCTTCCAGAGACACTCCACCCCCATTACTCCTCTCTCTCTCCCATCCAGCAGGGGTATGCGCATGTGACAACTCACGTCCCCCAGGCCAGGCCGGAGTCAAGGTGCTGACCCAGTGACATCGGTCCCTGGAGAATGATGACCTGCATGGAGCTGGAGCTGTGAGAATCTGACCGCCTCACTGAGGGGCTGCAGGTGGCATGGCCCAGATTGTGTTCATTCAATCTGCTTTTATCAACCCCAAACATTTCCGTGTAAGCGGGAGTCGCTCCGCGTGCTCCTCGGTGTGGAGTAGTCTCAAGGCTAAATAAAAGTCAGGAATGAAAAGCGCGCATTTTATGGAAAATAAAGGACTGGAAACCAGCAATTTGTTCTTTGGGAACCACCAGCCAGACATGAGCCTGCTGCTGAACGAACCTCCAGTGAGCGGCTTACGGGAGGACTGAAGTGAGGAGCGATTTCAAATCCCCCAAGTCACTGCTTTCAAGGAAGAGGCGAAGGCTTGCAAACCACTGGCGATGGGAGCCCCAGGGCGGCATCTGGGAGAAGCAGTTGGAGCACAGGAGAGTGGGAGACGGAGCGGGGGCAGCAGGAGGGGAGGGAGGAACACAGGAGCCAGAGGTGAGCAGGCCTCCTCCGTGGAAGGAGGGAAGGCCCCAGCAGGGAGCTGGTGTCCAGGATGGTGCCTGGTCCTTGAGCGCTGCCATCACAGCCAGGAGGCCGGGCCCCCTGAGCACCAGAGCGCTCTGGGCTGGCCGGCTGCAAGGGCTCAGAAGAATGTCGTTATTATCACTGCACCAAACATAAGAGGGAGGGCCTGGCTCTCAGCACATCGACCTGTGGGATCATCGTGTTCATACCTTAGCTGGGCCCCAAGAAGGGGATGTTGACATTTATGTCTTTTCTTTTTTTTTTTTCTTTTTTTTTTTTTCTATTTTTTTTTTTGTGAGGAAGATCAGCCCTGAGCTAACATCCATGCCAATCCTCCTCTTTTTGCTGAGGAAGACCGGTCCTGAGCTAACATCTATTGACAATCCTCCTCCTTTTTTTTCCCTTTTTCTCCCTAAAGCCCCGGTAGATAGTTGTATGTCATAGTTGCACATCCTTCTAGTTGCTGTATGTGGAACGCGGCCTCAGCATGGCGGGACAAGTGGTGCGTCGGTGCACACCCAGGATCCGAGCCAGTAACAGAGCGCGCACACTTAACCGCTAAGCCACGGGCCGGCCCCGATATTTACGTCTTTATAGTGGTCAGTTGGCCTCCCAACACCTGGCTTCTTAACGAGAACCCGTCACAAGATCTGGCACATGCAGGGACAGTCAGACAGTTTTCTGTCCCCAGGAAGTCCTGCTAAGCCCTCTGGAGACTTCGCATGTGGAGGTCCCTTGTCCCTCCTGCCCAGGCCGGAGACTTTGAGGCCTGCATGCCAGCAATCTGCACGGCCGCCTCTGCAGAGAGTTGTCCGATGTGGTGCTCATCCTTGCCAACTTGTGGCCACCAGCTTCGTACTGTACCTTGAACCACAGCTCTTCACGCTGGGCCTCACCAAGTTTATGCAATAGGCAGCTCTCAAAATTTGGACGCCTCCTCTTAAGGATTGACCAGGAAAAAATGCATAATGCCGTTATGCATTTTGAGATGGATAATCCAAGGTTAATTTTATGCGAGGCGAAACTGTTATTAAAGTATCAATCACTTGGGAGGAATTTGGAGCTTCCAGTTGAGCGTAAAGAGAAAGCCGTGTTGAGGGACACTAAGGATTTTCTGTTGTTCGTGGGCTATTTGACACACCTAGAGTCAACAGTTTCTGTGAAAATTTTTATGACTTGTGTGAATTCCTCAGGGGCATCAAATCTGAGTGAAATAATCAAGCACCTCGAGTCTATGGAGAGCGTCCTGCCCTGCCTAATAGCACGGCAGCCCGCACTGAGCTGCATCCCCGAGGACGGGCGATGAGCGCCCAGAGCTCCAGCGCCCGAGCTGCCGTGCCGCTCCACCATCGCTGTAAGGGCGCTGAGGCGGTGGAGGCACACGGACAGAACCTTCTGGGAAGCAGGTCGGTGAGGGGTTTCAGGAGACTGAGGACATTCATACGGCTTGATTTAATACCTCGAGTGTGAGACTGCAACCCTAGACTATAACTCCGAGTCCAGAAAAGCTCCATCCACTCAGATGTTTATCATTGCCAGGTTTAAATGTCCAACCACTGGAGAATGCTTTATATGTTCTGGTAGAGTTATATAAATGATCACTTTGCAAGCAACAAGAATATTTAATGATGTTGGAAAATGCTTGTGTGATATAAACTTAAATGAAAAAACAAGGCATGAAAATATAAATGGAATTTTATTCCAATTTTGTAAAATATAGAACAAGAATATAAAAAAGGAAATTATCAAACCATCAATGCTGATCTCTGGCTGTGACATTAAAAGGGATAAATATAGAGATATAGGTATAAGTATCGATGATATAGATATGCATATACATGTGGATATAGATGACATCGGTATAGATATGGATGTGATTTTAAACAATCAGTAAGGTAGAGACAGAGATGAGGAGCCTGTCCTTGTGGTGGAAAGAGTCTCTGAAAATCATCGGCTGGAGCGAGGTGTGCGGGCCGCCGTGGATTCTGTGCGATGCCTCTCTGTTCTCTGATGCATCTCTTGTTGCCAGCGTCGCCACCCAAACTCCATGTGAGCTCACAGGTGAGACGCACATAGGTGATGGAGCGCTCATACCTATGGCCTGGAGCCTCATTCAGCCCGACTTCCGGCTGAAGGCCCACAGCAGCGCCTCGCCCCGAGGAGGGGTCAGGGTAGGGCTGGGCCCAGCTGTGGAGGAGCCCTCCCTCCCAGCAGAAACTATCCTCCCACAAGGCAGCCCCAGACCGTGTAGGTCCCCCTCTACAGGGGGCAGTGGCGTCCCCAGTGTTTGGGGTTGGGTCTTCCCTTCACACAAGTATAACAAGATGGAATTTTCAAAGGATTAAACAAATAAAAACAAGAACAGTGATTGCAACTTCAAGCACATATCTGTGTGTACAGAATTTGCAATTGGACTTCCTTAAAAGTTTTCTGCAGGTAGACATTATCTTTCTTTTCTGCTTACTCATTTTCTCCTTGATTTGATATAAAAATCCTCAAACGGAGTCCTGAGTATGGTGCCGACTCTCAGTCAGGTCGCCAATTCTAAATTCTGTTCTCCTACTTCCACCTGCACACACACATGCTGGAGTGTCCTTTGATCAGGAGCCAGGCAGGACCGTGCTGTGGGTTTAGGCTTCAGAAGCCTGAGGCCCGTCCACCTCTCACCCCCTGAAGGCTGGCATCACAGGATGCGGTGCTCTTGCGTCTTCTTCCATGGTCTGCACTCCACTAGCTCTGCCACATGCATGGACAGGTTTTGGTTAGGCTTCCTCCCTGTCTCGTGCCATCCTCTCCTCCTTGAAGCCCCTGCATGAGAAGACGCTCAGGGCGCTCCTCTCGAGGGCATCTTCATCATCTGGCGGTCAACCTGCTGCACCCTTCAATCAAAACATCACCTGGGACCTCCCACTGATGGAGAACAGAGGCCACAGGACGGAATCCAGTGTTGGAGATGCCTCGCTGTCATCCACACCCGGGGTGAGAGGCAGCCCTCATCTCAGAAGGACAGCACATTCCAGGTGTCTACAGGCCAACTTTGCCTTCCACACGCAGCTCCAGGGGCTGGCTGAGGGGCCAGGACCCCTCCCAGATTAGGATGCCACAAAACCAAGAGGGAGACCACTTTCCTTTTTTTTTTTTTTTTTTTGTAATTTTATTTATTTATTTTTTATTTTTTATTTTTTTTTTAATTTATGTTTATTGCAGTAACATTGGTGTATAACATTGTAAAAATTGCAGGTGTACATCATTGTACTTCTATTTCTGCATAGATTACATCACATTCACCACCAAAATACTAATTACAACCCATCACCACACACATGTACCGAATTATCCCTTTCACCCTCCTCCCTCCCCCCGTCCCCTCTGGTAACCACCAATCCAACCTCTGTCCCTATGTGTTTGTTTATTTTTGTTATTATCTACTACTTAATGAAGGAAATCATACGGTATTTGACCTTCTCCCTCTGACTTATTTCACTTTGCATTATACCCTCAATGTCCATCCATGATGTCACAAATGGCTGGATTTCATCATTTCTTATGGCTGAGTAGTATTCCATTGTGTATATATACCACATCTTCTTTATCCATTCGTCCCTTGATGGGCACTTAGGTTGCTTCCAAGTCTTGGCTATTGTGAATAACATTGCAATGAACACATGGGTGCATGTACCTTTACAAATTGGTGTTTTCAAGTTCTTTGGATAAATACCCAGCAGTGGGATGGCTGGATCATATGGTAGTTCTATCCTTGATTTTTTGAGGAATCTCCATACTGTTTTCCATAGTGGCTGCACGAGTTTGCACTCCCACCAGCAGTGTATGAGAGTTCCCTTCTCTCCACATCCTCTCCAACACATGTTGTTTCCTGTCTTGTTAATTATAGCCATTCTGACGGGCGTGAGGTGATATCTCATTGTAGTTTTGATTTGCATTTCCCTGATAGTTAATGATTTTGAACATCTTTTCATGTGTCTGTTGGCCATCTGTATATCTTCTTTGGAGAAATGTCTGTTCAGGTCCTTTGCCCATTTTTAATTGGGTTGGTAGTTTTTGTTGGTAAGATGCATGAGTTCTTTATATATTTTGGAGATTAAGCCCTTATCAGAAGTATGGTTTGCAAATATCTTCTCCCAATTGTTAGGTTGTCTTTTCGTTTTGTTGATGGTTTCCTTTGCTGTGCAGAAGCTTTTTAGTTTGATGTAGTCCCATTTGTTTATTTTTTCTATTGTTTCTCTTGCCCGGTCAGACGTGGTGTTTGAGAAGATGTTGCTAAGACTGATGTCGAAGAGCGTACTGCCTATGTTTTCTTCTAGAAGTTTCACAGTTTCAGGTCTTACATTCAAGTCTTTAATCCATTTGGAGTTAATTTTTGTGTATGGTGTAAGGTAAGGGTCTACTTTCATTGTTTTGCATATGGCTATCCAGTTTTCCCAACACCATTTGTTGAAGAGACTTTCTTTTCCCCATTGTATGTGCTTGGCTCCTTTGTCAAAGATTAGCTGTCCATGAGACCACTTTCCTTTGCTTCTTTATGACATTTGAGATCAGTGAGCAAAACTCACCTTCAACTCCTAACCAACATTTTGGAAAAGTCAGGCAGGGTATTTTTCATGGGGGGCCATGGTACGCGGTCATGCTGGTTGAGTCTAATGAGCTGGTGGGCACAGCCCCCAACCTTCTCAGATCTGTTCTCCCCAGTGGTGGAAGGACAGATCTTTCCACTTTTTCCTGTTCTTTTGAACTTACATTATAAAATGATGCTTTCTGCTGTTTTTATGTATTTTAATTAATGTCATTTCATTTGTACTTGTACCCTCAAGCTGTTTTAGCAATAAACATAATTTTACAAATTATGTAAATATTATGTAAAATTATTTGCCCCAATAATTTTACAAATTGGGGCAGAAGTTCTCTTTCACAGCGTGTATTTGGAAACAGAGTATTTTATTTCAATGGAGTTATTCAATTTTTAAGAATCCAGAGTCTCCCAAATATGTCAACCCTCAACATTGGTTTCCCCAAAGGCAAGCATGTCCCCGAAGGTATTGTGAAATCCCTAGTCTTTCAGAAGTTTCGCCCGGCCTGGGCAGCTCTCACCAGATGGAAACTTCATCCCTTCCCACTCTGGGCTGTCATAATTACTCTGCTCTGACAGGAAACCTACCCTTACAAGGGACAAACTGCCAGGGGTTGTTGTCCACGGCAGGGAACAGCACTTCCTCACTTCACACTTTGCCCCCAGCTGGCTCCTTCCAGATAAGCTGGGTGTGATGCTGTGAGCACTGATAACCAGAGGAAGCCACGAGCCTTCCTAAAATAGGACAGACTCCTGAGCCCTCAACCTAGCGTCACTTTAAGCAAAATCTAACACAGAAGTACGTAATCTCTCTTGCCGCCTAACCTGTCAAAGATTGTTGAGAAGGCTGAGCCCACTTGCTCCAGAAATACTGCCCAGCTAAAGATGTCTGTAGAGGAATAGTTAGTCATTATTGGAATGCTGGTGTGTATCGGAATTTGGTGTGGGAAGTTGGCAGTCGCCTCTGCTCTGCCCATTGGAAGAGGAACCAGGAATGGATGGAGGTTCTGACCCACTGTGGCTTTCCTCACAGAGTTTGGTTCTGAATTTTGGCTTAAAGATCACAGGGACCTGCTGGCAAGACCACGGGCAGCTCTTCAGAGACCAAAGGCACCAAAGCCAATCTGGGCCATTCCTGCCTTCTGGGGGTTCTTTCCTCCCTCAAAACATCTGTAAATCCTGAAGATCTGAAGCTGGTGGCTCCACCTCTTGTCTGCAGAGCAAGGAGAACAGATTTTCACAAGATTCACAAATAGCCCTACAAACTCAATAATCCGGCTTCACTCAAAAGTGTCACCTTGTCACTGTAGGTGCCACTGCATTCCTTTGTTTCTGGTGAGAGAGAACAAAGTATTGAGAGTATTATGGTAAGAATTAGATGCAAAATTCCCTTTATTATCAAATGCTCTTTCTAAAAGCCATTCAGGAACCCCCTTCACTCAGCTTCTTTCTTTCCAAACTTCCAAAGAGAATCCAGACAAGCTGAGTTTTTTATCCCGTTAAAGAGTCTCCTTTATAAACTGGGTGTAAATAAGAACAGTGACAGGCCTCACAGTACGAACCACTTTGGTCACATCAAAACGCACTTCAGCACATCTTGACCCTCACAAATTCTATGAACGGAATGTTGTTTTTGACTTATGTACACAGAATAGGTATATTTCTTTTCACTCTTTCATCATATGTCAGTTTTTTTTTCTTTCATCCTCCAGCAACTTTGAGATCGAGCTCTTACATCCATTTATAAGAAGGTGAATACGAAAAGTTAGCCTCCAGCCTCATGGCTATTTTATAGCTCTGAAAGATCTGCTATATCACTGTAATGATTTTAAAAAATATGTGCTTGATCTTTTCTGATTGCGTGGGGGAGGGAGGGAGGCACAGACGTGGTAAGCAGCCTAATGTCATATCAATACCCCAGACAGCAAGAGAGTATAACAAATATTTCCTAAAGTGGTTCCTTCCTGCTAAGAATGATCTTTTTAAGTAAAGTGGTGTGGCTAGAAAGACCTTTCTGAGAAATAAACAATAAAAGGTGAATTTTGGGAGGTGAAGATAAGAAAATCCAGTCTGTGGACATCTAGCACTCTGAGTAAGCAGAACAGAGATGAGCTGGGCAGTCACGGGAGTCACTGGGGACTCTCCTTTTTCCTAGACAGACTCTTTTAGACCTTTTTACTAAGTGAAAAGCTCACTACTTCTAATCAACTCTGTCTTCCACTAAAAAAGACCGATCCAATTGATTTCCTGGCTGGATGATGGGGAAAGTAGGACAGCAGCATGGAGAGAGGGTCCAGGTAGAGCACGGGCTGAAGAGGCAAATTGGGGCAAGATCTTAGGGATGAGGGTATAAACATGCCCAGTTGGGCATGTGGGAGACGTTCCCAGACAAGATCGGAGGCCCAGAGGTTATAAATGAAAAGATGGACATAATTAACTATAAGAAAGTAATCAAAAGCTTTTGTATAACCAAAGTCATCGTAAACAAATTCAATAGTGGTTTCAGTCAAGATGAGCAAATAACATCCAAATCTCAGTGGTTTTAGTAACAAAAGTTTATTTCTCACTCACAATAAATGTCCATTTGAGATTGCTGGAGTTGTCACCACCTACAGCATCACTAATCATTATGGCAGGGGAAGCAAACATGGACAACCATTCATCAGTTCTTAAAGGCTTCTTAAAGGCTATACCAAAGTGACACAGATGATTTCTGCTCAGATTTCACTGGCCAACCAATCATACACCTATGCCTGACTGGGAGGGGCTAGGAATGTATAATCCTGCTGTGAGCTCAAAAGGAGAATAAGAAATATTGGCAAATAGCAGTAGAGACCCCACAATCTGCCTATCTGATCACCAAATACTTGGTTTATTTTCCTTCCTACACAAAATATTTTCAATCTCAAATCCAGTCATGGCATCAAGCTGAATGCTGAAGATCACTGCAGATGAGTGACAGTCTCTGTATCAGGCTGTGAGACCTATAATCTAAAGACAAAGTTACGGTGACTCACTACACCCCTCATTGATTCCCACTCCCCCCCACACACACACCCAGTGTACCATGATGGAAGAAGGAGAAGATAAACTCACCACACCGCTCATCAATTCCCACCCCCCACATAAAGACATACCCAGCATACAATGATGGAACAGAGAAAGGATAGCGACAGTAAACACTTTCATATGGAAAGGAGAAGAATGAGACATACATAATCAATATTGGACCTAAGGAATTTTGAAATCACTCCTAGACAGATATTTTGGGAGCTTCCTATCCTGGGGATGTGGGATTTTCTTTGATTAGCTCCTGATTCTGCTCCTCAGTAGTAGCTTCCTATACATTTTTTCCTGTGATCCTTGGTTTCATTCCTTGGAAGATTTTTCCTCCTCTGTTTTCATCCTTGACCACATTAGGGACTTGGCTTTCTTGGAAACTGAGGATCTTCTCATCCTACTTGTTGCCCATAAACAGTTTAAGGTCTAAGTGTTGTTCTGAATCTCAGTGGAGACTGGTGGTTCTTTTGACGATAGAAGTGTCTCGCAGACTCGGTTGATTTCTCATCTCTCTAGCTAAGATTACAGTCAATTCCATGTGCCAGGAGCCACACTCAGGGTTCCTGTCTAGACACAATTCTCACATTTGCTTTCTCTCCTCTGTGCTTCACCCCTAAGGAAGTTTTGGGTGCCTAATGCCTATCATGTTTAGTGAAAGAGCCACATCTTTAGTCTCTTCTCTACTTCTGCTACTTTTTCCAGTTACAGTATTTACTGGCCACCACATCTTCAATTGTTCCTTTACTCTGAAATCCCTTAATCCATTCAGAACTTTCCAGAATGGCATAATCATCAAATTCTTGATTTGATCCTTACCACAAAACTAAGTTCCAGTTGACCTTGATGGCTCCAAGACTTTCTTACTTTTATCTCTATGATGTATAATCTGTTTAATGTGTTATTGAATTCTGTTTCCTGGTATTTTATTGGGCATTTTGCATCCCTATGCATCAAGGTCTGTAGTTTTCCTTTCTTAATCGTCTGTGTCTGGATTTATTAGTGTAATACTGGCCTCAAAGAATACATTTGGAAGTGTTCACTCTTCATTTTTCAGAAGAGTTTGTGGAGAATTGGTCTTAATTCTTCTTTAAATGTTTGGTAGAATTCACCAGTGAATCCAGCTGGTCCTGGGCTTTTCTTTGTTGAGAGTTTTTACATTAATTCAATCTCCTTGCTAATTATAAGTCTGTTCAGATTTTCTCTTTCTTCATGATTTGGATTTGTAGATTGTGTGTTTCTGGATATTGACCCATTTCATCTAGGATGTCTAATTTGTTTGCATACAATTGTTCATAGTATTCTGTTACAATCCTTTTTATATCTGTAAAATCAGCTGTAATATCCCTCTTTAATTTCTGATTTCAGTCATCTGAATCTTCTCTCTTTTTCCCTTAGTCAGTCTAGCTAGAGATTTGCCAGTTTTGTTGACCTTTTGGAACAACCAACTCTTGCTTTTGATGATTTTATTTATTGTTTTTCTGTTCTTTATTTGTTAGTCTCTGCTTTAATCTTTACTAACTCAATTTCCTTTTATTTCTGCCTGCAAATGGAACAATTCTTCTCTGAGATCATCGCTTTCTTTTAATAATCTCTAAATGCAGATAATAACAACCAGTATGCATGAAAATATTCTGATTTTCTGTCTTGTTCCCCTAGAGCGACACGATTGTTATTAGCTCACAAGTTTCCACAGGCAACAGTTTTCCAAACATTTCACCACCGTAAGATGATCATCATCTTTCCAAACATTGATAATTGCATAGTTGTTACATGCTAATCAGTCTTAAAGTCAATGAGGTGTCTATATCTACTTATATCTTTATCTCTTTCTTCCTTTTGAGTAGCAGCTCAATTCTATATAACAATTTTCTCTATCCACCAGGATAACGCACTAAGTAACAGTACCCAAATCCCTGTACTTAAAAACAACAAATATTTACATGTTGCTCAGATTCTATATCCATCTCAGGTTATTGTTGGAGGTGGCCCTCTGCTCCGTGTGATTGTCCCTCAGAGAATGAGGCTCTTGGAGGCATCACCAGCTGGAATGTTGGTGATTCCCTGGGAGAGGGAAGAGAATATACAAATAGCATCCTTGTTCCTCAAGCTTTCAGGCTAAAAGTAAAACTCCTCACGTCTGATCACATTTCTTTGGCCAAGGTAAGTCACAAAGACATTCCACCTTCAAGAAGGAAGGGGGTACAATATGACCATGTGCCCAAAGGGAGGGTACTGAAATATGGAGCAGCCTGAAACTGCTACCAAAGACGGCTAAACGACACGGGGAAGGTGTCTACGAGGCAGAGGACAGAAGGAGTGTTAGCCACAGTTTTAAAGGGTGAAACAAAAATCTCTTAGAAATAAAAAAAAGGATAAGCAACCAACAGAAAAATTGGCAAAGAAAATACAATGCGATTCACGAAGAAGGATCCACGTATCCCGCACACCTATGAAAAGGCGCTCAAACAATCCGTGAATCACAGCAACAGTGAAGCATCGCTCTATGACTATTTGCTTGGCAAGATGGAGAAAATATACCAGAAAACACCTAGTGCTGGCAGGACACGGGGCACAAACGTTCCTTGTTACAGCTGCTAGAAAGCTCTCTGGCTACATCCATTAACTTTCGAAACATGTGCTTCAATCCAGCATCTCCCTCACGCAAAGCCGTGGTAGAAATAGAAAGAACAGTTATGTGAAGATTTAAGTACAAAAGTGATAACCACAATGTTGCTTAGTGTCCAACATCAGAAACAGTGAAAGCCCAGTACAAGGAGGGATGCTTGCACACGTTACAGTGCATCTGTCTCAGGAACAGTAGAGGTTGCTTTTAAAAAATGCATTAGAATTATGCTAGGTAACAACATCCATCAGATAGGATCAACTATGAGAGCAAAATGGAGACGAGTGTCTGTAACATGTGACCTCATGTCTGTAAAACAAGCAAAAGACCCTAAGTGTGTGTGTGTGTGTGTGTGTGTGTGTGTACACAACATAGTTTGCACAGACTATATGAGAGACTGAGTATTAGATAGAGCACCTGGGCTGATTTGGGAGGAAGGTGAGGAGGGAAAGGGGTGTGTAGCAGTGACAAACACAAAAGGAAAGGAAAAAGTGCACAAAAATCAGCATTTATGTGTTCTTTGCAAAGTTATATGTGTGTACATTAAAGCTCTTTTAAGAAATAATTTAATCCTTCATTTTTTTTTGGTCTGTCCACTCCATCCCTTTCGTCATCTGTAGAACTTGAAAACAGGGTCTTAACTCTGGACACAGCTGTGCTAGCAAGAGAGAGCATCACACTTGCAGCCCCACACATGCCTTCTGCGGGCATCCGTGGTCCTGATCCTCCCACTGCCCGTTTGGCTGTCTATGATATCAGAGGATGTGTGCTGGAGAGATCCTCAACAAAAAGCATTATTTATTGGCCAACCAGTCAGCAATGCCAGCATAAAATTCTCCTGAGCTCTGCTTCCTCAGAGAAAAGGCCTCACCAGCTGGTCTTAAGTCAGAGAATTATGTTTTGTGAAAAAGTTACTATATGGTTCCTGAACAGGGTTTCATAAAGTGAAACTCGAAATACAAAAACAATAAACACCATCATCTCCGTTGACCTATTTCACACACAATTACAAATTTCCCTATTTCCAGACTCTCATCACACACTATTCTTTTCCTAAACCTTCCAGAATTTCAAATCTGATTGATTCATTCTGATACGATTGCACTGTTTTTGTATTAATCACTAAAATTGGAGGATGATGGGGCCTTAGAGCTTACAGTATATTTCTAAGGAGGGATTCATGAGCTGAGATGGAGTGATCACTCACGGTTATCTTAAACTGAGCTCTCTGGCACCGGGCTTGAGTGACAGGAACAGTCACTGCTCAGCTGACTCCATCGACAGCTGCGTCATTGATCCGCCATTCAAAAACACTGAGTCAATTGTTCTATGGTCAATTGAGGCCACACAGCCTGGATTGCATGCTTGTCAGTCACATAGACGTGGACTGAGTCCACTTAGATTTGTATGTCTATTGAGATACCTATTATTTAAAGAATGCTGAGCAATATTCATATCCCTTCACATGGAGTAAGTATATACTGCTTGGCTTGTCAATACATAACTGAATTATTATTTCATTTTACGTAGTAAACCATCTTTCCAGGTGCTGGAGAGGTAGGAAGGGATAATTTATAACAGTGGCCCAGAGGTGCAGAGCCATACATTAATGGCACGTGATAAAAATCAGACACCTGCCAAACCCCTGGCAGAAAAAGAAGCTGTTGTTCTTCACATGGGTAGCCAATGTCTGGAACTTATCTTTTCCCCAAGTGGGCCTACGCTGGAGCCTGAGAAGAAACACCAGGGCTCATGTGGGAAAGGCAGTCAATCAGTTTTACCAAAACTATCCATTTCGTGACAAATTTAGGCAAGTCCAGTCTTCGCTGTAGTCACAGGTGGTGTAGCAGACAGGACCCACTGGGAACAGACACTCCGGCTGCAAAACCAGCTCTGCCTTTTCCTGGGGAGGGTCTCAGCAAGTTACTTACCTTCCGCAAGCAGCAGTTTCCTTATCTGTTAATCATGGGTAAATAGGTAGATAGAAAGCTAGATGATAGATGATAGACAGATAGATAGATAGATAGATTGATAGATTGATATGATATGATACGATATGATATGATATGATATAGATAGATATTCAACACCTCTGTAGACCAGAAGAGAGACAGCCCTATCTCTCCCTGGCTCAGCAGTCCTGGACCAGCCACCCTGAGGGGCAAATGACACAGCCAGGGAGCGCAGGGAAGGAAGGCCCCTCAAGGCAAGCACTGGCCAATGAGATCCAGTCAGGGACGCCAGCAGATGGATTCCTCTCCCTTCTCCTCTGGGTGGGCTGTTCTCAGCATGATGGTTTCACCCCACCTGGCCAGAGGCGATGGGCTATTTCTTGTGAGGCTGGGGTGAGCTCAGAGAAGTTTTCTGCTGAGTCAGCTTCCTCCTCCCAACTTCTCTGCCGGTTTCCTTTCTGTCTCCTGCCTTGTGTCACAGTCCCCAAATTGTTTTCCCACAAATTTAGCCTCAGGACTATTTTCTAGGTTGCCTGGGCTAAGAAAACCCTACCGTGGAAATTCAAACGAGCATGACCACGTATTTATCCTTGGAGGCCTGTTGCAAGAGTTTTAACACATTCTATGAAAAAGTTGAAATTATGCTTTTAAAATCCTTTCTCGTGGCAGTCACATAACCCCAGTGATTGTGCCCTCAAATCTATACTGCCCTGTAGCGGGTCTGAGAATGGTTAGGAGAGACTTAGTGAACAAATATCCTGGCGATTCCCTCACTCAGGTGGTCAGGACCTCTCTCTCTGTACAGCTTCTGAAACGTTGGGTGGCACCTGCTTCTGGAGAGATATGTCTTCTGTAAGGGCAGAAAATTTTCCCTTCTACCCTTCTAGGTTCTTTTGCTGGTCTCATAATCAAATTGACATAAGACAGATTAACAGGAGAAAAACAAATTTAATTACATATGTATGGGAACCCATAAGAACACGAGATCTCCAGGTCAAGGCGGGCAGTTGAGGCTTGTATGCCGTCCTGAGCTCAGGAATGGGAAAGGGTCCTGGGGCTTCAAGGGGAGGAGCGTGATTCCAGGACAGTAAAGAGGGCAGATGTTTGGCAATTAGATGTTTGCCCTGTGTACAGATAGGTCACTCAGATAAAACTATCTCTGGTAACAGCCTTCTCTGAGCCAGGCCCCCTCTAAATTTCTTTAAGTAGTTAAGGAACAGGTAGAAGTTTTTTCTTGAGTCGGCTGCGTCTTGACTGACTTCAGCTCAGAGTAATCTACATGCCAAAGGGGCATATTTTGGGGAGGCTCATTTTGAACCCCTCGACTTCCATGGTCACTGGTTCATTCATTGGATGTAGACCAGGGTGTTCCCTCTCCAGATTCTGCAGCATCGGCGCATCTCCATGATGAGTACGCGTGCTTCCTCCCTGTCCCTCCTCAAACCTCTTCCCAGGCCAGGCTCCTCCTTCAAGGATTCCTCAGCATCGCTCTCCTCTCATGCTTCCTCCTCTGCTCACAGCCCTCGTTGGCACAAGCCAGCAACGCGGACTTCCTCTTCCATTCTCCACCTGCATGTTCTGGAATGTTCACAGCCTTTCCATAGCTGTTGTAGGCAGGAGGCCAATGGCGTTAATTAGCTGAAATTGTACAATGTATCTTGAGCACAAAAGGGCCCCCACCTGGTGTTTCCCAACAGCCCTTGGGGTGGATTCCTCTCTTGTAGCCTTTGCTTCAGGACAACCCTTGTGCTTCTTTGAGCGAGTTGCCAGGACCAGGGTGAGGGAGGAAGGGCCAGGCATCCGAGAGCAGGAGGACATCTTTAAGAAGGGGGGACAGAGGCAGCAGCACCAACTTTCCTCAAGGAAGAGGCCTTTAGATAACTGTCCGCTGAAAACATGGTATCCAACAGACTGTGCTCATAAAATAATGTGCACTTCTCTCTTTAAACTTTTCTCACCAAAATCACTCTCACTCCCCTTATCCCGAAGCACAGACTTTCTCTCTGGCCTTGTTGGCGGGACCGGTCTCCAGTCTTGACTGTAGCACCAAGTTTGATGAGAGGAGTCATAGGACGATGGGGTTCCGAGAATGGAGCCTCGTCAGTGACGGTGGCCGAACTGTGAATCAGGTGCAGCCTCTCCTCACCCTATAAAACAAGGAGGCCACAGTGGGACCTTACAGCTCCTGTCAAATATGGGGAGGAATTCCCTTAAAACAGTGGATTAGTTTATCAGAATTTTCAGTGTAGGACTGTAAAATCGTCAAAAGGATAGTCCATATTAGGTTATTCTAGGCTAAAATATATCATTTAAGGCAGAGGTCTCAGACTGGCAACTTGTTGTTGAATCTGACTTAGGGTTTTGGGAGGCAGGGAGTCCACACAGTGTTTTGAAAAATTAGGTGAGTTGCTACTATTTTTTTTTTAATGAGAAATTTTAAAGCCAAAATGTGGAGTCCAGGCTACCTTGAAAAGAGTCAGAGTCACCAAGGGGACCCCATCTCTGAGAAGCAAGCACTGCAGGAGGAGCCAGCACTTTGTTTCTATGGCATGGTTCTCTGTACTTTGTCACAGTCCCCACTCTCCCTCAGTGTCTCCCTTGGCCTCTGCATGCCCATTCCCCTTCACTCACTCACAAGGCCTGCCTGGGCCCTGCACTCAGTCCCCCTATATTCCTCATCTCCTCACTCTCTACCCCAGCCCAAGAATGCTGCTCCCATGAGGCCCTCTAACAAAAGGAGACCAGGCATGGGGACCCCAGAGGGGGCCATGGTGCAGCCTCGGTGGGTAGGAGTTTGGAACACATGCTACAGTGGACAGATTTCTGTGAATCTGACTTTTATCTGACATTTCTTTAGATTGTTGGGGATAAAATGCTGTTAATTAACAAAACTTTTATGAATGCATTTTTTATTTTAAGAAATTACATCAGACAGTGGATATGGTTGCCCCAAGTCAAGGCTGGTTGCTATTATTGACCCTTTCAGGGGAGGAAGAAGTTTTCCTTGACCTTCTTAGGGTCCCTGGCTGGGACCTGAAAATTAAACTGACAGAGAGAGTAACAGGAGAAAAGCATACAAATTTATTTAATATAAGTTTTACATGACATAGGAGCCTTCATAAAGAAATGAAGACCTGAGCGTTTTTGCACTAGGTTTGATGAAGAGTGGAAAGTTGTGGTAAAATGTGATAGATGAAAGGGGGTACGACGTCACACCCTGGGGGACCTTAGCTAGGGTTGTGTGTTCAGATCCCTCTCAGGGTCTAAATTTATTATCTACAACTTCCATGCCTCAGTCTTATCCTGATATACACATTTACATCACAGTTTGCAATTTCTAGGTTTAGTTCAGAGATGAGAAGATGGTGATTAATGACAATAACAGTGGCATCGCTCACACGCAGACTGCTTAGTTGATGCTGAGAGGCGGTGCAGTCTAAGCTCACTACAGGCATTTTCTCATTCAATCCTTAACAACACCTCTCAGGGAGGGCACCCACCATGCAGGGGGTACTACTACCAGACTCTCCCCACTGCTCTTCTTATCAGTGAAGACGGGAAAGAAAGAAAAAGCTCTGTGTGGGGCAGATGAGAAGCCAGAGGACAGCAGGTAAGGAAGTCGACGGAGGTAGACTTCATTAAGTCGCACATCGTTAAAGACAGAGAGTAATAGAACACAACACGTGTGCAACCCCACTTTGAGGTGTCCTGGGGACGTGGGGCTGCAGTTTGAGGTGGAGATTTGCAGTTACCCAAACTCCCCACTAGGGGGTGTGGTCTTACCAGGACAGCTTGGTTGCTGTCTAAACTGGGTGGGCTGGGTGGGGTCAAACCACCTGGAGATGGAGGACTGATGAGTTAAGGTTGCTGATAGTTTGTGGCTAGATATTGGAATATGGGATGATCCTAAATTGGATGATTATTAGGGAATGTCTGTAATTGTCCTCTGCTTTTATTTTGACTACATCTCATAATATGTGAAGATAAACATTTATAACAGAGGAAAACTTCTGACTTAAAATAGTGCCTGAGTTGCAAACCTAAATGTAAACTCTTGCACTTTCTCAGTCAGTAGACGATTTGATCAGCATCCAAGTGGATGAAAAATAGGCCAAGGGCAATGTGGGCACCTTCCTGTTGACAATGAACACTTATCACTCAAGACTTAATAGACATTTGAAAATGGATTTTATGAAAATGAATACAATAAACCTCTGAAAATAATTTATTACAGAAACTAGTAGTAAAAGTTAGAAAATAAATGCATGCCCTGTGTAATATCCAAGAAGATCTCACCTCTATGAAAGAACAAAAAGTCAGAAGGAAAAAAACTTGCTGAAATTAAGAATAAAAATATAATAGACACCATATACAGATTGCTATACACCCAACATGGGAGTTTATGTCTGTTAACTTATCCAGTCTTTGCAACAATTGTGTAAGGGAAGAACCATTGTTATCTTCGTTTCTCAGATGATGAAATTGAGGCTCAGAAAGTAAGTGGCAGGCTAGTTTCCAGAGCCCATGCCCTTAATAACCAAAGTTCTGCACAAAGCGCAGCTGAGAGAATGTCAAAGCTTCTTCTAAGATCTCCAGCCAGAGACTTTGCTCCTCGCCCAGCACGGGTCTCTACGGAAAACTGCAGTATCCAGCACGCATTGCAGTTAGAGAGCTGTCAGCCTTCTCTCCTGTCTACGGGTCTACAGCAACTTCCGTCTCTGAGGATGTCTAGATATCACCAGCCCCTGCTTGTTGCCCTGGGATTTGTGGGGGATGTGCTGTTTCTCATTAGATAGAGGCTTTATTGTCTCAAGGAGCTGAATTTGAACAATTGGATGGAGGCATCCAGAGTTTGGGTTGTTGTAGACCCTGTATTTCATGATCAAGGGGCAGAGGGTGCAAGATGTTCCAATTGTTCTCTATCATTTTTCAACTGGGTTCTGTGTCATGAGGCAAAGCTTTGGTTTTCCATGCCATTTGCATTTTGATTTAGTTTTATATCTTTTTTGCCTTTTACATGCTTTACCTTTGTTATCACAAAGTGAAATGCACACAGACCTACATAAAGAGTCAGGGGTCATAAAACACGCTCTTGATTAACCTTTGGAAATTATAAGAGACAGTACCTTCCCATCTGGAAACTAAAGGAGGCATTTCATGCCAGGTTCCATATGGGCATCAGCAGCTGGCAGGGTAGATCAACATAGGAAATTTAGTTTCTCATTGACTTTATTCCAGAGTCAGAGACCAAAGAAAACTCAATAAACCTACAATCTCATGTGGCAATTAAAAGATCTCTTGAGAGCCAGCCCTGGTGGTCTAGTAGTTAAGATTCGGCTCTCTCACCGCCATGGCCCGGGTTCCTTTCCCAGTAGTGGAACCACACCACCCGTCTGTCAGTTGTCATACTGTGGCAGCAGATCATAGAGAACTAAACTAACAACTAGGATACACAATTACGCGCTGAAGCTTTAAAAAAAAAAGTCTCTTGAAATATTTTAAAAGAATAATATAATTCATGACTCAAAGCTTCGTGTTTCTTATTTAGGAAAATCTTCCCAAAGACTCCAGGTTTTCGGTCTCACTTTACACACATTGAAAATGAAATACCTACTAAAATAATAAATACCTAATTTTGGAACAGTAAATGTTTTGCTTTATTAAAAAAAAAAGCAACAGAAGACTGTCAGGGTCCCAGTAATGGGGATGAAGCAGCAGAATGAAACCAGGTGGACAAGCCCACAATCCACAGGCCGTCATGGTGAAAGGGCTTCAGAGTTCTAGAGGTAGACGCTCCTCACTGAATGCTTTACGTTTCTAGGTCTTTTATTGACTTTACTATATGAGGCTGTGTTAGCCAGATCCCGACACAACGTTCAGGTAGGTTGACCTTGATTGACAAACTTGGAGAAGAGAGTCGTCCTCTCTGTGGCTGTCACACACACCTGCATCCCCAAGTTTGTCCTCATGCATCTTCTGTTAGCCCCAAACAGGTCCTTTCAAAAGGATGCGTTCATCTTTCCAAACTGATTGAAATGGATCATTAGTTTGAAAGGTTTGTAAGGTTCCACATAACCTCCTCAAAATTCTATTTTCTTGTACTCGCCTGACTTGGTTAGGCATCCTTCTGGATGCTCCAGACCCTGGACATGCATTTAGGCTGCAGAAGGGCAAAGAAGGTCATACTGGCTGGAGCACTGAGCCAGGATATCTATATTGTCTGGTCAGCAACCCATTGGTTAGAGTAAAGCTTTTACTCTCAGAAGCCTACAATAAAGTTTCCTGAAAGTCAGGGTTAGTAAACGTTGAACAACTGTATTTGAAATTCCACACTCCATTTGCCTTTCTGAACTGTTAAAGCATGAGCATATTTGGAATCTAGGATAGACACTCCAAGGTTTGATGTGATAACTCTGAGAAGTCAGAAGACCAATAGAAAGGGGAGGGGATTATAATTCAGTGATTCCTCATTGTGAGAGTGTGCATGGGGTTTGTTTTTCTCCTTGAGGTTCTGAGAGCTCTGCTGTGGGGGCACCTTCCTGGTGAGACAAAGGTGAGAACTAGTGATGTAACCTCTGACCTGGGGCTCAAGGATGGACGTACTAGGAAAATGTCTCCCACATGCACCCTACTTGCCAAATACTTTGTTTCTAAGTAAATGTAGCAATTGATTTTCCATATAAATAGATAGGAAGTTAAAAGTATATGCCCCCTGAACATGTTCATTTCTTTGAGACTTAAAAACCAGACACAGCTTTCTTTAAATGCACCAAGTGGCCATGAAATGAAACCTTCTTGCTCTAGGAAGACCCTTGGCTACATTTGCCATCCCCAGGGCAGCCTCTCAACGTCTACAGGTTTACTCAACAGGACAAGTGCTTGAGGCCAACCATGCACATTTTCCTTGCAGTCAGGGAGCCTTCCATCTTAAAATCTCAGTACCTGTTAGCTTGATGGGATCATTTACAGCAGGCTCCCACAGGGGCTCTCCATGAGGACAGACGTGACTGGGAAACCTACTCCATGCTCCTGTGGGCAGACTGCTTGAAATCGAGTTCCCGTCCTGGTGGCTGAATGCTCCACAGCAGGCCTGGAAGTCAGACTCTGGAATGTAGTAGTCATCCTTTCTCCAGCCACAGGCCCAGGATTTGAAACGCCTCTGTTTCCCGCTTCTGGTCCTGACCTGAAAAGAGAAAGGAAGTTATAAGTCCCTGGGCAGCAGCATTTGGTGTCAGCATCTTATTTGATAAGTAAGTTAAACTGCACGTGGTTCACAGCTCACCAAGTAATATTGGCCTGTGTCCAGTATCCACTGTGAGTTAGGAGGGTTTTAAGACAAAAGGCAGTGTGCTATTTATGCACAAATGAAGGGAAAAAATTCTTCAGGTTCTAAGTAGAAGCATCTGAGGTGTATGTAGTGAATTTGCTGATCTTAAGGTCACGGAGCAGGAAGAAATGGGATCTAAATAAATTGTTGTTGCAAAATGATGACAGTGTGGTTCAACAAGACGTCTTTGAGTTTAAAAATTGAAATTTCAATCCTACATTAAGATACAAGAAATAATATTCAAACAGACATTTATGAAAAGTGATGTGAAAATTTCCAACAGAACTTTCTATTTGCTAACACAGACCTCCCTAAGTGATAGAAAACGTGAGAAATGTGACTTGGCCGGTTCTACAGTCACTGTGTTGATTTCTATAGTATCTGCAATGAGATATGTGCAGTTACACCACGCATTGTTTGCCTCATGCTCTTTCTCACGCTGGGAATCCCACCCTATGTGGTGAGATATGGAATGACTGGGAAACAGAGAGCCGGATTGAGATTCCATCTACTTCAACTTACTCATGTGACTTTCACCCAGGGTTTGTGGTCCGGAACAGTGGAAGCCAGCTCTTGCTAGCTCAGGCAGGAAAGGAATGCAGAAGGAGGCGCTCTCAGGAGCTCAGAGAGTTGGTGGGCAAACTGAAGGACCACTGAGAAGCACGAGCAGGGCAAAGGGAGGGAGGAGCAGGAGTTACCGACGAAGGAGCACGTGAGGGCCCTGCTGCTGGGCCTTCCTCAGTCCCGGTGGACAATCACGAAAGAGCCAAGGTTTCTGAGACCCTCCTTAAAAATGCAAAGTCTTGGGTGGGAGGGTCATATGCCAAACCTCTGGCTTCCAGGAAGCAGGAGGAGGAAGAGTACCCCCATTTGGCCTCCACTATGGGAGGTATGCATGGGATATTGCACCCCTAACACTACACACCATGAGGAGTTCCATGCAAAGGGAAAGAGGTTTGTTTGATGGACGACAGGAAATAGAAAACGACAAACTTTCCCTGGAAGAATTTCCTTACAGAGAACTTTGAAAATACTTTCATAGATAGGATTGACTGAGAAGGACTAAATCTTCACAGGAACTGTATTATGTACATTCTACATGTTATGGAATTTAGATGTTCAGCGACTATGATGATATCCAGTTACAACGGCAGGAGACGCATGGTATACCAGATATCTCTCCCTGGCAAGCAAGCTGTACTCGGATTGGAAAGTGGGAGGTAGTAGAAGCTCTAATAGCGAGTTAAAGCTGTGAGAGAGCAAGATGCAGACTTGAGGGGACAGCTGCTGAAGGAAGGCTGGCTCCCAGGGTGGTGGTGCAAAGATTGGTACTGGACAAGTAAAGGATCTAAAATACAAAATAGCTCAAATGCTAACCCAGGCTTAAAAATCACAGGCCTATGTAATGGGTGTGCTTCATGCAAAGCAAAGAGAACAGAGAAATGCAGGTCAGTGGGAGGGAGAGGGTGGAGTTCTTGGGGGGACGGCAGACAGCTGCAGACAGGAGCTGCAGACCAAGGTGTGCTCTCGAGGCTCCAGTGCAAGCAGCCAGCCTGGAAAGAGGGGGAGACGCTGATGTTCACGAGCAGCGGGAGGACTAGGAGCAGGTGCTAGCAGGACTGAGAACTCCGCCACAATGTGGATGTAATATTGAAACTGCTTCCTCTCAAAAAAAAATTGTTATCTTGGAAAAACATAATCTTTTAGGTGTTGTTGCTGGATACGATGCCAAGATTGTCGAGCATCTGTTAAAACAAGGATGGATGAACATGGAATCACTTCAGACTCATGGTGTGGATTTACCGAAATCAAGGCAAATGGTCTACCCTCTAAAGCTCCTCACTCAGAGGCTGAAGTTCTACAGTTGACAGGGGACCTCAGAAGCATAATTGTCATAATGGGACACAGGAGAGGCCAGTTCTCTGGGGGACTGGATGGGATGTGATAGACCTGGAGTACAGATTTTTCTTGTGAATTCCAAATCTGGTAGGGCATTAAATTGGCGACCAAGACATATAGCATTAGATTTCTTAATGCTGTGGGAGAGCTGTGACAAAAAGAAGGTTGCAGGACGGGGATCTATGATGAGAGATACACTTTAACAGAGACAGGAGCCGTTAATGGGGAGAGGACTGACTCCAGGCTGCCAGCGATTGCAAACGCACATTGAGGTCTGGGAAATGCACTTAGCATCCCTTGGCCTGTGTTTCCACATCTGCAAAATGTGGAGTTCGGAATAGATACCCTGAGTTCTTTACAGCTCTGCATTAGTAAGAGTCCTACTTAAGAATTTCCCTCCAGGCGAGCCCTGGTAATGCAATCCATCTCCCTCCTGATAAACCAAGCGGCACCCGGGTAAACTGCAGCGGGAGGCAGTTTCCCCATCTGTGAACTCCTGGGGTGAGACAATGGAATAGATTTCCTAGGAAAGCTAAGGCAGCTCTTTGTCTGAGGTCTCCGGGCTGATTTAGGAGCAGTCCTCACCGACGGAAGAGAATCTAAGAGGATTATCCTACACTTAACCAGGACTTTGGAATTTATGGAAAACGAGATAGTCATAAATCAGTAAGGATGGTCAGGATGATTGAATCAGATTCCACAGGCTTCTTGGGGGTATAATCAGGGAACCATAAAAAGATTACCTCAGCTTTGCACCCTCAATATTCTGATCTTGCTGAGAGCTGAGAGTCCTTTCCTCTGTCGGCTGCTCTTCTGTCAGGCCATCCAGCTGAAACACTCAAGTCTAATGGTACGATAGCCGTCTGGTGGAGTTTTAAAGGGCCAATGCATGAACACCCATCTCTTTCTCTCCCAATCTCAAAACCCATCAGGAAATAAGAAAGGGGATGGAAGCAAATTATAGCTTCTATTTCTGGTGAAAGTGATCAGACAAGAGGATTATATCAGAAACCAAAGGGGTTTGCCAAGGCTTCTTCCTAAAAATAGGAAGCCATGTGCCTCATGCATGATGAAGACTCAAGACCACATGGCAAAGAGACAGAACATCCACTTGCCCTGCAGCTCAGAATGGAGGAGGGAGGAAGGTGCTTACAGAAGAAGATCGGGTCCTCTCCCAAATTCATCAGTTGGTTAATTCTTTCCTCCCTTGAGAATGAGTAAGTCGGGATGGGGAGAAAGACCAGGAGCATCTCTCCCTTGGAAACAACAGAGATAGAATTCCCTCTTTACCTGCCTTTTAAAGGCTGAGCTTCGCAGATGGAAATAATAAGTTTCAGTGCCATTATAGAGGTTTAAAGAGATGATCTTGTATATAAAAGTCGTCTAGCAAATTGCCTGCTAAAAAAAATATTAGCTATCAATATGATCACTGTTATTGTTTAAAAGATTTTCATTTCATTGTGCTTCTTCAACGTGTTAATAATTCTAAATAGCAACCGTACTGTTATCTCTCATTACTAGGATTGGAATTTGTGGACATTAAATGGATATTATATTGTAATATTTTTAAAAGTGATTTGAAAGAGAGATGAAAATTTAAGACAACATATGATGTCATTTTTGGGTAAATACTCAGAACCTGGTCTCACTTTGTGCATAATCTCCAGGAAATCAAATTTACCCAGGTGGACAGCTAACAGCCAGAAATGCTGGGGGTTGAGTTTTGTAAGGGAAACTTCAAACCAAATAATATCTTTCATAACAGGCACATTTTTTTTCTCTCCATTCCAGAACTGTTATTATTGACACTCTTAATTCAGTGTTTAGCAGTTTTATCACTCTGTATGTTAGGAATGAGAAGGATAGACCAGTCCTATTCTTAGTTCTAGCATGATTGTAACTATTGTTTGGACAAGACTTAGAGTATTTGGGGATTAACAAAAGTGGGGTACCCAAACGAGAACGTCAAAGGCGTTTTGGCCAGAACTAAAGGGAAACTTCCTTGAAAGTACTTTGCCCTCTGCCCCCAAATGGACGAGGCTTCTGTCATTCACCTGATGTACGTTTTCATGTTCCCTCAAGTATATCCCAACAGCTTTGAGAGTGGATACGTCGTGGGTATTATTGTGAATAATTAACTACAATAATGTCTGAGTGAAAGATGAGAATGTGGAGAGCTCAGAAGGAAGTAGGAAATGGCTGCAGATCTGCTATTTTCCCTCTTGGATGCAGTCAGCAGCACACCCTGCCACTGTGGACGACTCTGTCTCGGTGTTCTCCTTCCCACCGCACAGATTTCCATATATATTTAATGCCTTTCAATGCCAAGATCACAGGAGAAATGTGAACTTCTCCTTCATTAGAAAAGCAAACAAAATAATTGAATAACGAAGTAGTTAAACAAAAATTTAAATTGGCTGATGCCACCGCAGGGATAATGTGGTCCCCTGTTTTTTTTAGAAGCTTAGTCTCCAGGCAGATGCAGACATAACTGGACCTCTCCTTCAAGTCTTAGGGTCTCGGACTCCTAAGGGCAGTCTTCTCAGTCAAATGCTAAACCAGGGGGAAAGAGTGACGAAGATTAAGGGGTCACCTTAGCCTGCATCAGGGTTGAGACCTGAGGTGTCTGCAGGGCCCTCTCTGCCCCTCTGGTCATTCTGAGGGTCTCAGCTACTTCAAGGGCATCCAGCCCCTCCTCACCCTCACTCAAAGCTGCAGCAGATCTGAGGGAGGGAAGATTTGGGGTATTGATAACTCTACTGTTCCTCCTCTGTCTCCCTGCCCTAACTGAAGACTAACGGAGACCCAGCCTCTAGGGAACATCAGGCTCCGAGGTCCCTCCTCCCCTAGGCTCATCCTGGGCCCATCTTCAGGCTGCAGAGCCCCGTCTAGCAGGAATCCTGCTGAGTCCGTCCTATTAGTAAGAATTTCCCTCCGTCCATATCCGACCACCCGGCTGCCCTCAGCAACGACCCCGTCAAGTAGGTTTAGCCAGAAGCCTTCACGCTCGAGGTTTCCTTGTAGTAACTTTCCATCCACAGACCCCCCCACCCTGCTCCTTGGCTATACATCCACACTTGTCTTGCTGTATTCAGACTGGAGCCTGGGTCTGCACTGAGGTCTCTTTTCCTTCATTGCAATAGTTCCTGAACAAAATCTGTTTTTACTGCGTTAACTACTGTCCAGCTCTGGTTCTCTTTAACAAGCCCAGGTCCAGCTCTCCGTCCAACAGTCAGTGTCTCTGAGCCTCCTTCCCTCCCTCCATCCCCTCTCTCCCCGACACACACTATTGAATGCAATGGCCAAGTGGCAACAATCAGGGACTCACACCAACCAGCCCATCCACGACACACACTTCCAGGGAGCGCAGTCCCCTCTGTCTCTCTGGAGGTGCTCCTGCCCCCAGGCCTGGACCTGTGGGCGTGGAGCTGCGACTTAGAGGCACGGTGATGCTGCTGCATCTTCTTTTGTTTTGTTCTGTATTCAGTGGTGTTTCGTCTCCTCTTCGTGATAGTTAAATAGCAAAAGGGAAATGAAGACCCAGCTCACTGCTCCCTTGCTGGATTCCCGTGGCAGCTGTGCACAACGCAGCCCCGGAGGCATTCTGAACGCCCTCACCTGAGGCTCTTCCACCACGACCCTAAGATGGAATCAACTCCTCACCAAGTCTCTTTAACTCCACAACATCAAAGTGTGGTGACTTCATCCAGTTCCCATTGTTGTGGCTCAGGCTCTTAACTCTCAGAAGAGAGAAGATCAATTCTCCTGGGTTTCCCGGCCATTCCACACCATTGGTCGTTCTCTTCATGCGTTTCTTGCTGGCCCCTCCTCCATTCTAGGATGCCTTTCTCCACCTTGTCCGTCCATTCATCTTAGTATGTGGAATTGGAAATGTCTGTTTTGACAAGCATTTTTGATAGAATCATCGATTCCTTTAGAAAACTTCCATGAAAGTAAATTACTTTCTCACGGTTCTGGAGGCAGAAGTCCAGGATCAAGGCGTCAGCAAGATTGGTTTCTTCTGAGGCCTCTTCTCCTGGGCTTGCAGACAGCCACCCTCTGGCTGTGTCCTCCTGTGGTCTTCCCTCTCTTCACACACGTTCTTGTGTCTCTTTATGTGTTTGAATTTCCTCTTCTTGTAAGAGCACCAGTCCTATTGGACTTGGGCCCACTCTGACGGCCTCACCTTATTTTGGTCACTTCTATGAAGATTGCATCTCTGAATTATTGGGGGCTAGGACTTCAACATATGAATTTGGAGGGGGACACGAGTTCAACCCATAACTCGGTGTGGGTGCTGAATGCAACACGGCTTCCTGGACTGGGTTCTGGGACAGAGAGAGGACACCTGTTGAAATACCAGTGCAATTCAAATTCTCCTTTGTTAAAGTTGGTGACACTTTGATATTGTCCACTGTATGTGCCTTAAAAAAATTACTTACCCACAAAGAAGAATGAGTCTAATATATCAGCCAGGTAACATTTTATACATGCCAACCTTACAAAGCTTAAAAGGACTAGTGATGAAAAACATTTATAAAGAAAATTTTTCAAAAGGGAAATGAAATATTGCAGATATTTATGGAAACATTTGGTGGCTTTTTAAGAAAAGACCATTCAAAAGGGATTTACTACCATAAAATAGAATATATTATTACTAGTTAAAAGAAAGATAAAATGCATTCCACATTCTACTCTGTAGGAGGAAAGAGAAAAATTAAGAAAACCAGAGAAAATTGTTTGTATCCAGAAATAGCTACCCAAAGCTAATGTTGCATACGGTTATGGGAATGCAAATAGCCTGGATTCAAGAGAGCTTAAATGAGAAAGCGGGGGCGGTGGGGGGGGGGAGCGAAGCTTTATTGCAAACAGCTCTTTAGAAAAGTGGAAAGAAGCTGCTACCTGAACCAAGAGACATCATGCCTGGCTGTTGTCAAATAGGCAAATAGGCAGCCCCCCTTTTGTAAGATTGAAATAAGTATTTTTCCTGATTATGAAAGTAATTAATATCCATTGTAAATGAAGAACATTATCAAATGCAGAAACATATAAAGAAAGAAACATTCCCTATTCTGTAACCCACAGATAATCTCTGCAAAGCCCTAAATTACACCAGGTTTCCCTCAGACATTTCTTCGCTTTTGTCTATCCTTACACATTTTATTAAAATGGGATCATACTATTTTGTAGCTTTTAATATAACAATATATTATTAACATATCTTCATGTCAATAAATAAAAATCTTCATCTTTATTTTTAAAGACAACATTGAATTCCATCACAATGCTATCCCATACTTTATTAACCAAGCCTCTATTTTGGGGTATCAAAGCTATTTCTAATTTGTCACCATTACAAACATTACTAAAATGACTGTCCTTAAGTAAAAACCTTTGCACATTTGTCTAATGACTTTTTGGATGAACTCCTAGGAATAGAGTTATTTCCGGGTACGCAAATCTTCAAGGCTTTGCAAAAATGTTGCCAAATTCCACTCCAGAAAGCTTGCACCAATTTATGTTCTCACCAAGTACATGAGATGATTTCTTTTCCATCCCTTTCACCATAATAGATAAGATCATTTCTTAAACCTTTGCTAAACCGACAGGTGAAAAATGCTAGCTCTGTTTAAATGTACAAAATTTAAATTTGATCCCTAGTGGATAGCAATTCTTGATGTGTTTTAGTGAAGTTTATATTTCTTCCTGTAGATCATCTGTCTGTTTTCCTATAGGATATTAGCTGCTTACTATTTGTTATTGAGTCCTTTAAATATTGAGAGTATTAACTCTTTGAGTGCCATGTGTGGTTTGTAAATTCATGTTTTTCCTGGTTTGTCCAATGAGCTGAGCCAGCCAAACACTTCCAATGTGTGTAAGTAGGAGGTGTCTTTAATTCTAACCAAACATGTTGAAAATATCGGATCAACTAGGCAGTTGCCCCAGCATCGTGGGGGGCCATCTGAAACAGAAGGGGCACGTACAGGCTGGGGCTTTGGGTAGAAAGAGCCGCTGTCTGGAGGCTGAAGACCCAGGTTTCCAAGCTGGCTCAGGATTGTCGCTTCTCACATGGGGGGACGGTGCAAAGAGCAGCCCCGATTTTGTACGTCAGCTTCTCTGCCCCCAGCTTCCCTCACACACGCAGTAATGGCTGAGCCATCCCCTCCTGCCTGAGGGGCTACGGGACAGGGCTGGGGTCTGCAATCTGCGAGCCGTTAACACGAGCTTCCTTTCCCCACCTCGCTTAAGGACAATGAAGTAAGCAGCAGAAACAAGACCAAGAGTCACAAGATCTGGTCAAAGGCAGTCATCCAGCCCAGTGGAGAAGCCAGAGGAGGGCTGAGGAAGCCTGTTTTCTTTGCAATGCTCTGGAATGCTTCTTGCCAGAGACCCAGGGGCTGGCGTTTACAGCAGTTTCCTAGTGAGGTGGCCCAGCGGGCCTGAGATGACCTTCATCCCGGAGAGAGTCTCAGGCACAAAGGTGTATCTCTAAGATGGGAGAAGCCCAGGAGGAGCTGTGTCCCCGAGCCTCCACGTCCATGGCTGGCCTGGGCCCAGACAGCGCTGACAGCTGCACATTTCCTGCCTTCGGTGGCGTCCGGCTGCTGCCCGGGGACACTTGGGACCCTGATGTAAAAGTCTGCATGCTAATTGTCAGAGAAAGGAAACAGGACTCTCGCTTTTTAGAACCAAAGAGCCATGGAGAATTTGACATTAGGATTTGATCAAAAAAGACTTTCTTCACGATGGAGTGTGTTTCCTCAAAATAATAAACGTGTAGACTCCCCAGTGTCTCAGGCAGTCTAGACTGAAGGATGCCCGTGTCCCTGGATATCACTGTGGCCCTGTGTGTAGGTGTCGTTTTGCATTATGATTCAAACCCAGTCGATGAGCCCAAGTCCTCGCCTGAGACAGAGCATGGGGGGAGGGGAGCCCTGGCTCTCCAGTGGCTCCTGCGGGGCCTCCAGCTCTCGGCTTGTCCTCCCCAGGAGGAGCTTTGGGGTGACCACCCCGACCCTGACCCACCTGTACTTCTCACACATTCCCCAACGTCAACATTGGTGAGGATTTTTGAAGATTTGCAAATCTGTGAGGTTATAGTCTGTATTTCCCTAAGTGAGGTGGACTATCTTTTATTACTGTATTTTTGATTATTTGAATTGAGTCCTTTCCCACGTTTCTTTGGTTGATTGTCCTTACTGATCTGTTAAGGACACTGATATGATAGGTTTTATGTCCTTCCCCATCAGAGTCTGGGCATGCTGCGCCTGTGTCCCGGATATCTGATTAGCTTTTCCATCGGTCGTCCTCCTAAAGAGGGTCTTGGGTACCTGGTCCTGCCCGTTGAGTCTTCACCTTGTTGCTGTATGTGGCTGCACTTTTGGGACACGCTAGCTACACCAGGAGAGGCGGGACACAGATGGGCTGCCCAAAGTGGCCTCCGTGCTGTAGTCTCCCTCTGCTTGCCTCGTGGGTGAGAATCCCCCCAGATAAACTCCCAGGCCAGCAGCCTGGCCGGATCTGACTGTGGAGGGCACCTGTTCAAGGTGCCCTGTATTATAGATATGGTGGTTTGACTGGAAAAGGTTAGAACTTGGCCCAAGGACCCACTCAGAACTCGGGACCACACGGCTGCCCCAGGCGGTGTTGCATTGATGTCACGATATCGGCAGTCGTGTGTTTCACTGGGGCTCCGTTACCTGGAAGAAGCAAGTGGAGCGCAGCTATTGCGTGATCACACCTGATGATTTCCCATCCCTGCTCACCAGGGCAGCCTGAAACCAGAAGGAAACCACACAGAGAGCACTGCAGGCACGTGTGGGGTGAGAAAGAGGAGGGTGCGGAGCCCGAATGCTGCTTGGTGCAGAAGGAAGGAGGTGGGAGAAGACCCCAGCACCGGATTGCTTGGATCTCAGGTAGGGTGGAGAGACGGGCTTTGCCTCCTTCCTACTTTGCTCCCACTGGCCTCGGCTGAGCAATGCTGCTCCTCCAAGGGATTATTCATTTTCAACATCTACAGCAAAGTTGGTTTGTTGACCACCCCCCATCCTAAGTTCTGCAAGTGAGCCTCCATTCTAAAGGGCTGTGCGTGCTGCACTCCTGTCGCCCCACCCCCGAGACGCGCTGTCGTGGCTGCTCCACCATCCGGTGGTCTCTGGCCTCATCTGGTCTCTGACAACACCATCAGTCCTCTTGGGAACACCACTTCCCACCAAATCCAGGTATCGGGGATTTGGATACTTTATAGTGGTTTGTAAAGCTATAAAAATATATATATAACGATAAGGCCACTTGCCTCGGAAGCCACATTTATTAAATATTCACAAAGTTATAAAGAGCATCCGTCCAAAGGCCAAGATCCGAAGTCCTCACATTCACTTTCACAAGGCGGAGAAGCCTGCTGGCTGCCCCGCTAATCCGCTTGTAGCTGAGCACCATCCACTGCCTCCTGGAGAAGCCGCGGGAGCTCTCCACCCAGCGCTCCAGGTGGAAACAGACGGGAGGAGATGCCGAGCTCCTCGTGGCCGAGGGGAGGAAACAATGGTGCAGAATGGAAAGTAGTCATCTCTGTAGCCTTACGATACAAGAGCTTGTGTCAAGTTATCCATTATTCTATTGCAGATGCAGTGTTGGTGAAATGAAAACAGAGAGATGATCCTCACATCTTCATCCTCGAAGCCATCACTGTTTCAGGCGACTCTTTTTGTAAGAGGTAGAGCTAGTCTGTTTTCTGGTCGTTGGCCCGACTCAATTTGTAAGTCATTGTCAGCTTGGAAGAAGTAAATAAAAGAGGGGACACCCCTATTGTTTGCATCCCTTTGGGCTCCCTGTGCCAAATCTTCTCCAGATCCAACCTGTCAGAGAGACGTGCCTGAGCAGCTTTCCCAGCCATGAGTGGTCTTTGGATAGGGCCATGAAAAGACATTTCCTGTGCTGTGTGGTGTAATAAGAGCTGCAGATTTTACTCGAGCTGTGAGCTGCAAGAAAGGAAATTGGAACGCCCAGAGACAGCTCGCGGTAATTAATCATTGTAGGACGACGCCTGTCAAGGGCCTTTCTAGGGCTGATACTGCTGTCAATTACACCAGTCCCGCACCATCTGTAATTGTTTAAAATATCGCCCGTACCACAATCCACATTTTTAACACTTACGCTTCATTTACACCTCCCAAGGAACACTCTGTAAAATACACCGCTTGGCCAGGAGGCTGTGTGGCTCTGTCAACCTCTAAACAAAATGTTTTTGGCCCATGTGAACATTCAGCAAAACCCTTGAGCTGTGAAATAAAATCCCAATAACATTATCTTCATTTCAAGTCGACATTCCAGCAGCAGGAGTCAATTCTGGTGTAGAGTTAACCGGAAGTGAGAACAGGTTGTTGCATTTCAGCGCAGAGATTGTAAATTAAAACAAGCATTTCGGGACACAAAGGGCTTTCCCATGCTTTTAAAAAAAATTCCCACTGAAAGTATGATAATCAGGCTTGTTCACTCTAAGCGGTGCCAATATGCATTTTCCATCAGAAATATGACATCTGAATGCTGCATGTGTGTCTGTGTGCTCAGTGGAGAACATTAGCAGGAAATATGCAAACAGAAGCCCCTCTATGTGAAAAGGATCCTATTCATTAACACTAAAGAATTAGGCTTTTCTAAACTTTTCTAATTATCCATTTAGAAGGGGTTTAGTTTCTTTTATTGACCTATGAAATATAGAGAGAATTTCTTAGCTAGAATACACTTCATAATTAAAGAAAAAGGACGGGCAAATCTTTATAGAGGAATTCCAAATAAATATGTGATTATTTCTCCCCTCCAGGAAGTGGACCTACCCCACCCCTGGTGCTCCCTTTGAGGGTGCGCTGGATGGGCTCTGTGATGCGCCCCCAGACAACGGAGTCTGGAGAGGGAACCACAGCACCTCTGCAGCGGGGAAACCTGGCGACACCCTGAGCCAAGTGAGCCAGGTTGATGTTACCTGGGAGCTATGTGGATGCCACGGAGCCCCGACAGGTGAGGAGCAGGCACCTCACCTCTGCGGTCTTCCTCCCTACACCTACAGCCCTAGACTAATCATGGCAAAATCTCAAACAAACTCAAATCGAGAGACATTCTACAAAATACCTGACCAATAGTCTTCAAACTCTCAGTCATGAAAAACAAGAGAAGTCTGAGAAACTGACCCAGATTGGAGGAACCTAAGGAGACGTGAGAACTAAATGCAACAGATTTAGGTCTGGATCCTGGATGCGAAAAACGACTGTGGTGGAAGGATTGGTGAAAACAACATGAGGTCTATGTTTACCTAATAGCATTTCCCAGCATTAATTTCCCAGTTTTGGCAAACGCACCCTTTTATTTAAGACGCTAACACTTGGGGAAGCTGGGTGAGGGGCATGTGGGAATTCTCTGAACCACCTTTGCAATTTTTCTATAAACCTGAAATTATTCTAAAACAAAAAAGCTTTAAAAATAAAATAAACAGGAATCTTCTAAAACGCTAAGTGACTATAAGCGAGACTCCATGGGGCCTGCTTCTCCCCTTCTCTCTTCTGCCCCAGGCTGCTGCTGGTGGTGACGGCGTGACCACCTTGCTCCTGGAAAGCAGACGTCTTCTCTGATTGCAATATGTGACATTTCAGTTCACTAAAATGTTTTCAAAGGCCGTGTTTTCTTTCCCTTCTGGAGAATATTCTGGATTCCATGTCATTTGCTACTAGTAATAATCTATGGAAATGTAAGCCCACATCTGAAAGTGCAGAAGCTAACATTTGAACAAAATGGGTAGTGAACAACTCCACTGAGTATATTTTCCCTGTTGGAAAGCTACACAAGAGTTTAAAATGTTTTCTTTAAAGTAATCTCCCTATTATGTCCAAACAGTATATAGCTAGGGACCACAGAATCTCTGTTCAGAAGCCCTGTTCTGGCTCAAATATCCACAAAACATGTGTTTACGAACCTCTTGGAAAGGTTTGGTGTTATTTGGTGTAAATTGCTTGCATTTTCACTTTGTTTTTCTTTGTGTAGTTGGGAGCAGAGCTTGGGGTCAACCAGGTAAGCCCTTTGATGCTGTGTCCTTCATGGTCACACAGAAGTGGTGGCTTCATCCTGGGCGTTACCACAGTCACACATCGATGGCTGGTCAGTGGGGTGGCTCCATCTGTGTGTGGTCTTTTGACTTCCCCACAGCTGTCCAGGAGTTCACGGGGTGTTGAGAGTTTCTATCCCAACATGCTAACATGACCGAGCTCTCCTTTTGAGCTTACCTTTGTTCCTGTCCAAAATAAATATGGAAAAGCTAAATGCCTTGAAGTCAGTCCAGATAATTCAGAGGCAAAGTCTTCAGCCCAGAGTGTGCGTATCACAAGAAGGACAGCTTCCAAAGGGGACACGGCTCAGATGGGGGGGTGCTTTCTAGACTCTCAGCTTCCCCGTGCATCTTTCTTAAACCGATCTGGCTGAGACCCACCTGCTGCGTGCCTTTCCCTCCCTTTCCCGTCACTCTTGCCTCTCTTCTCAAAAGGAAGGCGCCGTCCTACCATCCGGAACCTAAGGCGGCACTCTACCCCCCGCCCAGAGAGTCCAGGGCCCCGAAAAAGAGGTCAGCACAGAGAATGTGCATGGGTACAAGCCTTTGCAAGTCTGGTGGTGTTACCTCTCTGTATTCGTCAATGTCAAGGAAGAATGAATCGTATTGTCACGTGATCATTAGGAATAATTTTAAATGATAGACCACTATGCAATTTTTGATCTATAACTCAGGGTTTTAGAGAACTGAGTGAGTTTTCATACCACAATTTCTTCTATTCCCATCTACTTATGTGTGCTTTCAATGACCACAACAACAAGATGATTAAATTTGAACCATATTTAATTCTAGCAGTAAGTAATATTATCAATGTACATCCATTTTAGAGATTCATTTCCAATAACATTTTATTTTTTATGTTTAATAATTTTTAAATGTATAATATATCTCATTGTTTTGCTCCACTTTTAACAAGTAATATTCCTAGTGATAACTCAATCCAAAAGAAAAGCTTACACAAAACTTCTGTAAGAAAACACAGTTTCAATTTTCTATGTATTTTTGTTAAAAAGAAGAGTGATCAAGTGATCGATACAGGACTCAATAGCAGGTAATGGTAGACAAAGTTAAGATTGTAAATATAATGGAAATAGAAGTTAAAGAAAAAGAAGAAAAGCCACATTTTCCAAACGTTAAAGAAGAGATTGCGTGTTGTTAAATAGATGAGGGTGGGTATCAATTCGGTGATATATTTAAAGTTTGACACTGTTCACACGCTTTTAAATAGAGGAGGATGGGTATCGATTCAGTACGCACTTAAATTGCAAGATCGCTCGTGGGTTTTTAAATAGATGCTGGTGGGTGTCCAATCAGGAAAAAGAGTGATGTGGCAATTTTATTTTAAGATGTTGACATTCATAATTCACCAAAAATTGCATATTTTGCAGTTAATTAAATAGAATGGAAGATGTTAAATGCCAACATAAAGATGTGTGAGGGAACAGGCAATTGTGAGAGAGTGATTTTAGGGGCTGTGTGATGAGGAGAGCTTGGGGACTCTGCTCCTGGAGTGGCAGCTGCTGGTGGGAGGGCAGGTCCTCCCGGGGTTCCTGAGCACGTCTCACCGTACTTTGCCTCCTGTCCACCTTCCACCGTCCGGAGGGAAGACTCCCATCCTTCACAGCTGATGGGTAATTCCAGCTGGGATCTCAGGAAGGCTGCAATGAACTTGGTGGGACAGGGCCTCTGGGTGGACACAGGACCAGATGAGTCACTGCCTCTGGCCCTTCTGTATCCACTGCAGAGGGCCAGTACCTGCACCTAGGGGTAGATGGGGTTGGCTTTCTCCAGTGTGTGTTGTGTAGACTCTATTGTGCAGACATTGTCAAGTCAGCAATGGCATTGCCAGTAGTTACCGTGGAAACTCACACCCCAAATCGCCACCTGAACAGTACATTTGAAATCAAGGCTTTATATAACTCTAAACTCGTTGTCTTATTACTTTCTTTTTCAATCCCATGAGCATCATATGTGCTCTAGAAACTGTCAAAAAGGTGGTTTTGAAAGCTTTTCGGTTTGTTCCCATTTCTATATTCCCACGGCTCTTCATCAAGTTCTATCAATTTCACTTGACTTTTACATAAAGCCAGTGGAAGATGATTTTTTTCCCTAGTCTCACAATTTCCCTTCTCCCCTTTTTTATAAAGAAAAGCTTTTATTTTATTGTCATCGTTATTAATAATGGTATCATTGTTTGGCTGCTCTATAAGAGTCTAGTCTTCTGACAAGAGGTGACACTAGGGACCAAGAGTTGGGTGTTTGGTTCTTACCTCCGCGTGCCCTGAGGACAGGGGCACTGCAGGGATCCCCGTGTGCAGAGAGTCTCCTGGGCTAGGGGCATCCTGTGTACCCAGCGTTCCATGTCTGCATCGACCATGGACCTTGTGATGCATCGGCCACTGCTATTCCCACGTGACAGGTGAGGACAGAGTTTAAGCACTGTGTTGGTATTGAAATAGATTTTGCACCCGGGCCTGATGGACTCAAGGCCCTGACATAGCTCCATTGAAATCTTGTTTGCAAATCTGCAAATCCACTGCAAGTCTCCCCTGGGATGTCATGGGCTGGCCCTGTCCTGACCTCGATTCCTGAGTCAGAGCAGGGCTACGGAGGGCTGTCCCTACACAAGGCAGGGTCCCCACGGTGGTGGCGTGGGGAGAAAGGGTTTGACCACTCCCACAGTTTGTCATAGTAAACCAAGGAGCCCGCCCACCTATCAGGGTCACCGTGTTGGCTTCTCAAGCAGGGGTTCCTGGTAACTGTATTTCAGGAAAACATTGGAGGAGTGAGGAAGAAACGAGGCGGGCTCCTAAAGGGGGTGGAAGAATGAATGCACAGCCCTCCCGGCTAAGGCTGAGTCACAGGGGCGACCGTGGATGGCTCCCAAGGCCAAGCAGCCAGAACTCCATCTAAGGCCTCTATCTAGAGCTCAAGGGCTCTGGGCTCATCCGATCTCTCAGAAGGCCGCCGAGGCACACGCAGCAGTGTGACTGCCTATGGATACTCAGGACATGCTCCCAGCTCTGGAGGGAGCCCAGCACCAGGTCCCCACTGGGGGCACTGGCTGCACTGGGGCAAGACTAGGGCCCTCCCTCAGTGCTCTGAGCCCCGACTCTGCCCAGTTTCCTGCAAACTCTTAACCCAACCGCATAGCCAGAACAAAGCCAGCTTTCTGCGTCTGACACATGAACACCATCTGGTGAGAAAAGCCCTCAAATAATCGAACGTGATATTGTAATTTTGGTGCTTTCGTCCCGGCGTCGAAGACTCCCAGGTTCCCAGCTGCACGGCACGAAGTTGTTCCGTGGTCGCAGCCGCTCGGACAGGTCTCATAAGCGCAGTGATGGAGGGATGGGGTAATTCACGGGAACACGTCTGCGGGCCTGCTCGCAATTGATCATTAAGATCCACTGTTTCCCCAAGCATCCCAGGTATTTCCTATGATAGATGAAAAGCACTCGCTCTTCCATGTGGCTGAAGACTATAATTTAATTTTATATTTAATTTTTAAATTAATTAATTGACAAGGAATTTCTCTCAGCTTGTAGTCTGAACAGCAGGGACCTATTTGTCCAAAAAAAAATGATCATCCACTAATAATCACAGAATACTCATCCTTGTATGGTTGCACATGAAGGAGGCTCAAAAAATATGCAAACTAGCAACAAGCAAGGGACCTTTATAGTATCCATCCTCCTAATGTGTGTACGAGTCAGAGCTCTCAATAGCCCATTTCCCAGACAGCACACAATGAAGACTCTTTGTCTTCTCGTTTATGTGATGCATATGGCATCCAGTGGCTTTCAAAATAGTCACTGGTGCTCCTCACTCTGATACTGGCATGCTCAGTCCTGCCTCCTGTAGGAGTGGGGACACTAAGACTATGGGGACAGACACCTTGGCCTTTAAGCTTCGGGACCCCTAGAACCCCTGGAAAGGACTTTCTCTTCTAAGCTCAGTGCCCCTGTCTCCTTCAATCCACCGAATGGGTGTGGTGAAGAGGTGGCTTCTCTGGGTACAGCACTGAAAACTAGCATGTCTGCACATGTGTTTCATGCTTTAGACAGACTACAGACATATTTCTTAAAATAAAACATCATAATACATGTGAAAGCACTTAAAAAACAAAAAAATGCTTTCTAAAAGTAGAGTTTTTCAAGATAACCAATTCTATTAATATACATTTTTGCTTATAACTTTGTCAGAATATTTAGCACCAACCACCCTCTGTTGGGTTAGCAGCACTCGTGGACTTGTGATTGTTCCGCTTTAGACCCCAGAGAGGGGCGGACGACAGAGACCAGCCGTCAGGGAGCTGGTCAGCGGCCAGGCCTGCCAGGGTAGAGCCAGCCCCTGGCGTTTCTGGACCCTCGGTGGAACGGTAGGTGTCCGTGATCTGCTCTTCTACTCTCCTCTCCCAGCCGTGGACAAATGTCCCAGAAGGAAGACTTCAGATAATGATCACTGAGTGAGGCACACTCCTGCCTGGGGACTTCGCACAGCTCAGAAAATGTGACCAAGGAAACCATGTGAGTGGCATCACGAGCAGGGCCATCAGGGATGGCGGGCACCCCATTTCCAAGTCCTACACAGACTGGGGAGTGACTGTTGATGGGATGAGAGGCCGTGGCAGCTCTTCCTTGGCCCTCCAGTTAGTTGAGGAGCACCACTCGCCACTAACCCATCTCACAGGAAGGAACTGCGAGGATGAAGGAGCGAATGTATGGAAGCCTTTTGATCTTCCTGAAAGATGGTTGCCAGATGGGGAAACGGAGCACTGTTCAAATGTAACTAATATACACTTAAAATCATCTTCATCTTGTTCAACTTTTCCCTGCAACTCTGTATTAGAGGAGAAATTTATCATAGCTGTGATGTGGGGGAATATCTTTCAAAGCGAGGAGCATACCTTCAGAGATGTCAGAGGCGGGCAATTTAAGACTCTGTCACTCAGTCAAAAGGACTCGTTTATACCGGGCAGTAATAAAACACATAAGGAACAAATTTATGGAAAATATTCACCCATTGATCTGTTTATTACTCAGATATGAAGAAAGGAGAGAAAAATGTTCTGAAAAATCTTCTTCCCACATTTTTTAACTTTGTTCCCTCTCTGGCCCCGTACAGAAACCTTTCTTCTCTCAATCTTTGGGCTGAGTCTACAGGAAGTTTCTGAGATGTGCATGATGATAAGAAAAATACATTTAAAATGTTATATTTTTCAATTTTCCACTCCATACTGGAATTTTTATGTCTAGAGATAAAGATAAAAGTCCATATAGGTGTATTTGTACAGTATAGACAAAATTGAAACAGTCCATATTTAGATGTGTCCTAATTGGTAACATGTAAACTTACTCAGAAAGAAACTTACAATTTTTTAATTACATACATTAATTTTTCAATGAAAGCTTTTAGGTAAAACTTCTAAGTATGTATTGAAACATCTCTCATAAAGAATTTATTCCAACGTTAACAAACATTATGCTTAAAATTCATTTTGGGGGTGGTAAGCTATGGGTCCAAACAATGAAATCTGATGAGCCTGCTCTCACAACAAACTCGTGTTTATACTTCCCCGTTGCATGGAAAAAATACCAGTGATTTTCCTGTTGTGCGCATTTTTCTGGCGTGATGCGCAGTGCTGATGAGGAGGTTTCCAAATTCTGCAAAGTGTTCCTGTTGGGATCAATGTCCACGCTTGGGACATATTGAAGATACTGCACTTTAGGATGTGCTAAAAATAGAGCCCAACCAACCTGTGTGGACGCACACCTGCCCCGCAGATACTCAGGCCGGCGGTTTCCAAGGACGTTCTGTCCCACCCAGCCTGGTTGCCCCTTGTCACTTCACCAGTGACCCAGGGCTCCCAAGTCAGAAATCAGTACTTCTCTCCAGATTGGCATCAGAAAAGAAATAGGAATAACTCACTGAGATTGCTAATTTGTGTTTAAATCAAAATTAGGTAAGAAGTTAATTCCATTTTGCTGTCCTTCGAGTTGTTGCTTTTGTCAGTCGCAGCTGGGAGTCAAGATTCCAGGTTTAAATACCTGCAACAGTAATCCTTAATAGGCTGACACGAGCAGGTTTACAAGACTTACGGATCAAGGGAGCTAATTGTGTATTAAAATATTGTATTATGATTGAAAACATAGCTGGTCCATAATCTGAATTTGTTGCATTTGCTGGGCATATTTTTGGGCAGCAGCAAAACTGACTCCTAAAGTTACCAAAATCGAGATTTAAAAGGTGTTATAAACAGGGCACAAAAATCTGCCCTTGGCAAGCAGTACCTTTTCTTCTCAACTTTTCCTGGGTTGTAGAATCAGAAGCAAATCCTCTGTTCACAGCACCACAACCTGCTGTCTCAATAGTCACAGAACTGGCCCAGCCTTGCTGTCACCACCTCCAGCCTGATGCCACCAGATGCTCTGCCACCCAGGCCACTACACGCGAGCACACGTAAGGGCCTGTCCCCTCCAGGCGGTGGGCCTGACACGGGTTGGGTGAGGGCACTGCCCTATGGGCGGAGTCCCAGACCCTCCTCCTGCTATCTCCTTGTGCATCCCATTGCTGCCACATAAGGACCTGAGCTTGCCTGGAGCACAGTCTCACCCAAGAGTGGTGCCACCTCTGGGTGATGGTGTGTCCCCAGTGATGTGGTGGGAGCTTTCCCCTCCAGGTGACCACCATCCTCCTCATAGAAGTAAAGTGCTCCAGCAGAAAGCCCTTCCTTCCCTAAGCACCCACACCTGAACACCTGAGCCATGGGCTCGCTGGCTTGGTGTCTCCCTCCCTCCACAGGGAGGCAGTTGACAGGGGCATCTCCAGCATTCTTTGCTGACTCTGCCTGGGAGGTCAACAGGGTGGGAGAGGGGCATGCGGGGGGGAGAGGAAGGGCCCAAGAGGAGGCCAGGGTATCATGGCCACCGTCGCGGGTTGTCATGGGCCCTGGCCCAAGTCCATCTTACCTGGTCCTGAACCGCTGTCCCTCTGTAGATGGTGGCTGTGGCTTCTGGTGCCCCTTATGTACAGCATTCCCCTGAAAAGAATCCAGAATCCAGAGGCGTGGGTGCTCCCCAGCTGCCAGTCCCAGACCTGCCAGCAATCCACGTTGGACAGAGACAACATCACAAAATCAGAGACAGAGTCACAAAACAGGAGGAACTTTTTTTTTTTTTTGGCCAGCTGTGACCTAAAATAAATGGATTTGAAGACCTGAATGCCCAGAGACTGTAAGACTGAAGCCCTTTGATGTTACAACCTCTGCCCAAAGGATGCTGGTTGCAGGTGCTGCCCCCTCAGAGCTGTGCAGGGACTCCTCCCTGGTGGGGACAGTCCTCTCCATCTTCACTCCAGCCAAGCAAACTGCTCATCCACTCAAGGAGCCTATCGGGCTGGAGGTGCCCACCTCCCCTTCCTTTCTAAAGTGAGAGTCAGCCCCAGCCCCCACCTGGCCCACCATGCGTCCATTAGGAAGACAGTGCACTTCCATCACCCCCAACACCTGCCACCTCTTTGCTTGTGCACACAAGAGCCTCCAGCTGGGTGCCCCCTCTGCCTTCCAGCAGGACGGTGGAGGCCTCCCCACACTGAGGACAGATGCCAAGTTAGCTGAGACAGTGTGTGCAGAAGTCCAGAGGCTTCTCTTGGCCTCATGGATCCTTGATGAGGTCAACTCCCTGTACCCCAGAGGCTGGCACCAGGATTGGCATGTTCTGAGAAGGATCGTGGATTTGCTGTGGGAAACATAGACATTAACTAACAAATGTCCATGCCCACTTACTCCTGCATTGTAAAAAAAGCCTTTACATTAAATATCTGTGCTGTGCACTGTGCCAGGAAAAGAAGTCATAATGATGAATAAGACAATTTCTGCACTCAAGAACCCACAGCCACACGCAGAGAGAGACGGGTCAACACGAGAAGGACAGTATGACAGCGAAGTGTCCTGTGTGAAGGGTGCGAACACACAGGAAGGCACAGTGATGGATGTGCATGTGAAAGAAAGAGACGGGGGAGAGAAAAGTGAACACCAACAAGGGGTTGCCCACGAGCAAAACAAAGGTTGCAGGTGCCTTCTGTTCCTGTGGTTATAAGGATGCTGTTGAAATATTTACAAAATAAGCAAATGGAATACACAAGATAGATCTAAAGAAAATGTTTAAAATTATTTTAACAGAATCCACACTTAAGGCTATTAAATTGTGTCACTGATGCATGAAAACAGAAATGTTATTTCTCTACCTCTCCCTTCATCTCACTATGAATTCGCTTAAGTGCAGCGGCAGAGCAATGCACATAAATAAGTGTTTAATATCCCTCTACAGAAGAAAAAGTGTGTGTGTGTGTGCACGTGTGCCGATCCACCAGGCTGTAAAGCCAGTGAGAGACCATCTAACCTGTGACTCATTCCAGTCCAGAGTTTCCTACGGAAACTGTGGTGCTTGGTAATTATTATTCCAACCCTATTAGCATAATGATAGCCTTCTTCCCTGGGCTGCATTTTTATCCGGGATCTCCCAGAGGTCTTTAAGCTTGTTAATAATCATTACAGATAGCCAATGAAGTGAATCGTGGCTAAAATGAACTCACCTGAACTAAAGAGATTAACCCCACTCAAGCCTGAAGTGCCATAAGTATTCATCAACAGTCTCCTCCTATCAGGAAAAGTAAGTAAATAAAGCGAGTTACAGGGACATTACCCCGTGTGGGAACACATATTTTTGCTTCAGTGAATGACTTCTTCCAAGTGGTTTCATCTTTAATTAACATCACAAGACGGATTTTAGGGACTTGCAGTGCAATGTTCCTACAGATGTGGCTGGGAGTTCCTTGATGCCTCAGCATTTTATAAGATGCTAAAAATCTATCTGCCAGCCGATATGGTGCTACATGAAACATATTCTAGCAATGGGTCACCAAAAGAAAACTAAATTATTCTTAGGGTGTAGCATCGTCAATTTCCTTCCTCTCCTTTTTTTTCCCTTTTCTAATCTTAAATCATATTTTGGTAAGGCACAAGAAATGCTGTTTCTGATTCCTTTGCCCTAGTCTGTTCTATGACCCAGGCTGGCCCTTGGTCACTCTGAGCTTCCCACCATGCAGAAGCCTGTAGACAGGCTGCGCATAGAAGTCACATGATCTATGGGGAAGTGTCTGTGACCAGGTCCAGGAGCAGAGACCACTAGTGGCCTTAAAAGTCGTCCTAAGAATTTCGGAAGTCCCACCACCTTTATCAACTGGTCATCCTTCCTGGTTAGTTCAGGCTCTCAAGAATAAAATTTCTTTCCAAATCTGCTCAGGTTCTGTTCTATGCCTTATTCTTTAACTATGAAGAGCTCATCAGAGTATAGTAAATGCCCTTTTCAAAATTGGAAGAAATTACATGATATTATGTTTACTAGAAAAGCAATACAGGTTGTTGCAGGGAATTCAGATAACTGAAATGAGGGAAGAAAAAGCAAGGGATGGAGAAAAGGAGAGAAACCTGACCCTCAAGCTCTCACTCCAATGGAACATCCCACCGCACCGTGTGGTGTCCACATTCCAGTCTCTTTCTCTCCACTCATCCATCGACTCTTTTTCACAGAAAGAGCTATGGAACGGCAGACCACATTACGACCTGCTCTTGCCTTAAGAAACCTTTTTGGGAGGGGGGAAGGGTCTCCATTGTTGAAGCCCCTGTGTGGGCCACAGTGGGCTCTGGCCAGGTCCAGGGTCTTCCTCTCCCTATGAAGCTCCACGTCCCTCTCTTCTCGATATTCACACATCACGATGTCGTCCAACCCAGGGAACCCACCACACACCACGTTTTCATCATACCTGAGTGGTCCTAATAGTGGTGACCTGCAAGGTGGGTCCACCCTCAACCGCCTCTCTCCCTTCCCCTAATGTTCTTTCTGCCGATTCTTGATTATAGTCACCAAGAGCAGCTTGCTTCTCCAACCGTACCCCCACCACCATCACTCAGTGCACACACACACACACACCCACACTTTCTATGCCTCCTATCATTGACTGATTACTCTGCTCGAAAGGCCTGTTGTCTCCCTCACCATTCTGTGTCTTTGTGGCATTGGCCGATTTATTGCCAATCAATCAACACAGCCCTTGACTAGCCCCTTTACCTTAAAGTTTTCATGACAACTTTGCAATGCCTTATTGCTTTGTTATATTCTACCTTGCTTATCTTATAAATTAGAATCTCTTTGAACATGGGGATTCATTTCTAGTGTGAATCCCCGGTTAACATCATTATTTAGGCTCGAATATCACAGAATTGATGACTAATGGAGGACAACTGTACTGTTGAGCACGAGGTGTCTTTTTAAACTCTCCTTACATCACATGACCTTTTATTAACACACCACATCACATAGTAAATCCACATCTCCTTTGGGCGCCTGAGGGTTTATGGCTTGCAGGTGTCTACTTGTACAGGTCTGACGGTATTCTCAAGCCCACACACCTTCCATATACTCCTTTGTTCCACTATTTCAGACCCTTTTTACAGTGTGACAGGATAGTTTTGCTTTCTTATTCCAGAAAAGAGGAATTATCTTATCTTATCCTGCAAAGAGGAACCACGTTACTCATTCACTCCAGCCTTGCTGAATTTACAGACAAAGACTGAGTGATAGGACTGCTGGGCAGGACCACTGAGTGTCTGCGTAGAACTAAGTAGGCAGGTCCAGGTAGAACCACTACTGACTTCTAAAGCTGTTACGTGTGATGGGAGCTCCTCCCGGGCAGGACCCTCTAAGAAGGAGCAGTGAGTGCTCTGGGGAATGTTGAGGTTGATCAAAGGTTCAGCCTCACTAAGTGGAAACAAATAACTTTTACCATATTCATAAGTCAGGGGGATAAGAAAGCAGAAGTAGTCAAGTGTTGGGTAGTGATTCCTTGATCGGGAAAGGGCAGATTAATGGGGCTGTAGACACACACAGGTGGGTACACACGTCTGTGCAAGCACACACTCTCACACACACCCCAGGACCACTCTGATACCCAGAATCTTGATGGCAAACGCTACTGAGTCCACCTGATTCTGGTGCTCCAGCAGCAACATCTAACCTGGTGTCTTAGTCTGCTGAGAATGCCATACAAAATACTATAGCCTGGGGGCTTCAACAACAGACATGTATTTCTCACAGTTCTGGAGGTTGGAAGGAAGTCCAAGATCAAGATGCCAACAGCTTCAGTTCCTGGTGAGAGCTCTCCTCCTGGTTTGCAGAAGAATTTTCTCTCTGTGTCCTCATAGGGTGGAGAGAGAGCTCTGGTCTCTTCCTCTTCTTATAAGGGCACTAATCTCATCATAGGGCCCCACTCTCATGACCTCATCTAAACCTAATCACCCCCCAAGGCCCACCTCCTAATACCACCAGACTAGGGTTTAGGGCTTCAACACGTGGATTTAGGGGGACACAAACGTTCAGTCCATAACACCTGGTATTTCATTAAAAGCAACAGAAAGCTTATTTGAGGACTACAGAAATCATTGAAATTTATACGATTTAAGAATAACTTGACGGGGACCGGCCCTGTGGCTTAGCGGTTAAGTGCGCACGCTCTGGTTCTGACGGCCTGGGTTTGGATCCTGGGCTAGCACTGATGCACCGCTTCTCTGGCCATGCTGAGGCCGTGTCCCACATACAGCAACTAGAAGGATGTGCAATTATGACATACAACTATCTACTGGGGCTTTGGGGATTAAAAAAAAGGAGGAGGATTTGCAATAGATGTTAGCTCAGAGCCGGTCTTCCTCAGCAAAAAGAGGAGGATTAGCACAGATGTTAGTTCAGGGCTGATCTTCCACACACACACACACATACACACACACACACACACACACACACAAAAGAATAACTTGACATTTGCTCAACAGTGAACAGAAATACCCAGGGACAATCCACGCACAGATGTTATGTTGGACAGTGATGGCCCCTCCCTAAAGAAGGATTTCTCTGGTGCAGACGTACAGCCTGGAACTGAGGTCACTGGCTGTCTGCACACAGTGGGCAGTGATGCGGGCCCAGGGTGCAGGCAGCATCCTCTCCTGGGACCCACTGGCCCCTCTCCCTCCATCACACTGAGTCTGCTGCGATGCCCCGGGGCTGGCTCTTGCTAATCTACCCTGAGGACCACGAGGGTCAGTGGCTGATTCTCAGAGCCCAGAGTCTCACTTTGTTGGCATCTCCATCTCTGCAGCATTCCAGGGGTCCCTCTCAGCGCAGACACCATCTTTTGCTTTTTCCAGATGAAGTGCTGGAGGGGCCGTGCTCATCCTCACACACTTTACACAGAGAACCCCTTTGACAGGGTGCCTCTCACACACCGACTGTGAGCGCTTCCTGGAGAATGTACCATAGGGGTTTCTACAGCTTCCTTGGAAGGACATTTTTGACATTTTTCTATTTGAGAATGAAACATCGTCACTTTTGAACTTAATGTGACTTGTTAAGAGTCTCCACTTCTCAAAAAGTAAAATAAAAACCCAACCCTTTTATGGTGTCTATTCCCATTTCCCTTATTAAACACCCCCCTCCGCAGGAGTAGCAGAGTTGAACACCTGTAGCCCAGGGCCTGCACCTCACTCCTTCCTGGTGGCTTCGGCATCCACAGATGTGCAGAGAGTGCAGAAGCTCTGCTTCCTGTGGCAGGACCAGGTACAGGGGGTGAGACACCAATGCCCCTCACTCTTCCTTCATGCATAGTGCCAAAGAAGCAACCTAAAACCCTTACCTAATCAGCTGCAAACAGGTATTAAAATATACCAGTTAGAAAAAAACAAAATCAAAGTCTAGAGTAAACCATGGAGCCGATCTCAAGATTGCTCTGAGGATTTGGTTTGTTTCTGCAAATGAGTTTTGGGGAACTACTTTGATATTGAGAAAGCATAAAAAAGGAGGCATTGCACTTTTGCATAAGATGCAAAGAGACTAAGCAATGGGTTGCTGAAAGCCCTCTGTGCCCAATCTACACTTGCCACTCAACCTTCACAGAGCTGGCGGTTCTTGTAGCTGGAGGACCGGAGTGCCTGGTGAACCTCACACCTAGAGAACATCAGTCCTGAGAAAGAGGGGAAAGCACGGAGGTGAAGGAAGAAGCAGGAGCGCAGGGAGAAAGCCCCTGGGAAAGGATGACTGGGAGAGGTGACCCCCAGTGACCAGAGGCTGGGTTCTGGAAAGGTAAGTGGGGGGGCACTAGAGACAAGTTCGATTCTAAAACAGTCATTTTCTCTGCTTAAAATGACATGGCTCCAGGGAGACTGTTGTTGAAAGAGCACTCCAGAGTAATTGTCCTATCCCGGTGTCCTCACAGTCAGAGATACTAGAGCTTATTTTTCTATTGAGGTATAGCCTACATACTACTCAATGTACAGTTAGCAGTGTTCAGGCCGAGAAGCTTTGACAGTTATTGATATCCTGTAACCACAACCCAGGACGAGATACAGAAGTTCCATCATCCCAGAAAGTTCCCTTTCCATCCTTCCCTGAAACATTGCTCCTGCTCAACTTCCTGCTTTTTGACTTTCGTTGCCATGAACTTGTCCTGCCTGGTCTAGAACGTCATCTGTACTGTACCGAAACCAGCTTCTCTCGGTTAGGGTAACGTTTCGAGATTCTTCCACACAGTGGTGTGTGAGCAGTTGTTCTCTTATTGTTGCTGAGTGGCATTCCACTGGATGGACAAACCACACGTACTCATCCCTTCTCCTGGTGACAAACATCTGTGTTTATAATATTTGGTTAATAATATTAACCAAAGTGAACACTCTTATGGAAGTTATTATGTACACTTATGTTTTAATTTCTCCTTGATAAATGCCCTGGAGTGGAATTTTTGGGTCATCGGGGAAGATGCTGGTTTTATTTTAGAGGAAAACCATTTTCCAAAGGGGTTGAACTGTTTGACACTCTTGATAGTGTATGATAGTTCCAGTTGCTCTACAATTCATCAACATTTGATGTTATAAGCTTAAGTTTTAAAAAGTGAAATAGATACACAGATGGTAGATATAAAAGTTAAAGAGATAGTTACATAGACACATAGATGATAGATAATAGATGATAGATGTAGAGAGATGATAGATGAAGAGATAGACAGATAGATGATAGATGGATGGATGATGAAGAGATGGATGGATGGCTAGAGGATAGGCAGATAGATGAGATGACAGAACTAGAGAAGAAGTAGAAGCAGCATCCTGAGGTAGGCACTGAGGGGTCCTGGGTCGAACCTACTACAGATTTTGCCAGCCATGAATAAGGTGACTGTGGGTATCTCTTTGCATTCTTCTGAGAACATGATCAGCTTTTCTCTAGATTTGTCATAAGCACATCTCTCTTCCCTCTGTTGGAACATCCTTTGCCCGCTTGGTCTTGCCTGGCTAATGCCTGCACATCTTTCCATCTGTTGAGTCTCCACTGCACACTGTCTTTTCCATCAGTCTTCATGCCTACAGGACATGGCTGGGCTTCCTGTCCTCTGCTCACAGAGCAGCTTGCACAGACTCTCTGGGAACAGGCGCTTTTGTCTCCGCTGGTTTTCCTGCCTCCTGAGCCCCCTCATTGTGAGTATTCCCAGGCAGGGACCCCCACCGCCCTCTCTTTCCCACTCCAGAGCCTGGCACCTCACAGAGCTCAGAAATGGAAACACACACTGTTCACATAGCATGACAGTTGGAGTGAAATCTCTTTCTTTTATTAAACTCTTTGTGTCTCAGCTCATATTAAAAACTGGAATAAAAAAAATGCCTTCTCAGTGCATCTCTTAGGCTTGTCGAAATATTTAAATGAGACAATTTATATGAAAGCATTTTAAGAGCTTGAAAGCATTACACTAATGTTAAATAATACTAATAAACACAACTGGAAGCAGAATCCAGTATATTTTTAGACATTTGTTGAGTTATTTCACCATCTTTGTTGGTCTTCATGTTTTCATGTCGGGCTAATTTACTGTGTGGCTTCTGGGGTACAATTCTTCCAGGCGCCTCTCCTCTGGCTCTGATCAACCTGGTGGTCTTCAGGGACTCATCTTCTCTACTCCATATCTTCCATCCTGATGCTCCTCAGAGCATAATCTTAGGTTCTCTCTATCCCTCTACACAATCTGAGCAACCACATCCCTCCCCAGTGCCTGGACTCCCAAAGCCAGGGCTCCCGATGCATCTCCCCATGCCATCTTGTCCTCTGAGCACCGGCCACTCAGTTGCTCAAGCAAGAAGGCTAGACGTTTTCATCAGTTCTTCCTCAAGTCTCAGAACCCAATTGAAATGGCCCCTGATCATAGCCATCGTACCTCCAAGGAGCGAACCTTCCCAGCACCTACTTTCCAGCTCAAGAATCCTGGGTCAGCTCTCCAGCGTCTGTTACCTGGACTTTTTCTGGACAGACACATAATAGATGATATTACCTCGGATTGTTCTTCAGTGAATTGCCCTTTAAATGAACACACTGCCTTCCCTTGGCCTAGAATGTTCCTGTCTGCCTCCTTGTCCTCCAGCTATGGCCTCAAGCATTACCTATTAGACTTTTCTGAGCACAGTGAGGGGGCCTTCCTTCACACCCCGCAGCACTGTGGGCATTCCTACCCTGAAATGTTCTCCTTTCTCCTCTGCCTTGCCCTGTCCACCCGTCTTTAGAACATAAGTAGCTGACACATGGCTATAGCTCAATAAAAAATCTGTTGAACAAGTGAAATTGCTGAAATATAACAGAAAAAATTGCCACTGAATTTTGACCTGCCCCCTTTTCCCTAATAATCTTATTTTTCAGCAGCACTGGAAGGGTGTTCCCTCCAAGGCCGTGAGAGGTGATGCCGCTTTGAGGTCCAGCATCCCAGAAATTGGCAAAGCTCTTCTTGAAATCTGTCTGCTCCAGCTTCCCGGAGCCCAAACTGGGCTCCAACCCAGTGTGACGTCCCTCAAATCAGAGTCATCTCACAGATATCCAAGCAAAAGAACCGCCTGAGGACAAGTGACAGATGTATAGACGCAAACTCAGGAGCAAGCAATAAAATGGCCACCAGCACCACTGTTCAGTTAGAGGCAAGAGCAGCAACTGTGTTTATTTATTCTGCTCTCCCCAAATTGTTGGTTTACACACAATAAGCTTTTTTTTTCATTAACAAGACAAAATATAGGGTTGCACCCCTCCAAGCTCCCGGATGTTTCTCCACGTTGTGAGGAGGGCCAGCGGTGGCCGCAGAGCTGGCCCTGACAGTCTGCACAGCTCTGGGCAAAATGCAGCCGTCCTCAGAGAAGACTTTCTGAGAACTCAGAGCTGTGTTTTCAGCTTTTAAGTTGAAGTCCCACTGCTTTTCAGCTCCTCACCCTAGGACAGGCCCACTGGCCGTGGCACAGTCCTTGGGCTGGACCCTGGTCCTCCCGGAGCCGGAGCAGCAGCCCTGTCTCCTAGGTTTGGGTTTTGTTCCCCACTGAGAAGCAGGAGCTCAGACGTAAGCGTGATGTAAATTCAGAGAGGCTGGTCCACAGTGCGGGTGGAAGGACAGACGGCAGAGCAGTCACGAAGCACAGCCCTCACACTACACGAGCACAGCCGCATATTCTGCTGCACGTTTCAAGATACATCCTACAGACGGATTGCGCCGGGAGATGGTCTCAGGACAGTTCAAACAAGTTTCTTGGCTCTGCTGTACAACAGCTTCGGCTTGTTATCAAGCTGTCTGATCTCCACTAAGGCTGTCCCTGTGTCCTAAAGTTTCTGTTTCATTATATGCCCCTTTGTTAGCAAAACAATAAGCCAAAAACGTCTTTGTGGGGCGCACAGCAGCCTCATGTGCCACGGATGCCACACTCTTTACTTCAACACAAACTGTTCAGGAAAAGCCACCGACCAGAGACACAATCCTGCCCCACTAGGATCGTATTTTCTTAGGCAGAAAATACACTCACAGACCCAGGGTGCCTCCGCAAAACGGGGCAGGTCAGCCGAGGCAGCGCCCCGTTTTCCTGCAGGCAGATTGAGCCAGCATCTCTGGCTGGACAGTGGAATACTGAGACCAGCCTGAGCTGTGATCCGCTGCAGTATAGGGGAGACAAGGGAGGTGTGCGGGGTGTGTGTGCGATATGAGTGGAGCCTCAAGGTGGGGAGATGTGGGCTATCAGCACAGGCACGAGACGGCTCCTCGTGAGTCACCAAATATCGTCGGGTGCTCCAGAGAAGCAGAGCCAGCAGGCACCAGTGTATATAATCTGTCTATCTACACTTGTCCTTATCTGTACACACACACACACACACCTATGTGTGTGTATATATATACATATATAGATTTATACACAGATTTTTTAGAGATTTATTTCAAGGAATCAGCCCCTGCAATCGTGGGGGCTGATAAGTCTGAAATCGTCCGGCAGGCCAGCAGGAAGGGCAGGTGGAAACTCTCGGGCAGGAGTTAACGCTGCAGTCTTGAGGTAGAATCTCTTCTTCCTCAGGAAAACCTCAGTTTTGCACCAAAGGCCTTTCAACTGATTGTGAGACTCACCCACATAATGGAGGCAATCTCTCTTACTCAAAGCGCACTGATGGTAGGTGTTAACATGTCTACAGGCAGCTTCACCCCCATACTCAGATTCGCGTCTGGTTGAATAAGCCGAGCCAAGCTGACACACAAAAACCTAACCATCACAAGATTGGATGAACTGAGGGACCCAGGTGAATCTTTCCATTTCTCTGAAGCTCCCGTGCATTATTTGTGCAATGGGCACCACCCTCCCATCCCTCCTTGCAGGGCAGAGTCGGGGTGTAGATGAAGCTGGCGAAGGGCACACGTTCCAGAGGACACAGAAGGGGCTCCACACTAGGCTACCTCTCTGTTCCCCTCCCCTTCCCGGCACTGGATGCAACAGTCCAGCTTCCACACCGACGGACCTCAGTCCATCCACTCTGCAGCTGTGGGAGTGGCTGGCGTGCACCCCCTGGGCCTGGGCAGGGCAGACAGAAGGATGGCGAGGAGGTGGGGAGGAGAAGGCGAGCACCAGAGAGAGGAAGAAGGTGATGGTGAGGACAACAGAGGAAAATGAGGCCCAAGGAGACATATGGAGCCTGAGAAACACGTGGCGGGTTACTTCCACAGTGGAATCCCAAATGTCCAGAGACGGAACCACCACAACGGCACCAGCATGGCGCCCGCGGACACGATGTCCAGCAGCAGAGCCAGCACAGGGGTCTGTGCTGCGAGAGGCCATCACGTCTACACCAGACCACACAGCTCTTGGAGGGGACATAGGACGAGGCCACAGGACGGGGCCACATCGGCAGAGCAGTGGCTGCAAGGGGACACAGGGTGGCTCCAGAGGGACATCAGCTTTCATCAGGCGATTGTCCGAGGGGTGGGCGTCCTTGGTTTGTAGAATCCACCCACTTTCTGGTTTGTGTATCTTTCTATATAAGAATTAAAAGTTCAGAGGAAGAAAGAAAGACGGCGCCTCCCCTGAAGCTGGCCTCAGTGTCCCAGAATGTTGCTCATGCCTTAGGCAGTGTTCTTGCAGCACAGACAGAAAAGCCACCCCAGGAACTATGCACTTTCACATTCCCTTCAGGTGATGGTCACCAGGGGAGTCAAGCAGGGTATGTAGTATCAACTCACTGTGAGAACGAGGGGACTGAGGCCCCAGCAGGGTGAATCACTTGGCCTGGCTCACATTGCTGGGTGGCAAGTGCTGGGACCAAGGCGAACTGAGGTTCTGAGTCTCAAGTTTGGGGCAGGGCCCCTACCTGCACAGAGACTTGACCCCACGCAGGGAGGGCCCCCAACTGCACAAGGACCTGAGCCCACCCAGGGAGGGTCCCCACCTGCACAGGGACCTGAGCCCACGCAGGGAGGGCCCCCACCTGCACAGGGACCTGAGCTCACGCAGGGACCTGAGCCCACGCAGGGAGGGCCCCCACCTGCACAGAAACTTGAGCCCATGCAGGGAGGGCCCCCATGCCCAGGGATGGAACCCAGACCTAGCAAAGGTTTCCCATCCCCACTGGATTTATAGGTAATCTGAGTGCTGAAATGATATCATAAGCATTTTTAATAGTCATTTTGAAATAAGATTTGATTAAAAAAATGCAAAACATTCAGTGATCCAGACCTTTTGTAAAGACGTTACAGTGGGTGAGAATTGAAATCCGAAGTTCCAGGTTGCAGGAAGCATCCTGAGCCTGGAATGTGGCTGAGCAGGTTTACTCCTACACAGGCTTGTGGATCTCACACCCTGCTAGTCTCCTCACTAACTCTGCAAACTACATTTGAGAGAGCCTGGCCCACATACGAGACAGACTCCGCATTTGTGAAATTGAACAGCACGAATGAGGAAGAGACGTGACACTCGGGAGCTCCACCGCCTCAGTGAAGGCCATGTCATCTATTGTAACGCGATGTTAATTCCTTGGAGTGTCCCCTCCTTCGTTCCCTCGAGCATGTCCAATGAGTTGAAGCTCAGCTGCTTCACTGTCCCTGAGGCTCTGGATTCTGAGTCCAGCTTCCTCTCTCTGAGCCGTGAGCCTGGGCCAGGTCACAGTTGTCCGAGTTTTGTCCTGTGTGTTAGAAGGAGATGGCAGTCCCACCCCCCAGGGTCTCTGAAAGCACTTGTACACTATAAGGGGCTGTGCTTTGTGGTTGTCACTCATGCTCCCTTCTAAACGCAGTCAGGAATATCTCTTAGAAGTTATTTTGATCCCTTTAGCGAAGGCACACAGGTCTGTGATTAAAAGGCCACACGGACGCAATGACAGCTATCCTCTGGGTGGCAAATGGGAGCACAGTGGTCACCAGCGCCATGAGGGAGGGGTGCAGTCTCAGTGGGGAGGCCGCCCATCTCCACAGCCTGCTGGTTCTCCTCACACACCCGTGAACCCACCACCTCCCCAAGCTCAAGCCGGAGGGAGAGGCCTGGAGTGTCTGTTTGAGGGAGGCTTTGAAGAGTGAACTTAATGGAGCTCTGAAGTTTTCCCGCATCTTGAAATGGGACCGGTGAGCACTCCTTAGGGGCTATGCAAACAGTGAAACTATGAAGTGGATTCTTTCTTCTAATGTGCAAAGTGTCAATAATTGATGGAGGAGGGTCCCAGACAGCCCACCAGTTAAGGCGGGGAGCTATTTAATACAACACGAGAAATATTTGGTGCCGGTGTAGAAACGTGGCTGATCCAGGACTCTGCCCCTGAGAGGCCGGGCGTGTTTGGACTAGCCCAGAGCCTTTCTCCCTCGCGAGTATCGGCTCCAGTTACAACACTAACACAGACACGGCAATCTACTGACACGATATGAAACTGCAGCCTCAAATGAGTTAAAACTCCTGCAACGTCTCCCGTTAGAATCAACTATGCAAAATCAATTTGAAAATGGCAGTGAAAGAATTTTATTCCAGCACACAATGTCCTGATTGAGCCAAACTCTTGAAACGAGGGGACGAGGGCAACAGTCGCTGGCAGGCAGACAGGGTGGTGGAGTGTGTAATTATCGCCAGCACTCCATTCGCCTAAGTCTGGGCTCAGTATCCAATTAGTCCCCTGTTTTCTTCAGCACCATTTATAAGGAACATTAATGGATAAAAGCGTATATTTATTTTTGCCCTGACTATGAAAATCTAAAAGCAAATGCTTTTCCCAGCACCCCAATGAGGAAAGTGGAGGCCAGGGAATGCACACCCATGCAGCGCATGGTCGGATTCAGTCAGAGCCCCATCACTGACACATAAATTACAGCAAACACTTCTGGCAGTGGCACTGCACTAAGGGCGTCGGATTGCCACTGCGTGCCCCATTAAAGGGTGTAAAATACCACAGTCACACCACCCAGCACAGCTATGCTCCTCCAGTCTGACGGGGGACGATGAACAGCCCGGGAATTTGGAAGCCAAGGTGAATTCAAATGCAAAACTTGGGGGCTCAACTTTCTGGAAAGAAAATAGGCCAAATCCATCTTAGGAAAATTATTTGGACAAATTTCTGAAATATTAGCTTCACTCTTTCTCTCTCTTACTGCTCATGGATATAAGGAACATGTAGGTGGCAAACAAAAATCAGAAAGTACTTCCAGGATGAAATGATTCCATGCATTTAGATTACTGTAAAAATGAATTTCAGATTTTCTCCAAATTTCAAAGATCTAAGAGAAATCTGAAGTATTCCAATTTCTCTTAAGGAAACTTAAGATGTTCCACTGTCTCCACGTTTATCTAAACAACATCAGAGGTTTTAGCCTTGAAACCTCGAACCTGTTCTGTACATCAAGGATGCCCTCTTCATCACAGGATCCACGGAAACTTCCATGATCCCAACAGATGGAGGAAAAAGCATTAAAAAAAAAAAAAACTTTATTTTTTAGAACAGTTTTAGGTTCACAGCAAAACTGAGTGGAAAGTACAGATATTTTCTATGTATCTCCTATCCCGCCACACACACGGCCTACCTCGCCATCGACATCCTGCACCTATGTGGTTCTCCTGCTAAAATCAATGAGCCTACATTGACACAACATAATCCCCCAAGCCCATCGTTTACATTGGGTTCACTCTTGTTGGTGTACATTCCATGGGTTTGGACCAATGTGTAACGACATAAATCCACCACTATAGTGTCATGCAGAGTAGTTCCACCACTCTAAAAACTTTCTGTGCTCTGCCTATTCGTCCCTCCCTTCCACCTAACTCCTAGCGACCACCGACCAGCGACCATCTCCGTAGCTTTGCCTTTTCCAGAATGTCATAGAGTTAGTGTGTTAGTCAGGGCTCTCCAGAGAAGCAGGACCAGTAGGATGTATGTATATATATTATATAGAGAGAGATCGATGATAGACAGATGATAGATAGATAGATAGATAGATAGATAGATAGATAGATAGATACACAGATAGATACATAGACAGATACATAGACAGACAGACAGATTAGATAGCTAGGTAGGTAGGTAGGTAGATAGATAGGGCAAGAGAATTATTACAGGGAATTGGCTCATGAGATTATAGAGGCTGACAAGTCCTTAGATCTGCAGTCAGCAAGCTGGAAACACAGGAGGACTGTGGTGTGGTTCCAGGTCGAATCTAAAGGCCTGAGAACCAGGAGATCTGATGGTAGTTCCAGTCCAAATGCCAATGAGCCTAAGACCCAGGAAGGGCAGATGTTTCAGTCTGAGTCTGAAAGCTGAAAAAAGACCAATGTCCCAGCTCAAGGCGTCAGGCAGGAGGAATTCCCTCTTACTCAACACTTTTGTTCTATTCAGGCCTTCCACTGCTTGTGTGGGGCCCACTCACATTGGGGAGGTTGATCTGCTTTACCCAGTCTACCCATTTAAACGCTAATCTCATCCAGAAACACCCTCACAGACACACACACCCCAAATAATGTTTGACCAAATGTCTGGGTGCCCCAGGGCCCAATCAAGTTGATGCCTAAGATTAACTATCCGAGTTGGCATGATAGAGTATGGAGATTTTTCAGATTGGTTTCTTCTACTTAGTAATATGCAATTAACTTTCCTCCATGCCTTTCCACGGCTTGATAGCTTGTTTCTTTCTAGTGCTGAATAATATTCCACTGTCTGGACATATCAGAGTTTATTCATGCACTCATCTACTGAAGGACATCTTGGTTGTTTCCAAGTTTGGCAATTCTGAATAAAGCTGCTATACATGTCTTCGCGCAAGTCTGTGTGTGGATGTAAGTTGTCAGCTCATTTGGGTAAATACCAGAGTGCGGTTACTGGATTGCATGGTAAGACTTTATTTAGTTCTATAAGAAACCACCAACTGTCTTCCACAGTGGCTACATCTTTTTGCGTTCCTAATACCAGCAGGAAGTAGCATTTTAGAAAATACTTTCTCGTGGAACTGGCAGCATCCTTCCTTGGAGTCTTGTTTGGATTCCCTTTCAACGTCTCCTCTACTGCTCTGTCCCCTCCACGTGCCACACACATTATAAATCCCTGCACAGTCATCGGTGGGTGAGCCATCCTCAGTCAGAGGAGCTACCATGGATCCAGGACCCTGGGCTTCCTGAGCATAAACAGATGAAAGCCCCATCCGCACCCATCCTCCCACTCCCCTAACCATCACAGGCGTGGCTCCCTGTGTCCAGAGAAGTACCTGCCCGCACTCTCAGGTCCTAAGGGTAGGATGGAGCTGACCTCTTCCCATGGTGGTCCTCAGAAGGTGAAGAAGTCTCCCTCTGCACCCATGTCGCCCCAAGTCCACAAAGCTCTGGGGACACTGGCAGCAGCTAATCAGGTCACGATCCCCAGGAGGAGCTGTCAGGATCAGGGCACCCAAAGAAGGGTGACCAAGTGAGGTGCCAGCTCTGGCACCTCCCAGACGGGACTTCCCAGCAGGAAGGGAAGACTCTCCTGGAGAGCCTGGGGACAGGGGGAGGCACGTGCTAGGGCTTAAACCCATGCTGACTGTATGCTTTTGTTTTAGGTTTTGATTTATGATTATGAATGTCACGCATTTACAGCAGGAATTTATATAATGTCTTGAAGTTCTCCACTTGATTTCTCACCCACTTTATCATTTTCTTATCTGGGTGAGGCGGCTATTATTTGTCACAAGAAACTGAGACAAATAGGAGGAGATGAGTTTCATCAACTTACACCAGAACATAAACCCAGGACGTAGACTAGAAGCCAGGGCATTGAGCACAGTGTTGGAGTCTTTCTCCTGAATCCCACTTATCTCCTGATCACATGGCATGAATGTCACCTTCCCAGAAAGACTCTCCACTCAACTCCATGTGGGGGCAAGTCACTCTCCAGTCACCGTCACGTGCCCCATTCACTTCTCCACACAGCTCTTGTTCTTCTCTTGACCTGTCCCTCTCTCTCTGCATCTGGTTATAACTAGTTACAATCACAGCAGCACTCCGAACAGGCAGATGCTGTTATCCCATTTATGGGTGAGGAAACTGAGGCACAGATAGGCTAACAGTACATGTCCAGGTGAGGGACAGGGCTGGGATCTGAACTCAGGCTATCCAGCTCAGGTCTGCTCAGAACCACAGCAATGAGTCTGCTGCTTCATCTAGAAATCAGAGTCTCCACAGGTACAAGGCACAACCCACCAAGATGGGGCCTGGGCTGTCCACCCCACCTCCTCACCCAGCCATGCACTGGGACCCAGTGGAGGGGGCGCAGAGGGGTGCTGAGTTCTCACCTGACTGAGGTGAAGGCAGCTCCTCCCATCAGCAGTCCACAGAGTCTCAACAGGCGGAGATGGGACTGCAATGGAAGCTGCTCAGAGATGACAAGGAAGGCATTGTAACTCCCTAAACGACTCTGCTGGATCGTGTGCCACCCAGTGCTCAGAAGAATGCCCCATGTGACTTCATTTTCATTCTTCTGGAGAGATGAATACACAAATGTGTCTACTAAAGAAGTACAAAATCCTCTTCCTTTCCTCCAAAAGTGCGAATGCTCAGTTGTCCCCAAAACGAAATGCTGGTGTCATCCTTCAGGACACCCCTGGATGGCGCCAAGCCTGGCCCAGGGTGCCGTGTCACCTCCAGCATGCATGTGGCTGGTTCTGCTCTGGGAACAGGTGTGGGTGACATTGGGAGAATCTGTTTTCCGATTCCTGCCCTACACCATCCCCAACAGATAAGGACTCGTGTCTGGTGTCAACTCTTCACTGTCTGCCACTCCAGGAACATTCTTCCAGGGCCAGCGCTTATCTCCACTTGGAGTACCATGCCGGGGGCCCTGCCTGGCCCTTCAGAGAAGAGCATGAAGGGCCCCACGCGAGGTGCGGAGCAGGGCTGCAGATGAGGACTGCAGGTCGCTCAGCATCTCCTCCCCAACCAGGCACGAGAATGTCTTTAAATGAAGTGTAGGGAGGCAGGGATGGGGTTGGGGCAAGACCCTGCCGACGAAGCCCACGTGCTGGAAGGAGAACGCACCATCTGCTAGCAGAGCCCAGGGGTGGAGACCTCCTTCGAGCACACACCCCATTCTGCTGGAGAGGCCGGTGGCTCCTCTTCTCCACTCCGGGGCCAGGGTCAGGCTGAGGGTTGACATGACACAGGACATCCCACTGTATGCATGGCGAGAGACCCCGGCCTGCAGACCTTCACAAGTTGCTTTCCCAGGCATATGCCCAGTAAGGACAAGGGAGAGATCTGGCCGGACTCGCAGGCTGGGTTAAAGAAAGGTCGGAAATTCTCACACCACAGATTCCTGGTTTGGGGAGAATAACCTGAATCTTTGCATGTGGAACAGAGGATCGGACTCCAAGTCCCTTCGGAGTTAAAGAGATGCTCCTCACCAAGGTGCCCTGTTCACCCTCCACTGTGTCACAGCCAATTCTTTGGAGTCTTCTAATCCATAACCCTGGTCACCTGTCCAGAGGGTCCAGCCTTGGCCGGAACATTATTCCACAAGGAGTCACTGAGTCATTTGGGGGGTAGGGGACATAGATGGACTCTACTTGTCTTCACGGATCCCAATAGTTACACGCCACGTCTCTCTCACGCCCTCCAGAAGAAATCTGACACTTGTTTTAGCGTTTTCCTCAGAAAGTCTTAAATGTATTTCCCACATAATCAACTAAGAGACATTTCATGATTAAAATTATACTTGGTAGTTAAGAAAATGGTTCTTCTTAAGCAGCAACTGAAGCAATTCCTTTATTTATTTATTTTTTATAAATTTCTACTTATTTATTTTTTTTCCCCCAAAGCCCCAGTACATAGTTGTATGTCATAGTTGCACATCCTTCTAGTTGCTGTACGTGGGACGCGGCCTCAGCGTGGCCAGAGAAGCAGTGCGTCGGTGTGCGCCTGGGATCCGAACCCAGGCTGCCAGTAGCGGAGCGCGTGCACTTAACCGCTAAGTCACGGGGCCGGCCCCTGAAGCAATTCCTTTAGACAAAGGTCCCTTACAGCACATCCTGGCCAACACCTCCGGACGTGCGTTCCCAGAACACCGCACTAGCCCCATGGACATCAGATGCTCTATGAACAAAGGTCACTAATCTAATAATTTGGGAAACATGGCATTCCACAGCCCTCCTTAGAAACTCATGATGCTCATTAGTGCAATCAATGCTCAGAGAAGTCCTGGCTGAAGGAAGAGCCTGACTTTGGCTAAGCCAGCTTCACCCTAGATTTCTATTTTTCATGGAAGACCTAAGACCACCCAAAGATTCACAGAAGACCAAATGACAATATAGCAGGAATACGCTCTGAGTTCATAACTCTTGTTGGTGTTCCCTGTCTACACTCGGGATCACAGGGTCAACAATTTATTACTCACTCCTTCAGAGTTCCAGCCAGAACGGTTCAGCCTGTGTTAATCCTTGGAGTATCCTACACCTTCCTCAGTGGGATGCAACATGCTCTGCTCTGTGTGGTCCTCCCAGTGGACGAGCCATGCCATCCGTCATCTCTGCCGGCAGCTTCTCCTCCCATGTTCTCTCCCACGTCCCCACTGAGAGAAGCATTGCTGCCGTTCCAGGTGTGTCCCCTGAGCTCAGACAGTATATTTGTACTTCCTTTGCACATGGAGTTTTATGGGGCAGGTCATGGAATCAGTGAAGGACACCGAGGGTCTGGCAGCTCAGATGGCACCAGTCAGTGGAGAACCAATGACTCGGGCCACGTGTCCATGCAGTTCCATTTTCCAGCAACACAACACCCAGAGTGTGGTAATTCTCTTTGATTCACCTGTTGACCAATAGGCACGTTGCCTGTAGCTGCTTTTCACATGTCCCTGAGAAGTCTCTATCACCAAACAGCTTGTGTGTCTGAAATTACAGAAGGAAGGTCTGACACCAAAACACAATTACAAGACCCCTGGGAGAAGAACCAGCCCCGATATCCATGAACAGGAGAATGGATATACAAACGGTGGTATATCCCCACAGTGAAACACGAGTTTGCAAAATAAAGAGTAAGCTATGATAAACCACACAGGTGCAGCTCACAGACATTCTGCTTCATGAAAGAAGCCAGACCCAAAAGGACGCTTGCTGAATCGGCTTACGTCTTCGGAGTTTTAGAACAGGCAGAAGTGACCTCCAGTGATGGAAGTCGGGAGGTGGTTGCCTCTGGGGTGTTGAGAAGCCTGGAGGATCTAACTCTCCTCCATCCTAGGGGCATCTCCTCCCCTGCCCCCGGTCCCCAGGTAACACTGGGGCCTACCACTTGGAGACGTGGCCTCGACATCCTGAGGGAAACACTGCCTCCTGTTCCCCACCCCTAGCCCTGTTTATATACTGACAAGACCCTGGGCAGGGCTGGGCACGGTTCCAGGTCCTGGAGCAGAAACCCAGGAAAGCCAAAGAGGAGCTCCTGCTCCGCGCCACCTGTGCACTGGAAGGAAGCTCCTTTACTTCCAGAGGCTGCCTCTTCCTTCTTCAAACCCATTTGCATCCACTGTCAACTCTGCAAACAGCTCTGAAGGGAAGGTGCCCCAAGGGCTTGTGTGCAACTTGAATGAAAACAGACAGTGCACCCTCTGCTCTGCATGGAGTGGGAACCCAGGAGCTATGAGGTCCCCAGGGTCCCCAGCAGTTCCTGGAGGTCACAACAAAACACCCTGTTTCTTTGGACGCCAGCTGCGGATCACCTGCCACCTTCATTCTTGTGTGTCCCACGGGCTCTGAGTTGACATTTTTGTGGGGTGGAGACTTGAAAGATCAGCTCCATAAAAGAGTGAAAAAAGTATCAGTTTCTTGGAAGGAAACATTTCTTGTGTTGACATCTGGAGAAGGGCATGTAATCCAGATAAAAGACCTCAGAGGTTGTGATGGCTAATGTTATGTGTCAACTTGGCTGGGCCATGGAGTGCTCAGATATTTGATTAAACATGATTCTGGGTGTGTCTGTGAAGGTGTTTCTGGGTGAGATTAACATTTGAATCAGGAGACTGAGTAAAGCAGACTGACAACCGTAGTGTGGGTGGGCCTCATCCAATCCATTGAGGGCCTGAGTAGAATAAGCAGGGAGAGGAAGGTGGAATTTGCTCTCTGCCTGACTGCTGAGCTGGGACTTCAGTCTTATGACATGGGTCTGGAACTATACAGTCCACTATCCTGGGTCTCCAGCTTATAGACGCCGACTATGGGACTTCTCAGCCCCCATAATCACGTGAGCTAATTCCTTATAAGGCTCTTTAAATATATACATATACATTTCCAACTGGCTCTGTTTCTCTGGAGAACTCTAATACAGAAGCATTTTAGGGGTCTATTTTCCAAGGCCAATGAAGCCTGTTGTGGGTGCAGGGGACCCGCACCCTGTGCCTGTTGCCCCCCCTTGACCTTCTCTGAACCCCAAGTTTCCTGTGCGTCTACCCCGGGGGATATCCCGAACCATCTGGGGAATGGAAACAATGAACAGAAGGCTCCAGTAAGAATTGGTTCACCCCGAAATGGGCGCCACTCCGGGTGCTGGCCCACTTGTGCAGAGAGCCCCCAGCCGGCCCCACACTGCTGACTGGGCTTCTCTGGCTAAGAGACAGGCTAAGACTGAGGTGAGCACATGGGCACCGCCTTGTAAGGAGCTGTCTTCACGGTGATTCTCTACTTTTCTACAATATTCATGGGCTTCTTACTATCACATGACCCAAACTTAAAAGCGCAGGTATTGAGGTCTCTGGCGGGGCCAACACGACCCACAGCCTGGAGCCTGGATCCTGGATCCTGGATCCTGGATCCCGGAGCGCGCACACTGCAGCCCTAAGAAGCCTGAACTACATTCACGGGGATGCAGGGTGGGAAGGGGCAGAATGGGAGTGCTCCGTGAGGGCCCTTCTGGAGGTGGGGTGACACCCCCGGGGCGCACGCTGCTGGACCAGGAGCCCTCCAGCCTGGCTCCGCCACCAGCCGCTCTCCCGACCCGCTGTGATAAATTCAAGCTCTGTGTGCGACGTGCTTGTTTTTGGCTCCCCTGGGTAACCTGCCTTTTTCCATTTCTAAACTGTTAAATCTTCAAAGTATCGCTGTAAAATCCTACTCGTTGCTCATTCTCAAACCTTAAATAGAGGGAAACATCGTATTCACAACGCATTTGAGGCTGCTCAATTATGAAAGCGTGGACGAGCCCGGCGCCGGCGTCTGCACTGCGTGTAGACAGAACTGTGTTTTCAACGCACCGGGGTGCTGGCTTCGTGATGAGGGCACCGTGAGGAGATGGATGATGTTTTAAAGGGAACGGTCGGATCATCTGGTGCAGAATCACTCGTAATTAACCGCTCTGTGTTACATTTTGAGCGTCTTCTTAGAGCGAGGCTCTCCTAGCACAGGGGTATCTGCGTTTACGGGGGTCGGGCGGGGGCCTCCAGGTTTATCTGTTTCCAAGTTTCTCTTCCCCCGCCCAGCAGCTCCGCGTGGAATCCCAGCATCGCCCCCAGATTGGCCCTAATTCTCCCGGGGCCCCGGTTCTCACACTGGTCTTTAAGGTGGAAGCTGATCCAGTAGGGCTTAAAGAGCTGCCCTTTGCTTTGTTCTGGTCAGGAAAATCACCAGCGCTGTAATAATTTGCTCCTAGCAGTGGTCGAGCAGCTGTCTAAATTTACAAGGTCACTCCCTGCCCCGCCTAAGCCCAACTCTTCAGGGGCCCTGGGGTCAGGTTTCAAATGAGTGCACATTCCTTCACTAACCCAAAGCAGCCCGCGGGCCTCAGCGCACTTTAAAGATGGATGTTCCTCACTTCTCACGTCGGAGACTTCAAAGGGCGACCTGGCGGCCGGCGTGGCCGCTTCCTGAGGCTCGCCTGGCACAGGCGCTCTGCTCGCTGGTGTTGCAGGGACGCTGGCTATCGGCGGGCTGTCTGGCCGGCAAAGGCGGCCCTGCCCTCGCCTCACCTTCCCCTCGCGCTTGTTAAAAGTAATTAGTGTTTGCACCCATATCTGAACTTTGATCTGTTTCCCGACGGAGATGTTGATACTCCTGATGGCTACAGAAATCACACATTATTAAGTTTCCTCCCAGTACACCATTTTAAAGTGTTGGAAACTCCTGGCTCTAAACGAGGGGGCCTCGTATTAACACAGGCAAGCCCCAGGGCCCAGGAGCTGTAGACGGCAGTGGACAAAACCTCACACACAAATATTACCTCCTTCTCCTCCCACCTCCCTCTGCCTCCGACTCCCCTTCAGTCATCAAAGAGAAGGCTACAGCAGCGATTAATTTACGGTTTGTAAATGTGATTCATGGACCTGAGCTCCCAAGCTTCATGATGTCTTCTGGAGGAGCACCCTTGTCATCAATCCCACTTCACAGACGAGGAAACTGAGCCCCAGAAGCTGGGTGTCTTACCGCTGTCTCACCCAATCAGGAGCTGCAGACAGGGACTTAGACCCCCATCTTCTGCTCCCGGAGGCAGCGAATGTGGCACCACTGCTTGCTACCTCTCACCTGATAGAACTGCTGATTTCAGTGGACTGTGCCCACTGCCCTTGGGATCCAGCCCGCCTGTTCCTGGTCCATGGGGTTCGCCACACCCCAGGAGGAGCCTGTGGGCCGGCTGGAGGGAACGAGCACACGGCAGTTCCCAGCTACACAGACTGATGGATTGTAAATGGTCTGGGACCAGATCAGAACCATTGGGTAGATGGAGAATTCGCCCAGGCTTCTGGGTGGGAACTCCTGCTGTGTCCCAGACTTTAAACCAGCCATTGGAGATTGTGCGCATCTTCCTAAAGGTCAGAGCCTGAGGCAGGGGAGCTGCAGCGCACACTGAGGTGAGCAAAGCAGAGAAACTCACCTGGATGACACCACCAAGAGGATAACTAGGTGTGCTGGAAGCCAAGCCTACCACTGAGCTCATAAACTCATTTTTGCACAAGCCAAATAGTGCATAGTTTTGTCCCGCCAAATTAGCATGTTAATCATTCGGTAGCTTTGCAGAGGTAGCATGAGAATCTACCATGAGTCCACACTGATCTTCATAGTATGATTAAGTCTATGTTTTCCTTGAGTATAAAGTACTTTTTCCCAGTGATTTGAGATCTATTGTGTTTCTCCTCTGAAGAGTTTGCTGGTATTATTTTGGAGAATCACATGTATGAACTAAGGAGAGATTTAAAAGGAGGAGGAAAATAAAGTCTGCTGTCCAGGCCAGACCAGAAAATAATGTTAATTCTTTCTGGAAAGAGTTTATCAAGTTAGTTATTAATGCTGTTGATAAACACTGTGGTTATATAAATATTTATATAAATACTGGTGAATATGTAAGCCTAGCTGGCATAGTTGGGTGTGGATATAGTTCCGTTTCAGCCTAGACACATCAAGGTCAATACTTTTTGGTTCCGTAGAGAAATGCTTTCAGGAGGGTGCAAGTAGAAGTCAAAAGAGCGAGAAAGAGGCTATCACAGAACGGCGGGCAGATGACATGGCCAGGACCTGGGGCACGTGGTGGAGGCAGAGAGACGAGGACCCCCAGACACTGTCTGGCATGAACAGCTCTTGGCTCATACACATGTCATCTGTAGATTGTCTTCACTGCTTGTTGCTAAAGCTGGGTGGCATACTCATATAGACGCTTCTACCTTATTCTGTACACCAGATACGGGGTATATTTAAACTTACCTTTGCAAAAATCTCAGATGTTCTTTTCAAACACAAAAAGAAGTATGGACTCTGAGAGTTAAAATCTGTCTAACGGAAAAGGATATAAGCCACATTTAAATAAGTCTGCCCATACGCATAATTAGAATCTGGTATGATTTTGAGTGTTATTACTGAAAACAGCATCAATAATCCTCTGCCCCTCTCTGCAGTTTTGATATGGTCTGTGTTGCCCAAGGAAGAAAAGAGTGATGGGTGAAGTCATTCCCAGTAACTCAATACCTCTAAATGGTTTATGCTGAAGTGGCTGGGTCTCTTTTCAGGGATTTACCTTAATGATATCATTCCCGAGGAGTCTGGTTTAGATCAAACCAGGTTAAGGATCATGACTGTCAACAGATGATGTCATTTGCTCTCATTACTAATAAAGTCAGGGTCATCATGAGTACAGAGCGGTTTGGAATTCAGGCTCTGTTTCCCTTAAAACCTGCACCCAACCTTAAAACTCCAAGTGATAGAGAGACGACAGGAGCTGATTGAAACATGGCTCAGAGACTGTGGGCATTGCTTCTCCATAACCCAGTTTGCAAGGATTTATCATTTTCTCTGTATTTTACATCACAGACTTAAACGATTCAGAAGTGGTGCTGTTTCTGTTAATGTTGTATTCAGTAATAACTTACATTTTGTTGCATAAGATATTCTGTCTAAAAGAATGTCAAACAAATTTGGAGCTGATAACTGGGAAGCAAGCTGCTCTTCCGTTAATGGGTGGTAATCTTGAGAAGCCAAACTCTTTTGTTACATGTGGTTGTATTCACAAGCAGCATAAAATGAGATTTCCTTAGAGCTGACTGTCTTTTATATCAGCACCAGTTCCCATTAGAAGCAAAGATTGAAGTAAATGTTCCAATCTTACTACATAACTAGGTGAAGTGGGCTGACTAATGGTTTGTATATCTAAATCCCAGAAACCTGTGAATATTACCTTATATGGCAAAAGATGTGATTAAGTTAAGGATTTTGGATGAGGCCCTTATTGTGGATTATTCAGAAGGGCCCTAAATGCCATCACAAGTGTTTTTATGAGAGACGGGCAGAGGCAGAAGAGACAGATACATCTGGAGGAGAGGGCCATGTGGAGATGGGGCAGAGAAAGATGTGGCCACAGCTGAGGAATGCCTACAGCCAGCAGAGCTCAGAAGAGACAAGAGCCTCCCGGGCTCCTCCAGAACCCCAGAGCGAGAGCACACTTGTAGACACCTTGCTTTCAGACTTCCAGCCTCCAGAACTGAAAGAGAATAAATTTCTGTTGTTTTAAGCCACCCGGTTTATAGGAACGTGTATGGCAGCCCCAGGAAACTAATCCACTTAAAGCAGTTATTATTACATTGCTCCCAGATGAACTTGTGGGTTTCTTGAAGATCATTATGCATCATTTATTCATTAAATACATATTTACTGTGTACATTCTATGTTAGAAACTATTCAGGACTCCATGGGTACCACAGTGATCAAAATGGAGAAAAATTGCTGCCCTCAAGAAGTTTACGTTTTGGTGTGAGGAGACAGACACCAAACAGATAAATCAGGTCTGCCCAATGTCCCAAATTGGCCCAAATTAAAATGTGTTATGAATTCAATATTCCCTCTGGTACCTTCACTTCTATCCCACCACAATTTATGTGTTAGAAATAAAAGGAAATAAATTTCTTTGCCAATTTCTAAAATTGGCAAAAGACAATAGATCAGAGCGATTTCCATTTTTAAAATACCAAAAGTAAAAAGGAGAGCTGGCTTTTGAAAAGTAGGTTGGACTAATGTTTTCTAAAGAGTGTCTGAAGACACTGCAGACCCACAGGAACCTTAGCAAAATAAAACCGTTCTGTTGTCAGATCTTAGAAAGCATTTCCCTCTGTAAGAGCCTTCTAGAGATTCTCAATGCACATTGCATACTGGAACCCTTGGGAATTTCTCCAATAAAAGCTGTGTTTAACTGTGTTTCACTCAGAGTTCCCACAATTTGACCAAGGAGCTCAATTCAGCGTTATCTACTGTAGGCTTTCCACCAGCGTCCAGTAGAGTATTCTCAGGAAATGAGGTAGGAGTTGGCAAACTATGGCTTGTGGGCCAGATCTGGCCAGTCACCTGTTTTGTTACAGCCTGCAATTTAAGAACGGCTTTTACATTTTTAAATGGTCATATGAGTACCTGCATATAAGCCTCAATCTCGCCGCTTGGCCCACAAAGCCTAAAATATTTACTGCCTAGCCCTTTAAGTAAAAAGTTTGCTAACTCCTAGAGCAGGCTATGAGGAGGAAGAAGAAAGGTCATCTGGGCCCTAATGAGAAGGGCGCTCTCTCTCCCAGCAGCGGGGTGTGGCTCTGCTGACCTGGGTCTCGCTTCCTTACCAATGTCTTCACCACACTAGAATATGACCAAGTAAAAGAATATGATAGTACCCATGTCACGAAACTTTCCACAAGTCTAAAAAGATAAAACATCAACCAACGTCATCTATTAGTTTTAGAACACCGTACCCAACCAAGGTAGACTACACACTGGTCTCAAGCCACATGACACACGCACCTAGACAGATGTGAGGTGGAAATCGTACAAAGAGTGTTCTCTGCCAAGAGTGGTATTGACACAGAAATCAATAGAGATAAGATGTCTAGAAAAGCTCCAAATATTTGAAGATTAAATTTTAAAAGTCTAAATAATCCATAAATGAGGAAAGAAATCACAAGGGGAATTTAAAATATTTTGCATTGAATAATAATGAAATCGTAACATCAAAATTTGGGGGATGCAGCTTAAATTAGTCATTAGAGGGGTATTGATAATTTAGATGCCTATATTAGAAAAGAAAGAAGGTGTGAAATCAATGTCTTCCACTTCTACCTTAAGAAGGTAAGAAAAAAGGACAAAGTAAACCCCAAAGAAGGAGAAGAGAGGCAGTATTATAAATAGATTGGAAGTCAATGAAATTAGAAAAGCGAAAAATAAATGGACAGTAACACAACAGAGAAACTCAACAAAGCTAGAAGTTGTTTCTTCAAGATTGTAAATGAAATTGATAAAACTCTAGCAAGACTGATCAAGGAAAAAAAGAGAGAAAACACAAATTAATAATAAGGAAAGAGGTGACATCATTAGAAATCTTACAGAAAAAAATGACAGTGAGGGGATATATAACAAAAATTTTATGCAAATAAACTATTTAGATGAAATTGATGACGTATTTTTTTAAAAATTGATTCAAGAAGAAATTAAAAATCTAAATAGCCTTATATCCATTCAATAAACTAAATTTATAATTATAAATGTCATCACAGATTCAGGCTTAGAGAATTTTAATGATTGTAATTCTATCAAACATTTAAGGGAGAAATAATTCCAATCCTAAACAAACTCTTTTAGAATTTAGAGGAGGATGGAAGACTTTCTAAGTTGTTTTATGAGGCCACAAATACCCTGATAACAAAACCAAAAAATTAAACTCCAAAGTCCCTCATAAACGTAGATGCAAAAATTCTCCCAAAATATTAGCAATTAAATTCAGCAATATATGCAATGAAGCATATGTCATGATCAGGCTGGGTTTATCTTCAAGATGCAGGATTGGTTTATCATACAAAAATTAATCAAAATAATCTACCACATTAACAGATTAAGAGAGAAAAATGTCACATAATTGTGTTAATACATGTAGGAAAAAATTTTCCAAAATACAAAGCATTTATAATAAAACTCTCTGCCCATGAGGAATAAAAGGAAACTTTACCAATGATAAAGGCATCTTCTGAAAGATCTACGGCTCATACCACACTCAATGGTGAAATAGTGAATGCTTTCCACCTAAGCGCAAGAACAAGACAAGGAAATTGACTCTCACCACTTCTATTCAACATTAAACAGTAAAAAGTAAAAAGTTTTTACTTTTAACAGTAAAAAGTTTTAACAGTAAAACAGTAAAAAGATGCAAATTGGGAAAAGGTAAAACTGGATTTATTCACAGTTCTCATAGTTGTGTAGGCAAGTCTGAGGAATCTCTAAGAAGATTCTAGAATAGGTGGAATTAGCAATGCTGCAGAATTCAATATCAAGAAATTATATTCATATATTCTTGAAATGGGCAATTAGAAAATGAAATTGAAAAACCAACACCATGTACGACAGCATCAAATATTATCAACTCTGTACTAGCAGCCAAATATGTGTAAGATGCTACACTGGAAACTATAAAATGCCAATGAGATAAATGAAAAAACATGAGATATACCATGTTTATGTCTTAAAAGATTCAATTTTAAGATGTCTATTTCCCTAAATTGATCTATATCAATGCAATTTCAATAAAAATTTCAACAGATTTTTTTTCGAGAAATTGACAAGATGATTTGAAATTTATTTAAAAAGACAAAGGACTATAAATAGTACACGCACACACACATACACACACACACTTCAAAAACAAGAAAAAAATGAAAGATATAGTCTACATGAACTCAAGACTTATTGAAGTCTTGAATTCAAAACTAAAGTCATTTCAAGACTAAAAATGATTTAAAAATACGTGAGTGGGTCAATATAAGAAATCCAGAAATAGATCCACACTTATAAGATCAAATGATTTTCAACAAAAATGCCAAAGAAACTCAATGGAACAGGTAAATTTCTTCAGCAAATGGTGCTGGAACAACTGAATTACCACTTGCCAAAAGAAGAACCTTGGCTTCTATCCCATCCTCTACACAAAATCAGTTTAAACAGATCATAGACCTAAATGTAAAATGCAAATAATAAATCTTCTAGAAGAAAATGGAAGAATTTTTTTTTTAAATCTTGGGGCAAGCAAAGGTTTCCTAGAGAGGTCAAAAAAGTTTGAATCATAAAATAAATATGGATAAATTAAAATTTTTCATAATTAAAAATGTCTGCTCATCAAAAAAACACCAAAAAATATCATGATATATAAAGTCAGAAACTGGGAGAAAATATTAGCAATAATATAGTTGAAAAAGATTTGTATTGAGAATACATAAAGAACTCCTGCAGCTCAATAAAAAGACAAGAAAACCCAAGCCAGCCCTGATGGGCTAATGGTTAAAGTTCGGGGAGCTCACCACTTCTGCGACCTGGGTTCATTTCCCGGTTGCGGAACCACACCACCCGTCTGTCAGTAGCCATGCTGTGGCAGTGGCTCACATAGAACTAGAGTACACAACCATGCACTGGGGCTTCGGAGGGAGGGAAAAAAAAGAAGATTGGCAACAGATGTTAGCTCAGGGCAAATCTTTCCCTGTAAAAGAAAAGAAAAGAAAAGAAAACCCAATAAAAAAAAAAATGAGACTAGAATAAGAAAGTCAGAAAACACAAAAATAGCAAATGAAAAACTGCCTAACATCATTAGTTCTCAGTGAAATGCAAACTGAAACCATCATGAGATATGACTATACATACAACAGAAAGACTAAAATTTAAAGAGTTTGGCATCACCAAATGGTGAAGAGTATACATAGCAACCAGAACTCTTATTTATTGGTGGTAGGAGTCTAAAATGTGAAAACAACTTTCAGAAACTTTTTGGCAGCTTCTTAAAATTTTAAGCATGCATCTGTTCTGTGAGCCAGCAGTTCCACTTCCAAGTATTTATTCAAGATAAATGACATTTTACCTATAAAATGTCTTGTGCAAGAATATTCACTGCTACATTATCCACTACAATCAAAGCCAGAAAGAACACCCACCAGAGAACAGAGACATCAACTGTGGCATATTCATGCAACGGGATGCTGTTAGGAATGCAATGTTGGTACAGCAGCAGCATACGTGGATATCAAAACGGCTATGGTCGGTGAAAGAAACTGAACACAAGAAGGTCCATACTGCATAACTCCACCCACATGAAAGTCTCTAGAAAAAGCAAAATTAACATATGGTGGTAGAAGTCAGACAGATGATTGTTCCTGGGGGAAAGAGGATTGACTGGGAAGCGGGGGGAAGGTACTTGCTGGGCTGATGAGTATGTTCTGTGCCTTGAAATACATTTATGAAAACTGATTAAATGGTATATTTAAAGCTGAGCATTTTACTCTATGCATATTAAACCACAAAATTACACACACACACACACACACACACAGTGATGGTTTTGGATCAGGCGCCAGCCTGGTATAGAGTTATAGTTCCAGACCAGGCACTACCCTAGCATACCGTGATGATTCTGGATCAAGTACTGCTTTGTGTGGAGTGATGGTTCTGCATCTGGCACTATTCTATTGTTATGTTATGTTTGTTATGGTATGTTACATTACGTATGTCAGCCTGTCAGTGGTCGGGTGAGGTATCTATGGTCAAGGCTATTTTTAAACAGTTTAAAACTTTAATGTTTCATAAATGCAACCAGATCAGGCACTAGCTTGTATAAAGTGATGCTTCCAGATCAGGCACTGCCTGTGTACAGTGGTAGTTTCCGACCAGGCACTATCTGGTGTACAGTGATGGTTCCAGGTCAGGCACTGCCTGGTGCACAGTGATGGTTCCAGGTCAGGCACTGCCTGGTGCACAGTGATGGTTCCAGGTCAGGCACTGCCTGGTGCACAGTGATGGTTCCAGGTCAGGCACTAGCCTGATGCACAGTGACGGCTCTGGATTGAGCACTAGTGTGACTTTGGAGTTTGGCACAAGGATCAGGAAAACATGCTTTGGAATTGGGTAACGGGCTTAAGAGTTTTCCTCTAGTGGTGCTCTGATGAGCCCACCCACCCTTGCCATCTTTCTTCACAGCTGCCCCCTCATCTGCGAGATCCCACAGGCTCCCTGTGTTCACTTGCCTATGTGAAATGTGAGCAATCATATCCACTCTCCCTTGACTTCCTTAAGCCATGTGCTATGTTATGAGGCTATTTTTAAATAGTTTAAAACTCCTTTAATGTTCCAATGATGCAATCTTCAATTATAACTACAGAAAGAGTTGTAATCCAGCTTTATGTAATTAAATGACGGCATATTTTAGAATATTTGGAGCAAAATGCTTAATGTGTCAAACACTCTCATGCGACAGTTAATAAAAATATGTTTTTTAAGTGAAACCTCTCCTTCCACGTGCCCTGCATCCCCCATTCCCAAGGAGAGTAGCCTACTTAGAAAAAGCTATTTAATTCAAATAAAGAAAGGATATGATGTTTCCAGTGAGAGCAAATAAAGATGGAATAAGGTATATTACCGAGGAAATGTTTGCATAACACACTGAAATTAATATACCATGTGCAAGAGTTGACACAGTTCATTCTAAAACAGATAAATCATTCATAGGAAAAATAAACACCAACTAAAAAGAAATAGATCACCAGTTGAGCCACATATATCAAGAATGAAATCAGATGTGCTCAGTACCTGTTGACACAACATGAATTTTCTGCTGAATCAGACACTTAATCTACTAAATCAAAGTGAACACCCACTGAGCCAGGCATATCGCCTAGTTAGACACATCACTGTGCAACTGCATGCATTCATGCAGCTTATGTGAATTTCTAACAAATTAGGAATGCACAGTATATTAGAGCTCATATTTACTGAGCCATGAGCTTTAAGAAGTGGATGTGCTAGTTAGTAAAACATATACGTCAATTATGCCTAACTTTTAACTCAATTCACATGGTCTTTCTAAAAACATTTATGGGGTGGACAAACTTTAAGGTGGCCCCCTGATCCCTGTCCTTGGGGAGACCCTCCCCTTGAGTGTGGGCTGGACCTGTGATTCCCTTCCAACCACAGAATATGGCAAAGGTGGGGTGTCACATCACAGTATGTAAGACTCCGTCTTGCTGGCAGACTCACTCTAGTCTCTGTCCCTCTGTCGCTGGCTTTGAAGAAGAAAGCTGCCATGAATCCTTGTTCTAAAATGACTAAGTCCTTGGGATTTACTTTATAGCGGTCAGACCAACTGACAACATGAAGAGGCTGATGCCGTTGAAAGATTTTCATTTCTTACATTTCTGAGAGAAGCGGGCACCCCATGCCATGCCTCGCAAGGCCACAGGGGAAGCATCAAGGTGGTCGGGGGCAGAAGCAGGAATGAGGGGAAGTCTAGGTCAAAGCCTTTACTAGGGTTTCCACAGGAAAGGTGAGGAAGGGCAAAGTCCCCAGTTTAGAGTGGGGACCATAGACTCAGAATTGGTTGGTTTGCATACGAAATGCATACTCCTGGGCAGGTTGGTCTTATCTTTGGAATTAGCTGGCCCCATGGGGGGCAGTCTCTCTCCAGGTTTGTCAGGCCCCGGAATGGCAGAGTATCAAGACTATAGAAAATATAGTTAACATAATTGGCCCTGTGATGAATAGATGCCAAATACACAAATACAGAATTTGAGAAAACGCAGTTAGGACAATCTTATGGCTGCAAAGACATGAATTGTGCCAACAAGCCCAGGGAGCTTGGAAACAGATGGTTCCAGAGTCGAGCCTCTGATGAGAACCCATTTCTGGCCAACACCTTGATTGCAGAGCGATACCTCGATGGCGAAACCCTGAGCAGAGGGCCTAGCTAAGCCATACCCTGACTCCTGATCCAGGAATCTGAGAGATCATAGACAGGTTATTTAAAGCTGCTAAGTTTGTGGAACTTTGTTTAGCAGAAACAGAAAAGTAAAACACTTATCAAAATAACCCAGAAATGAAATATTTAATTTAAGAATATTAAAAAACCTTAACTTTATTGACATTGATGGTGTGGTGTGATCTGATTCAGAAATCCAGAGAGTAAATATTTTCAAGTTTGTAAACATTGGGCATTAAAGACTAATAATGTCAAGTCCCAGGCTCTGTCTGTGGCAGGACAGTTCAGACTGGAAAGGACTGTGAGCTTCCTCCCAGACACACTCAGTAGCAAGAACAGGGCAAAGGGATCAGGGCAACAAAGGTGGTGCGGAGCCAGGGGGAAGGCTGGGGAGGCCGGCTGCAGGCACAGGTTGGGGGGGTCCTTGGCCAGGCTAACTGGGCTTCAGAGACACACTGGAGTCCTGTGGGCGAGCAGTGAGGTCTGAGGGAGAGAGCCAGACACAAGAATCAAAACTGAGACTTGCATGTTGGCAAGGGGCTCAAGATGACAAGATCCCAGCCACAGGAACCAAAGGATAAGTTCAGGAAGCAATAGAGGCTCCACCTTGGGGAGCAGCTTTCTGCTCTCTGTCTCAGTTTCCAGCTCTGTGAAGTGAGCCGTGACATCAGCCTCTCAGTGTGAGGTGAGGAATCTGAAGTCAATCTCTCTTAAGATGACCGAGAACCTGCCACCCAAGCAGAGTTAAGTTTCTTAGAGTGAGCGCAGTGACGATGGACAAGAGTCCAGGGCCCTGAGCGGGGCGACTGAAAGGCAGGTCTTGTGTGGAAAGGAACTGGTTGAAAGTGGGCACGGTGTGTGACATAACAGTTTTGGGTTGATGGGTATGGTGAGGTGAGGGTCTTGAAGAACAGGTGCCTTGACGAGCCTTGATAAGTCAGCTATTTTAATGGGTTAAGATCTTATCTTCCAGGAGCAAGTATTTCCTAGAATAAAGAGCTAAGTGATTTATGTCTGGTGCCAGTGTTCTTAGCACAGCAAGAAGAGATGGTGTACTTCCTGGAGAGAAAAGCACGTTCTTGAAGGATTAAATTTAATAATGTAAATAAAGCTCTTAGCTTAATTCCTAGTACACAGTAGGTGCTCAATAAACGTTGCTGCCCATGTCATCAGCAGTAAGGCTGCCTTGGTGTGGCTCACTTTTGCCCTAAGCCTAGTGTGTCTTTTAATTCCACTGCACTAGAAGAGGGTTTATGGCAGGGTTTGGGGAGTGTGGGAGAGGGTTGAGACTTCAGGGACTGAGTGGGTGCAGGAAGACAGGGGCCAGCCATTGAGAGGACCACATTTCCATGAATAAAGAATGTGCAAAATGTGCTCGGCTATATTCTGGCTCCACTTCAATAAATGGAATGTACTTCTCAGTCCCATCATAACTGTGGTTCCTTATGACCCCTGGAAACATGAGTTACTATTGTTGTGTACTCCTCATTCCTTACAAACGCCTAAGCCCCTCTCAGAGGGGGAGCAGAGGTGTCGCCCAAAGGAACTGGGCCCGGGAACGGCGGAGCTGAGGGCAGGGCTCAGTTCTGCCTCCTCCCTGAGGCCTGGCTGCCAGCCCTCGCCCTTACCAGGTATGTCGGCACTCCACTGCTGTGTTTCTCAACTTGGAAATAACAGACACAATTAAACAAACATGCAAGCAAAACCCTCAGGCCAGAAAGATTCCCTCTCCGAAAAGGAATGACACTTGTACAGGAGATTCAGCTTTTTATGCAGATTGAGTTCAATAAAATAATAATTTAAACACACTTAGGGCAACTCATCATCAAAGAATCATTTTAGTAACATCTGTAATTAATTTATGCAATGTCCTCTAAAGGTAGACAAGATATGTTACACTAGACCAAGTTGTTACATACATATCGCAGAGTATAAGTCTAGATTTGGGGTGAGTGTGTGTGTACGTTTGTGTGTGTATGCACAGCACTCTTTATCCTGAAGAAAATCCAGGGAACTTAAGCAGATAAGAATGCACGCATATTTTAGACAGATTAATTATACAAAACAGCCAATATTTGTTGAGCCAGGCACTGTGTATAACCTTTATATACCATCTGTATTAGTTTTTTATTGTGCCCATAATAAATCACCACAAATTTAGCGTCATAAAACAACACAAAATTGCTCTCTCCCCATTCTAGAGGTCAGGGGTTCACGTGGGTGGTTTCTGGGCTTGAGGTTGCACAAAGCCAGAATCTGGGTGCTGGGCGGCACCCAGAGACCCTGCAGCGTCCGCCCCGGTGTGCTCAGGGTGCTGGCAGCTGTCAGTTCCTCGTGCTTATAGAGCTACGGGCCCTGAGTCCTTCTAGCCACCAGCCCGGAGCTGCCCTCAGCACCTTTGGCTCACCTGCATTTCTCATCTTTTGTTCCCTCCATCTTCAGACTTAATAGCGTATCAAGTCCTCTCAGACTTCAGCTCCCCTTACTCTCCTCTGTCGCATCTCTGTGACTCCAGCCAGAGAACGTTGTCTGCTTATAAGGGCTTGTTATGGGTTAAACTGTGTCCCCCAAAAGTTGTTGCAGTTCTAACCCTCACTACCTGTGAATGTGACCTTATTTGAAAACAAGGTTTTTGCAGATGCTCAAGTTAAGACGAGGTCGTCAGGGTGGGCCCCAATGCAGTATGACTGGTGTCCTTATGAGAAGGGGAGGCTGGGACACAGCGAGACACACAGGCAGCACACCATGAGAAGGTGAAGGCAGAGACTGAGCAGGTGCTTCTACAAGCCTAAGAACGCCAAAGATTGACAGCAAACCTTCAGAAGCCAGGTAAGGGGCCTGCAACAGATTCCCCCTCAGGGCCTCAGAAGGAGTCAGCCCTGCCGACACCTTGATTCAGACTTCCAGCCTCCAGAACTGAGACAGTAAATTTCTGTTCTTTCAGCCACCCAGTCTGTGGTGCTTTGTTACAGTGGCCCTGGGTCCTAGACTGGGCCCCCCCTGAGTCACCCAGGATAATCTTCTTGCTCTAAGGACTGTGACCTTAGTAACATCCGCAGAGCCCCCTCGGCCATGTAACATAGCATATTCACAGGTTCTGGAATTAGTCTGGCCGTTCTTTCTGGGGCCATTTTTCATCCTACCATATTATGTCTCAATACTTTAATCCTCAGAGGTAGGTACAATCTTGTTCCTATTTTCCAGATATGAAAATGAAGGCTAGAGGCTGGGACTGCCACACCTGGATTAACACACAGGCTGACCCATGCCAGGGTGCCCACTTGACCACTAGGTCTCTATGAGTGTGCAGGCAACCTCATGATTCAAGTCCAAAGTGGGTTGCCCCTTCCCTTAACGACCTCCATGAATTTTCAAATGAGTTCTCTAAACTGTCTCATCCTCAAATTAAAGAAAGCTACAGCATCACCTCATGCAAGCAGACTCAGAAAGAATGAGCCGAAATTCAAACCACAGCTTTCAGGCTCACCATGACCAGTAAGGGTCACATGTGCTCTCCGCAGGAATGATCTCAGTCCAGCCCCGGCACAGCGTCATGGACCCAGTGCTCTGTCGCTTTCACCGCCATCTCACAGAAGAAGGTAAGGAAGAAAGATATATCGCCCATCCTGGAGGGGCTTATATTCTAGTTTTCAAGAAAAGCACAGGGCTAGCCCCGTGGCTTAGCGATTAAGTGTGCACGCTCCCCTACTGGAGGCCCGGGTTCGGATCCCAGGTGCGCACCGACGCACCGCTTCTCCGGCCATGCTGAGGCCGCGTCCCACATACAGCAACTAGAAAGATATGCAACTATGATGTACAACTATCTACTGGGGCTTTGGGGAAGGAAAAAAGGAGGAGGATTGGCAATAGGTGTTAGCTCAGAGCCGGTCTTCCTCAGCAAAAAGAGGAGGATTAGCATGGATGTTAGCTCAGGGCTGATCTTCCTCACACAAAAAAAAAAAAAACCCATAGATTAAAAATAAATCCACACACAAAGTATCCACGGAAGCATAGACACGAGAGCTGAGCCATCAGTGTGGCGGGGCTCAGGAACAGGGGTGCTAATTTGTATGTGCTTGGTCCAAAGAGAACCAATGGAGAGGGCAGAATTTTGTACTTGTTCACGGAAAATAAAGTACTTAGAGCCCAGAGGAAAAGTTGTGTTCTCTCTCTCCCTCTCTCTCTCAAACCATTCTGTTAAATTCCTAGAACTTCTCCGACGTTAACAAAGATTAAAATGAGCTTAACCAAGTCTATCAATCGTTTTCCTCTGTGCAGCCAGCTTTATGGGTCTATTGCTCTGTCTCTATTCAGAAACATAAACTCAGAGTCTCCAAAATAAGTGTCTGGAAAATCCCCTGTGTCATTAAAATTTCCAAATGGATGAATCACCAGCAAACACTTCATCTTGACCTCCCCTCCTCCACTTCTGCTGTTCCTTAGGATGAATCTCAACACCCCAGCTTACTCCAAACTTCCAGGACTTTATCAGCAGCAGCATTTATAAGCCAATCAGCTGTTTTCAGATCTTATTTTTTGAGGCATCTATGTTTATAGGTCACTGGAATTAGAACAATGAAACCTTGCAACCACATAGGATCTTGGGGCATCCCACTCGCAAGAAGGTGTGTCTTCTGAAACTGAGCTGACCACTCACATTTCCAGAATAATATGAAATCAGTTTTTTAAAAATGCATTTATTCTTTAAAATCATTTCTTTGCCCTAACATGATCAGATATGCAAAGCAAGCTAAGGGTGGCATTTTGCTCACAGTATCTGTCAATTGTAATTTAGTCCATGTCTTGACACTTCCCCGTGTATGTAAAGATGTGACAATGCTGGCCTGCTCCTCCCTCTCCAGCGTGCTCTGTGCTAAATGAGATCACGTCCGTCTCTGGGGAGGTTTTCAAGTTTTTGGAACAGTCACTCCGTAAATGCCGGGCTCTGTGTTATTATGAGTTAATCCAATTTCTTGGAAATGCCCAACCAAGTTCTTCATCATGTTGGCAGGTCTTTATTCCAGGATTAGCTGGTTCAGCCACAAGTGGATTTATCCCCTTAATTGCTGCCGTGTAGGTGGTATACCGTTGCAGGGCTGAGATGCTCTGCCCTTGCTCTAACTGGAGACGGGCAGGCTCTGGGTCTCTGACTCTCTCACAGTAAATTGCTTGCTGTCCGCTATGTTTTAGCCTCTTCATACGTGAAGAGGGGATAATACGACTCACAGGACTTTAATAAAAAGAGTTCCTAACGTGAGGCTTGCTCACAGCGTGGCTTAATGCCTCCATCTCTGTGTAGATTTGTGTTAGAGAATGAGACGACCTTCTGCATCTGGACAGGAGGCTGATGGCCACCTTGCTGTGGCCAAGCCCACCAGAGTATTGGGACAGTGCCTTAGGAGGTCTGGGAATTCAGAGACTATGTGGAGGGCACAGACCAGGGTTCTGGTGAAGAAACACCTCCCCATGTTACAACCGGAAACTGTGCCTGGGTTTTTAGCCTGGAGAAGAGAACTTGAGAGGCCGGTGCCCACTGCCTCCAACCACCGAGACGTATGCTTCATGGTCCCTGGTTTAGGACAGCACCAGGGGGAGGAAATGACAAGAGAGGAGGTTTTACTTTACACTGGGCTGAAATCAATTATCCAGAGCTACTCAACTTGGGCTGAACTGCCTCATGATGTCACTAGAGAGAAAAGATGGAGCCTGGAGGACCCTTCTGGGGAATCGAGATGTGAATAGTCCAAGTCCAACCCTGGGGTCCTGCAATTTTTCTAACTAGCATTGCTGAAGGGTAGCATTGTCTCACATCAATTTTGTCTCACATCAATGGGTATTTCAATAAGAAGATATATACCTTTTAAGGAATATGTCTAGGACTAAGAGGTGGCTACCTGAGTCTCAGCATCATTCATCATGATGTGTTCATCTAAGGATAAATCACAGTCTCCCTTCCAAGGCATTCAATTCTGCTTGGAAAAGAAGACTCATCATGTAACAAAAGAACTCACTGCGAACACGGGTATGGCTAATGCTGACACATCCTCCTTATATAAGCAAAGTTGTCTGTATCTTGGTCCTTCAAAAGATATTTACTGACCACAAAGATATGGTTTGAAGGTTGATTTCATGAAATATTCGTTTCTATGATCAGGCAACAGCAGTGATTTAAATTAACAATTTATTTGAGGCATCTTTATTTGTATCTCAATACATTTTTTGTGTCATAATACAATGACATAAGTGAGTAAGATCGTTGGACCAGGTTTTTGCCCTATTTAAGTAGAATGAAAAGGGTAAGTTACAGAGCAGGAAAAGTTGGGCTGTATCAATATAGCTTTGCCAATCCAGCTCTGAATTTCTGGATACACATTTCCCTGACATAAGGAGGCTTTAAGGAAAACTTTGCACCATAGGGGCTCTGCATAATGACTGTCATAGTAACTTCTTTGAAAGAAAACACAGAAAATAGATGTGTTATGAGAAGTGACATGTCACATTATATTTTCAGATAAATATTATCACCAATGTACTTGACACACCATGAAAAATCAGAGAATATCTTTCAGAACTGTGGAAAGCTCTCCTGAAATAAAGAGCTTATTATTGCATAAGCACGCTGTCTTTCACTGACTAACTGCAACAAAAGAACCCACCCAGACAATCAAAGGGTGTCTGGTGCAATGATGCTCGGTTTTATGGTCTGGACATGGATGGTCCCTGCCCAGGACATCCAAAGCCGGCAAGTCCTGGCACTGGACAGTTTCTCACTGTGAAGGATGCTGCAAGGCATCAAGCTTCCATAGAAGAAGCCAGTGTTCCTGGAAGACCAACACAGTCTGCAGGTGTTACGATATAGCAACCTAATGGGGTGTCCTGCATCTCAGGTCCAGGATCATTGCTCTGCAATGGTGAGAGGGCTGAAGACAAGTCTCCTGGAGGCCCCTGGAGCTCATAGCCCAATGCCCATTTCCACTGGTGTCCCAGTTCTCTTACGTCGAGACTTTGTTTTGCCCTAAAGGTGATTTTTTGCTCTATAATTTGGCTTTCACAGCAGCTTGAGTGCAAGATAACGATGAGACCATAAGATTTTAAAATTGATGAAAAATATGGGGAAGAAAGAAGAAAAACCAATGCATATAATTACCCTTTATTACATCATCTTTCATGTGCAAACAGTATGCACTTACTTTGGAATTGTTTCTTATTATTTATGTAGGCTTGCTCTTCTTGTTTAATTGATTTTTTTTCTTTGGGGAAGTTGTTTGGGTCTCCTGGGTTGAGGTGGAACACATCATCATATATCTCACTGAAATTAATGGAAACTTTTTTTCCTATATTGGCTCTTCTCTTAAGCGCAGAGTTTTCAGGAACAAACTAAAACCCTTACCTTAAGTGAGAGATAAGCATATTAACCAAGGTGTTTCACATTTTCTAATTTATTTTATCTCCTGGCCCTTTTCCCCCTTAGAAATAGTCGTGGAGGTTGAGGCATTTAAAGCTCAAAGCGTTAGAGAAGGGATAATGCAGGAGAACAGAAGGCACCAATTCCTGGCTGTTGAGTTCCAAAGTCAGTTTTTTTTTTTGTTGAGGAAGATCAGCCCTGTGCTAACACCTGCCAATCCTCCTCTTTTTGTACTGAGGAAGACTGGCTCTAGGCTAACATCCGTGCCCATCTTCCTCCACTTTATATGGGATGCCACCACAGCATGGCTTGCCAAGCGGTGCATCGGTGGGCGCCCGGGATCTGAACTGGTGAACCCCGGGCCTCCGCAGTGGAGTACGCGCACTTAACCACTTATGCCACGGGGCCAGCCCCCAAAGTCAGTTTCTGATACTCATGATAAGGATAATAGTTGTGAGAGATAAAGCTTTCTGAATTGCTTGAGCTTTGTGAGTTTATCAGCCTAAATCCTTCATAAGTGGAGGTGGGTTAGGGGTCAGGTTCTGCCCTAACCCACAGACCTGGGGAGAGGATGACGAGCCAGTTTGCTCCTCCTTCGATGGGGAGGAGTCTACAGTTGAGCCGGTGGAGGGTGAGGATGGAAGTGTAGGTGGGCCTGGGATCTGAGAGGGCAGGTGACTTGGCCTCCAAATGGTGTCTGGAGGTTCGATGTCCGGAGTTCTCCCTGTGCCTTCATGAGAAGGCAGGCTGGGGGCTACAGGCACATGCTGTGCTAGGGAGCTAGGATTCAGGAGTGGTGACCGCCAGGTGCCTCCCTGATGCCTTCATGCTCTGAGGCCTTGGGACTTTGATCCTATACTTGGAGAAGGAGGGCAGGAAGGGAACCCTGAGCTAAAAAGTAGGAGTCTGCCCCGAATTGGATAGGCATCCATTTCTATTGTGAAGTTAAATGGAAACTTGAGGTAGAAAGTAATCTGATTTTGTGGTAGACAGAAAAAGGTGAATGCGTACCCTGAAGCCAGCATCAACCAGGAAGTCTCTGCCTGCCACCAGAAGCAGCCACTGGATTGGGGCTGGGCCACGTGCTGAACCCGAGGAACTTCGAGAGCTGGCCGTCACGGAGCTCGTCGTCAATGATGTGGTGTGGTCTGGGGCCAGATCTGACCCCAGGGAGCCTGGCTCCACCGAGGCCCACTCCTCTCACCGTGACCTGCCAAAGAGCAGCTGGGGATGGCTCTCTCTGGTGTTGAGTTTTAAGTATTATCTAACAACAGCAAAGGAATTTACTCAAGGAATTAATAAAACATATAAGATCAAAGAGAGTTTATGTAGCACTTCCTAAAATAAGTAATTTAGGGTACTTTAATTTAGAAATATTAATTCATTCACCTTCATGCGTTCAGTTTTAATCATTCTTACATATTTATTAAACAAATTTCCCAAGAAATACTTTCTTGTATGAACCAAAAAAAAAAATCTTCATCAAATGTTCTCTAAGTCAGATTTCATGGCAATGTAGACCATCTTGCCCTATTAGGATAAAATAGTGAGGCTTAATGGTTTAAATGTGCACATAAATTACTAAGTAAATTTTAGCATAGAATCACAGAAGTTAACAGATTTACTTGTGGCCCCCTTTAAATTCATTAATATGGGTTAATTGTACTTTGTGTTATTAGATCATCACTTTTGACGAAATGCAGGAAACAATGGTTTCTCAGGACACCAAGCCCTCCGTGCAAACATCCTGCAAACAGTTCTGATCAGGAGCAGCCGCAGTCCTGAGCCCAGCCCTGATACTCTATCAGAGTAAAGGCTTTTTCTCCTTATGGCTGGAGGACTTGGAGTAAATCAGTTGCATTTATTCAATCTTGGCTGTCATTTGAGCCGTTCCTTCTTTTCCAATGTACCAAAGAGCTTATTCAAATAATTCATTTAGTGGCTTATAAGTGATAAGCATCTCATACCTTTTTATAATTTGCATAAATATCTTGGCTCTACTTCGGCAGACACACCTGTTCCACACTTGACCTGGCAACGTTGTCTCCCAATCAGCAGGATTAGCACCATCTCCTCCTAGATTCAGCCCTTCCCAGTAGCAACTGAGACAGCCAGTGTACATTCTTCTGGGTTAAAATTAAAAACCTTGTGAAGTAACACATTAGGCGAAGCTGATGACACTCATGGGGGGTGATGAATGAAATCTTGCAACATAAAGAGGCCAGAAATAAATGAGGAAGAACCAGCAAAGCAAGGAAATCGTCCCTGGATGACAGGTAAGGAGATAAGCATCGCAGCCAAGTGCGTTCTCAGAAACACCAACTCTTGCCACATCCAAAGACAAAAGTCAAGCTCTGAATGTGCTTTCTTGAAACTTTGAGAGGCTGGTTTGGTTTTTGCATTAATGCTTTTGTTTCATTGTCTGATGTTATTTCAACGTACACTGACATTAATTCATCTTCTAACAAAAGCAAGATCTCCTCGGATTTGCTTTAAATTGTCCTGCCTTCTGGATAAGTATGTCACAATCGCTTCCTGGCAAGCAGAGCACGTCCCTCCATGGCCTGCACTGAGGATGTCCTGTCTGAGTCGCTGACATCATAAACACATCAGTACTGCGTTTGAAAGAGTCCCAGAGAGCAGCACTCATTTTAAGGAGACATCATTATTAAATATTTGCCAGGCTTAAAGCACAGTGAAATTACTCCTTCTGTTATAATTAAAACATAAGTGGTTATATCTATCCAGACCTTGAATTGCATCTGGATCTCAATTGTGAGGATTAGAAAAGTTTAAGGAATTCCTACCCCTCAAATCTTTATCACCCTCCTTCCTATACTCCTCACCATCCCTTCATCCTGGAGATTCTGTTAATTCTCCGGGAAGTACTGTGCTGGGCACCACAGGATGTACAGCAGGCAGAGGAGGGGGAATAAATACCAAAGGAGAAGGAAAAACTACATAGAATTTGGGAGAGTGATTAAAAAGCAGAGTTCTGACATTCCTCTGGAAGAATTTTTGCCTATGCCAACACCCTCCTGCCATCCTGCCCTGCTCAGAAATTTTGGGGATGTTTGTTACTGTGACTGAAGTTAGCATCGCCTGACTCATATATCTTCCTAAAACAAAATGGGACCATGCCATTCTCCTTCCTGAAAACTGTCAGCTATTCCCATACAAAGTAGCAAGTCAAGTCCTACTTCCTCCCTGACCTGCCGGCACCACACATCCTTACCTTATCTGGACCGCTCCCCTACATGGTCCAGAACCTTAGTCTACGAGCTTGTGCACATTTGCGTGAGTCTCTAGGATGGGCCTGCAGGATCAGAATTGCTGGGCAAGTGTACAGGTACTTTAACTCCACAGGCTCTGCCATGTGGTTTTGAGGGGTCTTATAAACCTATACCCTTAGCAGGTGCACGGGAATTTCTATTTCTGCCCACCCTATCTGGTACAGGATATCACCAGACTTCTAGAGACATGTCACAGGATGTTAAAGATGGTTGGTGGGAATGTGGGCATTTATTGTGTTTTCCTCTGTACTTCTCTGCAAGTTTGAAGCATTCACCTTTCCTGTATGTATCAGATACACACATTTCATCACATTGCCACTGCACGTGAATATGTCATGCTGTTGCACCCCTTGGCATGTGGCACAGCTCCTCCCCTGCCCCGTTTTCTACCTGTCAAGGGGCTGCTCATCCTTACAGCTCACGTCAAAGCCCCTCCACTGTGGTGGCTTGAGAAACTTAGACCCCTGTTATTTCTGTCTTCCTTTCCTATGTCCTGTGTCTGGTTGTTACCTGGAGTCTGTGGCATCCTGAGAATGCATTTCCACGTCTGGGTCCTTCACTAGACCAGGGCCTCCTCAAGGGCAGGGACTGAAATTGTCCATGTGCAGAATCGGCTCCTGGATGTTTATGGCAGAAGGAGGAGAGGTCAGGAGAGGAACACAGGGGGGCCTGGAAAGAGGAAGGAAGCCAGGCAGGCACTTTCCGTCTGACCCCGTGTGGAGCTGCCAGAAGTGGGGAAGTGACTGCACTTGGAGACAGGGGGGTATTTAGGGCAGCGGGTGGAAGGAGGGGGCTGCTGCCAGGAGCAGCCATGGGTCTACTGGGAGACTCGCACCAGTGAAGCTTTGCAAATGCCCCTCTTTTCGGGCATACAGAAGTCCATGGGGGAGCATGGGCACGTCCCCTCACTTTGCTTTTGGGATTTCTTTTTTTTATTCTCTCCTGTTTTTGGTCCCATATTAAGTATGTAAAAAGATATCAGTCCTGCCTTGTGCCGTGCATCTCCCAAAGGGAAAGATAAGAGACGTGAGATGGGCAACCCTTCTAGACCCAGCCTCGTGATCCGGCCCCCAGGCAACTGCATGAGTAGATCGAGCAACAAGCTGTGAACACGGGCAGGAACCTCCTGTGTGCAGCTCTGTCCGCTGGCTTGTTCCTGTTGTCCTACCTGGCTGGCTGCGGTTTTGTTAAATAGGCTAAGGCATTGGATTTGGTAGGGAATAAGGTTTGTTATTTTTATTTTTTTAATGAAAATTGTATATGTTTAAGGTGTACAATATTATGTTTATAGATAGTTCAAAGATTACCACAATTGAGATAATGAAGACAGCCATCACCTCACATGGTTGCTGTGTGTGTGTGTGTGTGTGTGTGGTGAGAACACTCAAGATTTACTGTTTTAGCAGATTACAAGCACACAATGTGTTATTAGTGTCTACAATCACAGTACTGGGTACTTTCGACCCTCAGCACTTACTCATCTTGTAACTGGAAATTCATCCGCTTTGACCTATATCTCCCCATTCCTCCACCCAGCCCCTGACAACCACCATCTACTCTGTGTGTCTGTGAGTTTGACGTGTTTAGAGTCTACATATGAGTGAGATCGAGGTATTTGTCTTTCTGCGTCTGGCTTATTTCACGTAACATGATGTCCCACAGGGTCAGCCATGTTGCTGCAAATGACAGGATTTCCTTTTTTAAGGCTGAATAGTGGGAATGAGGTTCTTGGATGTAGCTAATGTTATATTCTCAAGACGGTAGAAGAAAAACTAGGGAAAATCCAGATAAGAGAAAGAAATAGATTATTAAAAAAAGTTGTATGAGGCTAATATAAAACCTCCTCACCCCTCAAAAACCCAGTAAAACAGAAGTAAGCAGGGAGCTTCTAACTTTGTAATAGTAGCCAAAATTTGTGGAGTGTTTACTTGATGCTCGACACCATGTGAAGCACTTTACGTACATTATTTTACTTACTCTTTACAGCAATTCCAGTAAAAAGAGACTATGATGATCCCCATTTGGGGACTTAGGAAGAGGAAGGACAAAGAATTTTGGTAATTCGTCCAGTGTTGGTTCTCTCGCTGTGGCCCAGACAGCGGATTTCTTGAATTTATGTTTTTAAATCTCTCTACTGTGCCTCTGAATGTGGGTGTCCAGGGAGAAGAGAGGCGGGCCAGCATGGTTCCCAGCAGTTCATTCTTGGGCTATAAAAATTGAAGAATATTTCAGGGTTTCACATGAATTATTACAAAATACACACACACATATGCACCTGCACAAACATTAGCACAGCCCTGCGGCCCCGGGGACTCACATGGATGTTCTTGCACACAGACTAACAAGGCCATCCTTGACACTCTGCTTTATATCTCTTCCGCTATATTATTTTGGTCATCAGCATCCAGGCTGACATACCTTCTCCCACCACTGGGATTTCAAGAAATGCAAGAAGTTTCGGGGAAGTTTTAGAGGGCCATACACCATTTTGCTCAGACTCAGAGAGAAACAAAGCAAATGAACCCATGACAGGGCAATACCCAACTGGCCCAAGACAAGGAAGTTTCCCATTGGGTCGTATGAACCACGCAGCCGATCTCCTAAGAGGGCTGCCTCCACGGGGTTGGATTAGCACGGAAAGTTCTTGCAAGGCTTAAGTAACACCCTCCCATGAGGGAGGCCAAGCTGACAAACCAGGAGTGGGAGCTAATCCATTTCTGACCTTGTGTTGAGAGGAAATATCTATAGATCGCTTATAGCCAAAGCCACTGATGAGCGTGCTCAGCAGATTAGAGAGGTTTCACACCGAAGAGATTTTTACTTGTGTTTAATTAAAAAACACCACGTAACTTGTTTAAATTTTCAGGTCATGGATTTCTGGAAGTGTGAGAGAAATGCCTAGTGCATCTATCATCCAAAAGCCTGAGAAGGACAATACGCAGGCAGACGCTGATTCAAGGTAGAGCAGAGCCCTCACGAGGCTCCGGGGCACCTGTGCTTCTCCACTTCTGGGCAGCTTCTCAGATGACATCAAACGTCACGTCTTCTCACGACACAAACGTGAACTGTCTAGGCTTTATTTTAGCCCTAAGTGTTTTGAATACAACTCTCAGATGCTCTGAGGAGAAGACTGGTGGTGTTGGGGCCTTGGGAACACTGAGGACATTCATGACTCTTCCATGTCCACTGTGGCAACGCCACTCCTTTAAAGCCATCCCTCTGTCCTCCTTCTTCCAGCCGAAGTGCCCCTGTTGGGTGTCCAGCCAGCAGGGCCCTCACCCTCACCCTCCCCTTAATCTCAACCTGTTTCTGGTCTCCAGGTACCACAGATGGTGACCACAGACCCATGTCATCTGTTGTCTGTGGGGATATAGAGATCACAGTTGCCTGATTTTGAAAGGTGCTTTATTTTGAGCTTTAAAAATCAAAACATTTTTGACATACTCCCAGCCCCCAGTAAAAAAGTGATTTCCTAATGCTGGAGGGAAAATGGCCAGTGGGCCGCCAAGAAGCCACATGTCAGCCATTTGCTGATTTGAGGAAACTAAATGTTTATTCAATTTAACCATTCTGTCAGATTTCAGTTAGAATGAATACGTGCTATCATAATTGTAGGAAAGTACCCAGGAACGTGATCTACATGGAGTAACGCTTTTATAATATTAGTATTTTAAGATTTTTATTTTCCTAAATACTAGGTAAAATTTAATAGATGGTAGCTGCTAGCTGAGCTATACCACTCTTCTTGTTTAAATCCATCCCATTTGCTTCCTTATTGTACAGGAGGCTCTTAAATCACTTGATTTTCCACCTCACGGCCATTGTGTCATTGCTGTCTATGTTGTTTCTTCAGCGCAGCTCACCTCCACGCCATGTCCCTGGTTTGTCCAACGTACTTGCAGATACCCCTCTCCTCGTCCGCGGCCCTCACAATGGACTGCTTCTCCTGACCTCCCATCTCCGCAGAGCTGGCCCCAGCTCAGGGGTCCCATTGATTTCCATTCAGCTCTGGGCTCGGGTGGCCTGGCTAGGACAAAGGCAGTGCAAACCAGACTCAAGATTTCTTAGCTCCAGCAAATTTGCTTCGCTCAGATCAAATGCCCCTGGAATGCTAAGCCAAATATAGCCATTCAGTAATTGGGTTTAATTTGAGACTGGTGCAACAAGCAAGTGGCACCAACCACCATTTCTTTTGCAAACCAAGGTATAATGTTCATGGCATACACGACTATCTGTTAAAGATCTGACCAGAGCCTTTAGACACACAAATGTGTGCGTGCATGTGTGTGCATGTGTGCGTTGGAGGCAGGGGAGGGGAAGAGAACATTACAGAAAAGTTTGCAGAAAGAATATTAAAAGGGTAGAGAAGAATTAGATCAGTATTTCCTTTAATGTATCCCCAGTCACCCAGATCTGGCTGAAAGTGCATCGTCAAATATTTAAAAAGAAAATAATGACTCTTACATTCTAGCTTCATGGAATAAAGAGGATTAAAATAGCTGAGCGGACAAAAAGGAGCAGGCACAAGAAAGGAACACTCCTAATTAGTTAATACAAAACATGCAGAATCCAATTATGAGGACCCTGCAATTCGGATTCTGTATTCTTCCTGAACAGCAGAGAACAAATATGTCTTTAAATCAATACTGCATAACTGAGCGTTCAAGCTGCATCCAGCCGTTGCATCTGTTTGAAAAAGGATATTAAAAGGAGCCCACCAGGAAACTGCTGACCGGACTTCGGGCGGACGTTTGTCGTTATAATTTTCTCAAACCCCCAAGAGACTGATGAAGAAATCTGAGTAGTTCATTAGCATAAGACTGGCTAAAATCTATTGATTTTTAACTCCGTAGAATATTCTGTTTTCATTACGATCTGCTGGGTTATATCTATTATTGTCCCATGGCGTCCTCACCCTGGCTAACCATGAATCTACATTATAATGAGAACACACCTTGGAGAAGACACAGAGAACTCTGCTTTGCTGTCAGCTATTGTCACAGTATTCTGGGAATCTTCCTTCTGAATTCCAGCTTAGTATTTTTAGAAAGTAGCAGAGTATAATCCTCAATAATTAATTGTCCCTCAATAATTGTCCCTGAAAGGACAAACTCATTTATATGACTGTCAATTTAACCCAATCCTTCAACTCTTATACTCAGTGCTTTATTGTAATATTTTAAACAACTTAGTAGGAATGAGACAAAATTAAGATAAAATGTCAAAGCTGTCTTTAAATCTCAGAAGTCTGCTCTAAATATAGAAAATACAGTTATATGCAGAAGAGTGGGTACAAAACATATATTTGGTCACTCTTTTGACGGTATTAGGGTAGAAAAAGATCTGATTTGCGGTGAAGGAATCTGCTACAAAGAATGTGCCCAGGGCCGAGTTATCGACCTTTAGACCCAGGGATCGAGTATAAACCATCCACCAGCTTTTAGCACTTATGTGTGGTGGGGTGCTTGGGAGGGAGAACTAAGAACTGTGCTGTGTCCTTGTCACTGTTCCTCTGAGGGCTCGGGGTCAGTCCTGTGTTGTACGAAGCATCGGCTTTCAATTTCTACACACTCATATACTCCCACATAAGTGTGCATACACACACTCAGGCACATGCTCTTAGACACACACACTGACTTGGGACAGAAAATAAATAATCGCACCCAATAAAGATGTGTACAGAGAGATGGTCAGTGCAGTCCTTTAAAATGTGGTAGATGAGGGCCTGTGGGTAGGCCTGTCCTCTCCAGGGGCCACTGGGGCCTTGTCCCCTGTCGTCTGCCAGCCTCTGTACACCTTTGCTTCATTTTCCCTCTTCAAGGACCACACCATCGCTGCAACATTGCTTTCCAAGTTCCCAGGACCCAGGGGAACCACCTCTCCCAGAGCAGGTTTCTTTGGTCTTAGGAACATTCCACACGCCAGGGATTTCATGGCCAGGGGTGTTTGGAAAGCGTCCTGCAGTCCATCCTCCTCTTAGAGAATTGGAACGCTCATCAACAGAATAAAGGCACTGAGCAGTCCTGTGATCATGGCGTCAGTTAAACTGGGTCTGATGCAGGTTTCCTGAGCGTTTGGTCTACAAGCCACTTTGTGGTCCCCCCATTATCGTCCACACTTGGGTCAACACTGCAGTGGAAGGTTTGAAGAACTGTGCTGGGTTTCGGTGAGCCAGTGCAGCTCGCGTCCCAGCTAGGTTCTGCCTGCAGGAAGGGCCCACAGCCTCAGTCAGAAGCTGTGCCAGACCCAGGGCTCTGCAGAGCTGATGCTGGTCCACACCAGCATGCCAAGGAGTGGCTTATGACTGGTTCTGACTGGTCAGCGCCCAGGCTCTCTGGCTGTGATGTATTCCCAGTACCACCCCTGGGGATGTGGAGAGCTATGTCCACCCAATTCCACACAGGGATTACTGACGAGTGTTCTCAGGGGCCTGGCTATCATTTTCCTATCATAGGAGAGGCCTCCTCGGCATCTGTCCACCATCCGTCTCACCTCTCTGAGTCATCATCAATTCACCTCACTCTTGAATTGATCACTAGCGACTAGACCATCAGGAGAATAATAGATGTGAAAGAGATTTGCAAACTCTAAGTCCTCTTGAAAATCTTATTTGTTTGAAGGAATAATAAAAGCACAAAGGTAAAATTTTAAATATTCAAGATGCTATAGAGTGAAAATATTGGGGGAGTCACAGCCCCAAAGAGTGAACTTGATCTTAAGAAAAGTCAGGGGATACCAGTAGCCATTGCCAGTGGCTTAGAAGGCAATTTGAAGGGATCTTCACTTCTGAAGTTCTGACTTCCTTGTGAAAGTGAGTCTCCTCTGACCACAGGAGTAGTTGTCAGATCTGCTGCCCCTCTTGCTGCCCCACAGGAGTGTGATCCCTTGCTCTCCAGAGGAGATGAAACATGTTGGAATGGCTCTCCACACCATGAGGAGTCCCCTCCTCTGGGAGGTGGGGTGGGCGTTAGGATTCACTGGTAGGAAACATCTTATTAGTCAGGCATTTTGCCTGAGTGGTATACCATTGACTAAAGAATCCCAGTAGAACCCCATCTTTCAACTGTTGTTCTTGCTCCTTGGTTTCACAGCACGTAGATTAGTATGTACTTAATTTCCCTGGAGTTGAAAAGACTTGTTATCTGAACAAGCTATAGCTATTCCAAGAGGGTTCCCATTATGCCATTGACTCCCCACAAGACTAATGCAGACTTCTATGTCATTGACTCCCCACAAGACAAATCTAGACTTCGGTGTGACTGGAGCCTGCTGGGATCTGCTGCAGGCTTGTTGATGCTGATGTCCACTGAGCTGTGAGGTTACTACTTCAACCTTGGGTAGGACCCTACCATGTCAAAAAACCAATGAGGACTTCCAGCTAAACTGTGGACCACATAAAGATTCCGTTAAGTTGCTCAGAATTTGTTATTTCAGTGTCCAAACCCTGTGGTTCTATTCAGTCAAAGGCATGTGTCCTAGGACCAGAATTTAGAAGAGATCTCCATGAATTATGGTGCATTGTTGCTGAGCTGATCTATCAGGTAGATGGGTCAGAAAATCAGAGCCGTGACTCTCCAGGGAACTGTAACTGGGATAAGCCAGAACTCCCTTTCATAGGAAAGTTGTACCCATCAGAAATCAGGACTCCTTCTAAGAAATGACAATGGCTTATCGAGTGTTCTGTGCTCCAGTCCAGCACCCTGAGTTGAGAGACGAGCTCTTGATCACTCTCTATACTACAGTTACTGAACGTTAGATGCAGAGATAAGGTGATCCTTCTGAAAAAATATGGACTATTTCTTTAGCTTTCTCTAAAGAAGAACAGGTAAAAACTTGAAAAGAGGGGAATTTGAGAGATTATCCTTTCTTTTAGCACCATGTGTTCATAAACTCTACTTTCTTGCAATCCTGTAGGAAATGAGGAAGCAGGAAGGAAAGAAGCTCTTTGCAGGATGATAGAAGAAAAGAGAAAACCCAGCAGCAACAGAGAATTCCATGGGGATGAAATTGGATGCCAAAAACCAAAGAGAGAAGGGTGGCAGAGATTCGGGCAGTGAATGGAGAAGATCCGAGGCCAAGGAAAACGGGGTCAAGTAGCGGACAGAGCAGATCAGAGAGGGACATGGCTCTCACAAAGAGGAAGAGAACAGGACTGGGCTGGACAGAGATGTTGCCTGTGGCCAATGTGCTTAGGAAGGGCCCTGTAGGTGACCGGGTTTGCCCAGGACTGTGGTAGCTTTAGCACTGAAAGTCCACGTTCTGGGAACCCCTCTCTAGAGGCACACCAGCATGCTTGGCCCCTCGTCCCGCCCTTACTGAGAAGGACTGTAAGTGAGCAGGACACCCCAATGCTCATGTTTCCTCTGGGTTCACACATGTCTGCTGTAGTGATTAAGGAAACTGCAGTGGCTCACTGTGCTAGAGCGAACAGCATCCCCATAAATTCATGTCCGCCTGGGACCTCAGAATGTAACTCTCTTTAGAAATAGAGTCTTTGCTGATATAACTAGTTAAGTTAACATGAGGTCATACTGGATTAGGGTTGGCCCTAACCCAATGAATGATGTCATTATAAGAAGAGAAAAGAGAGACACACGGGGAGAAGGCCATGTGAGGGTGAAGGTAGAGATGGGAGAGATGCATCTACAAGCCAAGGAACTCTAAGGCCTGCAGGGAACCACCAGAAGCTGGAAGAGGCAAGGAAGAATACTTCTTTAGAGACTTCAGAGGGATCACAGCTCTGCTGACACCTTGATTTCAAACTTTTAGGATCCAGACCTGTGAGAGAATAAATTTCTGCTATTTTAAACCACCTAGTTTGTGGTAATTTGTTACAGCAGCCACAGAAATTAAAGTCATTATGACTTATTTGGTCCCAATCAACTACTCACTCTTATCTTTTTGTGGTTCCTCTCATTTCTATGAAATAAAACCAGGTCAGGCTTGAAAAGGTAGATCCATTGGGCTTGGATGGACTAAGTGGATATAAATGTTGTGCACTGGGTGCTCAGATGAGACTCACTTTTCCTGGAGTCCTGAGTCAGACAGGCCAGGCAAGCACACCTGATGAAGGAAGTCTGGAAAGAGGCACTTGCCCTTTGCTCAACCCATAGTCCATCCTATGTGTAGGCATCTCTATGCATCCCAACATAAGAGGGAGGGACGTCTGGAGGCTTCTGGGAGCTATTGAGGAGCGTCCCACGTGGCTGTGAGGGCGGAAGGAATATTCAATGATCCTCTTACACTTTTTATGTCTTCACAGACCTTTGTCTGATACAAAATGTGCTGCCAATGTCCCTGGTGACAGGAAGGATGGGCAATCTTTCCCCTCCACTCCTCATCTCCAGACATCTGTCTAGCACCTAAATCACCATGAGGAAGTCTACAAGGTTCTGAGTGGTTCTTCCCACTGCAACAGGTAAGGACCTGTCTGAAAACAGTGAGGAGCTTCTGCTCTTTATTTTGGGCTTTTCTCTCTTGCCTGGGAGAGGGACTTGGTCTTGGGGGATGTATCAGCCAAGATTCTCCAGAGAAATAGAACCAATAAAACAGATGGATGACAGATAGATAGATAGATAGACCAAAACACAAAAACTGAGAGAACTGAATGGCTATTCCCTTGTCTTAATATAAATTCAACATCTATATCCATCTTTCTATATACTATATATATTCTACATATATTTTATACATATACCTAAATATAGATATAACATAATATTATATCTATCTATCTACTTATCATTTTTTTAATAAAAAATAAATTTACTTGAAGGAATTGGATCACATGATTGTGGGGCTGACAAATCTACAATCCCAGGGTAGGCCAGCAGGCTGGAGACTCAGGCAGGAGTTGATGCTTGAGACAGAATTTCTTCTTCTCCAGGAAGCCTCAGTAATATCTGAGAAGACACAGTCATCCTTTCCTGAGTCCTCCTAGCATGAACTTCACATGAAGGGAAGCCTTTTACGAAAGACTCTTTGACAATAACCACGTACGGATACAGACCTGGAAATAATGCTCATTTACTTCTCCTGGGCCTCTTGGGATTAATCACTTTAAAAGCCAACTCTTTAAACCTTGTATGGATGGAGACCAAAGTGAACTGCTCAGCAACAACCTGTACAGATAAAATGAGGCCATACCCTCGGGGGGGCTCTGTTGATTTAGTGAAGGAGCTGTTTGAATGTGTGTATTGGTAAAAGTTCAACAGTGACACCTAAAAGGCCATCAGCTTCTCCAGACCTGCTGCACGTTGTCCAGCAACCGCTGTAGGCGTTAGAGAGGACGAGCTCTCGGGCCCCATAACCGTAAGGCAGGTTGTGCTTCCTGATATGAGCCTTGCTGCAGACCTGGTCGGAAACCTGTAGCTTATTTGCATGGCCTCACGCTTGAGGTCCACATTTCCTTTTATCTTTGCGTGTCCACGCCGTGCCCTGTCCAGGCATTGTGAAGCCCCCGAGTTATTTGTTCTATCTGAGCAAACAGTGATTTCCATTATGAACTTAGTTCAACTCCTCTGAAACCTTGGAAAAGGCACATTCAAAATACATTTTGATATTTATGACTGCTGTGAGCAGAAAGATAGGAGCTTCTGGTAACTGAATAATTCTGAGCAGCTGCTGAAAATGTTAACGGACTAGTCAGAGGGATGGTAATACAGATATAAGTATCAGTATAGATATAGATTCACATACAGGGATAGCTTCAGATATAGAAGCAGATAGAGATAGATATAGATATATGTATGGGTATAGAGATAGGTACAAATATACACATAGGGAATGGGAGAGAGAGGCAGACAGAGGTAAAATTAACAAAGTTTATTTTATAAAGTAAACATAACAGGGACATTTTGAATCTCAAAGTTTGCATATATTATTTTATTGAAATTCAATGTAAACATCAAATTTAGGAAAATATGAAAGATTCGTAGAGCCACTTGATACCTATTTATTGTTCTTATTATACAATAGGATAAATTACTTAATTATACTGGTCAGTTTCATTCATTTTTGTCACTGTCGAACTGACAAAAGAACTGTCAACACCCAAAACTGAGAGAAGTGAATGGCTATTCCCTTTGTTTTAATAGAAGTTCAACATCCCCACTACTAATTCAACGTTTATGATATCAAATATATTAATAGTAGGTACATATAAACTACAATCTCATTTTAATGTAAATGTAATAAGAATTGTTCTATGCTTATCAGAAGAGATAAGTTACATAAAAACCGGATTGTGTGTTGTTTCTCATTTTGAAATTAAATCATTGCTCATTGAACAAAACTACTCATTTTTCGGGGAGTTCCTCGATAAGGGTAAGGTGTGTGGACACGCACACACGACGAGTGAAGTTCAAGACATCGTGGTGCAGGCTCTGCTTTCCAATAGGACAGCTGTCCATTTTGCAATGGCATTTCCGTCAGATGCTGCACTTCTGTGTTTTGAAGGGACTGGTCTTTATGTTCAATACTCTAAAGAAAAAAAATCCTCTCCTTTTTGTTTCAATAAGCCATCCATGTTTTATCTTTTAGTCACCCAAAATGCTAGCACAATTTTATTCTACATAAAGCCAATATTTATTCTAGTATAAATATTATCCAGGGATGTTTGGGGTAATCTATAATGCACAGGAGTGCTGCTTCAAGGACGATTAGTACAAGTGTATTTGAAACCCAGCCATGGATGCTCCTGGATCGGGTCTTATTTTTCTTTGCATCTTGTTCTAAAGAATAATGATACTTACCTTTCGATAGTATTACATTGCCAGAAAATCTGATGCACTGATACTAAAGTCATCTGTTCCTGGAATACTAATTTTCGAAGGTAATACATTTGGCAAGACGGTCTTAATGCCTGATATTAAGTGGTACACATGAATCTTTGACAGAAGCTCATTTAAACTCATTTTAAAAAGAATCATGTTAGCTCATTTCTTCCTTCTTTCCTCTTTGCTTCGTAAAAGCAATTCAGGCGAAATTAACTGCCTCTTGGAGTCGCTGGCCCAGAGGCATCACCTCCACAAGGCAAGGCAGAATTCAAAGCTATGGTAGCAAACAAGAGAACCGTCCAGAATATCTCTTTGGCACATCTAGGTCAAGCTCTCTATTTTCTTGCCCCAAACCCCTTACCTATAAAATAGCTGTGACACCTTTGCCATACTAGAGCCAGTGTGTGTGCCTGCAGTCTGGCGTGCAGAGACTAGACCCACAAGGCTGGGTGCGGCCCCTTGGCTTTCCCCTCCTGGTGGCCTGGGACCCTCCAGGCTGTAAGGGCAGGCGCTGTGCTGTCTGGGTCCATATCCCAAACACCCTGACTGCCAGGCTCGACTTCACTTGTACATCTCTGCTGGGTTCAATGGGACACGGAAGCCAGGAGTTTCCATCAGCAAAATGTCTTTTGTTTTTCTTCCTTCACTTATTGATAAATTGAACGGTGTGTTTTTTTGGTTTTAGAATTTAATTTTTTATCAGATTGCTCCGATCTGATTCAATAGTAAGTCAGCTAAGTAATCTATGAGATTTAACCCCAAAATTTCTTTTAGTTTAAATTATACGGAAATGGAAACAGGTAGGTCCTGGGGCATCAGATGTTTCTGGCCTCCACTGACAGCCTCCTGGGAGGGTGTGGCTGCCCTGCCAGTACGAGTAGACAGAACGGGCTGAGGGAGGCAGCAGGGTCAAGACCACGTCTCAGGAGAGCCACGTGGACACAGGGCAAACTTGGGGCAGCGGGGGAGTGAGGGCTGCCTCTCTCAGGCTGCACTCAACTGGTAGACCCCGCTGCTGACACTTTCTGTTTGGAGTCTGCGTTCCTGTTTCATGGGATGGTGCCCATTTGTCATCATCTCATGGCCTTGTTAGCAGTCTTCTTGTTTTACATAATTATCACATTTCTACACGTTAAAATTCACACAGGAAACCTCGCAATTTGTTTTAATGAAAGCAGCTTGTCAGGAAGCGAGTAGTGGACCCCTCGGAGCGCAGTCAGGGTCAGGAGAAAAGGTTTAGTTTAGAGGTTTTCTTGAGCAGTTCTAACCATTTGTATGGACTGATATTTCATAATTTTTATTATTTAGTAGAGATTTTCCAAAGAAGAAAGAGAAAATTTACTTATTTAACAATATTACTCATTGTCAGATAATAATATTATCTCATACTATTTTTAACAAAATAAAATTTCTTTTACCTTCAATTAACATTTGGGTCCTTTGGGCAAGTTTATAAAATCTAAAATAAAAGTTGGGATCTTAGTGATCTTTTTTTTCCATATCTTGAAGTATTTCATTATTCTAGCATTTTAGGAAGCATTTCATCTTTATTCATTATTTCCAACTATGCTAAAAAAAAACTCCACTAAAATAATAAATATAGAATGATAACAGAATCATCTGAAAGGATGAAAAATAGTAAAATAAATTGTTAATATTTCATCATTTTTTGGTTTTCTTTTTATGTCATCCAAAATAGTGGATCACCTTTCCAGAAGATGTAAAAATGACCTGAGACACTTGCTTTGCACTTTACTTTTAGTTTCATTGAGCACGTTTAAGATTTCAGAATTTTTCAGATTCTGTCCAAAATGGTAAAGAGAAAAGAAATGAAAATGGAAGATGTTTCCCAATCATTAGACAAATCAGAAGGTTAACACAAGGAACAGACATCAGCTCTCTGAAATCTCAGAGCTTGTTCAGATGTCTTAGATGCATTTTCTCAAACTCAAGAGTCTATGAGTGAGCAAAACACTTCTACAGACAGAAAAGATATATGACACTCTTGCCCAGTCAGTCGTCCAACAAGAAGGACCCATCACACAGCTGGTTGAGACAAAGACCTGCATCACCTATTTGACAAATGGACACATGTTGCTGTCCTTTCAACTTTTATGATGGTGTTAGTGCACCAGAATTTATTTAATATGGTTTTCAAGTGGAAATAGTAGTTATGCATACAAAATGATTGGAAGGAAACAGATGATGTAAAAATGAAAAAAAATCATTGGATTTATTCTTTCAGTTAATGATTATAAAAATAAAAATTATTTGAAATAATGGAGCTAAGAATATGGCTGCTGTCTATCGTCAAGAAAATTATGAGGTGTCAAAATTTCAAAAAATTCTTTAAATATTGCACTATGATGGTGCAAATGCGAATAGAACTTGAAGCAATGATGAGCTAGAAACTCTCAGAGAAATCATCAGAATCTGGAATCGGTTTTTACAAGGAAGTTTTGTTCCAAGTTTATACAAGAATGTTTATGAGCAGATCGTGTGTGCAGAGGGCTTTACTCATTTCACATATATAGACCTTCAAGCCTGGAAAACATGAAATCAAACTTTGTATTTGCTATGCTAAAATTCTTATGATTATAAATTATTTGTAAAGTGATTTAAAATATAAACGAATGAAAAGGGAAAAGGTCCATTGTGCTGAGATGATAAATGGTGATGACTGGTTTTCCTGGCATCCTGAGTGTGTTAGTCAGGGCTCTCTAGAGAAACAATAGGAGATTTTATGCATATAAATATATGTATAAAGAGATTTATTATAAGGAATTAGCTCATGTGATTATGGAGGCTGAGACGTCCCAAGATCTTCAGTTGCCAAGCTGGAGTCCCAGGAGAGCTGCTGGTGTAAGTTTCAGTTCAAGTCTGGACGCAGGAGGAGTCCGATGTCTCAGCTTGAAGATAGTGAGGCAGAGAAAGAGAATTCTCCCTTCCTTCACCTTTTGTTCTATTAAAGCCTCCAACAAGGCTGGATGGGACCGTCCACATTGGCGAGGGCAGTCTCCTATTAAAATGTTCATCTCATCCAGAAAGACCCTCACAGATACCTCAGAATAATGTTTCACCAAATATTTGGGTGCCCTATTGCCCAGTCAAGTTGACACACAACATTAACGATCTCACCAAAGGGTCAGGCCATCTGAAAAAGGGCAGGACCCTGTCAGTGCTTTCAGGAGCCTGATGCTCCTGCCATCGCGTCCTAGAGCAGGAGGCATGTAGAACATGCACTAGAAGTGACTGTCTACACTAACAGGTTCATTTCACAGGTTAAATTAACTTTAAGCCACATCCCATTGGGGTGCGTTGTCTAGCAGCCAACCTACAAGGGACTAAGGTTTAGGGGCATTTGGTCAAGGTATGATGGAACTCACTTCACAAGGACCTAAAATAAATAAGAGTGTGCGTGTGGTCACTATGACAGCAAGTCAAAGTTGTTTGAACAAAGCCTGGTCCCGAATGGGTACTCAGCAAAATGGAAGGGAAGAAGGAAGAGGGGACTTGGGGAGGCAAGAAGGGAGAGAAGGAGGGAAAAGAGGGAAGGAGCAGGGAGGGAGGATAAAGGAAGAAGAGAAGGCAGGCAGGCCATGGCTAAGATGACCTTGTTTCTTGGTTCCCTGGTAAAAGGAGTACCCTTGAATCCTGGGACAGGAAAGTATAAAATTACTCAAAATAATTATCCAGTAGGTAGCCAGTTTTGACACTTCTTGGAAGGGGGCTGTAGGCTGTAGAGTAAGACTAAAGACATAAAGTGGTGTACAGTAGACCCGGGAGAGGCCCTAGGGAGATGAGGACATGTGGCCAGTCCTTGTCTCTGGAGGAACACTGGGACCCCTGCCCCTGTCCTTTGCTTCCAATCTCAGAGTAGCAGTGGTCCAAGCTGCCGAGTCCCATGGGCACAGGGAGCTCGTGGAGTTTCGGCATGCCTGGGCCACGAGGGACTCCATAACTCTTCTGTTTGTCGTCCTCGCCCGGATGTGGCCAGAGAGGGCTGCTGAGCCCTGCAGTTTCCACCACCCCTCTGACCTCTGTCCCAGCAGTTCTAGGACCTGGTCCCCGACCCTGGGCCAGGGGGTCAGTCCCTCTCGTCATCCCTCTCCCTGTGCTTCCTACCGGTTCTTACCTCCTGTGGCTCCAGGGACCCACCTCCCCATCATCCCTCCACACGTCTTGGGTCTAGATTTGTTCGGCCCCTATGACTTTCTCTTACTTCCACTCTGTAGACAGTTTGCTCCTCATGTCAACCTTGCTCTATACTTTGGCTTGGTATCAGCTGCTAATGCTATCTGCGAGTGCCCTCTTGTTTTTCTAGGCAGCAGGAGACTCAGGACACACAGCCTCACATGTCATTCCAGGGTGCCTGGACTGGAGTCCTCAGGTCCAAGGCCTCAGGGCCCTAGGGCTGTCTGGATGGGTCAGGGGAGGTGGGGAGGGGTGAGTGTTCCTGTGGTTAGCTGAAGGGTCAGGACAGCTGCCTGGGCCTCCCTAGGGAGGCCATTGTGATTGGAAGACTTGTTGTCAGAGTCCAGAGGGCCTACTGAAGAATGACTCTACGTCAGAGCTCAAGGTCGGAACTAACACACACTTTCTGAGAATCCAATCAGCCCCCCACCAGCGTGGGCCCTTCCTCAGGCACTGGGGGAAACTCCCAGTGTGTGCCCATGTTCACGTGTTTTTTAAAGTGTCCAAAAGTAAGACATCTTGGAATTATTTTTCTTGGGTGAGTTCCCCAAATTGCCAAAGCTTTAGGTCTCACAAAACTTGGACCTGCCTCTGGGTTGGGGAGGTGATTTAGCTGGCTTGTTCTCCAGGTCCAATGATGGGTTCGTGTGTCCAGGCCATGGGTCTGCTTCCTCACACCTGCTCTAGGTGAGTTCACTGAGGACCAGATCTCTGCAGCCTTCCAGTTCTGTGCTCATAGTAGGTGAGCAGTAAGAATGTGTTGAGTGGAGGAATTCTCAGTATTGAAATAAAATGCTATGATTCTGCAAGTCCTTTGAAAGGAACCCGAAACTCAGGGAGGTTGAGGGAGGGGTCTGGCATGGAAAGCTGGTGGGATTAACACTCTCTCTTCATCTGATTTCTTTCTGATTTGCATCAGACTAAGAGAATGCAAGTGTCCTGAAAGCCCACTTTGCTTTTTCAAAGTAATAGACTTCTGTTTTTGAGTCTTCAGGATTCTAAGGAGAAGAAGTAGATCTTTGATGAAGGCTCGCGGGCTGGAAAAGCAAAGTTCTTCACACCTTTGTCCCAATGCATCTCCCTTTCCTCCTTCTCTCCTAATCTGGGGGAAAAAAAATGCTGTATATATAACAAATACTTGTACATCAAAATATTTTAATTTGATTGCAGAAACACAGACTTGCAAAAAAATAGTAAAGAAAAGACAACTCAACTAAATATTTAAAAGTTGAATATAGCGGTCAATCCCTATAAATTTTATTGTCTTGCATTTTCTGCTGGTGAGAATTCAATCTGTTTTCTTGATTATCTAGTCTGGTTTAAAAGTGTACTGTGCATTTAATTCTTATCTCCAAGGCCATATAGTGTCCTCCCAAAATTCATGTCCACATGGAACTCCAAATGTGATCTTATTTGGAAATAGGGTGTTTGCAGAAGGAAATTACTTAAGATGAGGTCATACTGGATTAGATAGGTCCCAAATCCAATGACTGGTGTCCTTGCAAGAAGGTCACGTGAACCCAGGAGACACAGAGACCCATGGGGAGGAGGCCGCCCTGTGCAGACGGAGGCAGAGATGGCAGGGACACAGCTTCAAATCAAGGAACACCAGCATCCACCAGAAGCTGGAAGTGACAGGAAGAGCCTCCCCTGGAGCCTTCAGGGGGAGCACAACCCTGCTGACACAGTGATGTTGGACTTCTGGCCTCCAGACTGTGAGGGAATACATGTCTGTCATTCTAAACCTCCCACTCTATGGCCATTTGTTCCAGCAGCCACAGGAAACTGACCGAGTGGCTCATTAACTTGCAGGGCCAGCCACACAGCAGCTTGCACCTTTGCAGAGGAGAACTGGGGACCGTCCAGCAGAGCTCATGTATTTACGCAAGGTCCATGGAGAATGGGACCATCTCCTTTGCAGACCCAGTGAGCAGGGGGGCTACCAGGGAGACTGGCTAACAGACCATTTCAGGAGGGCATCCCTTAAGACTGTTAGAAGGGAGTGTGTAGACTCAGAGCCGCAGGGGAGACCAACCTGGAGTTTGGGGGTTTGCTCAACTGTGAGATAGAAGAAAAGCCCAGCCAGGAACTGAGCACTTGTCCAGGGCCTTCCTGTGTCTTCTGCGCTGCAGGAAAGCCAGGCTCGCAGGTGCGGGGACAGGCCTCTGGCAGCCGTCACACCACAGCAGGCCTCTGCTGCCCACCCACAGAATGAGGACAGTAGAGAACCCCCCGTGAAGGCACTGCTGGGAGATTCAATGAAGACCCCCAGGAGTCAGAAGGGTATCAGGCCCGGGGCGCACAAGTGGCTGCCATAGTTTGTAAAGATTCTACAGTCAGACGACACTCGAAGCATGGAGGGCTGTGCTGGACTTAACAGGCTGTTAGGTTGTTTGACGCCCGGCACCGCATTCATTTGCGAGTTCAATTACTAGGCTTGGGGACTTAAAAAAAAAGGTTTCTATAGACACGGCTGGTTGGACCAGGTCTTTTCTTTTTCTTTTTCAGACCTAAGTCACAGGAGGCTGGATGCTGCATCCCTCAGCTTCCCTAGGGTTGTAATTTGAGTAATGCTCTTAGTACTGACCTGACATAGCTGGAGGGGACGGCTTAGTGGGCTAGGCCCCCAACCTTGTGCATCAAGAGCAGGCTCCCCAGGGCCAGCGGGGCAAATCCTGTGGGGTCACCGTGGTTTCCTGCCCAGGAAAACCGGGTTTCAGAGTGTGGGGCTCTTACAGGGAGGCCCCTGCAGACAGCAGCCCTAATCGCACAGAGGCCCCCCAGAACTGCCACTGAAAGTAGGGGAGCAGGAACACCCTGGCTCTCAGCAATGAAGCTGACGAAGGCCTGCAGAGACTGTGCAGAAAGTTGTGGAAGAATCTGGAAATGTGCCAGGCAAACACACGAGCATTTTAACGAGACTTTATTTTGTCTGATATATTTGTAAGAAACCAAGTATCTAAAATACACAAGTGCAAAGAATCTTAGCAGCAAATACACAAATCCTCTTCCCGTGGGCATCGTCTGGACACACACTATGCTTCTTCTGGTTTAACTTGGTTCATCTTCTCACGAGGCAGGACAGTCAATTACCCTCCAAGGCGGTGTAGTGACCATCACAAGTGTTCATTACACACTGGAAATAATACCTATACCATATTAACACTTATGTTCAGAACCACAAGCAGTGATTGATAAGCTAGTTAGGTTTTCTGCAGATTTTATTATATGTAGCTATTATGCTTGAAGCTGCTCAATTAGACTCCTGGCTCACCAAAATTCATATAATGATGAGTGTGTTATGATGGAGTTTTTGTATAAGATAAAATTAATATTTTCATCTGCTATTATATAGACCATAATTTTTTTAAAAACCAAAGTAGGTATTTAAATACTTATACGGCTTATTCCCACAGACAGTAGATATTTTTTTTAAATTTATTATATTAAACTTGCAAATATTATGTGCATTATTTTAAAATAAATGTATGCCCAAGATGAGAGGTAATGGATGAGAATTTGTGATCAGAAGAAGAAGCTGTTCTCCTGGGAGGGCCTTAGAGCGAGTGAGGAAGCCTCATCCAGTAGGAGGTCTGAGCTGGGACACACTCCCCCCCTCACTGTGACTATCGTCACAATATCTAGTGTTTCTAATCAGTTTGCGTAACTCTTCACTGCTGGCTGGATGAACAATCAGAGGCATTAATGTCCTTCTGCTGAGCCCTGTCTTTATTGAAAGTTGTGATATTTTATTCATCACATTTTTTATTTTTTGGCAGTTATTTTGTTTTTTAAAAACATTGTACTGCGGTATTACTTATCTTGATGACTGAGAATGTTGGCGCCTCCTTATATTTGAGTGAAGGGTAAGAGCTGAAAGGAAGGCTTCAAGCTTGCATGGCTCACTGGCGGTCAGGCCGGGAGCTGCTGCCAGGCCCCCGGTCACCCGCTGCGATGCTGAGACACAAGCTTTGTGTCCACGGCGTCCGGCCAGCTTCTAGTCGGCGAAGATGCTTAGACATTGAAAATAGCACTTCGCATCAATTTCTCCTCAATTTGTACTCTATCTGCAGCATCCTTAAAATATTCTTCCAGAATATTAAAGACAAATCAACAAAAAGAAGAGTTATTCAAGTTTGTAATACTTAGATAGTTTTACAGTTATAAACTTAGAGAAATGACAAAGTTCAGTGTGTGGAAAAACGTTTGATTGCATCCATTGTTTCAAAAAGAATTCTTACATTAATTATATTTTTTTGTTCTCTATTGACATCAGTCTAGCTAAATGCAAATTAAAAGTAGTCTGCATTTTAAAATCCACTGAAGATAATACATAAGATGACAATATATTATCAATCTGTACAACATTTAGTTAAGTTTATAAATAACTAAAGCTCTCCCATGAATGGACAGACATAAAAAATTTCAGCAGCATTCATTTATTCTTTTCTGCATTCATCCATTTTTACTCAATGGCTACTGTGTGTCAGTGACAGTACAAAGATTCTGTAGAAAAAGTGCTAAATGAAAAAGACAAACTCTACCATCATGGGGCTTACAGCCTGTGCAGTCATAGGCTCTTCTATAGTATGGAGCTACAAATGTTTTTAGCAGAGATTCCTAAACTTTTATTTAGACAATTTGTGCAAGAATATTTTATATTAACAGACGACTCTACAAAATATGCGTTAAATATTTTATACACACACACACAAACACTGATGCTTACACTGGTAGTGGCAGCAACCTTGGAATGTTCAAAATAGGAATTCCGACAGATATTCATTAACAAACAGATCACAAGGACACTAGGAAGAGGAGAAAGTAAGTAATAGAAACGTTGGCTTTCAAGGTGGCTGGCCTTATGAAATCTTTTCTCCTTCTCATCCATGAATACTTTTATCTCTGTGATTACATTGCTGGGGCAGTGACCAGATCTAAGTGACCTATAGCGAGTGGAATTTGTTCAGTTTTTCATCTATAAATGTATTCCTGTGGTGCGTTACCTAAGACTTCAGTGGGCTAAAAAAATAAATAAATAACTGAAGCATAATTGACTCCCCCATTTGTTCCCAGAATGTTTGAAGCCATTTATGAATTAGGGAGAATGTGGCCTAAGGCAAGTGTGGAAGATAAAAGCAGAGGGTGCTCCCTTCCGCGAGTGAGGCACTCGCTGATAGAGAAGGAGCAGCATCATGGTTTTCCCAATAAGAGAAAAAGCTACTATTAGAAGGAGAATATGTTCACTCCAAGCTTATCAACTGGCTGAAATAGCATTTCACTATTTAAGGCATAAAACACTGGATATTTAGGCTCTCCCTGAATATGTTAGGATTACTTAACGTGACATAAGGAAATCCAGCAAATACAAGGGACTCTTCTCTTTTCAGCCTCTGTTTCCTCATCTATACACTGATGAATTGGCACTAGATGCTTTCTAAGATCTCTCTCAGTATGAAAAATCCATAATTTAATATTTTTAGCAGACAAAATATGATTAAACAATTTTCTGTATAGATAGTTCTAAAATATACTTCTTTGTAATGTTTGTGGAATATAATTTAAACTACAGTCACATTTTCAGGAAAATATTTCCTGCACAAAGAAGAGTACGTTTGTACTGTGTTACTCATGATTCTAGGCCACAATCCTCTGATAATTTGTTTTCAAGAACAAAAAGAGATCTCCACATCGAGGACCATGAGGCTCGTTTCCCAGTGCCTTCTCATCAGTGAGTGACCAGATATTTGATGAGACCCCGAAAAACTCTGTCACAGTTTCTTTGCTGTTGTTCTCCAACCACATCTGACAAAATACTCGTTGAAGAAATTTATTGTTTATTTTAAAAATTACTTCAGTGTTTTGGCCGGGGTTTGGAATGATCTAGTATAGATATTCAGCTCTTTTTTCTTTTCTCTCATGTAAGATGAAGATATTTTTAATTTTTGTGGATTAAAAAATGTACAGAAAGTAAAAATTAACTGCCCTTAAAAATGTTTGAAACTATCAGACAACTTAGTTGACACTTTTAATGTTTCCTAGGATTATTTGTTAAACTGAGGGCTGCGACTACAGTGGGGTGAGTAAGGTAATAACCTTGGGTGCAGAATTTAAGGAGGAACAGAACAGAGTAATCAAAATAAATAATGTCTTAGTCCAACATTTAATAAATGAAATTAAAAAAATGCGTGACTAACAAAACATCATGACTTTAAATAAAGATGGAGTCAGTAGCAGTACATTATGCTTTTAATTGTCCAGCCAGCCAGCAGTGAAGAGTTATGCAGATTGATTGGAACCACCAGATAATGTGACCAAAGTCAGAGTGAGGGATGGTACGTGTCCAAAGTTGGATATCTCAGCTGGGGTTGACTTTCTCGTCAGAGAAGATGCAAGGAAACTGAGGCCATAAAATTAAGCAATGAAGTGACAAAGTGTACTACATACAAGAGTGGATCTTCTGGTGACCTGGGCTCCCAGGATTCAGGCAGGGTGATCATGCCCTGTTGGAGAAGGTTTGCATTGCCTTCTGTGCAGAGCCTGGGGCTGCTCTGGGGAAACAGGGGCCTGGCTTGACTCTCTTACTCTCCTGCTCTCCAGACTTGAGCTCTTCCTTCTTGATCATGCTTGCCCATCTGCCCATCTTTTTGTGCTTTTGTGGAAATCACAAACAGGGACGTCAAGAAAGAAAACAGGGGGGCCGGCCCCGTAGCTTAGCGGTTAAGTACACGCGCTCCGCTACTGACAGCCCGGGTTCTGATCCAGGGCGAGCACCGATGCATCGCTTCTCTGGCCATGCTGAGGCCGTGTCCCACATACAGCAACTAGAAGGATGTGCAGCTATGACATACAACTATCTACTGGGGCTTTGGGGGGAAAAATAAATAAATAAATAAAATCTTTAAAAAAAAAAAGAAAGAAAACAGGAGAGGAAGGGAAAGGGAAGAAAGTCAGGCAGGAGAAGGTCTCGCAAACTGGTTTCAAGCTAGTTGCTTCTAAAAGATTCACACTTAAAGCTGCTGTGGAAGGAGCAATTCAGCTCTCCAGGGATCAGCGCCTTTCCCGTGACCTTGAAGTTCTATAAGCAGATAGTAAGTGATAATTGACAACCTATACCATTGTATTGTTTACTCTAGGAGGGAATTAATAAGCCCATTCTTGGTGGTTCCTTCTCAAGATAACAATAAGGGCAAGTTCATGTTTGCAGTATCTTTAATCTCCATGGTCCCTGTAGAGTACATTCCTGAAAGACATCCCTGAACTGGAATCCTCGTAGAGGCTTCACATACAAAAAACTAGATGATATGGGACTGTAGCCAAGATTTCATAACCCAATTTTAAAGTAAAATCATAACTATATTAAAATATTTACTCAAAATTTATGGAGAAAACAAAGCATCAGGTGACTGGAGTAGCACAAGGCAGGGAGTGTTAGAAGAGGTACACAGAGCAGAATGGATCATAGCTGCTTTGCAAACTAGCTTCAGACTACGCTTTTCTTCCTCCTTCTTCTTATAATGAAAGAGCTGAAGAGGAGGAAGATTTTTGCCTCAATGTTCTGAGACAAGCAGACACTCTCAGCATTATTTAAGTGAGAAAGAGACAGAAATTTGAATTCATGAATCTTCATCCTGGTAGTATTTTCCATTGCTTATGGGTGAATAATTTTTAAATGATAAAAGTTAAACTTGTGTGAGTGTGTTCATAAATCTGGTCTTAACAATATTAAGCCCATGAGTTGTTCCATTTCTATCTCCTTTAGAAATTAAAAAAAAAAAAAACTAGTTTGAAAAGATCAATTTAATGTACTCCTTTGTTACAAAGCCCGCAATCATTTTATGCTGTAAAACATCATTTTCTTGGCCCTTTCCAGTTGAGCCTCTACTTCAGTCTCTTCATACTTGTAGAAACATTGCTCTGCTGCATCAAGTAATTCAGTACTTCATAAAAATGTCATCTGGTGGTTGGCCAGATGCTTTGGCACCTTACACACTCCACATTGTTCCAACGATCAGAGTGGAGAGCAGCATAACAACATGAAGAGAAGGTTGGACGAGTGTCTGAAAGTCTAACTTCACTTAAAAAGTCACGATGCCCACAAGAAAGAGGTCAGTGTAATGGCACAGAAGGACTTATCCAGAAGCCTATAATGGAGGCACACTTCGAGGAAAACTCATGCAGGCAAGAGGTGCTTCTATGCTGTGGGGAGAGCATGCCCACAGTGGCATGCTGACAGAGCTCAGGGTATATAATGACCAAAAAATTAGACAAGTACAGGTTGTAAAGGGCAATGAATAAAGAAAAATGCTAAGAAGCCTGGTCTTTACACTGTAGGCAATGAGGAGACGTTGGATATTTTCATAAAAGAAGGGTCATTATTAGATTTTGATATGGAAATACAACTCTGGGGTCAGACTAGATTTCAGAGTCAAAGAGCACAATGAGAAAGATATTCTAATAATCTAATAATAATGGAACTATGACCTAAGGCTGTGACTGTGTAAAGGAAGAAGAGGGGAAAGATTAGGAAAATACTAAGGAGATAGAGTTCAATACTTTGTGATGGGTCACATATAGGCTTTAAAGGAGATTGCAAGATAGAAATGTCTGGTATATCTTTAAAAGACAAGGAACATCACTATTACATAAAACTGTTTTAGAGAATCTACATAATATACTAATATCAAACAATTGTCTTATATGTCTGGAGAATAGGAAACACATTGACTCTTTTTGTAGATGATATTATATAACTATAAAAAAAACAAAAACTAACATAAATTACTAGAATGTATATTAGAATTTGGTAATGTGGCTAGATACAAGCTAAATATACAAAACCATAGTTTTCCTCTATACTTTCAATAATTAGAAATGAAAATGGGGACTAATTATTTCATTTTTCCAAACTAACAAAAACTATAAAGTACTTATGAACAAGCTTAATAAGAAAGATAGAAGATCTGTACTATAAATCCTATTAAAAAACATAAAACATATCAGGTAGACATTTAACTACAAATATGGTTCCCCTGGGTAGGAAAATTTAAAATCATAAAAATATTGAGGCTGGGTCGGTGGCATAGTGGTTAAGTTCGTGTGTTCCCCTTCAGCGGACTAGGGTTTGCAGGTTCAGATCCCGGGCATGGTCCTATGCACTGCTCATCAAGCCATGCTGTGGCAGCATCCCGTATAGAAAATAGAGGAAAATGGGCTCAGATGTTAGCTTAGGGCTAATCTTCTTCAGCAAAAAGAGGAAGATTGGCAATGGATATTGGCTCAGGCCTGATCTTCCTCAGCAAAAAAAAATATATATGTATATTAGTTCTTCCCAAATGATATACACATGCGATGCAATTTTAGTGAGAAGAAAACTTTATTTTGCACTGAATAAAATGGCTTTAAAGGCCAAATATGAGGCAGAGACAATCTTGCCCACCAAAATTCCACATGCTCACTTGAATATTGCAATCTGCTCTATTCTTAGGTCGAGACCATGTGACTGGTTCTGGCTAATAGACTGCACTTGAAAGTGACTGTGTTTTTTTATTCACTTTTTTTTGCAAAGACAAATTCAGCAGCCGTGCTTTGGAATGGCAGTGACACAAGTTGGAGAACCTGGATGCCGAGTCATCAATGGGAGGATAGCTGCACTAACCCATCCCCATTGGGAGTTTGCAAGAAACACACCTGTGTGGAGTCAAGCATTACAACTTTAAGGTTAATTGTTTCCTCTTCGCCTAGCTTAATCTAACTGAAATAACATGGAAAAGTCAGTATTTTAGAATAGACAGTAGAATTTTAAGTATCAGAATAGTGAGAAGGCACTTGTCTTAACCTATTTCAAAATATACCTAAGGCCATTAACATGAAAAGGAGTATTATATTGTTCTGGCAGAATGTAGTAGGGAGTCTATATAGAAAGTAAGTGTATACAGAAATACCGTATGACAAAAGAGGTATTTCAGTTTAGGAGGGTGATATAAGGGTACTTAATAAATGGTGCTGGCATAATTAGCTACGCATTTAGAAGAAAATAAAACTAAATCTCTACTTATACCATGCACAAAACAAAATCTTTCAAAAATCTTTCAGAATACATGAAAAATTTGAGGACTCTTTGGGATATTTATTACTGAAAAACAAAGAGCTATAAATGAAGGACAAACCTACCTGATCACATTTAAGAAATAAATGGTAAAAGATAACATATATAATCAAAGACAAACGATGTACTGGAAAAATACTTGCAACACAAATAACATGAATAACAACGCAAATAACAAAGGGTGAATGTTACCAGGATTCTACAAATTGGTAAATAAAAAAAGACAAACAAGATTTAATGGAGAGTCAATTCATAGACAAGGCAATTCAAATGTCTGATAGACATATGGAAGGATGCTGAACCCCAGGGTTAGAGAAATGCAAATTAAGGCAACAGTAAGAAATCTTTTTTTCAAATCCCACCAGTTTAGCAAACTTTACAAGTACAATAATAACCAATATGGATGAGTGTGCTTGGAAATAGTCATTTTCATAAATTACTGGTAGGAATTTAAATTGATGCAGCCTATTGGAGAGTCACTTATTAAATAAATATGTGCATGCCCTTTGTTCTAGCAGTCTTTCTTTTGGGAACATAAAATACAGAAGTACAAAAGCAGTAATATGTATGTATACCTGAAGAAGAATATTGTGCTGTATATGGTGGCAAAAAAAATAAATAATAAAGACCAATAGAAATATCCATTAATAGGCTAATGAAGGAATAAATTTTATCTGCCCATATGTTGAAATATTATACAGCTATAACAAGAATGAGTTTTACAGCTACTGATCAGGAGAGATGTCCATGATGCAGTGTTAAGTGAGGAAACTCAATTATAGCATAATAGATTTGGTATGAGCTCTTTTTCTGTAAAAGCTAACTGACAACAAAACAACCTTCTCTTTCTGTGCTGTTGAGTTTATATATCCTCTTGGCCATAACAAGGTAAGAACAGCCACCATGAGTGTTAATGGGTTAACCTCCAAAATACATCCGTGGGTAGAAGATGAGGAAAGATGCTTACATTTTGAAAATTACCACTCCATACATTTGTTCACTAGTAATCATGAGAATATATTAATTTTTGAAATTAATGAGTAGGATTTGACAAGAAAAACATTGAAGATATGGAAAGCCCATCAGGTTTGAAGGGCTGCGGGGCTTTGGGACAATGGATACCGTCTCTCTGCCCATCATCCTTAGAGACCTTCAGGGAGGAGGCCTAATAGACAGGTCTGACCTGATGGACAGGTCAGTGCTCTGGAAACACAGGTCTGTCTCAGCTGAAGCAGAAGGAACACACTCAACGTAAATGCCACCAAAGGCTGCACATATTGATATGTACTGATATGACGCTTGGTGCCAAAGGCAGATCACTGGGTCGGCTGTGGGACTCTGACAAGCGGTAAGTGGCACAAGACTACTGGTCACAAGCTTTTGGTCTGCGTGTATTGATGTTTTATCTAATGATTTCTTGGTGAAACTGATGAAATGTATATTTACTAACAAAAGGAGACTGCTTGGTAGTTATATTGAACATTCTCTCTGCAACTTTATACTCACAATAAATAGGAACAATTGAGTAATTTTTATGTAATAGAATAAAATAAAATAATATAATTAAGCTAAAGTCTAAAATATTAGCCATTATGACTACGCTGTGGTTGCTGTGATTCTTGTAGGTTGCATATTACTTTGTCACCTGAGAGATTCCTGGTTATGCGGCTCAACATTGTAAAAGGGATTAGAGAAAACTGGAATCCTAGCTTTACCCTCACTAGCTGCTCACCACTCAAAGCCTCAGTTTCCTCACCTGTAAAAACCTTCAGACCTTGCTTGTGCTAGACATAGCAGTTGCAAAATTTCTAACAAGTTGTAGGTGTTCAGTTTGCACTGGTGTTCTTTTTCTAAAAGTTATTTTTTTGGTAATTATAAATTTTTTTCTGGGATCACATATTAATGAATGGAGATGACAAATTATTTTCTATTGTTTTAGCTTTCAAAATAAATAAGGAAAAGCTGCTTATGTCTATTTTTAATTACGTTGTTAGTTATAAAATATATACATTTGAAATTATTGAGTTGTTGCCATATCAGCTTGTTTTAATACTAATGATGATGATGGTGATGATATCAACAATAATTTTGATATCATAGAAGAATTCTAGTAATCAGATACATATATCATACTGTCATTATCTACTAAAATTAACCACTCCATGAATAGAGTATACTGAATTATCACAACATCCTATAAGAAGGTGATAGAAGTTTGCTCTGGGGGAAGAAAAATAAAGATGTGGACCTTGCAGGGCAATGATCTAAAGAAAGACGTCTGGCGAAGAAAGACTTGGCTTGTTTGTTCTCCACAAACTCTATGCAAATATATTAAAGCAGGGAGTCACTGTGCATTGGTGTCCAGTGAAATAATTTTTGAGATGATTTTTAGGAAATCTTGACTTGCTATGAAATTACAGATAATTTTTACCATTTTACTAATAATTTTTAAAGTCTAAATATGTGAATAAAGTCAGAATCTATCCACGGCGATGCTGTTACTTATCTGACAGTGTCAATTTGCTGCAATATGCCAAGATCAGATTTATTTATGTTGTAAAATAGAATAGCTACACTCTAGAAATATCTGCACAAGTATCAAGTGTCTTCTCACTCACAGAAGTGGGCGAGCGTTCGAGCGTTCGACAGAGTGTTAATGAGCTCAATTAGAACCGGGTGTGTCTGAGCCGTGACCCCTGGCCCCTGAGCCAGGGCTCTGCCTGAGCAGAGCTTCAGGCAGCTCAGTTTAAAACAAAGATAGTTAGCTCGTATCTCACGCTTTGTTTTACTTGCATAAAGAGTTCCAGGCATATTATGGATTAACACCCCCCCTTATTCCTACTTAAAGCTCTCCTCAGCATTGGAAGGGCGGAAAGCTAAGACAATTGTGCTTCCCAAGACGTGAACAGATGTCTGTAGGTCAGCACTTCCCCAAGTGTGTTCCAGAAAACTAGCTCATGGGACCCTTCTGTAGTGTCAAAAAAAAAAAAAAAAACAATTTAGTGTCAGTTGTGTTTGTGGAATTCTAGGTTAGAGACACATGTATGCAGCTTTTTTTATTTTTTGGGTTTTATTCTTGTTTTATTACTTATTCATTTCTGTAATGCTTTTCAGATTATTTTTTTTTGAATCTCCATGACATGAGTTGAGCGTTTGTTTGAGAAATAGATTTTGAAGTAGTTCCCGAAGTTACTAGATCATTAAAGACTTTTTTCTCGAGACATTTCAGAGAACAGGTCAACTGTGGGCACACTTTGGGAATCACGGCAGTTGCTGCTTAAGTCACATCCTGCAAGAGAAATGTCACAAGGGTAAAGTGTCACCAACTTGTCCTCACCGATTTAGAATTTGTAATAAATTCAGACCTGACCAAGGATCGTGTTTGTCGGTGCCTTATCCATGGAGAAAGGGTTTGGTAAGCAAATTAATAAAGTAAACCAGAGTTTTCCATACTGCATTCTGAGATATTAATAGGTATTCCATGAAAAAGGATTTCATGGGAGAATAAGTTCAAGAAGCACCACGTGCAGCCCATCTTGGGAGACCAATCATGCATGTTAGCACACCAAAGGCCCCTGAAGGACCCAGGAAACCAGTCTGACTGAGTTCCCCAAGAGCAGTTAACAATGGAGCCATCCAGGTACTCCTCTTTCCTTTTTTCCAGAAAAATAATCTCCTGTAACTTGGCAAGTGCTGTTATAAATAAAGCTGAGTGTTCTCTCTATAAACATCATGTGGAGTTTTGGGAGCCATAGCAGGATACAGTGAAAAGAAGGAAGGGAGGGAGGAGGATCAAGTGAGAGAGGGAGGGGAGAGTTATGAGAAATCTGACTTCTTACCTCTGTTCTCCTACTCCACGTACTTCGTATTACTCTATCTTTGAGGGAGAGGCATGAACCCTTCCTTGCAGTCCAGTGTGGAGACTCCCAGCCCTTCACTGCTCCCCTGCTCTGGGGGCCCGGACCCCCTTTCAGATCTGAGTCTGTAATCAGAAGGATGAAATAAATACAATCACACAGCAGTTTCAGGCATTAACTGCTTGCTCATATATTTAAATATTAACCATGTACCATTCTGACCTTTTTATCCAAGGAAACTTTTTCTGCCTGGAAATGTTTTATCGGTCCATTGTATCCATTTAAGAGAAAAGACAGTTTCAAGCAGGCTGGTTTATGAGTCAGATCTCTGCTTGTTCCGATTAGTCTCAGTAGGTCCCATTGGCCCAACTTTGTCAAGCTAGTCACCTCTCACCACCCGTAATGACATTTGGGTCCTGATTCAGAATATCTGAAAAATGTTAAGAACAAAAAGATGCGGTAACTTATGTCCAGGTTTCCCATAATATGTTAATTAAAATAAAAAAGATTGGCATTTAATTTGGTCCTTGCAAATATACACAAATTCTTGCTCTGTAGTGAAAGATTAACTTTCTCGACTCAGTGATTTTTTTGGAAGTATGTGGTTCCCAGAGCTTCACTTAGGTACCATAGTAAAACTTTAGCCATCACTACTGTTTTCATCTCCCAGTAAAAAGGCTGGTGATTGATTGCCCTAAAGAAGTTCAAGTAGGTCCTTCATGCAACTAATTTAGACGTGCTCTTTGCAATGCAGATAGCATTGACTGGTGACCTGTTTGATTGCAAGTTAGCCACGTATGCTTTATGAATATACAAACATAAAGCATTTGTAACTCTCAAATCATAATTGGTATAAAACCTGTGGTTTCCAGCCTGCTCCCCCAGGATCTTTACAGTTTTAACTGATTAGCATCCACCTGTTTATTACCTCACCGTTTGTGCAATAACTCAGTCTGTTCCTTGGTCATGGATAAAGCGATCTTCATTGTAGAGATCAAAGAATTAATCAAGCGAAACAGTAAAGAATGATTTCAGAAATCTTTTGAGAGAGATAAATAACTCATAGTGATGAATTATTGAATCTTTAGGGTGTATTTATTTATCAGGCAGTCAAAATGTACCATTTTAAAACTCATTCCATTTTTCTTTCATATTAGCTAGTTGTCTTCAAGGTGACATATAACCACCGAAACTGAATATGCAATCAACTTGTGATTAATATGAGAAAACTTGATAAATGTATTCTATTATGTCTAAAAACAAACCGTCGTAGTGTTAAATCTAAAAAAGCTCAAACGATCTACAATGAACAGGAATTCTGGCTCCATCCGGAGCCAAGGTATTCCAATGGCTTTGAGATTGAATCATACACCTTTAGAGGAAACATTTAGATTCTCTCACTTCAACCACTTATTGAATATTGTGTTGCTAAGGAGTTCTATGAACAGACCATTGCTGAAATGTAGCCCAAGTAGTAGTTCACCATAACTTTGACCCATTGGTGGGCCCTAGCTCAGGTCTCTAAAATTACCAAAACTATCCTAATGTCTCTTTCATACGAAAACTTTAAAATACTTAAATGCCAAGCCAAGCGTTGTACTTCCTAATTTAAATCTCTCTAGTATCTTTGATTGCTACTCTGATGATATTGTCAAAGACCTTGGCTGTCTGCAAGTTCCCCTGGATAGACTCCTTTTCAGGCTTTTTTCTAAATGTGTCTTCCCAAAATGGATACACCACTCTAGGTATAAAATGATGCACGTAGAGCATAAAAGGAAACTGTTGAGGAACTCACAGGATGCCTCTCATTTGTCTGTTTCTGGATTCTATACTTGAAGCAAAGACCAGCCTGGGGAGTAGAATAAATCTATGAGCCCAAATGAAAAGACACCAGCAGCCTTGCAATGTGTGCCTGTCACAGCAGTGTGGACCACAGGAATAAAAGAAAACTAAACATAAATAAAACTCTCTCTTTCCTGGTCCACTTGAGACATATTTTCTTTAACCCAACTGTTAATACCTAACTTGATAATGAAGCACCAGAGATGATGCTCCATGGCACCACACCACATTTGCACATGCAAACAGAACCTCTGCTGATGAGTCAAGAAAAGCACTGTATGCCTCAAAATGAAAAATAAGAAGCTGCAAAACAAAGCAAATTCCCTATCTCTTGAAAACTTGGTTAGATAACTATTCATTAATGAGTCTAGATGATGAAATCAGAACTTGTGAGTGTGGGAATAACAGGCATATTTCAGGGCATAGGGGATGCATTTACTATCCATCAGGTTCAACCACTTGTGTCTACTGGTATTTCCAGGGTCATTTTTTGATTAAAGAAGGTATACTGTTGAATAATGGGTTGATTTTGGCTTCCAATGGTTGACTATCTGTTACATCTTCCCACACAAATTTCTGAGATCATATAATCTCATCGATTATTTTTACTGAGCTGTTCCAGGAGAACATAATCAGGAAATTTTGAGAGTGATCATACTTTTAAAAATTACCCTTCATCTAAATTAATCTTCAGAGGAACATGGAATTCATCTTAAGTAATACTTCTTCAAGCTTGTTCTTGATTTGTTGACACTCAACTCCCCAGACATGTGAAAATAGACATTTTATTTCTTATTTCATGGAAACAAAATGAGATTGGAATAAATCCCCAAATTCCTACCTCCAAATTGCAGATTTTTCAAGTTTCTATGAAATAAAAGTGTTTGGTTTACTTAATGAATCACTAAAACATTTTGTTATGTTTTTTGTAGGTTGTGTAGAGCCGGCCAGATACTAAGTCATAAAACGCTCCATGCGGCTTCCTTACTGAACCCTTTCCAATGATTGTGGCTCCATCACCAAGCTTCTCCATGGGACTCATTTCTAGAAGGGTCTCAGCTTCCGTGAGAATGTGGCCAGAGCTTGATTCACATGGAGTCTCAACATATCAATGTCATAAAAATGCCTGTTAAGTGAGCAGGACATAACTTTCTCATTAAAGACAAATTTTCCTTCCTGAGACCTGCATCCAAATCCTTGCATTTAATGTCTTTTGGGGTGAAGGAATTCTCACCTAAGAATGAAAAATATTTGAAACCACTGGGTGAAGCATTTAGAAACCACATTCTTTTCCTACTAAGAGATAAGGATCAAGCTTACTAGTTTTGGTTATAAATATGAAAAATATATCCAAACATTTTTTTTATAAATTTGAAACTCAAACTTAACAAATACGGTCCTTGCCTCCCTTCTTCATTTCTGAAAGCATATTTATGTGCAAGTTCATTTGTAACATGTTACCTTGGACAAAGGTTGCCATTGCCCCAATTGCTATAAGACAAATGTTACGGCTGAGTGAACGCACCATGGTGTGCATGTGGGGCCATGTTTTTATATTAAAAAAAAAAGATTCACGCACACACATACACACACACACATGCACCAGCCCTGCCTTTCACTCAAGTCTACGTAGACTCTTCTGCCTCCAACACTTACAGCCCCTCAGTCTGCCAGGCAAGCGGAACCCCCATCCGCTCCCCAATCAAGCACCAACTCCCCCATCTGACTAGGAGAGGCCAGGGGCCTGGCCCAGTTACACTTGTCTGTCAGCTGGGTTGACAGCATGGGAGGGGGTCTCCCCCACCTTTTCCTGCCCATCAGCTCTGCTGACAGGTGCAAGCAGGCAAGGGACCCCCCTCCCACCCCATTCATGCCCATCAGCACATCTGACGGACATAGGCGGTAGCGGGGGTCCCCAGAGGCTCTCAGCAGGGAGGGCAGGCACATGTCTACCCTGGGTGGGGCCCAGGCTGGGATGCCATTTCTCAGTCTCAGTTGACGGGTGGGGGCAGACTCGGGTTCCCAGCTGTTCCAGCGTCTGACAGGGAGTTAGCATTCACCCACAGTGATACACTGTCATGCTCTGGCCGACCGTGGATCCTGCCTGGGTCATCCTGGACGGGGATTTAGACAGGCGTATGAAAGCATATGTGAAGCAGAGGACAGAGAAGGGAGAGAGCTGGGGGCGGGGAGGGCCTCGGCCTGGTGGACAACTGGGAAGGTCAAGGCAGAGCATCCAGAGAGGAAATGGGCCCAACATATTGCAGTCGGATTGACCACTGACCAAACACTCGGATTGCAAAGAGAAAATCCTGACTGGATACCGAAGAACACAGCGGTTTTCCATATATCCTTTTGTCAAATAGAATTAACAAAGACATTTTAGAGATTAAGATGCACCACAAGGGACTAAGTGCATGGTGGGGTTACCTTGATCGTTCAAGTGCATCTTTATTGAGCAGGTACTATGTGCTTGGCCCTGAGTGATCCACTGTCCCTCCACCACTGCGCCCTGTACACACTCGTGTCCTCTCCTGTAGACTCCGGATGGGCCAGCCAGAGAACCGCATGGGGCGCCACCAGGCCCCTCCTGCTGGCGGAGGGGTGAGTCTCTGAGGACTTGTGTCTCTGCTGTGGTCACGCCAAAGGAACTTAATAGAGTCCTTCATAATTCATGACATTAAACAGGAAACATCATTATTTTATTAGTCTTTAAAACTAGTGTGGCTGCTGGCAGTAGTCTGGGCTACAAGCGCAGTTTTGACCACAGTCAACTGACTCAAAGACTGAAAATACTCCCAACTACCAAGTTTCAAAAAAACAAAAACCTCAATCAAACAAAAGGTAACGTTTTTATAGGATAAAGGACGCATTTCTTTTAGTAAGTTTCCTCTCAGTGTCTCGCCTCAATTTTCTGACTTTGACATCAGATTTCAATTAAACAGATGAACTTGCAACACAAGCGCACAGTCAAGAAAATGTTTTCACACCACAGGAAAGTAGCGGCGTTTGCAACCACATGTCCAGTTATAACTCTAAAGCGGGATGTGCAAAGCAGCACCAGGAACAACCAAAGAGGTGTGTTAGCCTCCTGCATGAAGTCAGAAAACACTGCCAATTTTTGTTTGATTTTTACTTGTGGCAGTTTTACCTTAAAAATTTCCAAGTGCTTTGAGTCTCTCCTTTCACGAATTCCAGGGCATCCTCACCAGACACAAAGATCTCCACTCTGCACGTGGAGATTTCTACACGTGGCTCAGATTTCAGCCAATGTCTTAGCTAGAGACTCTGGAGACTTCTGTAAGCCACAGCCCTCTCCCTGGCCACACTCAGACCTCCAGAAAGGGAGTTTGCCCACATGCCTATGTGCACAGGGAGCCTGTGTTACCCACGTGGACACTGTCAAGGCTGAGCGGCTCTTAGGATGTCTCCTACGCGAAGTGAAGTAATCGCACTGAGTCCACTTTTTTAAATTAAAAGTAACAAATAAAGAGTCCTTCCTTGGGAGCTGTCTGCGCAGACTGTGTTTGCTCATAAGCTTTTCTGGAGAAATGAGTGGGGCTGTGATTTTGGTGGCCACTCAGCAGAAGTAGATGCAGTTTTCTGAGGCAACCGCTGTTTAGACGGAGAAGAGAATCAATAAGTGACAACTTTTGAGTGTAGCTCAATGAATGTAGCTTTCGGAATATTCTGCTTAAAAACACTTCAGTCGTGTATAAAGTGGTTAAAACTATAGATGCAAACTTTGTGATATGATAGCGTCCTTAATGTTTCCTCCATACATATGGAGACGAACAGGAAGCCAGCATGTTCATCTGTTGAAGAGACGCGAGTCTTCTTTTTCTCTTCTTACTGACTTAGATAAGACAGGAAGAGCTAAGCAGACGAGTTTTTTCAGGTCTTGGAGCAGGCTGCCAGCCACACATAGCCCGGGCATGTTCAGCTTGACAAACTACACCTTTGAATTTATCTGTTCTTCTTTGAGGGATAAATAACACTTTAAGAGTTGACATTGTAAGCCAGTTATCAATTATTTACATCCTTGGTCTAATTTATTTCATCTAACTTATTTAATCATATTGTAGCTCATCGAGCCAGACAAGAGCTTTGCAAAATCACTTGATTTTGCCCCTACCTTTGAGGAGTAAAAGCACATTTCCACCCTGACATTTGAGCTGAAGAAATGAGACTCAGAAAGAGAAGGTTTCTGCACAAATGTACATAGGTAGTAAATGGTAACAGGGAGAAATCTCCAGGTTTCCTGCCTCTTGTGCAGCCAATAGATAAAATGTGAACAAGGGAACTGAGGAGGTACCCAGAAGGTGGGCACTGGCCAGGGAGCTGGCCTGAGTGGGGACCCCACAGTCAGACAACGGGCTGGGCACCAAAACCCATGTCTTTTACTAAATGATTTATAGTTTCGAGTTACAGAACACTGTAGCTACCTTTAAAAAAAGAAATAGGGGAGAGAGAGATTTTACAGGGTCTATTTATTCCTAAAAGTTAACACAATTGAATTTTTAAACTTCTATTGATGGATTTCTTAGATTTCTATTTAGGGCTAATAGCTGTAAGCTTTTAAGTATGCAGAATGAATTTTAGACACACTTTTATTTTTAAAATCACAATAAAGCATTGCAATTCCATCTGGTAAGATTGCCTCGGAAATGGGGAACACTTCTGAACTGAACCCAAACTGTCATTGATCTTCAAGTAACACAACCTGTAAACATCCTTCCACTTTGTCGTGAGTCTAAGGTTTCAGTCCATTCTCCTTGTGGACTGTTGAAACTTTCAATTTACATCAAAATGGCCTGATACCCATGGAGCTGGCTGTCTTGCTCATATCAAAGCTCTGTCCCAGTTCAACCTTGGCTGGGTTAAGACTTTCATAGTATATTTAATAGTCAATTTTTGTAGAGAGACAAAGGAAGCTTAGAGTCATATGCTTTCAACATCTCTAAATGGAAATCGAAAGTAGATTCATAAGAAATATGAATAACTCTTTCATGGAGCCATTTGGCAGAAGACAGTGATAGATTTCCTGCTGTGGAAACTCCAAGTGAAGAATTACAAAATTTTAGAGATCATTTCATGAAAGATTTCCTGTATTCAGACATGGGCCCAACTTATGAATAACTGATATAAACTCAGTTCTTCCCATTCAGTGCATTTAAAAACAAAAGTTGTTACCCAGGGTGCATTCTGGAAACACACTATTATGTTGAGTGTTAAAACGTTCTTATGTTAGAAAGTGTTCCATAGTCAAAGAAGTTTAAGAACTAGGCAGCTTAAAAAAGTTTCTTAGACTTATTTACTACAGGAATTCTCAACCTCAGTGTATTGGCTGTGCTATGAATCTGTAAGAGAGAAGTGTTGTGTATTGCACTTCCCAAACCTACTTGGCCATGGAATCTGTGTCCCAGAATATCTCATGAGTTCTAGAGTTCGAGCCTTGATAAAAGGCTGTGTTTTGTTTTACTTTGAGTTTAAAGGAACATGAACCAATATATGATGGAACAGGGAAAGAATGAAATCTTACTGAGAAACTACCAGTACTATAAATCCAAAAGGAAGTCAATCATCTAATTTACCATTTGCAAAAGGACTCTGTTCATTTTTCTGGAGCCACACAGTCTCTTTGGAACAACAGTGATTATAAAAAGTCACTGATCAAATGATTAGATTTGCATAAATTTTAAGGTGACATCCAAACACCACTTTATATTTGGCCACATTTTGCCAAATTTCAGCATGCATCTGTAACAAAATAAGCCATTTGAGTTTTGAGTGAATGAGATTCTAGCAAGAAAGGCATAAACTCCAGTATAAACATTTAAAAAACTAATCAAAAATCTTCTTGGACACTCAGGAATTTCTGTCACCGGAAAGTTTTCTCTGGATCTGGGCCACAGCCAGATCGCTGCCTCCCTCGTGTCCTGTTAGCTTGTGAAGTTCAACAGAAGACAAAGTCTGAGGGTCTGAATGGAACTCAGGAGTAAGAGTGGTAATGATTAGCTTCATGGTTCCCACTTTTCTCGCTTTGCCTCCTGTACTTTCACTTTCCACAAAGACCCTCCAACTCTCCGTCAGCCGTTCAGTCTCAGAACAGAGGCCATTATCTTTGGGAAGGCTTGTTAGGCCTCCCTGAGTGTCTATACTCCCACCGCCCAAGATAATGTATGCAAAGTAACTACACTCTTGCCCAGGACAGTTTGTCACCCACATATTTTGGGGGACGTGGGGAAGCCAGCAGCCTTACTAGAGGCTCCAGCTCGCAGTAAATGTTCAACTCATATTACTCAGCCTTTCTCCTCAACTTCAAACAGGATTGTTTTTCTTTTTCTCCATGGCCTTCTGAGTATCATTCATGCAAGGCCAGAGAGAGGCCCAGACCTCAGCATTCCAGCTTTTCCTGCCTCTCCTCTTGACAGACATGAAAGTTGGTGCTAAGCGCTGCCAGTTTTCAGCCATGGAAAAGAATTCCTCTGACCCGGGACTGTCAAAAACAGACACGTCATGATGGCTCCCGGTGGATCCAAGAACCGCAGCATCAAAGCACCGTATTTACCCACTTTCTCAGGAGAAGCGGGTCTTGAGTAGGGCGAGGCCAACCCTCCTTCTGGCGTGCTATTCTGAAACAGGTTCAAACAGCACATTTAATCTTCAGATTTTAATCCTTCATGTGCTCTGCTGTGTGAGTATCATCTTCCACAGAAAAGCAAACGACCACGCTGTGACTGTGTGGGCCCGCCCCGGAGAGACTGGCTGTTCAGGCATCCCGACTACAAACACCAGCGTCCTCTTGGTTACCTTTCTTGGGACTCCAAATAGCACACACAAAAAAAGCTTCAAGCAAATGTGTTTCCAATTAAGCCTCTTTCTTAGAGAGAAAAGTGTTTGTCTTCTACTGGGGTTGGGAGATCACCCCAGATTATGAGCAAGAGATACATTCAAAGCCAACTGTGCAGGGACCTTCTCTAGAGATAGAATTCTTCTTTGATGGAAAAGGTAACTACTGGAAACTCTCAAATGAATAGGAATGATTGAGAATGCCACAGACTCTTCCATATATATCCAATATTTATCAACCTATACACAGATCGGGATGAAAGATCTAAACGGCAATTTCATTCTTACTTCAATCCAGTGTCCTTTTCATGGCCATCCATCTTTAATAACTGAAAACACTGAGTATTTCTACAGAGAACACAAAAATGGGATAAACTGAGACTCTTTGATAAAAGCATATATGAAATTGATTAAGTAAGGAGCGTTGGTGAGCAGAGTCCCAAGTAACTAGAAATCAGTTTAGACATGACTAAGCATCACTAATGAAATAACTGGGGACAGAAGTACCATTGGCTGGCTCAGAGCGTGCTCAATCATTTCTCTTAGCGGGACTGTCCCTAAATCCCTGGCCCATTTGTAACCCAGGAGTTGGAACTGGAGCATTGGACAGCCATCCCACATCCAGCCTCAGACCTCACTCTCATTTTTAATTCCCAGATGCAGATCGCATTTCAGAGAAAATACCTAACCCGACTTTCTGTCAAGTTGGATGGACTCTGGCTATTCCATGGTGAGAGGCCAAGAAGGGTGTGCTTCCCGTATTTTGATCTTAACACTGCAGATGAGGCTGAGGCCAAAGCTCTTTCCAGGGACTCCAAGACGTCCGGATCTGGCCCAGGGGCTGAGTCTGAGTCTAGATTTGATTACTCACAAATTCTGGACTCTTCAATCAGGAAGACTTCCCATGTGAGCCGCCATCGCTCTCCTGGGGCCACGTCATCAGAAGGGTCAGCCCCAACCTAGGATGGCCAACTGCTCCCAATATTCCAGTGACATGGTACATACCATAGTCTCCACCCCCCAAATTCGAGGTCTTCCCTGGAATCTCTGCTAAGGGCTAATTATTTTAACAAGGCGGCATCAGAATGAATACACACATATCTCATTTTTCCAACCAGTTCTCCTGACCCACATCATAATGTCACTGATCAAAAGCTACTGCTGTTTGTTCACAGAGGATGATGCTTGAAAGGAATTAGAGCCATTTTGTCAAAATTGCACTGAGAGAAGAGGTTTTTGGGACTCTGGCATACTCAGGTCTAAGAGTGTGTTAAAACAAACCTGAATATTTCTTCATATTTAGGAGCTTACATTTCTGGAAAGTTTACCTCTGTGAAGTGACCTGAGATAAAGGCACTGTAGATGCATGGTGGCCACAGGATTTTAGTTTAGACACCTCTGCCCCATGTAAGCCCCAGGTTCTGGATTTCTACTTCCTCAACGGCCCAGTGTCTACCCACCTCACTGAAATTTCATGTCATTTAATTGTTGAAATGTTGCCCAGAGAAAGTAACATGTGAGCAAAATGCGGTCCCTGCTGGAGGCCACCAGTGGGCTCCACCACTTTGCATTCCATTCTGTGCTTTTATAGATTTCTAATATTCAGAAAGCTTATAAATAAATGAACCAGAGAGGAAAGAAGAGCCTTCCGCCCATGTCTTTGTTGCCCTTGTCTTAAGTAGGGAATCTTAACGTCGTTTTTCCTTCTCTCCCCCTCTCAAGACCAACTGTCTTCATCCTCGGTGCAAACAGAAGCCTCACCGGTGATCAGAGGCGTCCCCTAACATAAAAACGCTTCCAGGAAAAAAAGGACCGTAGCTACCATTCTTCTCCTTTATTTACTGAGCTCTGAGTTTCAACGACATTATTCTTTAGTCCTTGAGAAAGTAATACACTCTCGCCCTTAAACCGCTGTAAGTAGTCGATAATCCATTATTACAGTAAGCCGTTCACTCTCACAGTAATTATCTAATAACCTCTTATAAAAGACCGTGGCTTCCTAATCTGTTTATAATTATCATTTCAATGATCCCACACATTAATGTCTGACCTTCAGCAACTCTGACCTGATCTTAATTAACTCTAATATCAAATCATCGCCACACAAGAAACTAGCCATGACCAAATGAATGAACCCCAGGTACAGTTAATTTCTGGAGCAATTATCTTTTCATGTAGGGAGATTTAAATGATTATCTGCACAATTTCACACAGTTTTATGTAATTCTGCGACATTATAAATTCTGTTTTAAATCATATTTCAAAGGCAGGCCTCCACAGTCTGGTTTTGTCTGGTGTTCTCAAGTGCTTGAATACAACATCACACACTCTCTCTGCGTAATACAGGGTGATTCTGTGTCATTATTTTCAATTATAAACAAATAGCAAAAACATAGTTTACAAAGTGATATATTATAGTTAAATGAATAACTGCATAGCTAGGTCTTCTAGGAGCAAATACCATCCAGGTTAAATCGTAAAAGGAAATACTACATTACGCAGAAACATTGAAAGTAATTGACAATATAATATACTCTGTAAAAAGATTAGAAAACCTAAAGTCTGTGTTAACATGCATAGTGTGTGTACTAAGTGCCACAGACTGGAAAGCATTTATCACCTCAATAAAGCCTGAAGGGGCTGCTGCTAAGAAACATATTTGAAGCTACAGTTGAACTTTATTTCAAACCTAAGATATACATAGGTATTTCTGTGTTCATAAACGTCTAACTTCCAGAGTGAAGTTATTTGTATTACACTAGCTTCCCAATGTTGGATTCTTTTTCATAGATGATGAAATCAACTTATAGAGGTGAATACACAAACACATTGGCAATATTGCAGAAATGTTTTGGGTGTAAACAAGGCCTTGAAAAGAGATGCAATTAAAAAATGTTTGCTTAGCATTGTCTCCAGTGTCAGAAATTAGGGATAAATTGATCAAAGTGTGGTATTTCAACAAGACTAGTCACTGATTCCTCCTGTTGGCACAATTTATCAGGCTTACACATTAAGCCTTCCTAGTTAAAGTTCCTGCAATACCTAAGGTTTCGTCCCAGATATCAAAACATTTATCCTCCAGCGAGCAGCCACAGCGAACAGCCTGATGAGGGTGATTGATTTGAAAGTAATTTGGATGGAGGAAGCTGTATGCCTCCTTAGAGATGGCACTGTGAGCTGCCATGATGGATCACCCCGAGTCACCAGGAGGGGCATTAGCTTCCTGACCACGTATTTTGCTCTTCCTCAGAGTTATTATTTGCAGAAATGGAAAGAAGATGACCTATGTTTTATATCAAATAGCTTAACAGACGCAGGGTGAGGGGCCAGTTTTCTTATAAATAACAGATGACTTGGGATGGTCTAAATTGATAAATATTTTAAATGGCTGTGTCCTGTAGGTCTGTTGAAATTAAAACATGTATCCAAAGACAAAAGGTGACTGGATTAAAAATACATCCCCGGGTGCTAACACGACCTTCATCAGAGCTTCACAGGAGTGATGGAAGGAAACTGTCGGTGCCTCCGATTCATCACGGCTTGTCCACGCAGTCACCCTGGAGACCAGGGATGACAGCCCCTAGTCCAGGACTCTTCCTGGATCTGAGGCCTTCATATCTAAGACTCAACAGGGTTCAATCCTAGCAGTGGCCTTGGATAATGACCCTTCCAGAACTTTCTTCTGCATTCCACTCTGTGACATCTGTCATCTTAGCAATGTTGTCTAATGCCTTTAAGATTACAATGTTTTAAATACATAGAGATAGCAGTTATTGCAAGGGATGAAATCATTAAATAGTTTCAAATCTTTAAATGGTTCTATTTTTGCACACTTGCCAATTCCAAGACAGATTTAGAAATGACTGTCTCTCCAGTGTAAGGAATTAGGCTGTGTATATATATAAAGATCGTTGAGTTTCCACTCCTTTCTTGTCCTTTGGAAAATGCTTGAGGTCTTTGGTGTTTGTGCCTCTTTTTTGCTGCTGAGTTGAAAGTTTAAGGGCCTTTACATTAGTTACTTCTTTCCTTCAAAGGGAAGCCTTGGGTCTACACTCTCTCTTTTTTAATCATTGAAGCTCCTAAAGGTAACTACCCTGTTATATGTAAGGTGTGAAATTTGGTTTTAATTTATTACTATAACTATCTGATTTAATAAAAGCTTCTGTGATGGTGAAGTCAGTCATTTCCTAGCGTGAAAGACCTGGGTCCCATTCATTGATTTTCTATAAGGTCTGGAAGGGAACCACCCAATGGCTCCTCACCCTTGAGGGAGACTTCTGCTAGCACATCCACATCTATTTTTAGGGGACATAATGGTGTAAGGATTTGCTATGAGTGTGGTCCCTGATCCTCTCTCTCTTGGCTGGGCATCTTGAACAAAACCACCACCACTGCATCAGCAATATCAATAGCAGTGACAATGGTTTATGCAGGAGTCCTCACAGGGGCTTCCTTTGGGAGCTTTTGACCGGATGAAAGGAATGACGCACATGAAGTGCTTTGCTCACTGTCTGGTACCTAGTAGATGAGAGAACATCATCCTGCATAAGCCTGTGTCAGAGGACAGAGCTGCCCAGGGGCTGTGAATAACGGCAGAGTCGCTGGGCCCTGGAACTGGGGTTGACTCTGGCTGGGCACAGACCACTGTTGGGGAGAAAAATAGTTTTTCCTCTACCCTCCTGGAGTTCTTGGCTGAGACACTCTCTGTAATAAAGGACAGATAAACAGGAGGAAAACAAACAAATTTTAATAACATGTGTGCACAGAGGAAACTGAATAACTCGCCAAAATGGCCAAAGTCCTCCCCTTAAACACCATCCTCAACCAAAGACAAAAGAAGATGTTGCAGGTGAGGAGAGTTAGGGACTTCAAAGGGAAGAAAGGCAATTCACAGGTAGGTAAAAAAGAGCAAATGTTTGGTAAACAGGTGTTTATTTGGCCCCGCAGAAATAGAAGAACACAGAGAGAGCCCAACAAACAGGTTTTTCTAGGTTCTTCTCTGTCTACCAACTAGTTCATGTTATGTTAGAGTGATAGCTTTCTTCCTGTAACAGTTTTTCTGATCTGAATTCTTTTAGGCAGTTAAGGGGGAGGTAATAAGAACAATTTTCTGAGCCTTTGATTCTTAAAAGTAATCAGCCTAAAACAATCCTCATGTTAAAGAGACACACTTTAGGGTGGCAAATTTTGCTCCCCTTCACCATACAATAAAAAGACCCTCTGCAAGGTCACAGCCAGGACTCCTTGTATTCACCACGTTGCCCCCTAGAAGTGGTCAGAGGACCCGGAGGATGGTGGCAGCCGAGGTGTGAGGGTCCATCAGTGTTCAACCAGGAACCATGTCTAAGTCCAAGGAGACCAGGATCCTACTAACCTCTGTAGTGACTTTTGCCTCTGTTTATCTGTTCTTATTTTTGTTTCTGCCTCCCTGAATTTGCACATCTGAGCATTGCACAGTAACCTTCAGTGAAAAATAGGTCTCCATTTCCTAAAACAAACAGCAATTCTTTTTTGACCTCTTTATTTTAAAGTTTAATACACACACACTAACATGTATGAAAATATAGCTCAAGGAATTTCTGGGTTAAGAAATAGACTATTTCCAGACCTCCAGGAGGCCATTCATTCTCCCTCCAAATCATGACTCCCGCGTTCCCCAGCAAAGATAAGCACCATCTTGATTTCTACTACTGTAATTTGTGTTTGAAACCTTTTTAAACCTTGTGTGAGTGGGGTCATAATCCTGGGGTTCTAGCTCCTTTTCTCCTACATTACCTTTGGGGGATTTATTTGTTTTATGCAGCTGTAGTTCTTTCAGTTGAACTGCTTGTAGCATTCCATTGTACGAATATACAAAACAATTTTCCAAAGATAGTTGTGTCAGTTTACACTCCAACTGCAATACATGGCAGTCCCCATTGCTTCACATCTTCTCAACACTGGGTATTGTCTGGTGACTTTCCCTCTCAATGTTACCCCTTAGGGCAACTGTGTAATTGGATTTCATTGTGGTTTCTTTTGTGTTTCCTGATGACCCGTGATATTGAGTACCTTTTCATTAGTATTTTTCATTTTTTGACCCTTGTTTGTGAGTAACCTGATCAAGGTCTCTCTCTTTTTTTTTTTCCTATTGTGTTGTCCAAGTTTAAAAAATTAATTTGTAAAAGTTATTTCTCTATTTTAGATATGTTTGTCCATTATTATATGTTAGAAATGTCTCCTCCTACTCTGTGGCTTCTCTGTCATGTCCTTAATAGTGGTTTTGATAAACAGAAATTCTTAATTTTAATCAAGCAAATTTATCATTTTTTTCCATTTTTGCTTTGTGCATTTTGCATCTTATTTAAGAAATCTTTTCTTACCCTGGTATCGTGAAGATATTCTCTTATTGTTTTTTTAGAAGTTTAATTGTGTTGCCTCTTACATTAGATCAACAACCCATCTGAAATAGGTTTCTTTTATGTTGTGAGGTATGGATCAAATTCCAATGTTTTCTTCTGACATCATTTATTAAAAGACCATCATCCTTCCCTCAGTGCTCTGTAGTTCCTCCTGGGTCAGAGATCAAGTGCTCAGTCATAATTCCGAGGCTCTGTTCTATTTCCGTTGTCCAAATTATGATGATACCTACAGGCTTATTTATTGTCACTTTGAAATAAGTCTTGATATCTAGTCTAATGATTTCTCCCTCTTTGTTATTCTTTGAGATTGCCATCTCTATTTTTGGCCCTTCAAATTTATATATGGATTATATACTATTGATTCTTCTATTCATGAGCATGCCATACTCATTTTTTTATTTAGGTCTTCATTAATGCTCTGTAGGTTTCAGTGCACATATTTTATTAGATTTATTCTTGTATATTTAATTTTTTTAATGTTTTTTGCTGATACCTATGTATATATATTTATATCTCTCTAAAATAAAAATTAATTTTTCTGTATTAACCTTATACCTAGCAATATTGCAAAAAGTTCATTTAATTAATCTGATAATTTTCCTCTTGACTTTCTCATCCACTTGGCTAGAAAGAAGTAGCTTGTATTAGTCTAACCCTCAAGGACTAGCTTGTATTAGTCTAACCCTCAAGGACTAGTATAAAGGCAGGATAACATTTTTAAATAAGTAAGAGAAAGGAATAATAGAAAAAATTAAAGAATAAAGGAAGAGAGAAAGAAAGATGGAAAGAAAGAGAGAAAGAGATAGAAAGAAAAAAAGGAAGGAAAGAAGAAAGGAATTAAAGACATGAGCAAATACCCAACTTCAGCCAGGACTTAGGAGACCAATATCCTGAAAAGAAGAGGAATGTGTTGAAGTGGGCTCTATATTGCCTGCACCTTTTCTCCTCTGGACATTGGCCAATTTGTGGCGTACACTGGTTTTCTATTGCTGCATAATGAATCACGACAAACTTTGCACCTAAAAGAACACACATTTGTTATCCCATAGCTTCTGTGGTCAGGACCCCAGGAACAGCTTAGCTGAGTCCTCTGCTCTGGGCCTCACAGGCTGCAGTTCAGGTGTCAACAAACTGAGTTCTAATCCTGAGGCTCGGCTGGGGAAGATTCTATTTCCATGTTCGTTTCAGCTGCTGGCAGAGCTCCTTTCTCTGAGGCTCTTTCCCGGCTGTGGGCTGAAGGCTGCCCCTAGTTCCCTGATGTGCTTTCTCAATGTGAATGCTCACTTCATCAAGCATGCAGGGAGAATCTCTTACTCTCTGCTCTGCTAGAACAGGCTTCCATGACAAAGCACAATCTTGGAGTGACATCCACTCAGCTTCACTGTATTCTGTTGTTCAGAGGAAGTCATAGGCTTCACCTACACTCAGTAGGAAGGGATTATCCAAGGACGTGGGTCACTGGATTCAGCCTAGAGTGTGTGTGCCACATGGTACGAGACCTACAGGACAACAGAATGCATCAGCGTGGAGTTTACAGCTGTTGCAGAAGGTCGTAGAAAGAAAAATTGGAATCCAGAGTTACCAAGGCAGCCAGTAACCAAGAGAAAGAGAACTGCAGGAAAATGAGTGTGACACTTACCACACAATTTCCCCTGAAAACATTTAAGGATTCTTAAGCTGTACATTTGCAGAATGACAGACTAAATCATCCAGCACAGAGAGCTGCTAAGAAGCAGAAAGTGTTAACCAGATATTGCTGTTGTGCTGGAGAAACAAAAAGTGGAATTTGGGTACAAGGAAGAGGGCACTTAATAAAAATTCCAAGATTTTCAGTTGAGATCCTTGTGGAATTTACCCAAGGAGAAAAGACAAATAACATAGAATCAGGCCCATCAGCCTAGAACTACCATGACTGAGTCAGGGGAATCTACCAGAATCTTTCTGTCAGCCGGAAAAAATGAAATTCTCTCTGGAGGGATACAAGTTATCTGGAGCCTCTACAACTTTCCATACTCAATGTGGGGCATTCAGTAGAAAATTATGAGACACGGCAGGAAACGGTGTAAACTGACTAAAAACTGAGAAGAAAAACTGATTCAGATACCCAAATTAACAGATGAAGATTTTAAAATAACCATGATTAATATAGTAAAGAAAATAGATTTCACAGAAATGGAATCTCTAAAAGCTAAAATAAATAAAAACCTAATTTCTAAAATTATAACTGTAAAAGATGTGTTTAATAGCAAAATGAATACATGAGAAGAGGAGGTTAGTTAACTAGAAAGTTGGTCAATAGAAAATAACCAGATTGAAGCACAGAAAGAATGTGCAGAAAAACTTTGAAGAGAAGTATGGAGCATAGTGTAAATGTAAGAAATAGACGTAATTGGAGTCCAGAGGAACAGGTAAGAAAGCATTGGCAGAACCATTTAAAAAATATTTTAACAAAGAATTTTCCAAAACTGGCAAAAGATACCATGCTAGGAATTCATGAAGCTGAAGATACTTCAAGCAGGATAAATGGCTGGGAGGGCAAAAGATCTGGGCGCATCACAGTCATACTTCCGACAGTCAGCTGGAGGGAGGAACTCTTTACAGTAGTTGGGTAATAAGACAGATTCCCTTCCAAGGAGTAAGCATTAGGCCTCAGCTGACTTCTCGACAGAAGCAACGGAAACCAAAATAAAGTACAATGATGTCTTCAATGTGCTGGGATAATAATAATAACATTGCCAACCCAACAGTCTATAGATAACAGTAAGAATAAGAAAAAGAAGAATCTTCAGTAAGGAAGATGAAAGATATTGTCAAATAAGAGCAGAGAAAATTAATTAGCAACAGACCCAACAGACCCAACAGAAGGCAATATTGGGAAGTGTCTTCATGTAAATAGTGACTGCTTCAACAATAATAATAACATCTTGATAGTTTAAACTATATGAAAATTTAAGTAAGGAACAACAGTAGCACAAAAGGCGTATGTGTGGGGTGTGAATAGAGTTTCACTGTTGTAAGGACCTTGCACTATAAGAGATTTAGAAGCCTTACTTTGAAGTTGACTTTAAAAACTAAAGACTACATTTTGTTGTCTCATGAGTTCCGTAAAAAGAATATTAAAATGACGTATAACTATCAAGAAAATAGAGGGGGAGATGGAAAAATTAAAAAGTGTTTAATTAATTCAAAGGAAGTCATGAGAGGAGAAAAAAGAAAAGAAAACAAAACACACTAAATTTAAATGAACAAAATATTGCAATGTTTTTTAAAAAAAGATGATCAGATCAGATTAAAAAAAATTGACCATATGCTGTTATGAAAGACACAATTTGAATATAAAAGTACATATATTTGAAAGCAAAAGATTGGAAAAATATATACCATACAACAACTACGCAAGAGAAAGCTGATATAAATATTCTAACATCATGCAAAATAGGCTTTAAAATAGAGGTATAGTCAGGGATTAAGACATTTCGTAAGGATAAAATGGTAATACCTAACTTGTTCTATTAGTTACTAAGACAGTTGTGTTAAAATCTCCAGCTATGATTGTAGATCTGTCTTCTTCTTTATTTGGTTTTGCCATTCATAAAAGTTGAGGCTATATTATAAGATACATATTAATAGAACTAGCAGATTAAAAAAATCAGTAAGGATTTAGATGTTAGAATGATTAGATGATTTACGAAATTGGTAGAATGAACATACTAAACCCAAGAACAGGATGCACACTCTTTTTTAATGTACACAAAATGTTTATCATTTTATAGAACTGAAATCATGTAAAGCACATACTCTGACCATGGGGGAATTAAGCTATAGATTAACTTAAGAAGGTAAATAGAAAATCTTCAAATGTTTGGAAATTGAACAACACATTTCTAAATATCCCACGAATTAAAAAAATAAATAAATTACAATGGAAACTAGAAATATTTTTAACTAAATATTAATAAATAAACATAAACCCTAAAAACGCTGCTCAAGCTGTAATTAGAAATTCAGAACTTTAAGTGCACATACAAGAAAAGAAGAATAACTAAAAATTAACGGCCTAAGCATCCAGAACAAGAAGCTGGTATTGTTGCATCATAAATTAAGTTTGCATTAACTTTTGAAGAAACTGCCAAACTTTTAAAAATTAGTAGTACATTTTGCATTTCCAACAGAAATGCACAAAGTTTCCAGTTTCTCCACATCTTGTAGTATTTGATGTTGTTTGTCTTGTAGACAGTATCCATTTTAGTGGGAGAGTAGTGGTTTTTTATTGTAGTTTTAATTTTCCCAATGACTAATGATGATGAGCATCTTTTTGTGTGCTTATTACTTATTTGTTAATTTTATTTTGATAAAATTTCTTTTTACTTCCTTTGCTTTTCTTTTTCATCAAGGTATTTTCTTATTATTGATTTGCAAGTATTCTTTATACATTCTGAATAATAGTCCTTTATTGGATATATTACTTTCATAATATTCAGTGTCTGTGGCTTGTCTTTTTAATGTCATTATTTGAAATCAAAAAGTTTTTTTATCTTTACTCAAGTCCAACTTACCTGTTTTCTCTTAGGCATTATGCTTTTGTTGCCCTAAAAAAAACTCTTTCGCTAATTGAAGGTCACAAGGATTCCTTCCTATGTTGTCTTCTAGAATTTTTTTAGTTTTATCTCTTATATTAGGTCAAAGATCCATTTTGAGTTAATTTTTATGTATGGTGTGAGGTAAGGTTCTAGGTCCTAGGTTTTTTTTGTTTTGTTTTCCTTTGTTTTGGGTTTCTTGTTTGTTTGTTTTTGCATATGGATATCCAATTGTCCCAGCACCATTTATTGAAAAGTCTGTACTTTACTCACTGAATTCCCTTGGTTTGTTTGTGGAAAATCTGTTAAGCATGATAGAAGGGTATGTTTTTGCCTTCTCAGTTCTGCTGCGTTGATCTACACATCCTGTTCTCAACCCAGTGTCACACAGTCTTGAGCACTGTATCTTTTTAGTCAGTTTTGAAATCAGTTAACCTAAGCCCTCCAATTATTTTCATTTTCAAAAATTTTTGGCCATTCCTACTCCTTGGGTTTCCACATAAATTTTGTGATGTTATCAATTTTTACATTAAAAAAAGGCATACTGGGATTTTGATACGGATTGTGTTGAATCTGTAGATCAGTTTGGAGAGAACTGACATCTGAATATTGGTCACTCCAATACAGAAACGTGGAATCTCCCTGCACTTATTTATGTCTTCCTTGATCGCTGTCATAATGTTTTGCAGTTTTCAGCGTACCCGCTTTCGTTTCTTTTGTTAAATTATCCCCAAGTATTTTATTCCTTTTCAGGCTATGGTTTAAAAATGGTTTTCTAAATTTCATTTTCAGTTCTTATGTTTCTAATATATAGATATAAAATTGATTTTTTTAAATATTGATCTTGTACCCTGAGATCTTTTAGAACTCCTTTATTAGTTCTGGTTGTGTATGTGTGTTCCTTAGGCTTTTCTAGGCTTTAATTTCTTTGTTTATAATCTGTATGTTTTAATTTCTTTTTAAAAATAATAATAAATCCCCAGTTCAATACTGAATAGAAGTGGTGAAAATGGACATCCTTGCCTTGTTCATGATCTTAGAAGGAAAACAGACTTTCACCAGGAAATACGATGTTAGCTGTGCGATTTTCATAGATTTCCTCCATCTTCCCACTGTATTGAGTGTTTTTTTTTAATTGTGAACAGATGTTGGATTTTGTCAAATAGTTTCTCTACATCTATTGAGATGATCATGTGGTTTTTTGTTCATTAACCTATTAATATAGTGTATTACTTTAATTGTTTTTCAATGTTAAACCAATCTAGCATTCCTGGTATAAATTCCTGATCATATTTTATAATTTGTTGCATTTGATTTACTAACATTTGTTGCATCTTTTTAGTCCAAGTTTATGAGAGATATTGGTACATAATATTTTTTTCTTCTCATGTCTCTATCTGGTTTTGGTATCACGAGGATATTGGCCTCATAGAATGAATTTATAGGTGATACTTCCTTGTTATTTCTTGGAATAATTTGTGTAAGGTTAGTATTATCTTTTTTTTTTCACATGTTGCTAGAACTCATTTATGAAGCCATCTGTACCTGGGGTTTTCTTTGTGGAAAGATTTTAAATTATTGATCTAATTTCTTTACTAGTTGTAGTCTATTCAGATTTTCTATTTCTTCTTTAGTCAGTTTTGGTATTGGTGGTGGTGGGGGAAACTTCCGCAAAATTTTGATTTTAGGAAAAATACTTTGATTGTGTCTCAATTGTACAACGTCCTTCGGCCCTATTTTCACTGACAATTTAGTTTATTTGTAAATTCATCCATGTATGTATTTATTCTTCCTTTCACATGAAAACGTCCTTCAGATTGGGCTCACTTTATGCACGAGGATATGAAGCGTCTCCTGGAAGGGCCGGAGGAACTACTATTATGATTCTACGGCAGAGCGTATGGGCCTCTTACACACCCACTCTCTCTCCTCCTCACTCCCAAAGGATGGAGGCTGCCAGGTACAGCCAGTCTCAAAGAGAGTAAGATGACTTAACGAAAGAAGCTTCATGAACTTTCAGGCTGCAATTTTGGAGTCTGAATTGCTTCTCTTTTAGGTAAGGTGTATGGAAGATGACAAAAAAGCTGTCCCAAGAGTCAAGCACCATCATTATGTGGTGAGATTTATTCTGTACTAGGAATTGAATTAGGCTCTTTTCATGTGATCTCTCTTAATCATATGAACACTCCTGTTCCCATTTGCAGATGAGTAAACCATGGGCAGGGGGCCTATGTAACTGGACTTCGGTCATACAACTAATTGTAATTGACAGAATTGGATTCCAACCCAGGCCTAGCCAGGCCCAACAGCCTGGCTCTTTCAGTGCCATCTTCTGCTGCCTTCACTCACCAATCCAGATAGTCTCGCACCCACCATGAGGCCTCTGGGCAAAATTCAGAAAGCCAGCACCACCTGGGACAGACAGCTCAGGAGAACAAGTAGAAATCATGGAAGCCCGTGTAGATCCGTGATACAATCTTCAAATATGGGGAACACAAAGAAGCTCTGTTCTCTGCATTCTCACAAAGATAAGCTGATCGTCCGGTTTGGATCAAAGTGACTTCTTACACTCAGTGAGTAAGGACACAGTTGTAATACATCCTTTGGACACAAAAATGATCAAATGTGATTCTCAACCTAGAAGTTGAGACCTTCTGGACTCTATGGGACAATTTCTCCGTGCCGTCTATGTGCCACCACCTGAGGCGATGATCCCTCCTAAAGGAAAGCTGTCAGTCTGGTCTCCGCCAGCCTTCTGCTCACATAAGTATACGCCTTGCCACACTCAGTCTCAGCTCTTCCCTGGCCCTCTTTGTCAGATGCCCTTCCTTCAAGCCTCACCAGGCTCCACATGTGACGGAAGTTTCCATTGTCCCTTCTGGCATGGATTTGGGGGCATTTCCAATCTGCCCTCTGCCCTGAGCGTCAGGCAGTTCACCAGCGCTCAAATGAGTCATTGTTTCCTGGAGGCCTTGGCCCAGGGCTCAGATCTCTGTGCTCTCCCCTGAGCCCTGGTGAATTGAACCTGCTGTTGTCCCATGTTGAATACTCCTTCATTTGAACGGAAATAACGGGGCAAATGTGGATATGTCATTTAGTGGAAACCCCTTGCCCTACACAGTCCCCTGAAGGGGTTGATGGTTAATCCCCTCCATAAGTCCCTGTCTCCTGAAGTCACACAGACTTAGGCAGACAGAACTAACTTGTTGTAGACGGTGAGAGAATTAAAGAAAATAACAATACTAATTGAAATGACTTTCAGTAAGATAACACAAATTTGCTGAGCGAAACATAACCTATGCTGATTTTGTATTGCTGACTACATTAAATTCAAACTTTTAAGTCTAAAATGCGAGGAGTTTCTTAGTCCTATAAAGCCTACACAGTTGGTATTTACTGTGTAGCAAACGGCCTCAAAGCTTAGTGTCTTAAAATAATTGTTATTCGTTAGTTTAAGATTCTGTGTGTTGGCAACTGGGACAGGGCTCCAGTGAGCAATTATCCTACTTGTCTCACTGGAGTGAGCAAGCCCAGGCTGGACGTCTAGAACGCTGGGCCCCTAGGTTCCCCTCGCGGGCCCCTCCCAGCAGACTGGCTCAGGATCCTTTCAGTCAGGTGCCAGTTCCGGGTGCGGTGAAGAGAGGGAAGTCCCAGTGCACAGCATGTTTCAAGACTCTGAGTTATGTTTCTGAACATCCTCTTGGCCCCATTTGTCACAAGGCCCAGCCTAGATTCCAAGGGGTGGAGGAGTAGGTGCCAATCTTTGATGGGGAGGGCTGAAGAGGATGCTTTGTAACCTATCACACACCCAGCACTTCCGTCTTTATTACTCCCCTATAGTCCTTCTCTTCAAGGCAGCCTTTTCCTCGGATCTCCCATGTACTGTGCTCTTTGCTCGTGCACATTTCCATTGGTCGATTCATCCATCCATTCAATAAATATTTATTGAGCACCTACTAATGAGTACCGGAGACAGGAAGACGGAGATATAAAAAGATTTCACAGACCATTAAGAGAAAGATCAAAAGAACAAATTGTGCAAAAAGTGATGTTAGAAATAAAAGCAGATATTTCCATTGTGGGGGTTTTAGAAACAGCAATAAAAGACCTGACCTGGGTATTGAAGGATGGGCTGAATATTTCCAGGGATGAAGAAGGGAAGAGCCTTCAATCAGCATTGATAGGGGCATGAAATAGCTGTGGCCCAGCTCCTATAGATGCCCGGTATTTGCTGGGATGTAGAAGGATGCTATGGCAGGTCTATCCTCAAGGAACTGAAGGTTAGTGAGGGAAGAGAAACAAGCAATCTAACAGTCACTCTAGGATGTGGGGGCTCTTCAGTAGTGGTAAATGTACCAAGGAAGGGGCATCAGATTCCTGGAGCAGGAGACAGCACCTGAGCCACCATCGTATGATGTATTTTGAGAGATGGAAATTTAACGGGAGAGATTTGCCAAGGCTGAAGGCCAGGAGCCAGAAACTGCAATGAGTCGGAGGAACCGCACGTGGTTCTGTATGGCCCGCGGAGAGAAAGATGCTGGAGGTGCTGAGACAGAGTTGCCATGAGCTCACAAAGGCTGGCGAGGTGGAGGAAGTCATTCGAACCTTATTCCAAAAAGGTATGGGAAGACACTGAAGGTGGATGTGTATGTGTGTGTGTGTGTGTGTGTGTGTGTGTGTGTGTGTGTGTGTATATAGATGGGGAAGGAGGAGGAGTTGGGGAGGTGGGGAGGAGGGTCTATGATCAGAACTACATGTTGGAAAGATTGTTTGGGCTGAAGTGGGTAGACTGGAGACACTTCAAATTTTTTACCTTTGAGGAAGCAACTGACTACGGTCACAGAGATGGTAATGGAGAGGAGAAGAGAGGTTTGAGAGGCCAAAGGAGATCAAATCTACAGGACTTGGTGACTGGCTGTGCACGTGGTGGGGAAGTAGGGCAGAAAGCAAGGAGGGAGTGGCCTGGAGGCCCTGCACGGCTGGCGCTCCCAGCCCTCTGTCCTGTCACCCTGGGCCCTCTGTCTCAGCCTGCTCTCGCCACGCTGGCCCCTCCTGTGAGCCCATGTGCCCAGCAGGTCCTGCTGAGAACCGGAATTGCTGTTCCTGTCATGTCCACCTGGCTCAATTCCTTAGGTCTTTATTTCACTGGCCACCCTATCTACATGGTCACCACCCCACTCTGCCTCCATTCCCCCTTGCTCGTGCCCTCACTCCCATGTATTCATCACCTCCCGCAGTGCTGCATATACTTCCCTTATCTACCGTGGTCGCTGTTTCCTCTTCCACTAAAAAGAGTGAATTTCCTCTGTTTTTTATGGCTGATGTATCCCTGCTGCCTAGAATAGTGCCTGCCACATCATAGGTGCTTAATAGCTGCTGTCTTAATATATCAATGTCACATGGCCCGAAGGCGGAAGGAAGATAAGGCGGAGCCCGGCCCAAGGGCTTTGACTGCCTGGACCACACTGGTGGCAGCACACATCACTCTGGTGAGTAATGCAAATTCTAGAAGGAAGGGAGCGGGCAGGGCAGAGAATAGAGGAAGAGGTGGTGGTGGCCAAGTACAGATCAGGTGTTGAACAGGATGGTCTGCGAAAGGAAGAGGATGCAGATATTTGCTAGAGAAAAGGTCCAGCTTAGGGAAGGCCTTTTCAAAATGGAGTGAACTCGGCTGTGTTACAGTGTGTGACGCGAAGGCTGGGAGAGGAGGCGAGTTAAAGATAAAGGAGACAGAATCTGACAGACCGACGGAAGGGCGGGACCTGAGAAGCAGGAGGAGAAGGGACTCGTGTAGCAGGGCGGAGTCTGTGATTAGAAGTAGACCAAGGTGAAACTAGAAAACAGGGCTGCTGGTGAAGCTGTTTGAGGGCAAAGGGGGAGGGAGCTGACTGCGCGCTCCCTCACTGTCCTCTGTTCTCTCAGCCAAGCAGGAGGCCGGCTTCCCAGAGTGAGAGGAGGGGACGGGTAGCCCGTCTGAGGGAGGAGTGATGTTGGAACGGTGCTCAAGGGCCTGCGGGGAGAAGGTCCCCATATGGACAGGCTGAAGGCCATCTGGCAGTCTGGAAGGGTCAACTGGGTTGTCATCCCCTCAACAGGGGATGACAAACTTCTTCAGAGTTTCCATGTCACCTCGTAGAGCAGGTAGGAGGCAGTCTCTGTGGTAGCCAAGAGGGTCCTTCCGTGTCACACCATCAGGCCAAACCACTTAACCCTCTCCGCCTCAGTTCCTGCACCTGCAACGGGAGGGGTCAACAGTGTCCCCCTGGGGGTGCTGGAGACAGCTCTCTGTGTATCACAGGCTTGGCCTGGGAAGCATTCACTAAACGTTCTTCTCTCCCGCTATGGTGCAGGAGGCTGACCCCCGGCCAGCGTCCACTGGGTGAGTGTGGTATTCCCTGTGGGCCTTCCCCGAACAGTGAGAACCTGGGAGAGGAAGCGTTAATGCAGTCTGTGTGCTATGATTGGTAGTGACAGGCAAGAAGAGGATGGCTTTCTCATGGGACAACAGAACAATAAGGTTGTATTAATTGATTCACAATTAAAATCAAGAGATCTGAGCAGAGAGGAAACTCCAGATCTAACTCTCTAACTTCTGGTTTCTAGAAGATAAAGCAGAAGGAGACATGCAGGAGAATCAACAGAGACAGAGAGCCGGGAGTGTGGGAAGGACAGGGTTCAACATCGTTGGCTTTTGAGGTGGAGGAAGGGCCACTAGGGAATGGGTACAGAAGTTGCAGAACCTGAGTTTCTCCCGGAGCCTCCAGAACTGAGCACAGCTGAGCCAACATCTAGAGTCCAGCCCCGTGACGCTCGAGTCAGACTCCCCACTGACAGAGTCCTGAGATAGTGAACTTTGTTGTTTTATGCTCCTAAACGTGTGGTATTTCTTACAGCCGCATAGCACTTATTTGGTTACCAGTGAGCCTACAGTATTTTTACCTCATTCTGGCTATTTCTGTTTTCCCTTTTGCATATTATCTGTTCATATCCTTGTCTATTTTTAAAAAGTCACTGTGGCCTCTTTATGTATATCAACATCCCATATATTCAGGCACTAACTCTTGCTACTGTACTTACTTTGCCAATTTACTGTCTATCTTTTAACATTGATTATAGTGTTATTTTTCCATGGACTTTTAACAATTTTTAGGTGGGAAAATCAACTAAACTCCTTAATTGTTTCTGTTTTGCTGTCAAGTTTAATAATAAATATTTGTCCAAAGATGAAATAAATATTTATTTATATTTCCTTTCAGAATATTACTGTTTTTCATTTAAAATTTTAATTTAAATGTTTATTTTAAAATCAGTAGTATATTAGCAATTGACATTCATCATTTTTCAAATGATCAGCCCATCTTTTAAATATACTCTTTTCAACAATCCTTCCTTTCAACACCAATTTATAATTTCAAGTTTATCATACCCTAAATTCTCTATACTATTTCTGAATTTTTCATTCTGTTCTATTGACATATCTGCTAATCCTAGTGCTAATATATACTGCTTTGATTATTTTAACTGTATATTACATTTTTTGGTCCGTTATTGCAAATTTTCTCTTGTTAGTCTTCTTTTCAAACACACTAGTAATTCTCAAGTATGTATCCACAGGTAAACTTGAGAGTTATTTTGTGAAGTCAAAAAAGTTGGAATTTAGGTTCAAGTTACATTAAGTATACAATAATTTCATTTCTTCTATCCAGAACCATGAAACATAATTCAAGATTAAAAAAAAACAACGTTTTCAAAAGGATTTTGGCACTGTGCTCATAGAGTTTTTGTATTTTTTTCAGCTAAGTTTTCCCATAGTTATTTATTAATTTATTTATTTACTGCTGCACTTTTTCTAACCCAACCATTTCAGGGAGGAAGAGAAGACACCAGCCTGGCTCTCTGAAGGTCCCTGCACCTCGGGCCTGAGTGCGGTCCTGCTCAGGAGCACCGGGCAGACTCCCCAGACCCTCTGCCTCGCGTGACCCCGGGAGCGGCTGCTTACTGCAGCACGTGGTTGTTTTCTATTTCTAACTGGAAAAGTTCTCTCTTGCTTTCCTGTTTCTCTGGCATGAGTTTTCTTTTTTCTTTCTCTTGTGAACCCTCCCTTTAAGGCTGTCACTGAGAGCCAGGTGAGTGTCCCCGTCGCAGACGACTGAAGTGGGGGATGGGGCCACTCCGCAGAGAGGCTGGAAGCCAGAATGGGCTCAGGTGGCAGAACAGGAGCTAGGAGGATGCCGATTTAGGTGCTAGGGGCTCGGTACCCCCAGGCTCACCCTGGTGTTTGGGGTGCTCTTCCTCGACCTGAGGATGGGCTCCTCCTGAGCTGCAGGTGACGCCCCTTAGCGCCCAGGGCAGGACAGGGCAGGCAAGGACCAACTCGGACCTCTAACAGCCTCAGCTACTGGGCAGTGCCAGTCAGGCTGCCTCTACCCCTGCTCTGTGTCACACACTTTATAATTGTTGAAGGCATCTTAATGAAATGGCGCCGGGCGCCCAGGAAGCAAAAGGGCCACACGTCTCTGCAAAGTCATTTACCGATGACGATGATGCCACAGACAAGACGTATAGAGTCACACTGCACAGCAGAGACACCAGATAGGAAAGACTAAACCTTAACGTAGCACTGAACTCCCCTAAGATGGGTATTAGCACATCTATGATACAGCATCGAAGGCCGAAAATTGCACATTTGCCTTTCAACATTAAGGTAGTTCAAAGTATGAAGAGAGATACGAGTCAAGAAATAAACATGGAACCGCACCATAACCACGCAAAATGGGCGTGCTAATATCCAGGAGACACGCCCACGCTTCCTCGGGAAGGAAAAGCAAATATATAGCTCAGAAAACGAAATACTTAGGAGCGTGTACTAGAATCTAACCATACATGGAAAATATGAATCTATTATCAATTCTTAATTTTATAAACCAAAAATTCAAGAATATTATTAGAAAGTCATCTTTTTTTAAAGTCCACAGCTTTATTCTAAAGGTTTTTCTAGGAGAGTATCTGCCGACCTCCATAATCTAGTGGTAGCAAGCTAGATTATTCTGGGTTCTGTAGACATTAGATACTTATATTCATCGCTGAGAAGTGACAAGACACAAACCAACATCCTGGGATTGGCCCGGTAACTTTACCAACAAACGGGCATGAAACTTAGTCAAAGAGAAAGAGAGTGTTTGGAACCCAACGGGAATTTCTGGAAAACAGGAGAAAGGAGAGTCCACAGGCCCCTGCCTTTTGTTGCTTCCTGCTGGCCACATCTTGGGCTTATCCACAAACTGCATCACCCAGGGATTATTAAAAGTCAAAAGCAAATCCCCTGGCAACAATAAACAGTTATTTAAAATCACATTTTAAGTCGTAGCATATATGTGATCTCAAGTCTGACTCTCCAGGACACAGCCCAGGGACGCCAGAAGGCCAGGTATGTGCTCTGCTCTTCACCCTCCTCCAGGTGGAAGCCCTAGAGGTGGCCCAGCGACATTCCTGCTACTTCTTCCCACCTTCTCTCACAGCAGCCATCCTCATGGGGCCACGGACATAGATCTCCAAGTCCAAATAAAGATTTATTGGTCTCAGCATTAGACTCATTAAATATCAATTAAATGACTAAACAGTTTTTAAATGGATTTGGTGAATCTTCATCCCTCAAAGCTATTCAGAATATATAAACACCCTCTCTGAAGCCTTTAGAAAACTTCTTGGGAGACCTGTGGTTTTAGCAATACTCTCTCTGCCAGTCTCTGTGAGGGACACTCTCCAGGGAAAAATAGGATCATGAGGGTTCACAGGGACCGAGAGTGACCACATCCCAGTCCCATGCCACACTCTGCACACACGTCGTCTCTACAGCACGTGCACGAGGTCGCTGCCATAGCTGTCCCATTTCATACCCAAAGAAATCAAGGCCCAGAGAGATCAATTTCCCAATGTCTTACAATGGAGGCGTGGAGAAGCCGTGACGTGAACACAGATCTATTTGACTCGGAAGTGTGTGCTGTGCCCCTACCTTCCTGGTGCCCTGGAGGCTGCAGTCAACCGGAACCATCCATGCAACAGCTGTGGCCATGAGAGGCTCATTCTGTGGCTTTCTTAAACCCTTTCCCTGTGCGTAGAAATGGCTTCTAGGTGTTGCTGTTACAATCTTCATAAATTGACTGACAATTTTTATATTTTACATTTTCAAAACATACTTAAAAATCCCTAAAATAGAAATAGAGGTGTAGACTTATAAGCATTTAAATCAATTAAATTGAGGGGGTAATGGTGAGACAGATACTATAACAAGACATTTTTGCAAAGCTGCACAAGACTTAGAAGGTATGCAAATATCTGTAATAGAAAATGTATTGATTGGTGATATTCTTATTTATCTAAAGGGTGATTCAAAAAATTATATTTATGGAAAATAGTTATAAAAATAAGATTTTAAATAGTGATAAATGGTCCTCCTGAAGGAAGTAAATTATATTAAAAATTTAAAAGTTAATACCTTAGAGACAGGCACCTCCACACCCTAAGGATTCCTGGTATAAGGGGGAACGTTTATCGATCCTGACTGACTCTATTCATAGAAGACTCGCCCTAAACTGTTCGGGGAAAATTGAGAACAAGAGAGTGCTCCAGAGGGATAAGTTTGGGAGGGTCGGGGTGGAGGGGGTCCAGATGGGGACGCGTGTGTGTAACCTGATAATTGCTTCGCGCCATAGCAATTCACGCCATAAAATGTAACTGTTTAAATGTTTTAAATTAGCCAATCATGTAAGACCGCGCCAACCTTTTCCCGCTTTATGCTTCCGAATCCTATAAAAGAGCTTGCCCCTTAAGGTTCGGGGTCGACCCCTCTGTCTCCTGCGAGAGATACGTGTCGACCCGGAGCTCCGCTTAATAAACCTCGTGCGTTTGCATCAAGCTCGGTCTCCTGTGTCTGTGGGTCCGCGCCTTCCCGAGACTGGAGTTGGATTTCCTTTTTGGGATCCTACACTCCCTGATATTAAAAGAACAATTCTTAAAATTTTCACTTGCATAAAGTGTTAAGATAAGTACAACAGAGAGACAGAGAGAGAGAAACCACCTATGAGAGAACAAATAAAATATGAAGTCTGGCAGATTTGTACAGAAATAAAAATGAGACGTTTCTTCATCTTGGATGGATCGCTGATGTACTTTGACTCATCCCACCAGTTCGTACCTCAATTACTGCATATGTGAAAGTTTTCAGGCATGGACACATGCAGAGAAATGTTGATAATGTTTAAAAGGATGTTATTAAGCCAAAAGCTGAAGGGCAGGTCTGAGTTCCCAGGACAGGTGGACCTGCAAGGAGGCTTCAGCAGGCAGGTCCTCCCCGTGTCCCTGGCTTGGATATCAGGTCACCTGTTTTCTGCTACTGCTGAACCACATTTCAAAAAACCAAACCTGACCTTCCCAAGCTTGCTTGAAACTTAGCCAGTTTAGTCTGATTTGTTGGTGGTGTTGTTGACAAAGGAAGGGATAAAATATGGATTTAAGAGATTTATATTCATATAGATGTCCATCAGCCACTTGGGTCCCCAGAACGCCGGCTGGGAGATTTCACATCATTGTCCAAAACTCGACTTTTAAGCCAAATGTCCCTTTTCCTGTGAGTGCTGGAGAAAGAACCCAGCACTGAGGCGGCCTGGCCACCGGTCTAGGACCACCACCACCCCCATCCGCACTGTCGGCACTGTTCACTTTTATTTTAAAGTCAGATTGGGTGCAAGGCATTGAAAACACTCTTTAATCATTGAGCTATAAACTGCCCCGGTAGCTCTCCACTCCTTTCTGCATGACTTTTTGAGGCTTTTGATCTCCTGACTGCTTCCTCTATTCGAAGGCTAATCCTATATTTAAACATATTTCTACATTTCATCAAACAGTTTGATTTAAATTTCCCATAACCTAGATAGCCATATTCATCTACTCCCTTCCTGAATGGTAGGCAGGCCATTCATGCCCTTTTTAAAAAATAAGTAAGAATAAAATCGTTCAATGAAAATGACAATACATCTGAAAATACGCGACAATTTAGCATCACAAAAAGTGAACATTTAAAGCCTCTGCTTCCAAATGCCACCCTAATTAAAGGAGTGTTCCTTTTCAATGCGCTTTCTTCACATGTAGAAGAGGCCTTATTCAAATGAGGGGAGACCTTTCACGGGGCATGCGGCTCTAATAGAGAGCTTAGCATAACTCGGGCTGTTTGTCAATGCAAATGGCAGCAGAGAAGTTAGCGTGGTGATGCAGATTATGGTTATCCTCCTCGCACACCGAAGAATTCTTCACGCTCTGGAAATATTTTCCTTATCAGTAAGAAGCCACGATCAACACCTCACACCCCTGGCCCTGCAGAGACTGGAGAGCGAGATCATCAATATGCAGATCGAGTCGGGTTCTCACTGTGCCCGACTATTAATTTGCTTCTAAAGTGAAGGCTTACTGTATACTTCTTAATGTAAACATTTGACGACCACATATCCAATATCAAATAGAACGATTAAAAGGCGACTTCCCAAAGAGACTCTGACGAGCAGCCGCGGTGCTAGGCTCTGAAATTTAAAAAACCTTAGAAAGGCCTTTTCTTCCACCTCCGTGAAAGAATATGAGAGCTCAGCTCCTTAAAAATAAAAAAACAAGGTAAAATGACTATGCTTGAGAAGGAAACCTTCTTCTACAAACGCATGGCGCCCGCAGACTGTCTCCTCCTTGTGTTTGCTGTCAGGGTCGTTTGCCTGGACCGTCCCACCGCGGGGCGCCGGCAGGCCCCTGACAGCAGAGGCGCGGAGATTCCGGGGCCATGGAGCTGTTGATGACAGGAGCTCCCTGCGTTTCTGCTCACTGTGCGTCCTCTCAACCCAGCTACTTCTACCCATTTGGAGGAGAGACCCACACACACACTGGGCATCACGTTAGGAGCACAGTCTGACTTTCAGAGGGTGGAAAATGGGAGGAATGGGGTGTCTGCAGATCAGGAGGACAAGAGTCTGTGGCTATCTGCAGCCAGCTTTCAGGTGTCCAGATAGAAGAGAAGGTTTTGGAAAAGTACATCTGTGCCTCCGCTGTACACTGAAGGGTGAGGACCTGTTCAGCCTCTAGGAATCAGGCTGGGATTTAAAGAACCCAACAACAGAGCCTCGGGTCAGCAGGGGACCGGGTGACGGGTGATGAGGTGTCTCCAGTGGACACAGTGCCTGCCAGCCGGCAGCACCCTCCACCCTGCACAGGGCACCTCAGAAATCAAGTCGCGGGGCTGGGAGCAGCTTTTTTTTGATAATATAGAATAACTAGAAAGGAATAAACTAGAACAAAATAGAAACTGCCAGAGGACATCATGAGTATTATACACTTTTGATTTTTAAATTCATTTTTGTATGTGTGTAGTGTGTGCTGTGTGTGTTGCCTATAGACTTGTGGGCAGTGTGTGTGAGTAGCCTGTGTGTGTGTGTGTGTGTGTGTGTGTGTGGTGTATTTTGTCTGCTGTGCAGAATGTGTCTACAGTACATGTGGAGTGTGCAGGATGTGTGATACGTGGATCATGTGTAGCCTGTGTGTGTGTGTGTGTGTGTGTGTGTGGTGTATTTTGTCTGCTGTGCAGAATGTGTCTACAGTACATGTGGAGTGTGCAGGATGTGTGATACGTGGATCATGTGTAGACTGTGTGTGGAGCGTGTGTCATGTGTGTGTGCACAGATGCACACACATGCCCTCACACAGGGTGGGGATGTAAAAAGCTGGAAAGCCTTCAGGCTGAGGGGACAGTGCAGCTTTGGGGACAGACTGCTATGGGGTGGTTCCTACTCCTGCCACAGGCCTGGATGGGGGGCACTAAATGCTCAGAGCCCCATTTCCTCCTGTCATCAGCTTCAGCCTCAGGTTTCTGGGAGGATTTCCTGGGTGCTGGTGTCTCCCAGCCTCTGACACGGCCTGCTCAGTCAGACCTACATGCCTGGGTCAGAGTGTTCCTGGGGCTCCCATGAGCGAGGGTCACCCTCTGGGGACACAATTTGTAACTTGGGGTCATGGAAGGAGGGAAGGAGCAAGTCCTCTAAATGCACAGAAAAAATTGTGAGTCTCAGAGAATTCAGCGTGGCTGTCAGAAGTAAATGGAGTAAAAAGAATGATATTTTTGAAAAGTCTAAATAACATGAAAACAATGAGGAGAACCAGACCTACCAGATATTAAAGAACATTATAAAACCTCAACAATCAAGACAGCATGGTGTTGGTACAGAAACAGAGAACCTGCAGAAAGAGAGAAAGTAGACCAGTAGGTAAGGGGTTCAGCACGAGGCAAACAGGAGGTCTGAAGTCGGTGAGGTAGTAAGGGAGAAGTCCAGCCGCTGGCCTCCAGGAGCCTTCTACAGCGAAACAGAAGCTGGCTTCAGGCCTCGTCACAGAAAAAGAAGAAAATCTAAGTGGATTGAAGATTTATTATTAATAATTATGAAAATAATAGAAGAAAAATCCTTCTAATTATGACTCAAATCCAAAAGCCAAAAAGAAAAGATTGACAAATGTGACCACATAAAAATAAGAAACAACAGGCTCTAGACAGGGGAAATTAAGAGCCTGAATGCAAGGTCTTTCAGAGAAATGACCAATGAAATAAAATGACAGTTTAGTGGGAAAATTCGCTTTCACTCATATACTTCTCTGACTTTCATTCTCCTATGCATTTGGGGTAAATAATTTGTGTGTTGACTACAGACTTGCATTAAACCTCATATAGTGTACTGACAGAGCAGCAGTGAAGAGAAATTGTGCTAATGTAAGTTTTGAATCCCTAGATCATTTCCTGTGACTTTACGAAAGCCGTCAGGTCCATGATCAGATGAACTGGGAGGCCGCTGGTGTGATTCAAATGCTCCAGGTGGGCACTGCCCTGTGAGCCTAAGGTCACCTGTGCAGGTGCCATCGAGGCAAGCCACGTGTGCGTGGGCAGGCAGCTTTGGTGTCTGGGATCAGAGGCGCTTCCTCCTCCGTCTCCATGTCACATTCTCGCTGCCTTAGCAGACAGCCGGCCAGCGGAGTGGGTCTGCTTGCTGGAGCCTGGGGTCCAGTAGGCCCCCCTGCCCAGGGCTGCAAACTCCATGTCTGAGGGCTTGGTGTCTAACTATCAGAGGGGCCGCATTCCCACACTTGAGAACAAAGGGCAGCGGAGAGCTACTGTGCAGAGGTATCTTTGCTACTTGGGGTGTTCCCTGCCACATCTAGCACCAGTGTGCCAATAAGAGGTAGTTTATTCAAATTTTCTAAAACAAGTTCATAAAGTTTTCACATGCATGAACTTATTTTTATTTCAATGTAGCTAAAATCCCCCAAATTGTCTGAAAATTAAACGATTTTGAATGTACTCAATCTTTAAGAACTGTCCCACACACCTAGCGTTTGGTGTTCTGATTTTAATCAAGTTATAATATCACATTTCATATTAAAACTGTAGATTAAGTTCATAGTCTCTATCATTAAAAGAACCTCTTTTTTAGCTAATATTAGAATCCGTTCTGAAATAGAAATAGACAACAATTTAAAATTAAATCTTTAAAAAATTTTCTCTATTTTATTACCTAAAGGAAGATTTCTACTAGCCTCCCAGTAGTAATACATGAGAATACAAACTTGTCCTGAGTTTGAGTCTTTTCTAAAATATCTTTATCTGAATGAAAAAGAGAAAATAAAAATTCATTGTAAATACGTGTTTATCCTAAAGTGTCTTTAAAGTTCGGGATGGTCTCCCAATGTAGCTGAGAGCCTGTGACCCTTAACAACATGAGCGGTATCACTTTCAAACACACGTTTACTGTTTAATTAATATTTCTCATTTGCAACGCAAACCAGACTTACAAAGATGACAGTTATAATTTAAAACAATTACCCACATTATGAGTTAGGAAAATGACACGAAGATGCATTACTTTACTATTCTCCAGAAAAGCCAGTGCAACCTTTTTTGACAAAGAAGCCCTTGGTGGTGTTTGGGGTTATGTGTACTGCTCCACGTGTCCCTTTTTGAGGGGAACCTCTATTCTCTTTCCATGTGACTCATAATCAGTGTTTAGGGTGAATTAAGACTGAAAAGAAAATTTGCCTTCACAGTGAAATTGCAACTTATTTCTTGAAAGCTTTGCAGTCTTCATAGACTTTGAATCTGTTTAACCATAGCTTCATTTCTCTCCTCAGTTTAATATATCGTTCTGTCTAAGTACCCAAATATACAACAGACCTACAACATCCGAGAGAGAATATCCATTTTTAATTGCGGGATTTCAACTTTGAATGGGGTTTGGAACCACAGCAGCAGAAGGATTCATGTCTCCGATGTCACAGAAGTTCCATGGTAAGCAGAGAGCAGGTCAAAGGTTTAGCACAACCAACTTGCTTCTGAATCCCAGGTTTTGACAGTGTGTATTCACGGCCACAGAACGGTCACTTCCAGACCCGGAGAGCGCGCAGCACTAGTCAGCACACCTGGGAAGGGGAGTGCGGCAGGATTAGGAGGAGAACTGATCAGTTATTTGTGTGATAAAAGCAATGTGGTACCCAGAACAGAAGTGCTGGGTTTCTTCACTCTGACAATTTCATTTCCTCATAAATAAAACATTAAGCAGGTAGAGCCGTGTTGCCCTCTGGGACCAGAAACGGTCTTGCCTCTCAGCAGGCTACGGTAGGGACATTGAAACAGGCCCCACAGAGGGGAGACTGAGGCAGCCCACGTGGAAGGGCGGCTGTGCTGGGGTGGTGCAGGCACAAAACGGGGCCTTTGGTTGAAACCCTCCACAGAGCTGCGGGGAACACAGGTTATATTTCATCTAATGACAAAAAAGGCCTCTAAACAATAATTGATACCCTGTAAATACCTTGTAAATAAGTTGCACTTTTTTATTACATTCTTCCTGAGGATTCAACTAATAGAACAGATGCATAAATAGAAATATGACCATGGAAGTTTAAATGGTCAGTTTTGAAATACCACACAATACTGACATATTGAATTTCAAGAGGTTTCACATATTGAATCATGCAGTGTAGTACATATAATTCAAAGTTATATTTGGGCCTGGAATATACATATATTATAGAAGTATATGTATTTTTATAATATCTATTACAGAAATATTTCTCTCTCTATATATAGAAATATATATATATTCCAGATATAATAGATAGAATTATAGGCTGAGAGAAAACAACTATAATCATGTGTTTATAATCTAGGGGGAGGTGAACTGGTCTGTCAACCTTAGTAAAAATGTAAATAAACACAAATTGCTGGTTGGCTAATAGAACCCATACCCTTTAGACTCTGGGGGCACCTATTGTTCCAAGCTATGTGGTAACCTACGTGGGAGTGGGCTGAAACCTCCGTCTGGTTTCAGCCCACCCTCCCTTTCTTCCCTGGAGCCCCAGATCCAGACCAGTGGGCCAGAAGCACCCTTCCCACCTCTGCCAAGCCCTGGAGGTGGAACAGCTCACACAGCAAAGTCAGGAATGTCCCCAGAGCTGTGATTCCTGCAGAATTAGACTAATACCCAGCTTGCCTCTATGTTTATTAAATTTCAACGGCAATTGTAGCAGATATTTAGAACTCGTCACAAGGTTTTTCAGGGAGGAGGGTTTATTACTGGTATTGTTTAGAATTGGTGCATGATAATAATAAAGGGGGGGACCAACTTTTACTTGGTTCTACTGTTATTTAAAATTCCCTACAGGTAATGCAACCTGGCAGCCTGCTCCCCTACCCACTCCTGGGGCTCCACAGGGGCCAGAGGACTGGGTCTCTGGGTTGTTGGCCCAGCCTGGACTCCAGACATGTGAGTGAAGATCATTCCAGCCCCTTCCATTGGTCTGCCCCATTGAAGGCCCTGGACACCATGGAACAGCCGAAAGCTGCCCTCTGCCCTTTGCAAATTCCTGACCCTAGAATCTGTAATCTTGAAAGAACAGAGCTGACAATAGGGAGGAAAGAATTAGCATTATAGAGGATAGTAATACAGATATGCTTCAGATGGAAGAGGAGAGAGAACTAAGACTAAAAAGAAATGAAGAAAGTGTCTGAGAAATATCCGACTCTATTAGGAAATGTAACATAAGAATTATAGGTATTCCTGAGGAAGAATAGAGGGAAAGAGGAACAGAGAGCCTATTCAAGGAAATAGTAGCTGAGAACTTCCCAAATCTGGGGAAGGATCAGGAAATACCAGTAAGTGAAGCCAATATTTCGCCTAAATACGTCAACAGGCAAAGGCCCACTCCACAGCATGTAGTGGTAAGGCTGGCTAAATGACAGCCTTATGACAATGACAAAGAAACAATATTAAGGGCAGCTAGACAAAAACCAAAAATAACATACAAATTCCTGACCTTAGAATCCTTGAGCATCACAAAATGGTCGTTTTATGCCCTGAGCTCTGAGGTGGCTTGTTTTGCAGCAACAAATACTTAGAACACATCCGTTCCTCCATCTATCATTCATTCATCCACCAGGGCCCTGGGGGTGTATAAACGTGAATGGGATGGATTGTCTGCCACCTAAAGGATCAGACTCTTAGTTCCCAAGTCTTTGTTCCACCCGAGTGCAAGACCTGCTCCTCTTCCAAGGATGTGTTGCTGAGCCAGCCCAAACTTGAACAGGCCTCATGGGTGTGCCCCATGCTGGGGAACTCTGTCTGCCACTCACATGTAAGGGGTCTCAACTACAGACCTACAAGTCTAATAAACACAAGACTTGGAAGACCTTTGCCACAAGTAAGAAGAGTAGAGAAAAATGTAAAATGACAGAATAGACTCTTTCAATTTTTGAAGAAAAAAATAATCCAAACTCTCCAGCATGTCCATCTGAGCCAAGGAGCATATCTGGTCCACACAAGGTTGACTGGACGTGCTGCTGCGTGGGTCGGTCTGCTCTCCCCTCCCACTTGCCTGCCTGGAGAACAGATAACCGTGTCTGTTTCATGCACTCACTTGCAGGTGGGGAGAAGGCAGGACGTTGGCCGGGACTATGCATTGTGCCAGCGTATTCTTCCGACCTGAGCTTATTCACTCTTTTCCCAAATCCGTCTTCCTTAGTCACTACGTTACAGCAACCTCCCACCTCTGGCAAAGAACCCGCCCTCAAAACTTGTCGCTCTGTTGTAGCCAGGGTACCGATGCACAAGGACGACCCGAGCATCATGTGTTTAAGAGTGCCAAGTTATCACTGAAAACCAAGAGCTGAGAATCATCATCAGCTGGAGGAAAAGCCGAGAGGCGGTGCAGGAGCCCTCTCTTCATAATGCAGTCAAGGTAACAGCTCAGCCAACAGGTGGTTCCTCGACAGGAGCCACCATCGTCCTCTATACAATAAAACGCTTGGTAGCAGAAGTGACGGAGTTTCAGAGGCTCGCCTGGGTTTTCTCCCTAGTGGGCCCCTTAGTCTTAATCAAGCTCAATAAATATGTTCATACGTGATACACGTTATCAACAGATAAACACAGTCATATTTCGCTTTTAGAACTGAGATAAAAATGGAAGGAAAACCCGTGTCACTCCCATAGTGGGCGGGGAATAACAGTCGCCAGCCTCGATCGTCAGCGTCCCTTCATGGCCTGTCTGATGCAGAAAGAAGACTGCATGACTGTCCCCACCACCACACATCAAAGCACCCCCACTGCTAACGGAGTGATGTCTCGATGTCATTGCCAGACGCACAAGCCCTGCACAATTTCCCCCAGCTCCCCCGCCTGTCTCCTCCCTGGTCATACCCCAGCCTGCCCTGGGTTGGGCCTGGGCAGTGGGGCACCGTTTCCTGGAGAGCTGCCTCTTTCCTGCCGTCATCCAGGCAGGCCCTGCTCTCCCACTGGGGAAGCCCTTCTTCTATGGACTGAATGTGTATGTCCCCCAAAATTCACAGATGGAAGCCCTAGCCCCAGTGGGTGGTGTTTGGAGGTAGGGCCTTGGGGAAGTGATTAGGTTAGACGAGGTCACCATGTGGTTCCCCCACCCTGGGAGTAGGATCTTATAAGAAGAAGAGACTGGAGATTTCTCTCTGCATGTACATACCAAGGAAAGGCCATGTGTGGACAGCACCAGGCAGAGGCTCTCACTAAGAACCCTGCCCTGCCAGCATCTTGATCTCGGACTTCCAGCCTCCAGACCTATGAGAAATAAATGTCTGTTGTTTAAGGCCCCAGTCTGCAGTGATTGTTACAGCAGCCCGAGCAGACTAAGACACGTTCCCACCTTCTCCCATCCCAGATGAATTCCTCTGCGATTTCCCTCAAAGGCCCAGAGCAACTCCTACTTCCTCTGCAGAGGCCTTCCCAAATTCTGACAGCAGATGGCCTTCCACGAGCCTGCTCCCCTTCCTGCTTTACACAGCTTGGGGACGAAGGCTGGGAAAGACAGTGTGTGCCCCTTGGAGTGGATCCCTCATCTGCTTGACTCTTATTTACTTCTCTTGGCCAGAGCCCATTCCCCACACTCAGGACCAGCTACAGAATTTGCAGGGCCTGGTGCAAAATGCAAAAATGATAGGGGCCAGCCCGATGGCACAAGTGGTTGAGTGCACGCACTCCGCTGTGGCGGCCCAAGGTTCGCCGGTTTGGATCCCGGGGGCGCACCGACGCACTGCTTGGCAAGCCATGCTGTGGCGGCGTCCCATATAAAGTGGAAGAAGATGGGCATGGATGTTAGCCCAGTCTTCCTCAGCAAAAAGAAGAAGATTGGCAGATGTTAGCACAGGGCTGATCTCTTCACAAAAAAAAAAAAAAAAAGATAATAAATTTCAAGATGACAACAGGAGAACATTAAACCAAGTGTGGGGCCTCTGAGCACGGGGTCCTGAGCTGCTGCACAGTTCACATGCCCAGGAAGCCAGGTCTGCCTGCAAGGCTTCTCCTCCCCCAAAAGGGGGATTGTCCACGCTCAGATGGCACAGTAACTTGTTCTTCTACTTGACAACACGGTTAGATGTTTTAGATACTACTAATGTTTCCCTTAATAGCTCATCTAATGATATTCCTAAACCATCATTGCTACTGGAAGGTAACTCAAAACACAAATAAGACTGATGTCCAGCCACAGTGGATGGTTCTGGTGGCTTCCCAGGACAGATATCCAAGGGGACCATCCCTCCTGAAGTCGGTTTCCTGACCCATTGATTAAAGAAAGTTATCATTGGTCACTGTGCCTTCAAATGAGCCTTCCTTCCTACATTTTCTTTAGAGGTGGGAATGAAGAAAGAAAGGGAAGGAGGGAGGGATGGAGGGAATAAGTGAAAGGAAAAGAGAAGAACTCCTTGATTCCCTCCCCACACCCCAGGAGAGATGACAGAACCCCTGTCTTTAGTGCCGCATCCATCCCCTCAGTAGAGAAAGGTGGACTGGACGTCTCTTACCTAGAAGTGTAGCAGACTCTCATGGTGGATGTGGACCAGCCCTGGGCTCCATCCTCCTTCACAGTCTGCTGGCCAAGAGTCCTCAGGACTGCGCACCCACACAGAAGTTCCTTCCGGATTACAAATGTTGTACGCTTTTATTTGGAACCTTTTCCAGAAGCGTCCTCCCTCTGGCCATCAATTCATTTGATGACTCTTAGCTCTGGGTCCTGGGTCCAACCAAGAGTGAGAACCTGTTTATATTATGAAATATGTCTTGATTAACGTCTTCCATAAAATTACATGTTATACCCCTTAAATTCAGTATTTCTAAAGCATTCCATTCTACACTAAAACAAAACATGGCCATGTTGCTTCTGGCATCTTCTTGCACAAATTAATGAGAAAGCCAATTACGAGAAGAGAGTCACATTCAGGAGAGGTAATGTGCAACATAAACCAAAGAAGTGGTTTTATTTGCCTATCTTATACAGATTATCCTTTCTCTTTTCAAAATTAGAAAAGTCTGTTTTGAATAAAAAGACAGCACCAATGGTGTGCAATTTGTGATCAATTTAATTATTGATAAATTTCCAATACCAAAGAACACACCCTGAGAGTGGGCACAGACAATCACAGAAATGATATCCACAAATCAGAACTTCCAGGCTTTCAAACGTTTCCGCCTCACGTCCCACCTTTGAACCTGCCTGAAGAGCTTGTCAGGAGACACCGCAGCATCGTCTCTGGGTGGGAAGGACTCTCCTGCCGCGCCTGCAGGCATGAGAGCAGGCTGAAGCCATTTCACCGAGGAGAACAGCACCAACATCATCCTGCCAGGGCAGAGCACGGCCAGCATAGCCACAGGTACAGGGCGACGACATGTCTGACACTCCTGCCGGGAGGGGTCAGCGCAGCCAGCTGCAAGAGCATGTGCATTTCAGCCTGGAATTTCAGACAAAAACGATTCCCAGCACTGGAGGCAGAAACATTCTCCCTGGATCCTAGCCTTTGCAGTTTTGAACATTGAGCTTTTATTAAGAGCCAGAGGAGCATCATTGCAGCATGAGATCCGGAACGTCCAGCCCCTCGCCAGGAAGGCGAGTCCGACTCCCCAGCACTTTCGTTTTATGAGAATATTCTGACTATCAGGATTGTAACTTGCTGAGAAATGAAAGCAACATGGAAGTAAACACTTGCATTTCTTTTGTCAAAACAAATACAAATGGAAGCGTGCCTGCCTGGAAAGAACAGAGGGCCCCTGGGAGCAGTAGCAGCCCACAGGTGCTGGAGGGGGACAAGGAGGAAAGGAGAACCTCGATGGCCTGGCGAAACAGCTTTGAGGCAAATCCCCAACATGGCCAATTAAACACGTGCACAAGGCCCCGTCCCAGCTAATGAAAATTCCTCTTTATTGATTTTGATGCTCAGAGCGGCCCCCTGAGGTCGGTGTGTCAACGGGATGCAGATTTTCTATTCCTCATTAACGGAGGAGAGACTTCCACACTCCAGCTCAATGCCACGTCCAAGCCTCAGCAGTGACTACACAAAGACCCACGCTAACCAGCTCCTGACCACAGGTGTACGTGGCCGAACACATCAATTGGAGTGAAATTAATGTGGATCTGACAGGAAGCAGTTGTTTGTTGATTAGCTTGTTCCAGCCGCCATGACAAAGTACCACAGATGGAGTGGCTTAAAAAACAGGCATTTATTTCTCACAGTCCTGGAGGATGGAAGTCCAAGATCAAGGTGTAGGCAGGGTTGGTTTCTCCCGAGGCCTCTCTCCTTGGCATATGGACGGCCGCCTTCTCACTGCATCCTCATCCCTCTGTCGGTGTCTGTGTCCTGATCTCTTCTTATAAGGACACTAGTCACAGTGTATTAGGGCCCACCCATATGACCTCATTTTACCTGATTCATCTCTTTAAAGGCCCCATCTCCAAATATAGTTATGTGCTGAGGTCCTGAGGGTCAGAACTTGAACACAGGAATCTGGAGGGGAACCCAATTCAGCCCACAACATCAATGTGAGGTAGAAAATTGCCTGTGGAGCTCCTACCCATTTGTTGGACAAATACTTCTCTTCCTTCCAGAAAGCACACTCACTTCTGCTGTGGACTGACTCTGTCTTCAAGTTAATCAGTTCATCTGGGTTTATGGAGGACTCCTGATAGTCCCAGGCTGGACCTAGGTGTAGGGCACATTATATGGAAGACCGCATCCAATCCCATTCACATTTCAGAGGAAGCAGCCAACTCGGGCTGTCTTCTTAATGTTCAACACGCCCACTGAAACCATATCAAGTCACTTTCAAGACATACAGCATGCCAGGTGTCAGAATTCTCCGGATTTTGCCTTTGAATATGATCCATTTCAATCATGATTCTGTGCAAAGACAAGTCTCATGAAGAAACCAGGCAGCATGGGCACATTTAAGTGACAGCACAGCACAGCCCCAGTGCCCCATCGGGGGCGGGCTTCAACACTGGAGGGGTGCTGTGCCCCTCCACCCTCCTCAGATGCAGTGAAAATAATGAAAACTAATAATAAAATGACAAGAGAATCCATAAGGTTCTGATTTTCCAAGATTACTCAAATACGCTTTTAAAAACACAGATCGGACATCAATTGGGGCTGGCCTGATGGCATAGAGGTTAAATTTGTGTGTTCCACTTAGGTGGCCTGGAGTTTGCAGCTTCGGATCCCAGGCGCGGACCTACACGCCACACATCAAGCTTTGCTGTGGCAGCGACCCACATACAAAAGAGAGGAAGATTGGCCCAGATGTTAGCTCAGGGTTGCTTCCTCACCAAAAAACAATACCTATCTATCTGTATATATAGATAGATATCGGACATCAAATTACTGCCATAAAAGGATTATTTTTGGATGTTTCCTTTGCTGATGACCCCCATCTGTCAGCTAACGTCACGGTATGGGGGCACAGGGCATCCTGCCGGCTGGACCTGGTGAATGAACAGGCCACAGAGGGTCAGCGTCCCACGGGACAACTCTAGATGAGAACTCATTCTTTTCTATCGTACTAAGTAAAACGAAATCCAAATAACAAACTAAATTAGATGCAGCATTCACGAAAAGGTGGGGGTAAGCAAAGACTTGGGCCTCATGGGCCATGCAAATAGTGTCCATACACAAAGAGGGGTAGCAAGCAGCCTGCTGGCAGCCTCGGGTCTCTCCAGAAACAGTGGGGTTTTATGGACTTTCAGCCCTAAAACCCCATAGTTCCAGGCCCCTGGGGCGCTGGTCCCTACTTCTTCACTCATTTTCTTTCTCCTCCATTCCAGCTACAATACTTTTCCTCTCTTCTCCTTTGCTCTGTTCTTGCTGCTGTCTGAAATGCCCCACCTGCTTGTTACCTGGGCACAGATTTCCAGGAATTCACGTTGGCGGGGCAGTGTGGTTAGAGGGATGCTTGTGTGCTCTTGGCAGAGGGATAGAAGATGAGGAGACAGGGACTGGATTCTCCAGGGTCAAAGTCAGCCAGGTAACATGGGAAATTTATCCTGGAAATGCATGCATGTTGCAGAGTCACAGTTCAATACACCAGAGAGACAGACAAGCGCCAGGGAGAGGTTCCCCCCGCCCCCCACCTTTCACCACGACTGGACCATACTGTATCCCAGGTCCTCTGGGCGTTTGCAGACTTCTTGCAGCCCAGGCTTAGGTACAAGCCTTCCTTGCCTACAGGGCAGGGGGCGGATTGCAGTCAGTGCTGGTGTCCTGCTAACTCATTCCTTCGTTCATTCATTGATCTCACAAATATTCACAAATTGCTCTCTCTCCTTGCCTACCAAACTCAACTTCATTCTAGGAGGGAGCAGAGCCAGGCCCAGGCAACAAGACAATGAGCTGACTCCTCCACCAGAGGCTGGAGCTGGGGCCAGCAGCACCCGTTCTGCAGGAACCCGGGAAATGCAAATTCTCGGGCGCCCGCACCCCTAGAAGGAGAAACTTCAGGGCTGAAGCAGGTGTGTGGCCCTCTTTTCCAGGTCACCTGTGACTGGCAGGGGACAGAGAACAGACAAGAGGAGGTGGGAGCCCCTTGACTGGTGTCAGATGCCCCCACCAGCAGCGTTGGGCCCAAATAACTGGGTCTGCACACAACAGCCCAGCTGCCAGACTCAGCCCACATCTATTTTTGTGCAGCCCCAAACTAGGAATGGTTTTGTATTTTCAAATGGTTGGGAAAAATCAAAAGCAGAATTATATTTTGTGGCACTTGAAAGCAACATGAAGCCCACACTTCAGTGTCTGTGAAGGCTTCCTGGCATACAACCACCCTCACTCTGCCCCAAGTGCCTGAGGCAGCCTCCTCACTACCCTGGGGCCAAAAGCCTAGCATATCTACTCTCGGGCTCTTCAGAGCACAAGTGTGCCTACCCTGGTCTAGAACATTCTCTCAGTGCCCAGAACTTTTGGTCAGGGCTAAGAAAAGTTGAACAGGGGAGGGCTTAAAAAATTCTTTTGTGTTCATTTTGTGCTCTATTTTATAAGAATCTATTGTCAAAACAAAAAAGCAAAATATATTGTGCAGAAATGTAAAGGAAGGTAAAATGACTAACATTAAAGTTGATTTTTACAGACCAGGTAAAAACACCATTTAACATTTTTCTAAATTTTCTTTCTTTTTCTTAAAGTTTGTTTTGTGTTTTTTTCTTTGTGATCTTGTCGTAACCTAAGGGGTCTAAACCCAAGTTAGTGTAACTGTTGGCTAACGAATATGGCTGCGCATTTAAAAACCGCTGGTGAGCGCTGTCAAGCAGTGCCACGCAGTCGGAGCCAGGAGTCGCCTCCACTGGAAGCAAGATAGTCCAAAACGTGTGGGAGGCAGGGAGAGGAGTCTCCTGTACTGGAGGAGAGGGAGAGGTGGCGTGAGGGTCCAGCGAGTGGAGAGTAAACTCACAAAGGAGTGGGTTTGGGAATCTCTCTGTGTGGCCCGTCTCAAGTCTGGATATAATACGCTTTCTCCGAAGCTTGTCTTTAGGACAGCGGCCAGTGCTGGTAAAGTGTGAACCTGCCCCTGGAATGACCAAAGATGGGACAAAGAAGGCTGTCACCCGCCCTCAGGATTCTCCAAGAAGTGGCAATTCTAATTTTCGCTCTGGAGAACAGAAGAAACATTCCATTGTGTGTGGGCACAACTGAGGTCCGGGAAGACCAGGTGGGACGGTGCTTCCCAGCTGATGACTTGTCACCAGGCTCTAAGTCTCCCAGCCCGGGGAGATACCCCAGGACCATCGTGGAGGGAAAGTGAACAGCCAGGCCTCCCGGCGACCGGGAGGCAGCTTGAGGAGCCTGTCAGGGAACCTGTGGCCCCAGGCCCGGGGCGACTTTTTATTTCCAAGCCTGTTATTGATTTTGGTATGAAGAAAATAATTTGCTATTGTTGCTTAAGGTGCCACGGGAAGAAAAAAATCCACCCCGTGTTTCCTTTGCTCACAGATCTTAGCTGGAATTTGCCTTTTGATTACAGGGCAGCTCGAGCTACGAGATGGAGGTGTTGGCTCCTGAAAGGTACTACCATCTTTATGAGACATGGCACGCTAATCGAAAACACAAGTAAACTGAAAATTAAATTTAAAAGCCTATAATTTAGTATCTTCCTGGCCAGGAGTGATGGCTTTCATTTGCGCGCGGGCTCGTAGCGCTCAGGGTCAGTGTGACGGGGGCCGCTTCCAGGCCTCTTCCGAGGGCTGATGGAGCTGATTAATCTCTTGGAACCGAGCTTTGTCTTCTCCAGCTCAGTGAACAACTTCATTTCAGCTGATGAGTTCAACCAGGGGTCAGAACAATCCTCATTTCTGACAATCCCCCGAAAAGGGAATTAATTTTATGAGTTAGTGCTGCCGCGCTTAAAGCGAAGCTGGAAAGAGACGTTAACATAAGCAGCAGAGAGAAAATCTGTGTGCAAACCGTCCACTTGATTAAAACTAGAGAAATATTTGCTTAACAAGGTAAGGGGACCAGGGACCAGGGGCTTCAAAGGATCAGAAACACGCCAACGGGGCCTCTACCTTTGGTAAATATCAGAAACGTTTTTATCGAACTTTTGCTCTTCAGGTTTAACATGAAAAAATTTCAAAAAGGGGCCAGATAAGGCGGTTTGAAAAGATTAAATATTGTGATCACAGCATTAAAAATAAAAATTTAAAAATACTCAAAAAAGCAAGGAAGTCACCTCGGAGACTGTGGGATACTATTATAACAACGGCGCCTGCAGCCAAATGGCTCTTATAAACCCTTGCAAACTCCCACCGCGTGCAGGACCCAGCCCTCCAGCTCCTAGAGAAGACGTGAGCTCGTAGTCACAGGGGTGTGTAAGGCTCTATTGTGGGCTGCATTGTGTTCCTCAAATTTCTATGTTGAAATCCCAACCCCCAGAACCTTAGAATGTGACAATACTTGGAGATAAAGTCTTTGAAGAGGTGATTCAGGTAAAATGAGGTCATGTGGGTGGGCCCTAATCCAACAGAACTGGTGTCCTTATAAGAAGAGGAGACGAGGACACAGACACACGCAGAGAGATGACCGTGTCAGGACACAGGAAGACAATGGCCGTCTGTACATCCAGGAGAGAGGCTTCAGGGGAAATCAGCCCTGCCCACACCTTGATCTTGGGCTTCCAGCCTCCAGAACTGTGAGAAAATAAATGTCTGCTGTTTCAGCCGCCTGGGTTGTGGTATTTTGTTATGGCAGCCTGAGCAGACTAATACAGGCCTCGGGGCTCCTCCTCCACCCACCTGTGCCCTATATCTCAGGTCCTCTGAGCGCACACACCTGCCCACCCCAGAGGGAAAGCAGCACCATTCATAGGAAGCTGCGGGTTTACAGGAAGATTCTCTCCTGATTACCATATTGCTAGGGACTTTTTAAATAATTGGTGGAGATCTTGAATTTTAAATAATGCGGATGGCCTGTTGGAATGAATGACCCTCCCACAAAGTGCTAACATGGTAGATAGGCTACGTTTGTTTTGGCAGCAAGGGAACATATCCTCGACCCTAACTAGGATGAGCCACAGGAATCTTGCATCAGATGATGAGAAGTACACAGGCAGGTTGAGGGGCTCTGACCACAGGGCTCGGGAGTCATGTGGGTCTGAGCGCAGTATGGTGGCCAACTGAGGGGCCAGTTCACCATTCTAAGCCCAGTGGGGCCCGGAGACTCGCATCTCTCTCCCCAAAGTCTCTGTGTCCCACAGTAGCCCAGCCTCCCATCGCTCATATTGACAAGGCCCATGTGATGGTGGTAATTGGTCTCTTATCTGTGGTGGAATCAGCAGGCCCAAGGGCGTGGAGAATTGCAAACATGAAGCAAAGGTTGGGTTGTGGGACTGCCCATTCCAGAGAAGCAGGCCCACGGTGGGTGATAGCCCAGGATCCATTTCTCAGCAAGGATACATATTGTGCCTGTGCGTGTGTGCATTGTGAGCGTGCTTGTGTGTGCACGCATTGTTTGTGTGTTTGTGTGAGTACATGTGTTTGTGCGTTGTCCATGTGCATGTGTGTGTATATGTACATGCGTTTGTGCATCATTCGTGTGCATGTGCATGTGTGTGCATTGTCCATGTGTGTGCGTGTGTGCGTGTGTGCATTGTCCTGTGTGTGTGTGCATTGTCTGTGTGCACGCATGTGTGCGCATGTGTGTGCTTTGCCCGTGTGCATGTGCGTGTGTGTATGTGTCTGTACATCGTATGTGTGTGTACGTGTACATGTGTTTGTGCATCATCTGTGTGCATGTGTGTGTGCATGCATTGTCCACGTGCGTGTGCATGTGCGCATGTGTGCATGTGCGTGTGTATGCATGTGCGTGTGTGCATGTGCGTGTGTGTGCATTGTCTGCATGTGTGTGTGCGTGCACGCTCCCTGAATCACAATGTCATCTGGATGCAGCTGCAGCTGTGCTCCAATCACTTGGAGACCCAAACGAGCAGGTATTTAAAAGATACCATAAACGTCGCCACGCGCTGCCCACATTTATGTGTCTGTCAGTCTTTTCCCTGCGGCCTTGAAGCGTGTCGTCATGCCCAGGAAAGACGGTGAAAACATCTTACATTTGGATTTGGTAACGAAATTCAAAATTAAGAAAGCTGAGACCCAGAAAGACATTCAGAATTTCACATTCTGTAACGCTCTGTTGACTGAGGATATTAGCTCTCCAGTATTTGCTGGGATATCTCATTTCAATACTCTCTAATGTATAGGGTCACCCTACAGCCATCAGTAGAGATTCCACACAGGCACAGAGACACAACAAATACTGCACACAACACAACGATGGAACAAGAGCCTGTGTAGATACCAGGAGCGAATCATTTTGGGTTTGCTCAAATCCATCTCGTTCCAATGGGCACGGGTAGGAGCCTCCTGCCTCTGAAAGGGCTTCACCCACGTGGATGTTCCTGCGAGTGGCAGCCTATTCCGTCTTCTCTCTTCCCTCTTCCATTTCTGAGCCGATGCCCCGAGGAGAGGTGGCTGCAAAGGGTCCCCTTTACACTGAGATGTGAAGCCAAGGGCCCTGCTGATGTGGTTATAAAGGCTGCAAAGAACTTTCTTCTGGAGAGGCAAGCGCAGACTGGACACTTGCCAGCTCGGTTAATCGCATTCCAGCGTGCCTCCTGCCCTGGAACTCACTTGCAGCATCAATGGGGCATTGTGTCCCATACTCTATTCTTAAACAGCCTCCTTCCCACTCCCAGAAACAGTTTGATTTCAGGGCAGATCAAACTGATTCTTCCAGAATACATTTCTTCATTGCCTTCCAAGGAGTCTGGAGAGATGGGAATAATATAGCACAAAGGCTCCAAGAGTCTCCAAAACAAAAAAAAAAAGAAAGAAAAGAAAGAATAAGAAACATGATTTCCAGAAAAATGGTAACACGATCATCCTTTAATGTTTCGGGTCAACTGAGAAAATTAACCTGAATCTATGAGCCCCAAACCCAGATGAATTCAACAGGTGTGAAAAGAATGATATCCACGGAAGACAGGGATTTTAATCAAGAGAGGCTTGTGACTTGCTGGATGGTCCCTCGATGGCCCCTCTCTGCCCTTCGAATCCGCGTTACCAGGATACGAAGTGAGTGCGCTTGCGGGACGGCCGAGGACACAGAAGCCCCTAAAGCCCTGATTTAGCTGAGGAGTGACGGGCGAAGGAGGCCATCTTTCCCCTCCTTCTCTCTCCGCCACCACCTGTGTCCTCGGCTTCTCTGCACTGGGGCCTCCACTGTAATCGTCTGACTCATTGCTCCCCAGCGCGTCCTTTTTAAAAGGGATGGGACAACCACCTCAACAGCTGACGTGGGTCAAGGGCTGCGCAGCGAATTCCCAGCATAACTTTTTACAGGTGAGGAGACTGAGGCGTGTCGATCTAGAAGCTTCTCCCAGGTGCAGAGCCTGTAAGGACGGGGACAGGGTTCAAGGTGAAGAACCTCATTCCAGAGCTCATGCCCTTAGCCACTACACAACAGTTGTCTCCCCCGTAATCGGTATTCAATTCCTTTAGCTGAAATAACTTGTGTATTGGTTGCTACTCTCTTGTTACTCCTGGTTTCAAATCTGATCTTTGTAGTGTCCAAGGTGTATATTCTTCAATATTCCTGCAGTGTTGAGGGACCAAAAACAAATGCTGAAGGAAGACACGCACACACACATACACAACACACACTTATGTACAACACACACACAAAGACACACACGATATACACCCAGGACCATGCAGATACAGAACCTAGTGGAACTGCACCGACATGTGCCAACAGGGGCTGGCCTGAAGTTTACTTCCATAAAGTGAAGGAAAAACTCTCCAGAACTGATACGGTGACAGCAATCAAGGGATGTGTTGAATTGCACATCCCGTTTCCACCCCTCCCAGCAGGTTATTTGTATGTGAATCAGGGATCCATGTCATCAATGACTCATCCCATCACTAGCGGGCCCGTGGAACTCATGGGGAGACAGGGAAGGGATTAGTTTGCTCTGTTATGTGTGCTCAGAAATTAAGAAATTACATTTTTTTGGAAGAGATTCCATAATTAGCGTTGTTCGCTCTTCACTTTCTTCCTGTTGGTCTAAATTAGCAAACTTTTATGGAGCAGCAACCTTGGTCTCCAGAGAGACCACCTGTGGCTAGTTGAGGGAAAGCCTTCGAGGTGTGTCTTCCTTCCTTCTGGACCTGTCCACACTCTGCAGGGTGGGGGACAGGGCTCCCCTCCTGGCCCCGCTATTCCAAGCTCACTGCTGTGTCCTCCCACCTCTGAATTTGGATCCATGCTGTTCCTTCCCTGGAGAGACTACCCTGTAGCCCTGCACATAGGGTCCAAGGTCACCCCCTCAACTTTTCCCAGCCGTCCAGGGGTGTTGGTTGCCCCCCTTGTGCTTCATAGTCCTGAGATGGAATTTCCAATCTCCTGCTCTAGACTGGAAACTTCCAGAGATTAGGGGCCTTGGGCTGATTTTCTGGTACTCCAGGGTCCGGCAGAGTGATGGAAGAATGAAGATGACGAGTGAATTGAAATTCCACCTGTGTCCTCAAAACACCAGGTGCTCTGTACCCAAGGACGCGGACGGCCTATCGAGGAAGGTGAACTGCCAGCTGGTCCTTCTCTTGTTCTTACGCCCCTGATGTGGTGTTGTCCCAAAGGCTGACCTGCTCCAGGGGACCTGAAGAGCCCATTTTTCCTCAGTGTGGTTGGACTTGGCCCCCTGTGTGCCCCATGTGTGTGCAGACCCTGCTGCATGCCCTGGAGGGCCTCAGAGGTGGCTGAGAGTGGCCTCTGTCTTGAGTCCTCAAGCCAACACTCCAGGAGAGGGCCAGGAGGACCCAGCCCAGAAGCCAGGAGAGTCTCAGGGGCGGGATCCCATGGATGGGAGGGAAACGCTCAGAAACAGAGGGCATGGCCTCCCTTGCTGCAAGGAAAATGTGCCCTTTCAGCAGAGAATAAAAGTGAGCAAATATTGACCCGGTGAGGAGCTCATTTGGGGTGATTTCAATGATGCAAATATTTTTACTTCAGCCTCACAATCTCACCTTCTGCTCCATGTCTATGTTTCAACCCCTACATTTTGGGATTTTGTAGATCAAATACATGTGTGGCCTCGGTCACCTGCAGGGGTAGGTAGTGACGATTAGCGTCTGCAGCTGCTGTGCCGAAGGATGAGAATTAGGCAGCGTGCCCTGCGCCAGGTCTCCAGACACAGGCACAGCAGCTGTTTGTCCATACAACAAACCACCTGGAAGACTCACAGGGGTGACTGGGCAGGGCGTGAACGGGAGGACTTGAGAAGACCCGGTCCTCTCTCATCCTCAGCTGCTGGGGTCCCCACTCCCTGGGGAGGACAGACGAGTGCAGGACGCCCAGACTCGACAACCACGGGAATAAGAGGCAACCTCGTTGTCAAGGTTAGGACAGCCTGACTCTGGCTGGTTACTTAATCACTTGTTGCTCAGTTTCCTCATCTGTAACATGGAGCTAGTAACAGTATCTCCTTCCTGGGGGGCAGTGAGGGTAAAATGAAATGCTATCCAAAAGCACTAAATGGCAGGGAACATTCCAGAAGTGTGGAGAAGTCCTAGTTCTTCATGTTCCTCACAGGCTCTGCAGTGCAGCGTGTCTCTCAATTCCACAGTGAACCCCCTGAACCCCTGCCTGCTGTCACCAGTGGCATTTGTGGCATCTCCCTCTTGAGGCTCTCTCTGTCTCTGGAATTATCTGAGCATGCTGGGGGCTCACCCGGAGCTTCCCAACACCGGGACAGAGAGGGCCTGCCCCATCGGCCCCTGCGGTTGCCTCCACCACGGGGGTGGCTGTCACCTACTGAGGCCGTCCCAGGGAACCTCTTCCAGGGTGCAGGGTGCCCGGCTGGGGTTCCACCACATGAGCTTCCTTCTTTCGCTGTGCCACGGCAGAGCAGCCCTCACCTGTAAACCCTCAAGCCTTTATGGGGAGACAGTCTCCAGAGAAACCCCAGCTTTCAGTCTGTGGACCCAGATCGGGCCCCCCGGTCCCTTCCCCCCAAAGTTGTCACGGGTTCTCCCACAACCTGGCCCTGCTCCCAGCTCTGAACCCCAAAGTGCTCTGGTGCAAGGCTGCACTGCCCCCATCCCCACCACCTCAGGGGCCTACTCCCCTCATGTTCATGAGCAGGGAGACGATTCCCAGGATTCTTACCTGCAGAGGGCGAGTTAGAGAGAGAGAGAACGCAAATGGGAGGTGGCCCTGAGCTGAAGCAGATGGCCAGGCTCTGTGAAAGGACGGGGAGATGCTGGACCCTCGGGTGGGTGGAGGTGGGACACGGCCAGTGGCCAGTCCCATGGGTTCAGTGGGGGTTCAGGGGAACCACCAGAGGGTGATCTGAAATGCCTCCTCCAGGAGGTGGGCAGGTAAGGACTGGGTAGCTGTCTGTGAAAATGAAGTTTGAAAAGTAAAGCTTGCAAGTGGACCTAAAAGCCCTGGAAAGATGGCATTTATGGGGAAAATCCTTTGAGAGGTGGTAACAATCCAGGAGTGCAGAATTTAAATCATCCTATCTTCCTTACCTGTTGTAAGAAAGAATGCAGAGAGAAGGCTGAGGAGCAAGGGGAAGCCCATGACTCAGTTATTGAATGAATGGAGAGCATCCACTGACCGCCTGGGCAGACACCATCAGAGACACAAGCTCACAGTCTCCCAGGAGCTCCCATGGGGGTGGGGAAACATGGAAAGTCAGGGTTGGAATAGAGCAGGAGAGAGTTCATAGAACAGGTGTGCCCCAAGGGCTGCACATCAGATGGAGAAGGGACATGGAGGGGGTCAGAGTCTAGGAGGGCCGGCCCTGGAAGGAGGGCAGGTATGGCCCAGACAGAAGGGAAGTCTCCTTCCAGATCTCCCACGGGCCCCCGGCTGAGGACCCAGACTGCAGGGCAGGGAGCAGGACGGCCAAGTGGAGGACCAGCCGCCAACCCAGGCCCTGCAGCAGGGCACCACAGCAGCATGTCTGCCAGCACAGGAAAATCAGGAGAAAAACATCGATAATGGCATCCTCATGAATTTTTCGAAAGCTAAGTATTGCCTGAGATCATCTTCCTCCTACAGTTTTTGGAGTTACAATGTGCTCTTTCTTTTTCAAAACTGTCGGTAGTAAAGGTTCTTTTAAAATAATGTCTTTGCTTGACAAAATGAACTTTGCTTGACAAATGAACCATTTGAACTGCTGTTAATTTTTTTTTAATGTCATGCATCAGGCAATCCAAAGGTTTCTCCTTATGGAGACGGTTCCTTCAAATTAATTTGGTAGTTGACAGAGAACCAGAAGGGTGGAGCGAGTGAGTTTCGGTGTCTGTGAGTGTTGGTTTTCGTTTTTAAGGTGGGAGGAACCTGAGTGTAGACTCGGACTGGAGGGCTGAGCTAGTTAGGGGCTTGGAGACGAGAAAAAGGGTGTTATTGATGAAATCCTTCCCTCTAGAACAGTCCCTTTAGCAGATAAGCATAGATACAGAAGAGATCCACCATCCAACATTCTCTAATCAGGAGCAAAATAAATTAAAAATGGATTTGGTTTTGTTGTGTTTTTTTTCTTTTTTTGCCCCACTGGATCTACCTCCCTAAGTGAATACTTACCCAGCCTGAGCCTGGGGCCATTTCTGTCAGTGGGTGACAGTCAAATTATTCTAGCCCTAGGCACATTTTATTTACATAATTGCTCTTTGGGCAAATTCCTCCACTTTTCTGCAGAAGCCCTGGCTCTTTACTGCCATCCTCAAACTCACACCTCCCCTCCACGGTTCATATCCCTGAAAAGTAATTATAAGCTTTGATATATAAGAAATCATTACCCACTGATTTAGATCATGAAATAATATAAACTGCAGCAAGATGGTCTATGATTCTTACATACTTCCTGCTGTCTCTAACATCATTTAATGATTTTTTGATTTTTGTTGCAAAGCAAAAAAAAAATATTTCAAATTTGAAACACAGCAGAGACATCAATGTGAGGAAGCAAAGAAGGCATTTCATCTTATTTTCTGAATGTTACTGAAGCAAATTTCAAAAGAGAGGAATATTCAAAGCCAGCCTGCAATCATTGCATGTTTTAATGAGAATAAGGCTACTTTGTCAAAAAGCCCATCCTGTTTGCCAAATTGTTCTATCGACTTCTATTTCATGAAACTAATCTGATTGTCTTTGAAGAAACTTATCTCATTTATCAATTCATCTTTCTACTGCCATTTGCTATAATCAGAATGTATGTAAATAATAACTCAGAGCTATATATCAGGAGGAGAATAAGGTAACCATTAAACACTCTTGGTATTATATAATACTGTATACTTTTTGGATTAACGGTGTTTCTTCAATTTTTAACATATTTTTTCTAATAGTAAAAGTAACTCAAACTTATTATAAAAAGTGAGATAATCCTGAAATGTATAGGAAGAAAGTAAAAGATATCTATTCAACTGTCAGGGCAGAAAATTTTTTTTCTCTACCCTCTTAGGTTCAGTTACTGGGGGCCTGTGAATTTAACTGACGAAAGACAGATTAATAGCAGAAAAAGAATACAAAGTTATTAATATTTTGTGTGCATGAGAGTTCACAGAAAAGAAGTGAAACTTAAAGGAGGGGTTAGACTCAGGGACTTATACATCATTTTAGAAAAGGATACAGGTTTTGGGCTTCCGGGGATGATAAATTGTGGGAAGTGACTTGGAACAGTATGGGGAAAGTAATAGAGGTGCAGGGTCTTCTCAGTAAGGTTGTTTTGCAGTCTCATCTTGGTGCCAATGTTCTGTCTGCAGTGGTAAGAGTCGCTCTCTTCTTCCTGGTACAGGAGGGGGGGCACCTGCACAAAGAGAAATTTATGTCCCGCTTTGAAGTGGAAATGGAGAGGGAAGAGAATTCTTGCTGCATCTGTTGATTCCCAATTGCCTTCAGCTCAAAATACTCCTTGTGCCAAAGTGGCATATTTTGGAGTGACATATTCTGATCCATTTCAGTCCCAAGTCCAACAGATAACCTGTTCTAAAATTTATCTATTAAAAAATCATGATTATTGTAAAGATAGTTTTCCAGTGTTCTAAGAACATTCTTACTTTTTGTTAAGTGTGTAAGTTAGTTGTTGCTGTGTAACAAATAACTCAAAAAAGCCTATTGGCTTAAACTATAGACACTTAGTATTTCTCTTTGGGCCATCTGGGCAATTTTCCTTCTGGCCTGGCCAGGGTCTAGGATATTCCAAGATACCTGCACTCACATACCTGGTTGTTGCAGAGAGCCTAGGCTGGGAGAGTCAGCCCTGATCCACACAGCATCTTATCCTCCAGTGGACTATCCCAGGCTTTTCCCCACAGTGGCCACAGGGTTCTAAAAAGCAGCCTAAGAGTGGAAGCCCCAATGTGAGGCTCTTTTCAAGTTTCTGTTTGAATCATTCTTGCTGTTGTCCCATTGGTCAAAGCAAGAATGGTAGTGGGAGGGGACTACCCAAGCGTATGGGTAGAGAGTGGCACGGATTCCTGGAGCCTTGCTGCCACAGTCTGCCACTCCATCCTTTTCCACGGTCCTCTACTTGAAATGAGTAGAATCAGGCCTGTGGGATGCGTCTTCAATGCGGCTATCTTTCCTTGGCAATCACTCAGAGTCCACACATAAGGATTTGACACAGGATTCACAGCCTTCTTCTCCACCCTGAATCCTGCCCTCATCCAGGCCCACAACCACATTGTTGGTGCTACTCAACAGGCCTCCAGCCTCAGTGTGCCACTTCTACAATTACACCAGGGACACTCATTTCCTGACAGCCTCCCTCCTACAACCCAGATGCATGAGACCCTGCTGTGACTCTCTCCATCTCCTGTGTCTATACCAAGACCTCTCCATCTAGACCAACTCCATCCTGAGGACTTACTTTCCTCCCCACCCAATCTAAGGCATCACTCCCTTCATCCCAGCTCCAGTTTCTGTAACCTCCTTGTGTTCTTGTTCTTCCCCTCATAATGAAAATCTCTGGATGACAATCAATTTCATGGTCTTCATTGTCTTCTCCCCAACTTGCTGAAGAAGCTCACACAATGTGGGCCAGCCTTCCTTGGAAGCACCATTGCACACCATCGCTGTGGTCTTCAGGTATCACTCAGGTCCTTCTCAGATGCCTGCTATACCCCACATTCGAGAAAACTCAGGTACCAGGAAGGAATTCTTTCAACCCCCCACTCCTTATCTAAATGTGCATTTATCTAAATATGTATCTTCTCATTCTTCCTTTCCTCCATTTGCCCTCTGAAACCCCACTCCTTGCCCTGGACACTGGCTAGTCTTTCTACACTGGTTTTTCTTCACTTGGCACTGTTCATCAGCTCTCCTTGGTTTTCCATGGCGTGCATCCACGGATGTGGGTACATTCATTCTGCTCTACTCCATCACTTCATCCTACAAACAAACCCAGTGATGTTTCATCTTAAAAATAACAACAAAATCAAATAAACTTGTGTCTTCTTCAGCTGCAACTCTCTCTTTTGTCATAGCCAAATTCCTTAAAATATTATATCCTTTTGTTTTCATTTTCACGACTCTCACTTATTTTTTAATTTGAAGAAAAGCGTGCATAAGTATTAGTGTGAAGCGTGCTAATCTTAAGTGTATACTGAACAAGTTGATGAGTTTGCATGTTTGCATATGCCCTGTAACCACCACCTAGATCAATAACAGATAAAACAAGCCTAGTACCATTTGTCCCTTCTCTGCCCCTAGGTAGCCACTCTTTGACTCTTATCTCAATAGATTAATTTTGCCTCTTATCAAACTCCCCATAAACAGAATCATACCGCATGTGCTATTTTGTGTCTGACTTTCACTGTTCAACATAAGGTTTGTGGGAGTCATGCATAAGCTGGATAAATCGCTTCTTTACTCAATTTTATTGTTTTATGTTATTATATTCTATGACTCCACAATTTTTATCCATTTTCCTGTTTTATTATTTTGGCCATTATAAATAAATTTTCTATGAACATTCTTATAATGTTTTGAGTGGACAGACATGCTAACATCTCTTGGGCTTATACTTAGGAATAGAACTGCTGGGTCATAGTGTAAAAGTATATTTAGCTAGGGTAGGTAGCACCAGACAGAACTTAAAATGGTTGTACAAACCCACACTAAAATTAGTGGAAGACGTCCTGGCCAACACCTGGCATTGTCATCTTTCTCATCTAGTGGAATCTGATGATGTTTTAATTTGCATGTCCTTGATGATTAATGATGTTGGGTATATTTGCTTATTGGCCTTTTGATATCCTTTTTTTATGAAAAGCCTATGTAAGTCTTTTGCCCTTTTTCAACTTGATGTTTACTTTTTCTTATTGATTTTTAGGATTCCTTATATGTCCTGGGTACAAGCTCTTTATCAGATATATTCATTGCAAATGTCTCCTCCCAGTCTGTAGCTGATTTTTTCATTCTCTTAATAATGTTTTTGACAAATGAAAGTTCTTCGGTTTTTTCACACAGATATGAAATTCTCTCAGGACAATTATTTGAAAGGACAATCCTTGTTGAATTGTGGTCTATTTTTTCATTTATTTGTGATTTCTTTAATTTCCCTCAGCAACGTTTTCCAGTTTTCAGCGTAGAGGGCAGGCATAGCTTACTTTGATTTGTTCCTAGGTGTTCAATGTCCTCTGTTCCTGTCATCAAGGCCAGTAAACCGAGACCCACAGGCCAGACTGAGACATCAGCCTGTTGCTATACGGCTTGTGAGCTAAGAATCGTGATGTTTTTAAAAGATCATTAAAAGAAAAAAAAAAAGAGAGAGAGAGAATAGAATATGCAACAGAGACTCTATGTGGCCTGCAAAGCCTAAATTATTTACTATTTGGTCCTTTACAAAAAAGGTTTGCTGACCCCTGATATTTTATAAAAATTTATTTTCCAATTGTTTGTTACTGGGACCTAAAAACACTATGGATTTTTATATTGACTTTGAATGCAGTGATCTTATTAAATTCACATTAATTTTGCAAGTTTGCAGATTGTTTTGGACTTTCTAGAAACATAATCATGGAAAATAAAGAGTAATTTTCTTTTCAATCTTTACAACTTTTGTTTCTTTTTCTTGCATCATTGAATTTGCATGGATTTCTAGAAGACTGTTGAATAGAAGTGGGTGAGAGCAGACATTCTCGGACTATTCTCAGTCTTGGGGAGGAAGTGTTCAATATTTCACCAAGTACAGTATTACCTACAGGCTCTTTTTTGTTTTTTAATCCTTATCATATCAAGAAACTTTCATTCTGCTTCTAATTGCTGAAAGTTTTTCTTATGAGCAGGTATTGAATTTCATTAGACATTCGTTTTTAGTGAATCTAATAAGTGATCATGTGATTTTTCTTCTTTATTCTGTTCGTATGGTGAATCACATGCATTAACTTTCAGGTGTTGAAGTAAATGTACATTCCTGAAATAATCTTGTTCAGGATGCGTTATCCATTTTATATATTACTGAATCTGTTCACCAGTATTTTGTTCAGGATTTTTGTTTCTGTGATCATAAAAGATATTAATCTGCAATTGTTTGTAATGTTCTTGTCAGATTTTTATTTCAGGATTATGGCATCCTCATAAAATGAGTTGGGAATTGCTTCTATTTTCTTTATTTTCTGAAAGAGTTTGGGTAAGATCAGTCTTATCACTTCCTTAAATATTTGGAAGAATTCACCAGTGAAGTTCTCTGGGTCTGAAGTTTGTTGGTGGGCAGGTTTTTAATGGTAGATTCAATACTGTTGACAGATATAGGGTTTATCAGATTTTGTATTTATTCTTGTGTTACTTTTCCTAAGATGTGTTTTTCCAGAAATGTTTCAATTTCAAGGAATGTCCATTTCAAACTGAGTGACGTAAAGTTGTTTATTATATTTTCATGGTTGTATGTTCTGTAATGATACATTCTTTGGCTTTATATTTAGTGTACCTCTTGCAAGTGGCATATAGTTAGATCTTATATTTTTGCCCAGCATGACAATCTTGGCAATTTAAGTGAAATGTTTAATCCATTTACATTTTGCATAATTACTTACATATTTGGATTTAAGTCAACTACCTGGATATTTGTTTTCAGTTTTTTCTGTTTGTTTCCACTCTTTTATTCTTTTTTGTCCCTTTTTGGCTTATTTTTTTTCATTGATTATATATATTTTATTAACTCTTTAGTTACAGTTTTTGAGCATTTTCTTTGAAGTTACCATGTTGACTGCTATAAGACTTATTACTATTTGACTTATTATAGTTTACATTAAATAAATATGATTACTATTTCCTGAACTTTGAAAAAAAATCTTACAATAGTTTCTGTTCACTTTCTCTTACCTTTTGTACTATTTTTGTAATATATTTTATAGGTACATATATTACAAACACCTCAAACTATAGTATTTGTTTTTGTTTTACACAATCAATGTTGTTGTCTATGTTTACTGACATATTTACCTTTTCAGGTGCTCTTTGGTCCTCTCTGAAGTTGCATGCTTTCATGTGGTATCATTATCATTTAGCCTGAAGAACCTTCTGTAATACTTGTTATAGTGCAAGTTTGCTGAATTGGCAGATTTTTCCCCCCAACTCTTTAAATACCTGTTGCCTCCTATTTGTCCAAAAGTCATCTGTAAGTCTAAGTTTTGCTCCTTTGCATGCAATGTTTCTCTTGTCCTTACCTTCCCTTAGGATATTTTCTTTATCTTTGTTTTTAGGAGTTTGATTGTGATATGCCTAGGTGTGTGTTTGTCTTGTTGAATTCTGTTTTGTTTTTGTTGCTTTGAGTTCACCGAGCTTCTAGAATCGGTGGGTTGATGTCTTCTTTTATCAAGACAAATAAGATTTTTATTTTGGAAAATGCTCAGTCATTATGTCTTCCAGCTTTTCTTCTGCCTACTCTTTCTCCTTTTCTTCTGGACTCCAACTGCACTTACGTGAGATGATTTGATCAGAGCCTACATGTGTATTTCTATCCTCTCTCTCTCTTTTAGTTTGGACACTGGTTCTACTAACCTATCTTTGAATTCATTAATCCTTTCTTCTGCTGTATCCAGTCTTCTTTGGGTGTTCATTGGCAGAATCCAACTCACATGTCTTTATTTTATTTGCAAGGGAATCTGGCATAAAAAAAGATAATCATCAAACATAAAAAGAAGTTCGTATGTTGGGTGACCAAAATTAATGACAGACACCCACTACATTTAATATAGTATGCTTTCCTAAAGCATATTTACCATATCCCCTTCAGGTTTTAGTCGTATTTATTCTAGTTTTTTTTTTCTTGTTTTTTTTATAACACGACTTTACTTTCTGTAAATGTCTTTATTTTTCTCTTAAATTTATTTCCATAATTCTGAAAATTCACTTATTTCTTTCTTCTGTGATTGTATAGTCTCAATTTTGAACATTTATGTTTATTTCATGAGCTCATTTTTTGATAGCTGGTATTTTCTGCAATTTCTTTGAGATTATGGTGAATCAATTGTCGGAACTCTTTCTATAGTTTTTCAATGTATGTTATTCATTTACTTTTTTGCTTGTGTTACTTTCTTTTATTTCCTCAATCTTTGAGCCAGGTCTCTTTTTGGCTCCTTTGTGATTATTACTCTTTTTTGTGATGCCAGATCTCTGCTAAGAAGAGACTAGGGACAGACAAGTGGAAATCACTTGGAAAAATATTTAGCTTTTAACAAGACTTGAGGTCTCAAACAAACCTTGAGAAATCTGATAATTACTTTATCTGAGGAATATGTGCCCTCTAATTTTCAGAAGTTCCCTGTATGAGCTCTCCACGGTGTCATTGGGCCTGTCTGTCTCCTCGCCTGGCCCCACTCCTATGCCCCAGAGTCAATTCCTCTGCAAGGAAGCCAAGTGGGAGATGATGGAAATACTTGTCAGCATAATTTTCCCTTCAGTTTCCTCTCCCTTGGCATTACTTGGTGTTGATCTGGGTTTGCTCTTCTGTGGTCCAACCACAGGCCTAGATCTCATAGCACCTAAGAAACATCTCTGGCTATGGTTGTCACATACGTATCGTTTTTGGGGATTGGGCACATTTTCACTGGATTTGGCACATTGTCTTCCTGGTTTGTAGTTGGCAGTTGTGGAAATGCTTCTGCTTAATTGAAGATAGCATTTCTCTTTTTAAAAAATTATATTTCCTTTGTTTTGCTTCTCATGGGTTTTGATGGAGGGGATGGTGTTTTGTCAGGAAACCCATAGTTTCACTTTTGCGTATGCCATCTTCACCACGTTGCCATCAACACCAGTTCTTAACTCTCCACAGAAACCAGTCTAGCAAAGTCCATGAATACAAGCTCTCTAGTCTTACTGATTCCTGGGAGACATTTCAAAACTGCAAATTTGATCATAACACTTACATGTGTATTCACACTTGCTCACACACTCAAGATTACACATACTTACACACACAGACACTCACTCAGGCTCACACACATAGTCAAACTTGCACACCCACACTCGTGCACACATGAACACACACACAGACACTGCGGGGTGGAGGAGGAATGAACAGGCAGAGCATTGGGGGTTGTGGCTTTCACTCCTGTGAGCAGCACCTGACAAGTTCAGCAGCACGTCTGTGGGTCAGTGTCCTCATCTGAACTGTGAGAGGTGCACCTCCTGACCCAGCTGCTCCCAGGGCTGGGGAATGAGAACAGGAGAGTATGTGGGGTCTGAGCAGACCTCTGCAGCCCAGCCTGTGCCTGCTGCTGACTGCAATCTGCAAGCCATTGTAGCTGCTTATGGAACTAGATCATTGGACCCGGGGTCTGAGCAGACCTCTGCAGCCCAGCCTGTGCCTGTTGCTGACTGCAATCTGCAAGCCATTGTAGTTGCTTGTGGAACCAGATCATTGGACCTCTTTTGCTTTTGCTTCTTGCAAAACGCTTCTCTGAAACTGTTTCAGATTCCCTCAGATGCTGGAGCACTGAATCCTAGCTTCAGTTTTCATTCTGAGGAGCCCCACTAAACAAGCACAATTGTCTCCTGACTTACCTGGTTAACCCCATTTCAGCTGCTCAGTCCTCACAGAGCCAAGATCGGCCCAGACAAGCTGCTGGACCAGGGTCTCTGAAGGCTGGACTCCTGAAGAGGAGGCTTTCGCACGTGCCACGCCTGAGCCCTTCTCTGGAGAAGGCTGGCTCTCAGCTCACGGGGAGGCCACAGTGGGCACACTGCCTCGGAGCTCTCTTGGCTGCTTTGCTTACCTTCCCAGTAATTGACTTGTAATTAAACTGCTCTGGTGGAAGGACCAGACCATGGGTACCCTCATCCTAGCACAGCCAACTCCCTGCAGCACGATGACGAACGCCACCTGTCAGACTCCACGTGGCACTCAGGGACAGACGGAGACCTTCATGATGTGGTTCCCGCTCCACCTTTTCAGGGTCTGTAACCACAGAACATGCGGAGAGAGGAGGGGAAAATAACGAAAAAACAAATCTCAAGCTTCTGAAACATGTGTTCTCAACTTCTCTTGTCTCTTGTAGCCCCACATTCAATTTATCGAAGAACTTAGATTTTCCTACAATAGAAACAAAACCTACTTTTTAGAAAGAAGAATGTTTATATCTTTAATGGCATTGAGTTTTTATATTTATCATTTACACTGAGTTTTGAGGACAAAAATGCGGTCATGCTTTAGAGTCTATTTCATCACTACAGGTTAAAATACAAACAAAAACAATAAATCAGTTACTAGTTGAAAATAAGTGTTGAGTGTATTTTTACACTGATGAGAGTATATGTAACCAATACAAGGATAACACATAAAAACCTCAGTAGTATTAGCTGCAAAAAAGGCTTATTGCTCTGCATAAAAACATATAAAGTGGAGAATTCCATCGACCATTTAGATGACCATCAAACTCTTGACTGTCTTTTTGCTGTAACAATAAGATACAAAATAAACAATTTCATCACCAGGAAAAATTTTATATTAATTTATGTTAATAAAAGAAAAAACAAACTTATAGTACATTCTGTGTGGTTCCCTGGTATATATAAATAAATAAACAATTTCAAATAAAATAAATAATTTCAAACAAAATAATCAATTTCATCACCAGGAAAAATTTTCTATTAATGTTTGTTAATAAAAAGAAAAAAACAAACTTACAGTACATTCTCTGTGGTTCCCTGGTATCACATTGCCACCTCCCTGATGTCCTTTAGCTCTGGGGAGCTCCACTCAGCCAGGTGTTGCGGGGCGTGGACAGAGGTTCTTTCATCTGAGGTTTCCTTCCAGACGTCTTCCCAAAGGTAGAACAGAAGACTATGTGGACACGCGGAGTCACAGTTTACACCTGAAGGACTTGACTGTAGCCGGGGGAGAAGCAACACATTAGCAGGGTCCAGAAGCAGCATCCAGGCTCAAAGTAATCCTTCTACACCAAACCCAAATTCTTTCCTTTCTCCTTCTGCAGCAGGAAGTGCTCATAAACCTCTCCCCAGTCTTCCTCCAGGGTGGAGCTAATTAGAGCATGTTTGACCAGATTCCTACTGTTCGCCACATTTGCAGGCAGAGTTTCACAGGAGGACGCCGGTGCCCCTGGGGAAGTGGAGTGCAGAGTTTCCAGTCTGATTTAAGCCCAAGTGCTTGGGTTCGAATCCCAGCTCCGTCAGGCCAACCTTGGGGCGGTTACTTGTGTGTTGGTCACCATAACAGTGTGACTCACATAGGATTTGTCTTAAATAAATTGTTGCTTGAAGCATACAGAAAGTGCTCAACTAGGTATTAATGATTATTTTCAACACAACAGCACAAAAACCTTCACCTGAATGGGAAGTATGTTGAGGTAAGCTTTTGCATTCAAAGACGAGCAAGAAAGATGTGGTATATATACACAATGGAATACTATTCAGCCATAAAAAGGATGAAATCTTGACATTTGTGACAACATGGGTGGACCTTGAGGGTATTATGCAGAGCAAAATAGTCAGAGGGAGAAAGCCAGATACCATATGATCTCACTCATAAATAGAAGATAAAAACAACAAACATTCACGTAGATACAGAGATTGGATTGGTGGTTACCAGAGGGGAATGAGGGAGGGAGGAGGGCAAAAGCAGTGACCGGGCACATGTGCGTGGTGATGGATGATAACTAGTCTTTTGATGGTGAACGTGATGTAATCTACACAGAATTCGAAATATAATAATAAATAAATAAACGCCATGACATACTTAAAAAAAAAAAAACAGAGATGAGCAGGAATGATTTCTAAGAAGGGAGTGAATGGCAAGGATGAAAGTTCTCTCTGCATCTGTTTAAACGAGGGAGCATCCCTCAGCTTCGAGAGGTTCTGCCACAGTAACAGGCGATCCTGACAGCTCGGTGGTGGACACTGCCTGGGTTCTTTTCTCTCTCACATGACATGCTGGTTGTGGGTTTGCTGGAGCACCGATCCACATCTCTCCTTCCTTCTGGGCTCTGGGCTGAAGCAGCAGCCCCTGTCCAGGATATGTCATCCTTGGGGTGGAGGAAAAGAGCACCATGCCTTTGCTTTGAAAGCCTCTGCTCAGAAATGGCACATGTCATTTCCACTGACATTTCACTGGCCAAAACAAGTCATATGGCTGCCCCTGCTGTCGGGGGGCACTGGGGAGTATAGTCCTCTCACAGGGGTGGGCAGCAAGCTATTGGGAACAACAGCATGACCTAGCAGAGCGAGTGTCCTGGATCAGACTCCAGAGCCAGCTAATTCTCCCTAATTCTCCGTTGGCACCATCTTGGGTGTTGACAGCCTGACCTAGAGGTCTCCACTGGAGCCTCAATGCGAGGGATGGCAGGCTGCGTCTCTGTTCAGACAGGCAGTAAGTGCGTGGTTGGAATGTAGGATAAAGTGTCGACAATGTGGGATGCAGAGTATCAAAAAGCACTTTTTAAACTTTAAGCGAATTTCCATGTGTTGCTAGAAATAACTGCATCAGCGCCTCTGATATTTATAACAGGAGTAGAAATTTTATTCCTGTAATCTAGAATTTTAGATTATCTAATCTAATCTCCAACACTAACTGGCAGCCAATGATCACAAGTCTACGGTTTGGGGAGAAACTCCATTCCTAACGCCAAAAGAGAATGGCCAAGGACCCACCTGCTCAGGCTTTGGGGACAAGGGTACAGAACCATTGGTGGCACAAACTGGAGAGGCCGAAAGGTGACTTCCCTCTTGGGAGTGCAGACAGAGACACCTGCGTGTCCTTGTGAGCAAGAACTATGCACAGAAATGGCCGTAGGTAGAAGACACACTTGCTCCTTGCCCCGGCAAAAAGCCTAAGCTAGTTCTGACTGTGCTGGTGCTGCTGCCATGAGGAAGTCCCCATGGTTAGAGACACAGAGCTCGTAACCAACAGGAAGAGAGCGCTGACATTCGGGCTCATCTGATGACCAATTCCTGCTCACTCAGACGCCAACACAGTGGACAGCACACAGAAGCTGCTCAGTTGCATCGTGGATGGATTCTGGAGCTCTGCTTAGCTCTCAACTTTGCTGGAAGTGTAGTGAAGGGGCCGGGTCTGCCAACAGGGCCTGCCGAGTCCTGTAAGGACACCTCCAGAAACGGAGTTAGAAGTAGCTGCTCTCTCCACCTCTGCGGGAACAAGAGCTCCTCCACGGCACTGAATGAAGCTTTATCTGCTGTTATTTATATGGTCCGTAGTGGTGTATCTGCTAAAGGGATCTTGTAAAACCTGTCACTCTTCCTTAAGTAGTCTGATCCGATTACTGTTCAGTTGGTTTCATATTTGTTTGTCTTGTCTCTACAAATTGATCACAAATGACTTATCTTTACCTTTATTTGCAGCCAAATAACAATAATAATAATAATCACGCCACTTTGTTGTGTGAACACTGCCGCCAGCGCTGTCCACTTACCTCCCTTGATCTCCACCCTGAGGATGACCCTTTGGGGAAAGAAATCGAGAACTGGGGAGGATGACCTGCTTTTCTCAAGGTCACAAAGCAAGTGAGCAATGGAGCCAGGGTTGGAACCCACTTCTGCTACCTCCAGACACCAAGAGCTGCACTATCCCACAGAGTTCGTCCGATGTCGCTGGTGCTGGATGGATGAACAGCAGACTCAGATCAGCTACAGCTCATGCGTTGGCATTATGGTGGAGCCTCCAATTTACTTATTTGCTTCACAGACTTCACTTCTCCCTCCCTCCTTGGAGAAGAACTCATTTATTTTATGATGCATGATTTTGAATCACTTCCGTAAACGATGGGGAAGGTCAGAGGTCATGACGTCCTGCCTCATGCAGTGGCACTGCTGCTCACTGGGAGAATCTCTGAGGGTGGAGATGGGGGCCGACTGCCCGACTGCTGGGTTTTATCAGTGCAGCCGCTGTGCCTAATGTGCAGAGGCACTGGGCACAGGAGCTTATTTCCATGGATAACATGGCTCAGTCATTCTTAACATTTGCTTCTTGAAAGTCGGAGAAGTCTGAATCTCATAATTACGGTCTTGTGTGTACAGAGAGAGACAGAGCTGCTGCGTCACCCATGTGCTTAGAACTGGCTCATTTTAGTCCTTGTTTCTAACAAGAAGAAAGTCACAGCAGAAATATTAAAGTGGTCTTTAACTGTAAAAGTGATTATGAAGTTGCACTAGTTGAGAAAAAGGAGAGGAAAGTGACTCTGGGGTCAGTCTTACTGCTCTTCATGCAGATGAATCCCCTGCACAGGCTCGATAGTCCCAGCCCACCAAGACTCTCCGGAGTTTGGGGTTTTTTCTTCCCTAAACAATACTCATGATGTGCTGTGTCACTCGAACTCCCAAACGCCAACATGTTAGACTCAAGAGCCCCGACTTCTGCAGGCAGGGCAAAGGCAGCAGAGAAAGGGAGGAACTCTGGTTCTGCCCACAGGTCCGCACAGGACGCATGATGGCCTCTTGGGAGATGGGTTACAGGAGCTCAAGACCCTGCCGCACCCCACCTGTCCTGAGCGGTGCTTCTGGAAGCTCTGCTGGCTCTGAGAGTGCACGGGAGGCTCGCGTCTGCATCCAGCGTTTAGCCTCTTCCTGGTCACTCACATCAGAGCCAGAAGGGGGGACAGAACGTGACACTGTATGCTGAGCCAAGAAGCACTGGAAAAGCGTCCTTCCAGCTCAGCCCTGGAGTCTCAGACACACTCCAGGTTACTGCTCTGCACCTTTAAGGATCACAAACTTATTTTGTAAACCATTTGGGGTGTGTTCAGCCTGGGACCGTGCCTGCTGGCGGAGCACACCTCAGTTTTCCTCTGAGCAAGGCTGGCAAGGCTAAGCTGTAAATTGCATCTCTTACTATTCTGCAAACGAAAGTGAGGATAACTTCCCTCTTCCACTTGTTCAAAGATGTTGGATTCTCCAGGAGGAGCAATTCCTCCTGAGGGAAATGGGGACTCCACACTTTCCTCCCAACTCCTCCTTGAACGTCCAGCCTGGATGCTCAAGTCTTGCTTTCAGGGCAGGAGACAGGTTCCACGGAGAATGGTGGGTGGGGAGCCTGCATCTGCAGGAATGTGGGGTTCACAGGTGCCTCGGTGCTTTCAGTGTTTTCCGGGTCCCCCACGGTCCTCCCTGCTCCTGACTCCATAACAAATGCCTTTTACAGGATGAACAAAACTCAGCCAACTGGCTTCTTAGGCTCAGTTGTCCTCGAGCGTCTGGTCCAAGATGCTGTGAAGGGCTGCCTTGCAGGCTTTCCTGGGAAGAGGGGCCCTGGCCTGTTCCCGCAGACTCTCAGTACCCCAGCTCTCTTTCGCTGGGCGCTGCGGAGAAAGCGTTTGCTGCTATTGCTCTTGAAGTAAAAAGCAGCGTTCTTCCTGAAGTTTAACACCACGCACACTCTCCTCCCGGGCCCGCAGGCAAGCCACGTCCGGATGCGGCCGCTCACGTCTGGAGCTCAAAGTGGAGTCACTTCTGTTTGTAAACACGAGTGGGCAATATGGCGCATTAGTGTCACTTTCTTGCGCCTTTCATGTTCCACAGTGACAGATGCAACCACCACGGGTCAGCTTGGTAATGCCGCTTGGGAGGAGATTATTCACCTGCATTTTGTTCAAAAGCTGACATCCTGGACAATTTTCCATTTTGTGCATCATCAAAGCGTAATGCTGGTGCCAAGGAGCATCTTCCGCAGCAGGATAAAGAGCTCGGGCCGTGACCCGCCCGGCTGGAGGGGGCCTGTGCCTCTCGTGGAGCTGAGAGCAACCTGGTGGCTGCCTTTGCTGGGCTGATGCAGGGAGAGAAGCAAGCGTGGAGGCGAGGAGAAAAGCACGTCAAAACCAGCCGATGGAATCCGTGCACAGCCCTTCTCCCCTACAGATGGTTGACAGAGCGAGAGGCCTGAGGACCCTGACATTTCTGACGAAGCTGGGAAATAGATGCTGGCAACGAGCCTGCATCTCCCCTCCTGGTCCAGCCCACTCTCAGCCGGAAGGTGACGTCGCCTGTCTGGTGTCGAGCAGTGGCTGATCACTGCCAGCAGACAGCCTTCCTCACCAGCCTGAGGACGGCCGCTTGGCCCATGCGATCACCAGAACTCCATCACTGTCGGAGCTCATTCTGTCCGTCTTCTCCACGCAAGGGGCCAGCCCAGGACACTTCCTCCCTCTCTGCCTTTTCAAAGAGAGCAGGTGATAAAGGGGGGAGGAAAGGCTGGACGCCCTGTGATGAGCTAATAAACTGCCCCACACCTGTGGTTTTCCATAGTCTCTGTTCCAAGGTTGGCAACATCACCTTCTGCCCCCTGTCCCAACACACACCCACACACACGCCCCTTTGTTTTCTTCTCAGTCAACTCTGGGTTTTTCTCATTTACATGGGGATAAGAACAGCGCCCCCCCTCCTCAGGTTGCTGTCTGTAGTAAATGAGAAAATCGAGGCAGACCTCCAAGGACAGCGTCTGGCTCACAATGAGTACTCACTGATGGCAGATATGCTACTCTACCAGCGACATGATTGCATCGAACACACGACCGCACAGAAGACTGGGCATGTGTAGGCATGCTGCACTAGCAACATAGTGGTACACAGTCTGAACATTTTAATAGCTAAGAGGAGCCCTGAGTAACTTCTAGAAGGTAGGAAGTCTATTTGGGCCACTCCTGCTGTGTACAGAGCCAGATTAGGCCATGAAAAAGAGGACCCTTCAGCTGTGTCAAACTCACTTAGTGTTGTTTATGGGAAGATAATTGGGGCTAATAACTTAGGTCCTTCTCCGGTGGCCGGCTGGACACCAAGCCTTGTTCCCAAACCACTAGAATGACAGGACCTCAGCACTGGTCAGGTGCCTGGAGGTTACCCTGCTGGGTGACAATCTGTCGTACAGGGTCACTTGTATTTTCAAAGTCATTCATACTGGTTACTCCTATTTGAAAGGAAAGGCCCTCGTCACAGATTCTTGTAAACGAGTACTCTTGTCATCTCTTTTACCAGTGAAGAAGTGGCATCATCACTGCCCTCAGCCGCGGCTGACTGACGTGCCCAAATAGATCCAAATCCCCCATTACCACTTGGTTTAACTAAGCCACTTTCCCCCCAAAACATCCTTCCCTGAGTTGATCACAGATAGACTCGATGACCCGCTTCTCAGCGGATGGGAAGGGCAGTGCACCCCTCTGCCAGGCGCAGGCTGCCTTTGTTGTGCGGATGCCAGAGAGGCATTTCCCCTCGAGTCCCAACACCACACAGCACGCGTGCCTGGAGCAGCTATAAAACGGCCCTGTGTGATTCTGCCCTACTTCTGCAAACAGGCTTTCTCTGTCCGGACAATTGCCCAGCCTCAGCGGCTCCATTTTGGGGGAAGGATGTGCCCTGGTCCAGTGAGACCTTCCCAAGCCCACTCTCTCTCTACTGAGTGCCGACCCCCTCCCCCTCCCACTGCTAGCTGAGCAGCAAAATCACTGGGGAAAAATGTTAAATACTAATTCGTGGGTCACACTCTCAAAAGTCTGGTGCCCTTTTTGTGGTGACTGTTTTAAATTAAGCACAAAGTTAGTTCTGGATAGGTGACATACACATATGGTACAAAACTCACAAGGTCTGAAAAGGGGTGGAAGTGAAACCCACCCTCCCCGATGACCACCAGCCCCCTGCTCCTCAGCTCTTCTCAGCGGGACAGCTCTGGCTGTCAGCTGCTGTGTGCTAACACCCGCTTCCCAGCCGGGGGCTCAGGCGAGGGGCCACTCTGCACCTCCCAGAGTCTAAGCGTGAACTGGGACTGGGCTGGTTCCGTCCTGACATCCACATGGGACTCTGATGTACGAAGAACCAGAGGCTTCTTTCTCTTACAGAGGGGACCATAGAGACGGTCTGCCCCTCCAGCAGCTCTCTCCCTCCCTCCACAAAACCTCTCCCCACCACCCTCCCCACCCCCACTTAGGGAAAAACCAACTTAACTGCCATCAGTTTTCAACCCCAGGCAACTGCTGTTACGACAATGACTCAGACAGAGTGTATGCATGGAGTCAACTGGGCAGAGGTAGCGTGGTGACCACTGGTCTCATCTGCCTGGAGATGGCCTTAGTCTCTGCTCAAGGGGACAAGTGCTCTGGCAGGGCTGCCCTTTGTGGGGAGGATGGGGGTGAGGAGCAGGTGTGTCCTGCTGGACTGTGTGACTGTGCAGCCCACAAACCCTCTCTGAGCCCCAGCACACTCAGCTGGACCCAGCCCGCAGGTTTATCATGAGAACAGGAGGAGAAAATGCATCTTAAAAACCTGCCTACAGCGGAGGGACAACACGTGTATTTGTGCTTCTGTGCAGGATAGGCTGGAGGTCAAGGGCAGATTTGGGAGCCAAAACTCCTGGGATCAAGTCCCAGCTCCATCCTCTACCAGCCACAAGACTTGGGCAGGCCCTCGAATCTCTCTGTGCCTCAATTTCCTCAAATGAAAACCGAGGGGACCAGCAGCTGCTACTCACAGAGCCGTTAGGAGGGCAGAGCGAGCTGGGATGTGTGATGGCAGAGCCGTGCCTGGCACCGTGAATACCACAAGTGTTGCCTTATCCTTTGTTGAGAGCCTAGGGCACCAGGCTCTGCTCTGGGTGCTGTGGACTCATGGCCAACAAGGCAGACAGGGCCCTGGCCCTCAGGGGCCCACCCTCCTGGGGTGGGAGGGAACAACACACAGGTCACCTACAATTACACCAGATCCCCACTGAAGCACGCTGTGGGGGATCAGGGCAGGGCTGCCCTGGAGAGGGATGGGATTGGAAAGGCTGTTCCAGGGGCGTGGCTCTGGAGTGGCTGCCCGACAGGCCCTGTGGGCCAAGGCCTCAAAGAAGAGGGAGGAGGGCCCCGGGCAGGGGCTGGAGGGCGGTTCCAGGTGGAGGGAAGAAAAGCAGGCTGGGAAGTGGGAGTGGGCAACGGGTTTTCAGGTGGCCGAGAGCACAGGAGGAAGCCAGTGCTGGAGAGAAAGGCAGGGCCAGGTCAGGGCGGTCTGAGGCTGGATGGGCACCTCGGTGGGTTTTCTGTTTTACTCCGAGGCTGATGAGAAGGGCTCCGAAGGTTTTTTTTTTTTTAATAAGGTCTCCAGCTGATTCTTTTTTTTTTTTTTTTTGTGAGGAAGGTCAGCCCTGAGCTAACATCCATGCCAATCCTCCTCTTTTTGCTGAGGAAGACTGGCTCTGAGCTAACATCTATTGCCAGTCATCCTCCTTTTTTTCCCCCAAAGCCCCAGTAGATAGTTGTATGTTATAATTGCACATCCTTCTAGTTGTTGTATGTGGGACGCCGCCACAGCATGGCCTGACAAGTGGTGCGTAGGTGCGCGCCCGGAATCCGAATCCAGGCTGCCAGTAGCGGAGCGCACGCACTTAATCACTACTCAACGGGACCGGCCCCCCTCCGAAGGTTTTGAGCCAGCGACTCACCATAATAACATCTTTCACATTGCTGGTCCAAGCAATCGGAAATCATAGGTGGACAAGGACCAGCTGGTATGTGTCCTCTCTTAGTTCTGTTAATGGAACTGGGGAAGCAGAGAGCTTAATCACCCACTGGCATCATGTGGTGTGTGTTTAATGAAATCAGAGGTCAGAGTCCACACGAGGAATCCCTGTCTCCAGATCTACCTGCAGACCCCAGTACCATGAGCATCCCAGCACGATGAAGTCCATTTCCACGGGAGTCTCTCCTCTGGAGGCTGGGGGCACTCTGCCAAGCACAAGGGCATGGAAAGAAAAACCACAGATCCCGGGGTCCAGCCCTGGCCTTCAGGAAGACGTGCCTATGGCACTCAGAGGGGCCGCTGCTGTCCTGCAGCCCTGGTTATGAGGCAGAACTGGGCTACCCAGTTACCGAACAGGAGACTGACTGGCAGTCCTTGTAGAAACCTGGATTTTTTTTTAAGAAGGAGGAAGAAAGGGTGGTTGAACACTCCTGAAGACTCCCAACGTCTAGCCCTCTAGGAATGTGCTTGATCTGCTATTCCTACAGACCTGAGTCAGCCCTGGTGCAGGTGCCCTCTGCTCCAGAGAAAGAGACACAGACAGAGACATAGAGACACAGCGAGTCAGAGGCGGAGACAGAGAGAGAGACACTGAAAGAGAAATTGAGAGAGAGAGTGAATGTGCTTGAGAAGAGAATAAGAGAAGGAGGGAAAGGGCCCTGCTCCTTATATAAGGATACATGTTTCTATAGATCATTTGAGGCCAGACAATGTGTATTTTCCACTAATCATAAAAAATTTAATCTCCGTAGCCTAGTTGTTTAAATACAATGTGAGTCAATTAGAAAATTCCTATAAAATACCAGCTGCTGCAAAAGTGACTTCATGTAATGAAAGAAGGATTATTTATATTTCAATTCCTCTGGAGAGTTCATCATATCCCAGATACATTCTAAGTTTTCAATACACCGCATAACACTGTGAAGCCCTCCTCTGATGTAAGCGGAGAGGGATAACAGGGTTCCCATCCAGATTGTCATTGGTGTCTCAACTTCCTACGGGAGAATCGAGGTTCCTGATTTGGACATTTATCTAAGCCACAGAGCTTTTACTGATGTCTACACTCTATGAAACATTAATTCATGATTTTCTTAATATCTTATTGATTTCCCCCTTCCAAAGGCCGAAGGTTAAGAAACTCTATAAAAACGTCCTGGCAATTTATTGCCGTCCCTTTAAGACATTACAGTAACCTCACAGCTATTTGCTTTTCCCATTGTCTTTTCACTTAAGGTTGCAGTTCAAAATGACAAATTTACCTTTTCTATGAACTTTATATGAACTTGTTTCTAAATTTAATATATAGAGAAATACCCACGTGTTATTCTTGAATGGTTGTGGATTCACACTCTCGATAAACTGTGGGTCGTGTGGGAACCTGGCCCCCCACACTTGGCATGCCCAGTCTGGACAACGATCTGCACCACAACGTCCTTACAAGGAGTACTACTGATCCTAACAATATTCTTTTTTGAACAAATAGACAACAAGCCATCAACCATATTCTTATTATGGATTTTTTAATTTAGGAAATGGAGATGTGCAGAACGCAAGGCTTGAGGTCACCACCGGGCATCACTGGGACCCAAACCTTGCCCTCCCAGTCACTAAGTGACCTTCTGGCCGCGTGGTCTATTAACTTTGTACCATAGTCTACATTCAGTGGGGCTGCTGTTACCTCCAAAAAGCTGAGTGTTCGATTCATTTCCAACTTAAAGGGAATTCATCAGAAAGTTGGGAGCAGAAAATCATGAACCAAGAGATTAAAAATAGAAACCATTTTGTGATTTCAGGGAAAACATTTGTTACTGTAACAGCTATAATGAACAGGTGAAAAACTAAATGTCTTTTTAATTACATTATTTAGCTTGAATAGGCACAGACTTGAGAGCTTTAATTAACCTGACTATGAAAGTAAATAATCTCAAATCACAATTCTGCTCCAGCCTCCCCAGTGCAGAACCGGCCGAGGAGTGTGTGATGGAGTCCCAGCGTGTCTGACACAGAGCCCAGGGGCCACCACGGGGAGATGATCAGTTCAGTTGTAGGTGAGGGATAAGTGTTGGTCAGAGGGAAGTTTGGCATTCTTCTTTTTTTTCCTTTTTAATCTTCAGCTCAGGCTTTAACTGAGCAAATCTCAGGGAAGCTTAGAGATAAGAAAATTGACTATCTAGAAATAGTGTATTTCCAAAGGCTGCATATTTGGCCCAGAATCTCTTCTTCCCTGTTTTAAGTAGACACTTGGACAGATTTTTTGCCCTCAAGTTTCAATTTAGATCTATCAGCAAGAGCATCTGGGGACAAGATTTGCCCTCTCATTCAGAAATCTAATATTTTAAGATAATCTTCTACTCGGTAAAATGAGTGATACACACAATGTGTTTCCTTCATGCTCACTGCATGTAGGTTTGCCTGTGCAAGCACCACATCTGTGCAAACCCGTGAGGGCACAGTTGGAGTTCCACTGGAAGTGTCTGAGCTTCTGAAATGTGTATATCTGCATGGTTTATGGTGTTTGTTTAATTTTTCTTTCAGAAAAAAACCCAGTACCAGGTATTTTGTGTCTTACACATTTGCTGAGTCCAGTTCTGGCAGGAAGTGGATTCCAAAGGCATTAGAATCTGAAATATTATGCTCTGTGGGGTATTAGTAAACAAACCAGAGATTCCAAATGGAAATTACTTGGATTCTTTAGGTTTTAGCAAATAATTTCATAGAAAAAGTATGCTTTAACAACACAATTTAAAATATGTTTACCTAAATTAATTTAATATGTTAAAATTTAAAAAGAACTGCCAACATAAAATAAGGCAACAAAAATAAGTCTAAAGATACCCAAGATCAATGACAATGGTTGAATGGAATTGGTTAAACTCAGCAATCTCAGGTGACTAAGATTAGAGAGACTTCCCATCTACATTCTGTCTATGAGTGTGTCAGTTATTTATTGCTCTGTAATGAATTGCCCCAAAACTTAGTAGCTTAACACAACAGACAGTTCCTCTGAGTCTGGAGTCTGGGTGAGGTGTAGCCAAGCTCTCTGGCTTAAAATCTCCCACTGCTGCAGCCAAGGTGTTGGCTCAGGCTGTGGTTTCATCTCAAGGCTCGACTGGGGCAGGATCCAAGCTCACTCAGTGGTTGTTGGCAGGATTCAGCTCCTCACATGTTGTGGGACTGTGGGTCTCAGTTCCTCGCTGGCTGTTGGCCAGAAGCCACCCTCAGTTTTTTGCTACATGGGCCTCTCTTCACTGGGGACCACAGGGCAGCTTGTTTCATCAGAGGGATCAGTTGAAAAGGGCCAGGGAGGGTGAGCAAGATACAAACCACAGACACTTCACAACCTAAATGGAAGTGGAAATCCCAGAAATTTGGCAGATTCTGTTCCTTAGAAGCAAGTCACTCTGTGTAGCCCACACTCAAGGACTTGGATGCCAGGAGCTGGGCATCATTTATAAACACGTGTGAGGCTGCCTACCGCAACTTGTGACACACAAATGTGACAGAAATAAGGAAACAAACTGGCATGAACATGACCATCAGACGGCTCTCAAGGAAAGAGTTCATGCAAAGAGTGATTGAAAAGAACACATGGATTTTATATTATGCTGCATGCTATCTGCAGCAAGAAAAAATATAGCAAGGAATTACAAGTAAACAAAATGTTTTCATCTAACAATAAAACTTTGAAACAGATAAAGTGCAAGTTTATAGAAATACCGCAGAAATATTTGAACATTCTTTGCTCTGATAAAGTATCCCACAAACAAGTAAGGATACATTCTTGTGTGCAGGTTGTGTACCACCAGGAACATGTACATGTTCTTCTCAAACGTAAAACCGTTACCAAAATTGACATGAATTAGAGAGGACCTTAAGAAAATGTCAATAAATGCTACTCTGTGATGGAAATCAGGCAAATTCCCCAAGAACAATAGAAGAAAAACAGATGAACATTTAAGAAAAAGCTCAAAACTTGGAAATTTGAAAACGACCTATTAAATAATTCATAGCTTAAAAAGGAAAGGAAACTTTTCTGAGACGTATTCATCCAGTGTGGGAATGCTGGGAAAAGAGATGTTCGATGTCTTCTTCGTGGGGCTGAGAAGTGCTGGACTTTGGACAAGCAATCTGGAAACTTCTATTAAAATTAAAATAACATACTCTTTGGCCTGGCAATCTGACTCCTGGGAATCTATTGCAAATGATTAAAATCATCAATATCTAAGAAAGTATCTAAAGGATGTATATGCCTTTATTGCTTGAAGTAGCAAAGCATTAGAAACGAGGTGAATGCCCACAGACGGAGCAGGGTTCTGCCCGAGCACGGCTGGGAAAGCAGCCGTACAGAGAATGCATTAGGGCCCCCAGGACCCACCCAGAGGGAGCGACAGAGGGGCTTGTTGAGCGAGCAGAACAAATACTGAGTGGTGTCCAGAAACAGCGCCACCTCACGACAAGAAAGCAAGCAAAGAGAAAGCCCTCTCCCTGTTTGCTCACACATATGCACATGGATACTTACTGGACTGTCAGGACGAAGGCTGATGGGGAGGACGGGCCAGAGTCCTGTGGCTAGAGAAGCTAAAGCAATAGAACAAAACAGAGTGGACTTCATCTCTTATTCATATTGATAAATTCTTATAACATTATTGGTGCAGGGAGAACAAAAGTTTAAATTCCATACATGTGTATGTGTACTATATATATACACACATGCATGCACACATAATATATGCGCATACATTTGTGTAGAAAGAAAATGTATGCATATATATATATTTTTCAAAACCTAGATCCCTTCCCACAGGCACATAGGATCAGCAGTGTTGAATGAATTAAAATGGAAAACTATGCAACAAAGCCATGAACAAAGTTTAGAAACATTTCACAAACCTGAAAAATATATTTACAATCTATATCATATCCCTGATATGCAAAGAAGATCTACAAATTAATTAGGAAAAAAACAACCAAATAAAAAAGTAGTCAATTATAAAAATTAGAAGCTTCTAGGTTGGTGAACACGTGGAGGTTCTGGGAGGGTGGCGCCTGGAGAGGGCACGGGAGTTCCACGCCCTTTCCCTGGCCCTCTGCGTCCCTTCCATCTGGCTGCTCCTGAGTTGTATTCTCTTATAATAAACCAGTAATCTAGTAAAAAGACATTTAACGTACGCACAAATGCACAAGTAACTGGAGAAATAGATACGAAAGTGAGAAACCATTTTGGGCACACAAAATTGGGAAAAGTGATCAGTTTTTATCTACTTGATGGGAGTGTAAATCGGTAGCATTTTTTTTAAAGTAAGTCTTTGCAGTTCTGTAAATTCACCACTGGCAATACGTGCAAAAATCTGTTTTCATTCCAGCAAAAAATTTATGTGGAAAGTTGTCCATTGTGGCAATGTTTATAGCAGAAAACCCAGAAAATATCTAATTGTTCATCATAGGAAATGCCTCTCCACCCCCCTAAAAAGGTACGGAACATTTAGAGTATGGAATACAAGGTGATTCTTTGGGTAATGACAAGAAATGTTTCTAAGATACAGAGTTAAATCGGGGGGAAAATCAAGACGCAGAACAGTAAGTGTGATCTGCCTTAATTTTCATAAAAATCCACCCCACGTGAGTATAGGTGCACTGGGGTATGTAACAATACAGAGTATTTTCAGGAATTCTGAGGGCTTGCTTTGGGAAGAGCAGTGAGGTTTCTCTTGAGATGATTACTTCAAAATTTATGCAGCAATGTATAGAAAGTTTGAGAAAATCCTAAAAGTGGATACAATGAAAAAGAGAAAATTAGATCAATGATTTTACATTTATTTCATCAAATGCTCTTTGAAGTTCTGCTCTTTCTTTCTTTCCCAGCACTGTTATTTTATTTTATTGTTTCCTTCTTTTCTCTTGGACCCTGGAAGGGGATGGAAGTATGTGTTTATGGTTCTCTCCATTTCACACACCTACTTGTGTGTTTTTAACTTCGCTATGATTAGAATATATGGATTTATTTCTTGTACACTTAAAACCAACCAAATTACAATAGGAACAGAAAGTTTCATCCAGGAGAGAGTCTGTTACAAGAACAGATCCAGAATGACAGTGACCTACACTTATCAAGGGTAAGGAATGGCCCCAAATTACACAAAGGACAGAGCTTCACTCCATTCTTCCTTGACCGATGTCACAGCACCTGCCAGTCCAACCTGGGGGGGGGGAAGCTAGTCCAGGTCTGTGCCCACCCTCGGGGCACCCATCCTGCCTCAATGGTCCCCTGTGTCCCCGAGCCCCTCAGGTCCTCCCGGAAGCTCCACCAAGGCCCTGGATGTGAGCCAGGCCCACTGCCCTATTGCCGTGGACATCCTGGATGGTTCTTGGTTCTCTGGCGCCTCAGGTGCTCAGCTGGTGTGACTACAATTTACAGGAAATGCTCTGCTTTATTTCTAGAATTCATAATAATCACACCTGGTCCTTCAACCAACGGTGATGCAGATAAAAAACCACATAGACGTTGAAGAGACATCTCTACTTGAGGTTGGAATTCTTGAACCGACTAATAGTAGCATTGACTTTCAGGTTCCCAGAGCATTTGTAGAGAAACTTTGATTAGGGAGAATTTACCTAAAAACTCCTCCCCCAATACAATAGTATTTTGAATTATCTGGGAAAGAAATTATATATAAAAATATATTTGCATTTCCATTGAGTTTCTCCTTCCAAAAAATCCACTTTTGTATATGATTAAATCAATTATAGGATTCTGTTCATTTTCTTTCTGCTTAAGTTTCCAGTCTCAGAAATCATTAACTGCTCATTTGAAATACAATTTAAGAAATAGAAATTATCCATTATGTTGGATTATGTGTGTCTATTCTAAAATATTCTAATAGCAGAATACATTATAATATAACAAATTAATCTTTAAATGTTATATCTCAGTGTTCTGAGGTGGGTAAATAAGAATTTGCTTCTTTCTTTCTCTCTTTTCTTTTTTACAAGGCACTCAAACAACAGGAAGTTATTCCAGCAATCCGGAGTCGCACAGCCAGAGGGAGGTTGACAATGCCTTTGAGCTGAGCCACTGGATCTAGTAACGGCCGCTCTGGGAGGTGCCTGGTCCTGCAATGAGGAAAGAAGGAGACAGATCCAGGTGTTCTCAGGGTGGGAAGGAGCAGGGCAGTACGTTCACCTTGACACCCACCTGGTTTATAAGAGCATCAACTCCCACGCTACTCCGTCTCGAATCCTGCACACTCTCAGGATAGGTATTGTAAGAAAGCTCCCGGGTACCTGGGCAGGAACCAAATCTGCCCAAAGAAGTGTAGGCTTTTAAACAGTGCTACTTATGCTGAGCAACAGGACAAACTGTGCAGAGTTATGAGAGGGATGCCTTGCCTCTTGAAAGCGCTCCATGTCTTTGGTTCCTGCTCTACTCTGTCCCCCTGAGACCCAGAACCTTCCAGAAATCCTGCTGGCAGCATCCCTTCACCCGGGGCCACCCCGTTCACTGAGCATGGGGCCAGGATGCTGTCGCTCTCTCCAAAGCACAGATGGCATTCAAGTCTCGAGTGGCCCTGCCAGCCAAGTGCCTCCTCCTGAAGGAGAGCCCTCCAGGGTCTCAGTTACGAGTGGTCAGCAAGTGTCCCGTGGTGGTGCAGGGCTGGGAGGGTTTGTACCTTCACGTCACACCACGTGATGCCAGCCTTCTCTGCCTTGGCCAGAGGATTGGTCCTTCTGCCGGCCAAGACGTGTGCCGTCCTCCAGCACCTGCAAGGCCATCCTTAGCTGCCCCCTCCTCCTTCTTCTCCTTGCAACACCTGTGCCTTCCTCCAGGTGTTCCATGGCACTCTCCTTCAGCTTTAGGTACACTAGTTTACAAATACTTGTTTTTTCATTCTCAAAATTATCCTAGTGTTATCGATAAATTGTGTCCCCTCCAATACATATGTTCAAGTCCTGACCCCGGTACTTGTGACTGTGACTTTATTTGGAAAGAGGGTCTTTCTTTGCTGGTGTAGTCAAGTTGAGACAAGCTCATCAGGGTGGACCTGAATCCAGTATGACTGGAGTCTTTACAGGAAGCCAGAGACACACAAGGTGAAGGCCATGTGACGTGGCGGCAGAGGCAGAGACTGGAGTGATGCATCTGCAAGCCCAGGACACCAGGGATGGCCAACCACCACCAGAAGCTGGGAGAGGCGAGGAGGATTCTACCCAGAGTCTCAGAGAGAGCGCGGCCCTTCCCATACCTTGATTTCAGACTTCTGGCCTTCAGAACTGTGAGAAAATAAATATTTGTTGTTTTAAGCCAATAGTTGGTGGTTCTTTGTTATGACAGCCCTAGCAAGCTAATGTACCTTGGTAGAAAATTACATATATAACTTTAAATTAACCAAAGAAAGTTCAACTTAACTTTAAATATATCAAAGACTTTTCTGAATAAAATTCAAATAATTTGTATGTCCATCCTGGAAACCCTCGCCTTTGTATGACTCAGTGTGACTGGATTTCTCGTCATCCCATCTCCACTTGGGAATAAAACATAACTGCAGAGAAGTTTTCTTTGTACAAAAATGATTCCCCACATGTTTTCACGGCTCTTTCATACAGAATATTAGAAAGAGCTCACGTACTTCACTCACACATCATGATGTACATGAAGAGGATCCAATACATGTCTCTGTATATGAGATGTGCAATGGTATCGTTTCTGCACAGCTGAATAGAAAAAGAAGAAACAAAGGCATCCAAGAGGAGCGCCCGCCCTGCACCCTGACCTCCTGCCAGCTGATCTGCCGCTCCTCGGTGAGCCTAGCAGTGTCCTCACTGTGTGGACGTTTCTCAGCACCCTCTCTCCCTCCGGTCTGCTCTGGTCCAGGGAAGAAGGCTGACAGCAGCCCTCTTGAGTCACAGCTCCAGGTGAATGCCCATCGCAAGGCTCTCAGGTTGTGCAGGCTTTTAGTATCTGCATATTTATTTCACCTCTTAAATGAAATCCAATTTGAGGCTATTAATATTAATGCACGGAGATAGTTCTGATGATGAATTAATAAAACGCTTGGCCTCTCAATGTGCTGTCTGCTCTCACGTTTAATGATGCTCTTAACTGGAAATAGGAAGAGCGGAGCAGCCTCCACCTGGAGCCTGGAAATTAGAACCACTTCATTGTTTTGAGCTCACTGCTTTAATGACAATCAATATGATCGATCTGGGAGAGGAAAAGTATTTACTCAATCTCCACCACGGTGCTACCCTGGCTATTTAGATTTCAGGAACATCATCTGAATACAATGTTTCGTCAAGGTTCCACGTCTGCTAATGAATTACATGCTAAATGAAAGTCTCATTCCCCTGACCCCATATTGTTTCGATACAATATTGCTCTTTCCTAGTAATAACATAGAATGGTACTGTCAGGGCCGCAAAGGATGGCATTTTAGAAACTCAAGAAGTCATCTCAGTTGTAGACTTGGATTTACTTGCAAAACAGACGTTATCCTTGGCCTGGGCTTCCCCAAAAATAATTCCTGGCTGGTGGTCTTTTGTTGTTCAGATGAAGATAATTCACCATCCTCACTCTGCTGGATTAGTCATTGAAAAGACATTTAGCTCCAATTAACTTGACTAGATTTAGTATTAAAGTTAAACTAAATACGCTGTCACTTCAACAGTCATTCAACAAATATGTTCAAGTCCTCTAATTAGGCTGTTTTCTCAGTTGATTAAAAACAGCCACGTTAACAATCTATTTTTCTTGGAACACCTCCCAAACACAAACACGCTCCTGTCCAGTATGCAGCCCGGCCTCTGTGCTATAAGAGGCTATTACCGTTCTCCCGGGAAGGAACATGAAGATCTCACATTGAAGCCATTAATATGAAACCAACCACCAAAAGGAGCTAAAAGAAACAGGCTAAATCAGATTGGAATGAATTTTAAAAATGGAATCGCTGCGTAAATGAAATGACCGTGAGCAAGAAAAAGCATCAGCTAGTCTATTCTTCAACTTGCCAAATAGACGTTTTTAAAGCCCATTTAAATTTTAGGAGAACCAGCAGGATAAGACAAAGTCTATTTAGGGCAGAACTGATTTGTTTGCTGTCATTTACAAAGAGCTTCATAGTATTTATTCTTCTGTTAAATTGGAATGAGCTGTTACATGGGGAACAAGCCAGGGGTTTGTGTTTGTCTCACAGCGTTGAAAGGGCATCTGCTCCAGACATGGAAGCCGTGCTTGATTTCTCTCTATTGCAAGATGAAAGGGAGTAAGTTTTAATCATTAGCGAACATGCAGGTTTAGCAAAGTAACACGAGTGGCGAACGAGAGTCATCGGGTGCACCTCGTTCCACAAAGAGCTTTATGAGATGGTGTTTCTAATGTGTATGAAAGCGATAGCTGAGGGCTCATCGGAGATGCTGACTTCAGAGGTCTGCTCACGTGAGTGGTTTAAAGTGAACAAATCTAGCATTGTGGAAAACATACTTTTAAGAATATGTTGTGGCTAATGCATTGACAATTACCTAGGCCAAGAAATGACTACACACACACACACACACGTAATATATATTATATACATACACACGTATATATACACATGTATGTAATAGATCATATATGTGCACATACACACACATGTACACACATATTCAAATTATTGTATGTCCATCCTGGAAACTCTCGCCTTTGTGTGACTCAGTATGACCCAATTTCTCTTCTTTCCGTCTCCGTTTAGGAATGAAATAGAACTGCAGAGAAGTTTTCTTTGTACAGAAATGAGTCCCCACATGTGTTTACAGCTCTTTCATACACGGGATGTTAGAAAGAGCTCACATACTTTGTTCGCATTTTGTTTTCCTCACATTATGTACGTGAAGAGGATCAAATACACGTTACTGCCTATGAGATGTGCAGTGGTTTTGTTTCTGCACAGCTGGTAGGAAATGAGGTACTCATATTACGTGTATGTAATATATATTGTAAGTGTACATATACACATATATGCTATATATTGTAAGTGTACATATACACATATATGCAATATATTATATATGTACATGCATACACATATATGTACACACATGCACATGTATATGTACTTATATATGATATATACATGAATTACCACAGAAAATGTAATTACAAGGCTTTAACTGTTTATTAGTCATTTAAGTTTTTAAAAATATGCTTTTAAATATTGTGATGTGATACTTTTTGTCTACTTACAAATGTAGCCACAAGTTTAGAAAGTCACACACAACGTGAAACACTAAAAAAATTCATTTATCATTAGTGTAAAACTTACATTGATTAGACAGGATCTTAGCTATTGAATAACCTACGGAAAGCCATAGCTGTGAGGTGCCTCCATAAAAGTTACAATTAGATCTAAACCTCCAGACCGAATTTCTCACCTGAAAAATAGCCACCACTGGCAACGAGTTGATTTTTACCTGTGAGTTCTAATCATTTCTGGCCCCAACAGAACATTTTGGAGATCAAAAATCATAGCAATTTATAATAGTAATGAGCATGGACTTTATGACCAGAATCTTGGTTTAAAAACAAAAGAAGAACAGCCCATCACAAACAATGAAACAAGGATGGGCACAGTGACTCCACTTCCCTGGACTGGGGCAGCAGTGTCTGAACGGTTTACAGAAAGAGCGGTCCTTCAGGCCAGTTGGAGAACAAGAGAACTCCTTCTGGGGTGGCAACTTGAGATCCAATGAATGGCTGTGGCTGCACAGTCTGGTTACTGAGTCTCTCAGAACCTGTGCAGAGAGCCACGGAGTTTGAAAATCCAGCGGGCCACGCTGGACCACAGCCCACTGTGCCAGAACTTGGCCATCGTGAACGCCAGACCTCTATTCAAACAGCTCCGTTTTTCCATAAAGCCTTTCTGGAAAAGGTGTGGCATAAGCACATGAATAAATAAAATGAAATGGAGTAAAATCAAATGATAGTATTTTCCATCTCCTACCACCCTTCACTGTGGCTCTACCGATCAGAGTTATGCTAGAAGTGGAAGACAGTAAATGAAAAATGGAAAACAATTTCATATTTTAAATTTATGAGACGGGAGGACAATATATCACTTTTCTCCTCAAGCTCAGTGCAATAAATTGTCTATAACCTATTTGGTGTGTTTTCTGTATCTCTCACGCTGGCTCAATTTTAGGGAACGCCTTTAGTCTCACCTAAATTGTTCATTTCAAAAGTGATCCTGCATCGTTAATGATTTGGGGGGGAGCAGCTTGTCCTATTTTTCTGGACATAGATAACGTAAAGAGAGAGAAACGGCAGGCAGGAGCATCTCGGTAGCGCTTTCAACCTCGGTGGATATAAAATGCTTTCCTGGCGCATTAAGGTGATGAAAAGGAGAGGCGATCGTGTCTAAATCAGCTAAGCTTGATGTGATGCCAAAGCCTTTGGCTAAACATAGATTGACTTAATTCTTTCAATAATGACTTTGGTCCGGAGTGCTTCTCCACCACAAGAGGGAGAAACCCAACAGAACAGAGAAAATCTCACTCGGGTTATCTTGACTCTGCTCCAGGCAAAACCTAGAAATATTTTTTTAATCGAGATTCTCGGCAGCAGCCCTTTCCAAATGCCAGTATCCATCATCGCTGACTGGATCAATAGCTGTGTTTTGGCCCCAGTCTCCTGCGAGAGATGGCATGCCATCGGTGATAGACAAATATCACAGTTAAGCAAAGTATCCCGCCAGACCTAGTAACATTTTTATTGATTTTTGTTGTGCAAATAATGTCTTTTTGGGCTGAATAAATGGCTTTGAGCCAAACAGTCATTGTTTATGATTCCAAAATGCAATAAAGGGACAGGAAATATATTCTAGCCAATGTCTCAAGGCACCCAACATAATCATCCTTTGGTAGTAAAAAACTCCCCATCTGAAGCCGGGAGTGCATATTTATCCACGCGGGAAGATGCCTGTAGGACTTGCAAATCTTACACAAAATGTCCTGTTAGGAAACGGATGGCGCTGCCCTTTAACCTATTGAATAACTACTAGAAAACCCAGCAAAAAAATAAGCACTATATTTCTCCAATCAATACAAAGAAAACAGTTTATTACACTCCCTTCAAATGAAATATCAAAGTTGCCAAAACAGCATCCATTCTCTTTAAAAGAAAACACATCAAAAAACTCCCTGACTTTACCAAATGTTATAAAATCAGAAAATATTTTAGTAAGGTTTTTTTAAACTACATTCATTCAAAATAATTGTGACCTTGTTTCATTGGATAGCTCAGCAGAAAGTTGGCCATAAAAGATTTGTGCCTGAACTAAAGTAGGTCTTTGTGCTTGTTAATTTGGGCACCCTTACGTCTGCTTTAGTTGGCTGGAATGCTCAAAGGGGTCAGTGGGCTGGGCTCCACACTTGTTTCTCTATGTCACGTGTGGTCGCCGTGTGTTTGTAATCAGAGCCCACACAGTCATGGCACTGCAATGGTTTCACGCCATCCACACGGATCCAGCAGCTGAGGTCTGCACGGCCACGTTACGAGGAACATGCAGGTGTACTGGGTTCGTGTGAGGACAATACCTCCAGAAACCAGCAAGACTTGGTGAAATTAGACATGATTCTCCAAAGTCCTGCAAAAGTGAGCATGCATTCCAGAACACGGGATGGCTCAGCTAGGTCCTGCCACGGACAAGCAGATGAAAAAATACAGATGCTGCTTTACCTATTTTCTACATATGCTGAGATTTATTCTCACACTTAATATCATAATTTGATTAATATTTTCTCTTTTCAGAAGTGTAAGGATTATTTAAAGAATAAACAATTTAAACAATTTAATTATTTACATACTACTCCAAATTATTTATTTATGACCGTACTTATTGAATTACTCTTTCATCAATTATTCTTTTTTTTTTTTTTGTGAGGAAGATCAGCCCTGAGCTAACATCCGTTGCCAATCTTCCTCTCTTTGGTGAGGAAGATTCGCCCTGAGCTAACATCCGTGCCCATCTTCCTCTATTTTGTAGGTGGGATGCTGCCACAGCATGGATTGATGAGCGGTGCGTAGGTCCACACCTGGGATCCGAACCTGCAAACCCCAGGCCGCTGAAGTGGAGTGCATTAACTTAACGGCTACGCCACCGGGCCAGCCCTAAAGCATTGTATTTTTTCAAAGGGTATCTGTTATGTTATCACAGTGTGCTCAATGCATGTCTTTTGCAAATGCTCTTATTATCATTTTCCATGTTTTATTGTGATTCCTTCCCTTATTATAGGTTTTCTCATTATCCCACATGCAGAATAAAAGTCCTTTGTCGACTGGGGCATCCACAACTTTTTCCCAGCTTTTGTTTGAATGTTAATGTGATTGATGGTGTTCATTGTTCTCTGTACTGAATGATTTTTTTCTTTTTAATTTTCTTTAATCAACTCCTTCAGTCTTTCGTGGTTTCTGTGTCTGAGGTTATCCTTCTGTGGATGTTCTCTGTTCACTTCTACATCTAACTCCAACCTGCTTGGGCTTCGCTTCAGCATGAGACATGTAATGAGGATTCGACCACATCTCTCCTTAGTACCGACAATGAACACGTGATCCTTCCCTGGATCATTCGAAATGCTTCCCTCACTGTCTGTTAAACACTTCTTTAGAATTTAGCCTGTGTCTTGTATTTCTACACTGGTTTGTTCCTATTGGTCTCCCCCCTGTTCAGTTCTCTGTATTTATTGTAGACTTGTAGTGTCTTGAATCTCTTAGTCTTCTTTTAAAACATTTGGACTATAATATCCATTTAGTCTTCTAGGTGAACCTCAGCATTTTCAGTGGAATCACATAGTATTTACAAATTAACTCAGGTGCCATTAGTATCTTGTACAATTGGATCTTGTCCAGGAATCTGGCATTTTTCTCTCCAGTTGTTAAGAGCTTCTTTCAGATTAGGTAGTTTTCTTCTTCGACACCCTGCACGTTTCCATTACATTTGTTTCTCAGTATTTTGTAGCTTTGGTTGTCAGGAGGAATGAAGGAATGAAGTCCTTTTCCTCACTCTGTCTCTGGTTCTTGTTGGTGAACATGGGCCCAGGTTACAGGTCGAATGTGGAGAGTCATTCACCCCATTGTTCTCTGTCCAAATGTTCTGCTAAGCTTCTCATAGAATGAACAATTGTCATTACCTCTCTTGAATTTTCTAGACAAAAAGTCATTTTCTGAAAATTATGTGACTCTTGTCTCTTGCTTTCTAATATTTTAACTTGTTTTATAGTAATGACTAGAACTTTCAAAATAAAGTTCTCTAATGACAGCAGAGCAGTGGATTGTAAATACTCAGTGTGTGGTCTTTACCAGACAACAATGATGTCTTGTTTTCCATAGGAGCCTGGGGGCTATGGTGTGCTGGGGGAGAGAAAAAGGCTTCCAAATCCATTTTTCTGTCTTGGAGGCAGCATGTGAGGACAGCAGTGTCAGCCCAACAAAATCCGGAACCTGTGTCCAGTGGGCAGCATCAGGAACCTTCTAGGCTGCTTCTAGAACTTATCAAAGAATATTTCTATGTTAGCATTAATTGTGGTAGTTTTCATTATTAAAAGATGAGGAAATAGTATTCCAGATTTATAACATTTATGCCAATGATATATGCAGGTTACTTTTTGAACTATTCAGTTCAAACCGTTCAGTTTTCAAAAATATATGTAGAAAAATTCACAGTTAGTCCAGAAATCTCCACTCACTTGAATGATCTGACTGACCCGAATCTTGTTTCTCTTCTACATACGCAAATTTTACACTGGGAAACCTAGTGCCTGATATATTCTTTTTCCTTTGTAATTTTATGACTTTAACACATGAGATTTGTAAGTTACCACATTTTAGTTCCCATCTGCAGTAACACCCAGGAGGAACATTTTCTGGCATTTTACTCCCTGCAGATCTGGTTTCAGGTGTTCACCTCTACGACCCTGAGGGGTCAGTGTGACGATCACTGTTCTAGTTGGAGAAATGATGGGACATGTAGTGATCTCAGGGTGTCCTCCAACTCAGCAACACTTTGCTTAGTTGACCCTATTAATTTAGAAATAAACTTTTCTTTTTGCTCTCTCCCTCGACACAGATGTGTCACCTGTGTTTTTTTCACAGAGATCTGACTTAATCTGACCTCTCCAAAAATAATAAGAAGAAAAGAAAATATATAATGAGGAATAAGGGGAACATACAGAATTTTAATCTGTTCTTATACATTAAGTGCATTACCCCATTCATATTTAGAAAAGAGCATACATACATGTGTTTATGCTCTCAAAACACAATGCCTTATTTTAAAATACATAAAAAAAAATTTAGACTTTCGTAAGTTTGAATATTATATGCACATTAAGGAGATAATACTAAGAATCTACCCAAAAGAAATGGAAACACATGTCCACACAAAGACTTGTGTGCAAATGTTCATGGAGGATTATTCATAGTAGCCCAAAAGTGGAAATGACCCAAATGGTCATCAACTGACAAATGAAAAACAAATATGGTATATCCGTGTAACAGAATGCTATCCAGCAGTAAAAAGGAATGCAGTGTGGATCTACAACATGGATAAATCTGAACAACATTATGCTAAGTGAAAGGAGCTGGTCACAAAAGTCACACACATATGTTATAATTTCATTTCTATGAAATGCCTAGAAAAGGCAAATCTATAGTGTAAGAAAGTAGATTAGTGGTCGCCAAGGACTGGGGGTGGGCATGCAGAGTGACTGCAAGTAGACACCTCTTCTCTTTCTGGACTGATGTAAATGTTCTAAAATTAGACTGTGTTGGTGGTTGCACGACTCTAAATTTACTGAAAATCATTAATCTGTACACTTAAAGTGGGTGAATTTTATGCTATGTAAATTATACTTCAATGAAGTCATTTACAAAGGGAGAATGCCTGATAATTTGGGTTTCCGCAATTCTTTATTAAGTGCTAACCTTTGGAAGTTTCATGTTGGGCTTTTCTCCTGTGTTCTTTCAGTGTGTGAAGGTAGGGAGGAGGGGGAAGCCAACCAACCAGGAAGTGGTTCAAAGCTTTGGTGGATAACCTTGGGCTGTTCACTGAAGGGTCTTCTGAACCCCTCTCCTTATTTGTAAAACCAGGCTGCTAAAAACCACCTGTACAGTCCCATCTTAGTCTCGGATGGGAAATAACAAATGTTTGCTCTTGGCATAGGTCAGACTCAGTAAAGGCAGTCCTTTACTCACAGAGTTCCCATGGTAGACGTGGTGGAGGAGAAGGAGCGCAGGCACTGGAGTGAGCAGTTCAGAGCTGACACACAGGCTCCACCACAGACCAACTGTGCAGTGGAGCCAGAAACTAACTCTGCACCCCAGCCATACCATCTGGAGTCCAGGGGCATGGATTACACAAGGGTGTTGTGGGACTCAAATGTAATAACATAAAAGCACCTACCGTAGGATCTGGTACACAGTAGGTGCTCAATAAATGCTGATTTCTTTATCAGCTTTCCTTCTGTAGTTAAAAATAAATAAAGAAGATGTAATATATATATAATGGAATACTACTCAGCCATAAAAAAGACAAAATTGTGCCATTTGTGACAATATGGATACTCCTTGAAGGTATTACGTTAAGTGAAATAAGCCAGACAGAAAAAGACAAATACTGTATGATTTCACTTATATGTGGAAGACAAACTAACAAACACATGGATAAGGAGAACAGATCAGTGGTTATCAGAGGGGAAGGGGGTAGGGGGTGGGTGAAAGGGATAAAAGGGCACATATGTATGGTGATGGATAAAAACTAGACAACTAGTGATGAGCACGATGCAGTCATACAGAAGCTGAAATATAATAATGTACACCTGAAATTTACACAATGTTATAAGCTAATGTGAGCTCAATGGGAAAAAAAAGAAAGAAAAAGAGTGAACCTTAATGTAAACTATGGACTTTGGGTGATAATGATGTGTTATTGTAGGTTCATCTATTGTAACAAATGTACGACCCTGAGGGAGGATGTTGATAATGGGGGCAGCTATGACGTGTGGAGGAAGAGGGCATATGCGAAATCTGTGTACATTCCACTCATTTTTACTGTGAACCTGAAACTGCTCTTAAAAAAAATTGTCTTAATTAAAAATAAATAAATAAATAAAAATATTAGACTGACACTTATCTCAAGTATTTGACACACTCTGAGTGCAATCACCCAACTGGAGAGGTAGTAATGTTGTGTTATTGATGCTCTGTGTGTCCACATTAGTTACAGCAGATGGGTTTGATGACATTTGTTAGATGCCTGGGACAGTGCCCATAGGTTAACAGAACTTTTAGTTTACCAATGCACCCCCTGACCTCTGCAGCACACACACACAACACCACAGGCTGTAAAATACCAAAACCAAACAAGGAATCTCAGAAGGTTTTATATTCTAGATCTATTAGGTGTTTGAAAATCTCTCCCAAGGACATGGAAAAATTTGGTAAAAACAAGTATAAAAACAACAGTGAGATACCATTATACACCTATGAGAATGGCCAAAATCCAGAATGATGACATCACCAAGTCTTAGTGAGGATGTGGAGCAACAGGAACTCTTACACATCGCTGGTGGGAATGCAAGATGGTACAGCCACTTTGGAAGACAGTCTGGTGGTTTCTTACAAAACTAAACATACTCTTACCATATGATCCAGCAATTGTGCTCCTTGGTATTTACCCAAATGAGATGAAAACTTATATCCGTACAAAAACCTGCACATGGATGTGTATGGCATCTTTATTCATAATTGCCAAAACTTGGGAGAAACCAAGATGTCCTTCAGTAGGTGAATAGATAAGTAAACTGTGATACCTCCAGACAATGGAATATTATTCATTAGTAAAAAGAAATGAGCTATCAAGCTGTGAAAAGACATGGAGGAACCTTAGATAATACTAAGGGAAAGAAGCCAATCTGAAAAGGCTACATACCGAATGACTCCAAATACGTGATGTTCTGGAAAAGACAAAACTATGGAGATAGTAAAAGGATTACTGGTTGCCCAGGGTTGGGGGCAGGAGACAGATGGATAGCAGGGCACAGAAGATTTTCAAGGCAGTGAAACTACTCTGTATGATACTATAACGATGGATACGTGTCCTTATGTATTTATCCAAACCCATAGAGCATACAACACCAAGGGTGAACCCTGATGTGAACTATGGACTGTGGGTGATAATGACATGTCAGTGTAGATTCATCACTTGTAACAAATGCACCATCTGGTGGGGGATGTTCATAGTGGAGGAGGCTGTTGTGGGGATAGAGGCTGTGTGGGAGATGTCTGTACCTCCCTCTCAATTTTGCTATGAACCTAAAACTGTTCTAAAAAAATAAAGTCTTTGAAAACACATAAAATGAGCCAGCCCTGATGGCCTAGTGTTAAAATTTGTCACTCTCACTGCTTCAGAGGCCGGGGTTTGATTCCCAGTCACAGAACCACACCACCCGTCTGTCAGTTGCCATGTCGAGGCATCGACTCACTTAGAAGAAGCAGAAGGACTTACAGCTAGGATGTACAATCACATACTGCGGCTTTGGGGAGGAAAAAAAATGCATAAATCAGTGCAGGAAAATTTGAGGGTGTCCTGGTACTCTTCTAGGCTCTCTCCAATGACAGAGGTTTTCTGTGTCTAACATGATAGAGACGGGACCTCTCTATCAGGAAACCTGCTAGAGGGAGCTGGACTCCCTCTGGGGATATAAGCCTGCATCACAGTGGCTATGATATAAATGCCCGTTTCATGCTGCACAATCAGCTTGACAGGCACTCAGGTGTCTACTAACTGTGCCAGAGCTGACCTTTCCAAGAACTGGCCCACCATCAAAAGCTACCGACAGATCAACTATCGCAGCAGCATCATATACCTGAATGCTTACATCAGTCATCTCCAATTCCAGATCAAACTTCTCAAATGAGCACCAGCTCTGGGATTGCCTACCCTGATGGAGAAGTTGGAGAATGAAGAGCACGAGACACAGCAGGACACAACCGGGGAAGAGTTCTGACATTCCGGCTCAGATGCCTGGACTAACCAGAAGGAAGGGAATGTCTCCCTGCTGAAGCTTCCTGGCCATCGTGGGGGCAGGCAGGGCCCATACAGCAGTGGTGCTAGGTCTCTCGGTCCAACTCCGCCAGCCTTCCTGTGATCTTTAGGATGAGTTCCTAAATCATCTTCAGCTTGAGCCTGCTCATTTTAAAATAGCAACAATAACACAGTCAATCCCAAAGGATCCTTATGAGATGCTGAAAGGGGTCTGGAACACAAACACCTGGAGGGGAAGGGGCTTACGAACGTTCCTTTCCTTCTCCACCTTCCACTTCTTTCTTTCGTTCCAAGATGATCTGTGTTTTAAGGTACAGGCCAGAAAGCCTGGTGCTACCCCATTACCTTTTGCAAAACCGCTACAGAGATTAAATATTGCTGGCCGAGAAGAAAGTTTCATGACCTTTAATTTTTAAAACCCCCTTGACTGGACCCACATGGAATGTTCCAGCCTGCACTCACAAACAAGCGTTCTGATAAAAGACAGGATGGGGGGCCATACGTCTACAGAGGAACATTTCTGGGGAGAACCTCTCGTGGGGCGGGATGACCAGCAGTGCATTAGCTCGACCTCCCTGTCCCAGGATAAAGGCACCCTCCAGCAGCTGGGGGGAGTCATGTGTTCGTTGTCACAATCCCTGAGTATCCCACCGTGAGTCTGCAAAGTTACCCATGTTGGAACCCAGACCAAATCCCTGGACAAGGCTTTGGTGGCTAAATGGGCTGAAGCCACCAACACTGTGTGCAGCTTAATGAAAACCCAAGACACCATCCTATTGTTTTGTTGGTTTTTTTCTCTTTTCAAAAGTTGTTGGTGCTTTTCTGTAGACAATTTTAATCTTCTCGTCTCTATGTGAGGCTGAGAGGTTTTGTTTTCATAGCCTATTTAAATAGGTAATTATAATTTTCATTGCATATCCTACATTCTTTATAATTGTGAAGTTGGGGTAGAACAAATTGGGAGCAGATTTCCAGCAAAACTGGTCAAATTCCTGAATGACTCTCCCTTGAGGAAGAGTTTGTGCTTGTGCGTGAAGCAAAGTTGCAGCACAGCTCAGAGGAAAACAGACCTGTGCACCCCCTGGGCGCTGGGATCCCTCTGAGGTGATGTCGTATCTACTCAGGCCCTAGCCTCTTTAAGTACATGGCAGAAAATTGGGTCTCATGGTTTAGGGGTGGGGGAAGACGGGAGAAGCTGACTGCCTGGAAGATCCACAGCATTTGTTCCGTAGACTTGAAACTCCATAGCAACACCAGGCCAGAGCCGTGCCACCCAGGGCCTCTGTTTTCTTTCTTAAGGTTTGACAGGACAGACAAAATCTTGGCTGCCTTGGCGAGTAAGAAAGACCCCTTGTCTCTGTGCAAGTGAACCGAAGGTGAGATCATGAACAAACTGGAAATGAGAGAAGTCATCCTTCAAGGTGGATGCCCCCAGGTGCCCTCCAGCATCTCTCACACTATCAAGTACTGCTGGGCCGTGGAGACTCTCTTCCCATATCGTGGCGAGAGGATGCTCTGCCTCCGTTTATACCACTTCCTGGAGAGGAGGCCTTGTGCACACTGGAAGCAGGCCACATTTGGAACGCAGCACAGAGGAGCAAGCTCGGGGACCCACACAGAGGGAGGGAGCCCCCTTCACTGGCCTGCAGCGTTGGATACCAGCTGGTGCTTTGGCAGCCCTGACCTCAGGACAGAGAGTCAGCCTTCCCTCCGTGACCTGTGAGGTTGCCTCTGGATGTCCTACGGAAGGCCGCTTGTCCAGGACTAGAAGGATCGCCTCCATGCAGAAGGCAGCCACCCTGCAGAAGGCAGCCACGCCCAGTTTCCCATTCCGGACAGGAGTAGGGTGCAGTATCCCCTGACGTGGAGACATCACGCTTAGTACACGTAGGGAGAGGAGTTCACACGTGACTGCTTTTTCTACACAGCTTTATTGAAATATAATCCACATATCATATAATTCCTCTATTTAAAATGTACAATTTGTTTATGGTGCATTCACAGTTATGTGAGATCATCACCACAGTCAATATTAGAGCATTTTGATCACCTCAAAAAGAAACCTAAACCCTTCAGCTAAAGCTCCCTTATCCTCCCATGTCCCCCAGTCCTAAGCAACCACTATTCTACCTTCTGTCTTTAGAAACTTGCCTATTCTGGACATTTCATATAAATGGAATCAAAAAATATGCGGCATTTTGCGTTGGCGCCTTTCACCTAGCATATTGTCTACAAGGTTCATCTGCCTTGTAGCATGTATCAGTACTTCATTCTTCTTTTGCTGCTGAATAATATTTTATTGTATGGCTAGACCACGTTTTGTTTATCCATTCTCTCGATGGGCACTTGAGTTACTTCCATCTTTTGGCTATTATGAATAATGTTGCTATAAACATTTGTGTGCAAGTTTTTGTGTGGAGAATGTTTTCATTTCTCTTGGGTATATACCTAGGAGAGGAATTGCTGGCTCATATGGTAAGTCTATGTTTAATCATTTGAGGAGCTTCCAGGCTGTTTTCCAAGGCAGCTGCACCACTTGACATTCCCACCAACAGTGTGTGAGCGTTCTGATTTATCTACATCTGTGCCCACACGTGTTATTATCTGACTTTTGATTCTAGCCTCCCTAGTGGGTGGGAAGTACCGTTTCATTATGGTTTTGATTTGCATTTCTCTGATGACTAATGATGCAGAGCATCTTTTCATGTGCTTATTGCCAGTTTTTATGTCTTCCTTGGAGAAATGTATATTCAGATCCTCTGTCCATTTTTTAATTGGGTTATTTTCTTTTTTATTCTTGAGTATGAGTCCCTTTTATATTCCAGATACAAATCCCTTATCAGATATATGATTTGCAAATATTTTCTCTCATTCTATCTGTTGTTTTTTTACTTTCTTGATAGGGCCCTTTGAAGCACAGAAATTTTTAATTTTGATGAAGTCCAATGTATCTATTTTATTCCTTATCACTCATGCTTCTGGTGTCATACCTAATAACCCGGTACCAATCTGCGGTCATGAAAATTTACCCCTATGTTTTCTTCTAAGGGTTTTATTGTTTTAGTTCTTACATTTAGGTCATTGATGCATTTTGATTTAATTTTGTAAATCATGTGAGGTAAGGGTCCAACTCCATTCTTTTACAGGTCGCTGCCTGGTTGTCCCAGCCATTTGTTAAAAAATTGAATGTTCTTGACGCTCTTGTCCAAAATCAGCACACCGTAGACACAATTTAGCAGTGATGGTCTGAAAATGGCTGGTCCCCTGTCCATGTCCAGTTAAGAACAGAAATTGAAAGTTAACATTCAGAAACTGCTACAGCATTGACACAGAGCAATTTTATGTCTGTTGAATCTAATGATTTAAAAGTTTATTTTTTATTTAATTATTTATTAATTAATTGTTATTGAATTTTACAAAAAAGAATAATTTCTGCTGTGGATTGGCAGGGAAAGAAGCCTGGTCCTTCTTGCCAGATGGTTGAAGAAGCTGTGGTCTTCAGAACCCTGTGGAGGTGAAGTAAAGATACAGAGGCTGCTCTGCTGTGTGTGGAGCTGGTCGGTTCTTAGGCAAACACAGGATTTTCATGAGTGGAAAAATCTAGGCTGATGCAGGCTGGCCAATAACAATTTGCCTTTGATCTTATCTGTATTAAATACAAAGTCTGTATCATTTAAAGTACTCTTTTAGTGGAAAATTAGTGAGACTGCACTTTCTGTCTAAAATTAACTAGGAAACCAGAGTGTTTAGATTGGGGATTAGACAGAGGCAAGGGATCATCAAATGGAACTGATAAGGCTGACTGTTTAGTGCGATTTCAAATATTTCAATACGCACAAAAGATTCGCAAACTAGAATAAATCTGAAAGCTTGCATTTATGGCTAACTTTTTTGTTCAATTGTAAAATTGCTTCTGCTAGTTAAAAAAAAATGATGAGAGCATACTATTTTGCAGGAACAGAAAGACTGAAGCCCAAATAGAAAATACAAGAAAGCCTCCTTACCGAATTCTAGTAGCTGATTCCTCAGGGACGACGATTAGGGGCTTGGCAGTGAGCAGTGAGTAGTCACGGCAAGGCCTTTCCTGGGTTATCTGGCTTTGAAAGGATCATGTTCAAACCCTGCAAAGATAAAAGGCGGCCTCCACAGGCTATGAGCTGGACCGTTAAACATTTCCATATGACAAAGTCCTCTCCTGAGGTCTGACCTGCCAGGAGAGCCCAAGCCTGCAGATCTGAAGGAGCCAGACCCTCTTCTGCCTGCTTCTCAGAGACGAGTCTGGTGAGAGAGCTTTTGAAAACTACTTTAAAATGCTTTCTGTGGGTGGAAAAGTCTTAATGAAAAAGGAAGCAGACACATCACAATGTTCAAAACCAAACTCTTATTTAAATGGGTTTTTAGAATAAAAAAAAAAGACAAGAATGATAGTAAATCTTGTGAAATAAAGTTTATTTCTATTGGCATCTATTCACTCCTTTTGATACATTCATCAGATATTATTTATTTATTATGTCTATATTTGTTTAATCTACTTAAAATAGTGATAGCTTTTTCTAATTAGAGACACTGAAGGCTTCTCTTTTCCACCACCTTCAGATTCTAAAAGGAATCTTTTACTGTATTTGGTCTAAATGGGGAAAATAACTGAATTTTCTTTTCCACCTTTTCCACTAACTAATTTTAATCATTTTCTCTTGACCTTTTCTTTTCTTTTTTGTGAGGAAGATCAGCTCTGAGCTAACATCCGATGCCAATCCTCCTCTTTTTGCTGAGGAAGACTGGCCCTGGGCTAACATCCATGCCCATCTTCCTCCACTTTATATGGGACTCTGCCACAGCGTGGCTAGACAAGCGGTGCATCGGTGCGCGCCCGGAATCTGAACCTGCGAACCCAGGGCCGCCACAGCGGAGCACGAGCACTTAACCACTGTGCCACCGGGCCAGCCCCTATTGACCTTTTTGCTCATTTTTAAATATGTGCTTAAAGCCAGGTATTGAATAAAATTAATAGGTTATAAAATATATTGTTTAATCACATCACTTCTGTCCAGTGTTTCATACATTGTAGGCAATTGATAATGATTTTTCGCTGATTGCAAAAGATCTATTTTTTGAAGTATTTGCAAGGCTTTTAGAAACTATCTTTATCAAAAAAAAAGAAAAAAATATTTTCCCCCAAACATTTATACATTTGTCTATGAGTTTTTCATGCCTATTTATAAATGTTACTAGCATGAGATATTTTTCCAAAGTTATTGAGTATCATCCAATTCAATTAAGACTTCTTTAACGGTTTAGAGAAAAACATAATGATTTGATGTGACACAATTGATGGCTTTAACATATAAACTCTTTGTTAATACTAGTATTTGAGTGTACGTGGCTTCAAAGAGCAGAGTAGCTGGAAAATGGCTTGATAACACTATATAGAAGCTCTCACATCAGAGGGAGCTAAAGATTGTTTAGATGTAAGAAATGTGTGGCGTTCATAAGAGGGGTAAGATATTTGAGGATTCCGTAGCTGAGCTGCCGTGTAAGACAGGACCTGGCCAGCTTCTAATGTCGGGTAGCATACACACCTGTGTCGCCATCCATGGCAAGTGCTCTGCTGGATGAAGTGGTCCCTACAAAGACGGGTGTCTCAATGCAGCCGAGTCCCTCCCATGTGTGACAGGGCTGGCCCTGCACACATGTGCCAGGGGGCTTTTGTACTCTGTCACCTCTTCTGAAAAACCTGTTCCAGGAAGGATTTTGTTCCCAGAACCCTAAGACATCACCTTGGTAAGCAACATAACCCTTGGAAATTAATAAAACCCTCTTTCTATGTCTCTAGGAGCTTCCTGTGTGCCTGTTCTGACCTCAAATAGATTGAGGCAGTGTTCATTTCCCCACATGCCCAGGGGATGCTGGAGTCACAAAAATAAAAACTGATGTATGTTTTCAGCTTAACTATGGAGCAGGCAAGGAAAAAAGTTGCTAAAATGTGTTATTAGCAGCCAAAACCCTAAGTGAATCTATTTAAATTATCTCATTTTTTAAAGAAACTGAACATGTAATGGTTTTTAAAAGTACTTTTGCAAGGTCCAGAAAGTTGTTGTTATTTTTCTAACCAATGTTTACAAAAATAAAATTTGAATAGTTCTTTAGAGAACAGAATTTATTCTGTCCTAAAAGTTCTTTCTGGAAATTAGCTTAATAAAAGTATCAAATTTACCAAATTTGAAGTTAATATTTAAGGTTCTGGGGGAATAAATTCAATATACTGTACTTTCTAACTCCTTGTGGCTCCATGTTGGAAGCCCTCATGTTTATCCGAAGAATTTAAGAGTAGAAATGAAAGAATGCATAATTGTATCAGAATCTCACAAGTCGATTTTGCCATTTCCGTGAATATTTAAATCATCCAAAGGCCCCTCTGGTTACTCTCAGGCTCCAGAGGGAGGGGAAACACACACAGACACATTTTAAACATTTTACATAATAATCTTTATAAAAGAATTATTGAAACACTGATTTCAATAACTTCATTATTAAAAGGTAGCAAACATTTCTTTGCCCATGAAACTCACAATTCAACCCCACCCCCACCCCGTTCACCATAATTATGACCGCAATTATTTTTTGATGCCCCTCCCCGCCGCTTCTCTCCTCCCGCCCCCTCAGGCCTTGGACGCCACCGCTTCTGGCCTGGAAAAGTTCCTTACTCTTTTCGCCTTTGCTGCCTCCTCCCTGCCAGACACTCACACGGCCCGGCTGAGACACTTGGTCTTACAAGGAGGACCCAGCGCGGCCGAGGCTCCGCGGAGCCGCCGGCGGGGAGCAGGGCTGGCGCTGGCGTGCGCACCTGTCGCGCGCTCGGAGCCCTCCTGTGTGTTCCTTCCCGGTTCCTGCCTGCGCTGTGCGTGGGTGAGACTGTCCGAGAGAAAGGCATACCAGCACGATGGGCCTGACATCTGCTCATCGGGTCAGACCTGTTATAGAAGAGGCACCACGTAAAATATGTCGTGCAAAATATGGCACCACAGCACACAAAGGATGGCTAGGATCCCATAGTGCGGTCCCCACAATCAGACGCCTCCATCTCCCCCCTCCAGGAACGCACTTTCCAACGTTTTGCAGGTGATTATCCTACAGTGTCTGCCACTGTTTGTTAGTTTGTGTACAAGAGTTACCTCTACGTTTTCTAAAGCGTGCCTCTACTCCAGCGATGCAGGTCAATGCCATGGCACACGTCCGGGAACGGAAGCCATGAAGACAGCGCAGGGACAGGTCATCACGGCTCCGACAGCGCCTACACCGGCCGCAGAAAGCAGGACTTGCGGCTCTCCACGTGTCGGGCTCTTTGCCAAGCACTCTAGAGAAATGTCTCATGTATTCACAGTCTTGCAGGTGGACACTGTTGTCCCCATTTTATAGACGAGGAGGGCCAGGTTCCGGGATAGCGTGCTGTGCGCTACATGAGTGACACAACCGTGTAACTTCAGCTCCGTTCTCTACAGCGTCTGCAGCGGAGCCTCTGTCCTGCTGAGGAGGGTTTTGGTGGGGTCGGTCTCCCCGCGTCTGTTGGGAGATCCTCGGTGTTCCTATGGGGAACCTTCCACAGCAGAAGAGGGGTTGGTCCAGAGCCAAGAAGTGGCAAGGCTCTCATTGGTCTAGCAAATCCCTTAGGAAACTGCTAAGTGACCTGTCTTCTTTACCGAGTTACCGCTCAGAGATTCGTAGAAGGTTCTTTGTGCCTTAGAGGGTTTTTAAAACCAGAGGAAACCTATAAGGACACACATCCTGGCTTAACAAAGCCTATGCACCCCCAGTCCTTGGCATGTGGACTTGGGCCCAGGAGCCTCCTGGGAGCGAAGAGGAACTTTCTTCTGCCTTCTGCTGTTGAACAGAGAGTGAGCAGGAGGAGCACTGGGCAGAACCCGCCCCCCCCCCCTCCCCGCCCCCCGGACCTCACCCCCTCGGCTTGCACTGCTGGCTCCAGAACCTCTGACCCGGCCGTGTGTGCCAGCTTTGGGGGTGGCGCTGGTGTAGACATGCCCACAGAAAGTGAGGTGTTGGCACAGTGAGGCCCTGGGCAGCCACTGCTGGGAGCACGGAAGAAGGAGGTGCCCATGACTCAGTAAGACCCTGAACGGTCATTTCTAAGCTTTCTTACCTGCAGAACCCAAAGGGAATTTCACAGTTGCATTAAGTCGCTCAAAATGACCGACAGGAGAAATCTCACCTTCTGAAACTGAGTTTTTCGAAAGCTTTGTTTAAAAATAGATGGACCCCTTTGCAGTCACTGCTTATCGACCTGATGTGAGCAGACTGCAAAAATGTCATCAGCATGAAGGGAGCCACACGTCTCCCCGTGCCTCCCTCCAGGAGCAGCAAAGGAAATCAGATCAGCTTTTCTTCTGTCTCTTTCATTAAAAGTTCGCCTCAAACACCATCTTGCTCTTAGTCTCTTTACCGCCTGTCACAGACGTGATGCAATATTAAACCCGTCCTAAATGTGAGAGAGTCAACATGTTAATTCGTTTCATTTCTAAATGACATTTACTTATACATTGTAAAACCAGGGGAGAAAGCGTCTGTGTTGGCTTTATCTCCTCCAAAATTAAGATCGTGGTTTAAATTGAAAATGTAATTTAAATCCTTTCCGACATGGGTGTCTGTGCCTTTGGCCCCCTCAGCAGAGCTTCACAGAGAGGCTGGAATGGTGTAGATGCTGTGGGAGCAGCTCCTCAGTCAAAGGAGAATTCAGAGCAGATAGAGACAAATCATCCCATGACATAGGTTAAAAGAAACCTGTTACTATGACAACAGATAGGGTCAGATAACAAAATGAACAGCCACTTTTGATCTTCAAAAAATTCTCTTTCCTTTGCTCTCCCCTGTTATCTGGACCACTCCATCAAACACCTAGCAGATAACGCGGTTGAAAACCCAATCGACCTTCAAGAAAACCCAGACAAGTTAGAAAGTGTATGGAAAGGTCACCATCACAGTGGAAGGGCTTCTGATGATATTTGCCTGTATACACAGAAACACACACACATCCATTTTTTACGAAAGCGACGGGACAGGGTTCAAAGGGACCCACACGAGTGTTCAACACAGGTACATAACAGTATGTTTTTTTTATATCACTGAGAACTGAAATAGTAAGAGGCAAAGTTAAAAGATTGTGGTGTCAGAACTCACTGTCGTCTTAGTTTGGATTAGTTAATATAGACACCTTTCACATAAAATTGGCAAGCAAATACAATTGCATGCTCCTAGGACTGAGAAGTAAATGGAGAGAGTTCTCACTCATTCAGCAATATTCACAGACGAGTTGATCAGAAAGCACATGTAAGTGGAAAGAAATAGACAGCTTCAAAACTTTATACACCCTTTTTCATGTGATTTAGTCCTAGAGAAATTGAATTAAAACTCAATTACACTGCATACTTTCTTACGGTATTTACATTTAGCATTGCATTGCATCTGGAAGACTATGAGCCTTCTATTTATGTAACAGATGTTTCAAAACAAAGCAAGATGAAAATTTTAGCTTATATGAGCTTACATTTTTATTATGATGATCAACAAGGATGTTTTACCATGAAAACCATGAAGTCATTTGACCAAAAATGAAATAAGTTTCAATATCAATCCTGTTGAATCTAATGATTTAAAAGTTTATTTTTTATTGAACCTGGGTGCTCTTCTCTGCTGATGTGGCCAGAGTGTAGCAGAGATGTGTGGTAAATGGGGAATCTGTCCTCTAGTTTTTGAAGCCTCATGTTATGTTCAGAACCTAATTCGTACTGGCCTTGTAAACAGAAGAGAAGAGGTATGTACTTCCATGAAGCCCACCTGGTTCCACTTTTGTAACTTTCCACAATATTGTGCCATTATGAACTAAAATTTTCATTTCATGGCTCAGGCTGGAGATGATTTATTCACATTTTATTTTAAGAAAATAAGAAACATCTCTCAATAATATCTTTGATTCAAAAGTTTTTGAAAAGCATACATCCTTTTCCCGTTGGCTTCCAAAATAAATTCTTTCCCAAGTGAAATAATTTGGGATGAAGGGGCATGAAGCTAAGGCAGCAATCAAAGAGTGAATTTAAACCGGCTACAGTGATCATTGTTTACTGCAGCCATGGCCAAGTACACAGAAAATAACGGGATTCCCTGCAGGGCGGATTTTTTAAAAATAGCAATAAATGTTTAATTTAACTGGAATATGGAGAATGGCCACATGTCAATTTTGAAATGGTCCAATAATTCATAATGTCCATAATAATGAAAAGATTATGATACTTGCATGTGATGATGCTGGAATAAAATACCAAGGGTATTTTGTTTGTTTCTGTTTTTGTTTTTGTTTTTGTTTTTAGCTTACATGGCAATCAATATTTATAATGTTGGGCCTAATAACTAAAGGTCTTCCAATTGTAATGGAAACTATGCATTAAAAATTTGATTATTAAATGAACATTTTCCAAATATTCTTTAGGATATATTAGGACAGTGTTCAATTTACAGAAGATATTTTGGGTCATTATTAAGTAATTTTGACGGAATTTGTTCTGTAGAAATGACAAGAAGTTGTTGAGCATTTAGAGGAGGCTGGATGGCACTGGCACAGGGACAGAGCACATGGTAGTCTCAGCATGGATGTGCACGGGTCCTTTGGCAGCCACTTTGTTGTATAGGTGTGGCGTCACCTAAATCCCACCACAGTTCAAGGGTGGTGGCTCTTATCCCTCTTTTCAAATGAGGAAACCGAAGTTTGGAGAGGTAGCCGTTCCCAAGAGCACTCAGGCCGTCAGAGCAGCATTGACCCAGGTCTGGGACCATCCGAGCAGACATGACCTTTGTCACCCACAAGTTCTCTAAACCTCCCCTCCTTCACCAGGAAAGCAAATCATCTCAGATTCTACAGTAACATTCTTAAATTGCTTTGCGTCTCTTCCACGTTTTTGTTCACCATTTTTGTCTTCATTGAAGGTGTAATTGAAACGCATGGAGATGTGGATAAGATGACTCTGGAGGTCTAATCCCTCCAACATCCCCAGGAGCACATGAGCCACCGACAATGCAGATTCCCTGAGTTTGGTCTCTGAGAATGTGGACAGAGGGGACCGAGGAAGTGCACTCATGGAAGGGACTTTCTTCAATAGAAGTTTCATCAGGGGCAGCTTGCAAAGACACTTTTGTAACATATATGTAGTGATAAAAGGTGCTTTTGAAACATAGACATAGCTAATTGTTTATCTCATTCATAATAAATACGACTGCTGTGTTTCTTCATTGTCCATCGTATTATTTTCATTTTTCTATGTGTTCGGTCTTCCTGAGGTTCAGAAGACCACATTTCACTTTTCCGTATTATTCCATCCTCTTGTATAGGAAAATAATTGACCACTGGTACAACCTTAAGGTGAAGCCAGGAGCATAAAAATAAAAACTCAAGAGCAAGAAAATTCAACAGATCCAACAGTATTCTTGTTCATTCTATGATTCAGTGTAATGAACATTTATTATTTCCTTACGACTAAATATAGCACTCTGGTACGATGCTGCTGGAATGGGACCAGCCACAGGCAGAGACAATGAGAAAACAAGAGTGCCCTGAACGTTCTAAGGAGAAAACTGTCACCCTCAGTTTGAGGATCAGAAAAGACTTTATGAAGGAGGCTGCACTAAAATAAAACCCAGAACATAGTTATAGTTTTACAGCTAAAATTAAAAATCAGTTAGTTTACAGAACACTGATTTCTCCTCCTGTCTGAATATTAGCCACCCTGGCTGGTGCACCCAATGCCACTTTGCTCTAATTTTCCTCAGTGAGATATGTGAACAGGCAGTCAGAGGCGGTGGTCTGGGTGCACCCCTCACCCTGAGAGTCTCTGTCCTTCCCAGAACTCACATTCAGCTGGTATTTTCTCCTGGGGTCACCAGCCTGGTCACCCCCCCGTAGCCCGGGTGACATGTCTGCTCTGTCCACCCTGCAGAGGAAATACTTCATCATTAACTTGTTTTCTTTCAGAGACCCCTCCTTCACCCCTCCCAGGCAGGGCCTGGCAATCCTGGGGATTGAGTTCCTACGCTTTCCCATTTTCCTCTGTTTTTCTGACATGTATTATCAGCCTTTTGGCCGGACTGTCTACACCTTGAGTTTGCATCATAGATACACAGATGTATGAACACACAGGATGCACGACTCGGACGAAACTGCTCGTGCTGGTGCAATGACCTCTGTCCACACTACTTTTTCAACAGCCAACTCTCCTCATCAAAACTCTGCTCACCTGACCGGTGTCGCCTTCAAAAGCCTTCTCTTCCTTGGGGGAGCCCTGATCACCCCCAGAAAGACGTGCTCCATTCTTGGGGTGTCCTGTCTGGGTACAGCTCACCTGGAAGCCCGAAGGGACAATTGTCTTCATGTCCGAGCCCCCTACGACTCCAGGCACGGTGCCTTCAAGGCCACAGAACATGTTTGTGGCATCCAGTCATTTAATGGAAGGTCCCCTCCCCCAGGAGTCCGTCTGGCTTGCATCAACCCTCCCTTCCCAGCTGACGTCAGCATCCTGGCAACTGAGAACATTTCTCAGCGTTTCTCACTTCTAACCTGGCTCCCTGGGGTACCTCCATGTTCTCTTTCCTGAGAGATGCCCTCATTTCGTGGCTGCTGTGCCTAGCAGGGCCCGGAGCCCCGGGACATCACTGGGCGATGAAGGCCAGGCTCCCTGCTCACCCCACTGGCCCTGGGTCCCTTTGATGACTCCCTGTCAGGTTCCCCGGGAGAAGCAGTCAGCTGGAATCTGTATCTACAGAGTGACGCCGTTTCCTCAAATCTACAGGAAAGAAAAGGCAGCAGCCAGCAAGCGAGAGAGAATCATCCCTTGAAGCAGGGTGAGGAGATTAGGAAACATCATATGGGGGCAGTCCCAGAGGGGAGGTTGGTGAGAAGTCACATGACCCAGCAGCGGGAATGGGATAAAATTGTCACCCACTTCACAATCCCCGGGACTGTTTCCACTGCACTGTCAACACCGCATTTGCCTGGCTGAGGTCCTGAGGCTGAGCAATGGGCTCATTCCAGGTCTTGTGACCATGGTGGTGTTCCTTGTGCCCGCCCAGCACAGCCACGAAATGGCATGATGACGTTTCAGCAGGAACATCCCAGTAGAGCCTCTGACTAGGGGGCCGTGCTGATATATGGTTTGAGGTGATGTATAAGACTGTTCCACTCAAAGGATTGATTTCAACTCCATCAAAGGGTTGGGGCTAGAGGCCGGGCTTGCCCTCCGTCATTCTTGAGTCCTACAAATGCTTCTGCACCAAGTCTCTTTCTTTCAGGAAATATGTATGATGTTGTACATTGATGACATATTGTATACGTATGATGATGTTGTACATGGAATAGGGGAATATTTAGGACAATGTTCCACTTATAGGGTGACTAAGTGACCATGGGAATCTGTCTAGGATTTTTAGATGGCCTCAGATATCACACAGAAGAAAAGATTTCCCATTACTAAAACGCCAATTATATGAAAATCTTCAATCCTTTGAAATTTCAAGAAAGACTTTTTGTTTTAAAGAATCATCCAACAGATAGCCTCTTCCTCCCAAGTTCTCAGAGATACCATGAGACTCACCTCCCAAACTTTGAAAGGGTTATGGATTTTCCTTTATGAATATTTTTAAAAATGATTGGAGGGGCCAGCCCCATGATGTAGTGGTTAAATTTGGTGTGCTCCACTTCAACAGCCCGGGGTTCTCAGGTTCAGATCTCAGGCATAGACATACACCACTCCTCAGCCATGCTGTGGCAGTGACCCACATACAAAACAGAGGAAGATGGGCACAGATGTTAGCTCACGGGAAATTTTCCTTAGCAAAAAAAAAAAAAATGCTTGGAAAGTACAAAGATATAAAACTAAATAGAAAATATTTTTCAACAAAGGAAATGCAGGAATGTTTTTTTCCAGGCAATCGGTAAGGACATATTTTTCATTTGCTTTGGAAAATTATCTGAGAAATAACTTTTTGTCTTTATACCGTATTTTATAAGCAAATAAATATCTTTTTTTTCTTTTATTGGGACTAGATGTGCTTATCCATGAAAAAAGATGTTCGTATCATGGGTAACACTCATGATGTGATTCTTCCCACCGGTGGATGTTCTCCACACGTAGCAACGAGTGCTCAGTGACTAGCTGGAAGCCCACATAACGCATGTTTCAGCCATTTTCACTTGACCCTGAACCAGCCTCTCGACTCCCACCAAGTCTCATCTTTACCCTCAGTGAGATGAGCAGGGCTCCATCGCATCTTCCCAGAAGGCAGGTGGCAGTCAGCAGATTATCTGTGAGAGAGCCTTGAGTGTTCTACCTGAGCATCTTTGAAGCACAAATGCAGAAGTAAAATAATAATAATAACACTAAAAGGGAGACACTTGTAATTCTTCTCTTTTTTAATTTCCTTCAGGTAATCTTAGTAAAGTAAAATGCTGTTAAACAACTAGTGTACCTAACATTGGAAAAATTCTTCAATATGTCCAAAGAAGAGATTGTGCAATTAAAAAATTAAATATACAAAAGAACTTGGAGACATCAAATGAGAATGTTTTCTAATGCTTTATGTCCAACCCTATATTCAAAGCTTTAATTCCGTCCAAGATATTAGTCACCTTAAGTGATAAAATGTTTAATTTACTGTATCGAATCAATCCCTAGCACAGGAGAATCCTGCTACAGCCCCCTCTGCAGCAGAGAGGCTGGATGAAAGAGTTTGCGCTCACGGTTAAACTGAGGAGGCAGGACTCGTCCGAAAAGCAGAGCTGGAGAGAGGATTCTTTGAAGGGATAGGTGTTATGTAATATTTACATTTAAAAGCAAATTAAGGACTGTTTAAAGGATGTTTGCTTTAAGAGACTGGAATTGCTTTAATTATTTGGTTATTTGTTGTTCCTGTACAGCGTTTATTAATCAAATGAAAATACAGCTTTTAATAGATTTCATTTCTTCTAAAAAATAGCTTGCTAAATTATTAAATGGCCACATCCTCCCTCAACGATCGGCGTTCCTCTGTGAGCACCTGCCCAGCTGCTGTCCTTGTCTGAGCCGCCTTCCTTTGTGGGTTTCGGAGACGTTTTCAAACTTCAAGAACCTACCGGTCGTCTTCATTAGGAGCGGGGCTTCCACCGATCGCTCTCTTCTTCATTTCACTTCACAGCCTTGATTCGACCTCGCGGAAGGCTACAGCTTCTTCACCTGAGCGGATAGCAGGCCTGCACTCGGAGGCGAGGGCTGGGCCTTTCACCTCCTGCCCTGCAGAGCCGTGTGGGAATCTGACAACGGACCCCCGGCCGTGAGCGCCTCAGTCTCCAAATCCCCACATTCCAAAAGGCTCCAGTTTCTGGACCTTAGCTGGCAATTCCAGTCCTGGAAAACATAACTGGAGACCTAACGACAGTTATAGGGGAGGGAAGCCCAAATGCCCACAGCTGCAGGCCACGCCTCCCCGCCCCAGAATCCCAGGAGGCATCTCCTAAATGAAGTCCTGCCAGCCCCTCCCTCTCTCCGGGAGGCTGTACCCGCTCCCCCAACACCAGGAGTCAGAGAAACCTCCCTTCCTCTCTGAAGATAACCCGGTGTGTGCACACTGAGCCTGAGCATCCCTCCTCTGGGAACACACCTTGCTCCACTGTCTCCACCACACATGCCCACCTGGGCCCGTCTGTGGGCAGAGGCCTCTCCGTGCATCAGCGCAGCCTCTGCTGGAGCCCCCCGCCCCAGTGCTCCTCAGCAAGGATCCACTGCCAGAGCTTCAGAGGAACTGGCCAGGGGCCTGGGCATCAGTGTTCTGGTCCAGACCGTGGTCCTGGGGAGCAGTCATTCACAGCCCCAGGGAGAGCCCCTCTTCCAGGCTGTGCGTTGCAGTGTAGGCTCCAAGCTCAGCGAGGGCAGGCCAGTCTACCCACTCACACTGTCTCTCCAGGGCCCACCTAGAAGGCCCTCAGCCCCTAAAGGATGAGCCAATGAGTGCATGACTGACCGAGGGAGCACAGGTCCACAAGCATGCAGGAAAGGGTGAGGGACTGACTGCTCGCTCTGGGAACTAGGATCCCATGCCCACGGCTTCAGCCGGGTCTGGCTTTGACCTGCAGCCCCATTAAATAGTTTTGTGGCTCTGACCCTCCTCTCTGGCTTTCCGGGCCCATCACTGTGCTCCTGAATATGAAACTCCGCTGGCTCAAAATAATGCCCATGTAGCCCAGCGGGCACCATCAACGCCTGCCCCATACCCTCCCCACGGCCACCAAACCCTGCCGGCCACGTCAGGCCATACATGGGCAGCACACTTATGGGGTTGGTTTTGTGCTTTAGATTTTTAAACATTATTAAATTATAGGCTTTTGAGGGCACTGGTTACACAAAATAGTCAGGGTGACCATGTTCTCAATAAAAATCTGTTCATATGACTTGATTAGCACAAGAAGGTTCACAAAGAAATAGTGCTGAATGTTGAAGTCTGCGTTATATCTGAGAATATCTGGGATAAATATTTAGTAAAATGCTGCCTGGTTTCTCTCTCCCCTGCTAGCCCTCTTCTGTAGCTTTCCTTGTCCAGTATCCACCAGGATCCCCATCGCTCAGGCTGGGAAGCCAACCTCATCCTTCCGATTGGCCCATGAAGCTCAGACTCCTCTCTTTCATTCTAGTCGGAGCACAAAGGACCCTCTGGATTAGCTTATTTATGCATCAAGGAAACCGACAGGCGAATTTTCAAAAAGAATTGTATGTCATTAATTTTTATTGATGTTAAAAGTTTCCTTTTTAGCAAAACAAAAACTATTAGTGAGCATCATACTCTGTGTCAATAACAGGAAGGAAAATAAATGTTAAAACATGCTAAATAATTGCCCGATGGTCCTTGTACTAATGACCGTAAACTTCTACTATGCTAATTTTTCTCTACACTTTTAATTACCGATCAATAATACTTTGCAGTTGACATTTAAAAATGCTGAACCACATGTAGCAACACAACTGAGAGAAAATCTACAATGTGGGACTGAATTTGCCAAATCAATAAACTTTGCCATTTAACAAATAGTAGCATGTAAACAGTCACCAAGATTAGCACGCGTGAAGGACTGGGCCTGGAGGACTTAATTATTGTTTAATAACACGAGAGGCTGTGTTTCTGTGACAGAAGCCCTCTGCTGGGAAAAGCCAGGCAGCCACTGTCCCTGTTGGGCCGTCCAGACCAACCTCCTCAACTAGCCGGAAACCTGCTCGGAAAACGCAGGATGTGATGGTCTGGAGGGAAAAGATATCTCCGGGCATGGGCATTCTCCTTACTTGAAAGGAATTCCTAACAAAAATCAAAAGATCTGCCCAGCGTATGTAATTGATGGAATCATAAGGGCATTAGGTAAAGAGATGCAATTTTAAAACCATCCTCTTGTGAGTGTATCAATAGTATGTCTATCATTCATTTGGAATTTAGGGGAGAGACGCAATGAAATATCCATCCACCTTAGACTGGAGAGAAGAAAGCCTTGGAACAGCCAGACCTCAGGAAAATCAATTTCTGTAGATCACTGTGGTGCTACAGCATAAACAATACTCGTTTTTATTATTATTAGCAATAATAATAAATCTAGACCTTAAGTATCTCGAGCACGTGATGACTGAAATGCCGTTATCCGCGCTGGAGGCAGGCGGGATTTGTCCCTGCTGAGCTGGGCCTTCCATGGCAGCTGGGCAGTCTGTGTGTGTTTGCAGAATGGCCGACGTCAGCGGGCCCTTGGCCTCAGCAACTTTGGCTAGCAGAACTGAAAACCTCAGGAAAGATGTTAACTCGCATTGTGGCTACTGAGGGGCCCATTGGCTTCTGTACCCAGTCTATTTTCTCAAAGTGAAAATTTCAGAAACTATTTTGTGTTCTTGTTTGCATAACAGCATCTCATCTGCCAAAATCAGGGGCCTGAATCTGTTTAACATATGCCATCCAAATCTATTTTGATTAAACAAAACTAGAAGCAGAAGAGCACACCCAGCAGCCAGGGTCCACCCTGAACTCTGGGGATCGTGGGTCTCCTGCAGGTCCCCCTGGTGTTAGAGTCAGGCTGACCCATGGAGCCCAGGGAGCCCCTTGGGGCTCGCAGATGTTATCTTCTAATGAGCATTTTCCTTTATAAAGATGGGGGAGATGCCAGGCTTGGGCGGACCTTGGCTCCTTGCACCTCCTCCACCTAGACATTCTGCCCCCAGACTGGCGTCCTTATGGTCTCAGAACACATCTCTGGTTCCCCCTAGTCATGTGGCTCCATCTCCCAGGAGCACCCAGCCCCTCAGGTCCACCTGAGCACATCCAACGTATCCTTCAGGAACTGATTTAACTCAGTTACTGATTCCAGGTCTTCCTTCCTTGGCCCTAAGCCTGGCGAGATGCCTCCATCCTCTGGAGCCTGGTGGCCATCAGAGCTCAGCCTCCAGTGGCCTCAGAGCACAGTGGTGTCAGGAAGGCGAGCTGTCAGGTGTGGGGGGAGCCATCCAGGGAGGTGCCCAGGCAGGGGGTCGGGGGCTGTGGACTGAAGGACCGCCCCTCAACGGTCCCTCCTTTGGAGACAACTGCTTGTCTCCTTTCAGTCCTTGCTGTGATTCCCTATGGATGTGGGGGTTCACCAGGTGGCCCTGCCTCCTGCCACTTTTGCCATGTGCTCCTTGGTTCAGTAGATGGTGTCGCCATCCTCTCCCTCACATGGGCGAGAAATCTCCAGACCACTCTTGATCTCACTCCCTGCATCGACTGACCCCTGCTCCTTCCACAATGTTCTCACACCTCCGTTCCCGCCGTGCTGCCCCCGGCTTCACTACCATCCCAACTGCCCCTGCTCCGAATCTGGCCAGTGCCAGAGTCTCCTGTTAAATTGAAATGGGTTCATGTCACTTTCTGCCTCAGACCTGCCATCTCTTACTCTACAAAGCGAAGGTCACACCCTTTCCCACGGCCTCCGAGGGCCGGGTGTACTGACCCCACTCATGTCCTCTCTTCTATCACGCTCCTTATCCGCTGGCTGTGGACATCCTGTGCGGCCATCGGGCTCAGAGGAAGCCAGCTTCTCGAAACAGCTCTGCTCATCTCCACTCCTGCAGGGTCTCTCCCGGGTCTCTGGGGCATGTGCTCTTAGCTCTGTAATTGTGCCAACTTTGTGAAAATAATGATGAGGATGCAGTATCCTTTAAACCGGAAAATGAGCTTCCACAAAAGAAAACTGATTTATAATTATCTGCATAAATCACTTGTCTCCCAGACAACAAAATAAAAGCACCCTGAGGGCAGGAGTCTGGTCTGAAATGTCATCTTACTGCACAGCACCTGGTCACATTGCTGCCTTGATCCACCGGATTCCCCAGCAGCCTCTGACGGGCTTTGCCCCCAGCTGTGGGTGCTGTGGCCCTGAGCTCTGGGTCCCGCTGCGCACGGGGCCCTGTGCAGGGAGAGCTCAGTGATGCTGAAAGACCTCCTCCATCTGGAAACGCTGTCCCATGGTTTTATCCAAGCCCCTGTCCTCCCAGGCAGCTGTCTGGTGCGGAGGAACCACAGCCAAGGACCAGGCCAGGGTGGGGGTCCCTCTGAAAGCCCACAGTTGATTCTATGGCCCAGCAAATGAATGAATTCAAGGCAGCAAGAGGGGGCTGTGCTCCCAATAGGAGGAGAACCAGCCAGGGGCTGGGACTGGGGTCAGGGTCACGAGCTCAGCACCAGGAAGAGGTGGGGTCAAAGGGCATGGAGGAAGGAGGCCGGGCACTTTCTGCATTGTGCACGCACTGCCTGGAGTGCACGCTCCTCAGCCGGAAGCCAGGGTTTGGGTGGACTCGGTGGGAGGGCAGAGCAGGTACACTCTCCTGGCCCTCTTCTCAGAGATCTCTCCATCACCAGGACCAGCTCTGGGAGCTGGCAGCGGTGTGATCAATAATAGTGAAGTACTGCGCATGCACTGAGGCTCATGAAGAAGAACAACCTTACCCCTCCTCCCCAGGGAGGCTGTCCACTCCAGGGGAAGCTGACTGGAGACGCACCTGCAGTGAGACATGCACCTATGGGCGGTGGATGAGCACCAGCCCAGTCCCCGGTTCAGCAGAGCCTGTGACTCCATTCAGGCGGATGCACCTGGAGCAAACGTCTGCTCAGGACTGCACACCATCCTCTGAGGAGTGTAAAGTATGAACAATTCCTTGTTCACCACCAAGAGAGAAGTGAGTCCATGGTGATAGCTGCTGCAGAGGAGGGCAGCTCCACAAAAATCAGAGCAAGAGCCAGAGCCTTGATCAAAACATGCCTGAATCCCGCCCCAACCTCTGAGCTTATCTATTGTTGGGGCCAATGATCTCCCCTTATTTAAGAAAAATAAAACAAAATGCAGGACTGCAAAGGGCAAAGAGAGGTCCAAAAGGTTTTCTTTTAATTAAAAATGAAGCACTGTCCTATGTACAGGGCAGGGTCTGATTAATTGATGCAAGCCAACGTCGTGGCATTGGAAGATTCTTGGTGGGACATAGGAAATTCCTGAAATAAATTCCACGGCCACCAGAGAAGCTTCGATGACGTGTGAAAGTGAAAACAGAGCCGACTCCACTCTCAGAGTCCTGGGGTCCTGACAAGCGTTAATTGGCACTGAAGCCTCAGGGCCAGGGCGTCTGCAGAGGCTGAGGAAGCTCCACAGACTGAGTCTCTCTTCTCCGTCATGAGACGACCTAGAAAGAATCACGGGAAACATCAAGAAATTTTCTAGGCACCTAGTTTCATGACTTCAAGAAAGTGGAGTTTGTTAAGTATTTGATAAACACAACATTTTGGATTAAATTTAAAAAACACAAAATGTACATGCCCACACTTTTAAACAACTGAAACCTTCCTCAAGGCCGTGACATCCCAACTTTACGGGAGCTCTCAGAGGACGAGGCGTGCTTGCTCAGTGTTTGCAGTGGAAAGTCACCGCTGGAGTCACCTGGCAGAAATCATTGGGAAGGAGGTAAAATGAACATTTATTTTTCACCTGTTGCTTCCTAGGTCATTTTAAATTGACTCAAACAAGGTGGACTAATGATTCAAATTGGTGAAATGTAATTTTACATGGAAGCAATGTTTCAACGGCCTGAGAAGCTATCGTGAGTAGGAAAGTGAAAAAAGGCAGCTCCTGATGTGGGGGACGCCACAGTCTCTGACTTGTGCCTGACAGCTCGTGTGGTTTTTGTGACTATCTTCTCTTAGAATAAACAGAACCTTCCAGTCACTGAAGCATCCTGTAAATACCTCAGTGCTAAAACTACTTTTCCAAAAAAGATATTGAAATTAAAAAAAAAAAAAGTGTGAAGTGATAACTCTGTGGTGTCAAGCAAGAGAAAGATCCTATTCATGGGGAGGCTGTGAGCAGCTGTCAGGGACAGAGGTCTGGTTTCTGGGTTAAGTTTTCACATTCAAGTAAAATTTTGGTTGACTCATCTTTTTGTTTTCTTTCTCATGCCAATAAAGACTAAGAAGTAAAATTTAAAAATGTTACCTGGGGTCCAGTGACCTAGTGGATAAGTTGGGTGCACTCTGCTTTGGCAGCCTGGGTTCGGTTCTGGGACCCTACATTATTCATCCGTGACCATGCTGTGGCAGTGACCCACATACAAAATAGACGAACATTGGCACAGATGCTAGCTCAGGGCGAATCTTCCTCAGCAAAAATAAATAAATAAGTAAATAGAAATATTTCCTGAGTTTGAAATGGAAAAGTGAAAAGACTCAGAAAACTCCTTAGACTAGCTGTTTGAACCTTAAATATTCCCTGCTAATGTCCACGTTAAGGCTGCACTCCACTCCACCACACTATGGAGAAAAGGTCACGTTGTCGTAGATTATCAAACTGCAAAGTTACGTATTTGCGATCTATTTTTCCTGAGCCATCACAACTAAATTAGCTTTTTGGGACAACAATTGGAAAGTTAACTGGCAATTTGGGTAAAAATATATCAAAATAATAAGCAAGGAAAATGTTATTTGAGTATCTGAAGAGGTATGTAGAATTACTTATAGTAGAGAGGCACTAGAGAAACTCTAAATGCCACAGACCTACTAAGGGTGACTCTTTAAAATCCCATCTGCCAGGTGAAATTCACCCCATTAGGGCAGACAGTCTAGCAGCCCGGTTGAAACACAACTGCCAGGCACTGGCATGAAAATAACGCTCATGCTTCCCATCATATTTAGTTTTCCTAAACTAATAGTACCAGAAGGAAATTCCAGGTATGGAAGATTCAACCCTTTCCAGAAGTCCACAGAGGGCAGAGGAGGAAATCCGACAAGGGGTGGTGATCACACCCACCCTGTGAGAAGGGGCCTTGCACAGAGATTGTGGAGGTAACCATGTGTGTGGTGTGTGTGCACGTGCCTATGTGAATATGCACAAGTGCCTGCCCATGTGCATGCATGTTCAGTGTATGTGAAGTATGTGGCCTGTGTTTGTATGTTTGTGTGCATGCATTTGTATGTGTGCACCTGTGTGTGCACGTGTGTGTGTGTGTGTGTATATAAGGATGCCACCAGTAAGTGTGGTAGCATTTGGAGGGATCATTTCAGCCCTGTCACGTTAGCGTGTACACTTTCTCACTGAACCCTCCTGTGGCTTAGGGATAGTCCAAACACTGCTCAAATATAAAAACATGTTCTATGTCGTACTTGTTCCAGCCCAGAGACTGCTCATTAAAAAGCCCTGCACTGAAGAAATGGCCAGACCCCAGGGCCCCCGCCATGCTGCTCCTGTCTGGGAAGGGTGTTCCTTTGGCCTGAGTCCTGGGGTGGGTGCCGAGGCCCCACAGTGGGAGGCTGAGCGCCAGCTGCACTCCTGGCGACCCAATAGCAGGTTCTTTCTCAAAGTGTCTGCACCGAGCACCTCCTTTCTTGCTGCTCACCCCAGCTCCATGCAGGCTGGGGCAGCTCTCCACGGGCCTCTGTACCTGCAGGAACTTGGAAGGCGGAGGTCCGGGAAGAACTACAGCCCCATCGCTGCAGCCAGTCTCCCACTGAACTGGTCTCCTCTGTTCCCCATTGGAAATTCTCTCTCCCTTGGCTCCCGTAGCTGGTCCCTGTGGCTTCCCTGGTGGCGTGAGCCCAACAGGCACTATGAGAGCACTGGAGCCTGGTAACCTGTGCACTCCAGGCACAGTGGGCAAGCGAGCACCGAGGGATGCCCCTGTGCATCACGTGGCTTCCCCGTGGATTTTCCCGCCCATGCTGGGCAACCGCAGCCCCACTTCCTGTGAGCAGGGGCACTCCCCTCCCAGCAGCCAACCCAAGGAGGTTGTGGAGGAGAGACCACAGGTTTCAGGAGTCTCACATTGGGCAGAAGTGGCCGGTCATTAGCCGAGGCTTCCCACAAAAAGGTGAGCAACGGATGGGTCTGGGTGGTACTGGAGCCCAGCAGTCAGCTGATGTCACCCCAGAGGACGACTGGCAGGTTGTTTCTTGGGGGAAGAGCTGAGCAGTGCCCCCTGTGGCTGTTACAATGCACAATAGCAGGTGTGGTGGCTGGATACTGGCCCCCAAAGAGATCCAGGTCCTCGCTCCTGGAACCCGTGAGTGTTATCTGAGGTGGGAGAAGGAAATTTGCAGGTGTGATTCAGTTAAGGATTGTGAGACTGGGAGATTACCCTGGTTTATCCAGTTGGCCCTAAATGCAATCACAGTGTCCTTCTCAGAGGGGACAGAGGGAGATTTGACTCCAGAAGAGGAGGAGGTGCTGTGACCACGGAGGCAGAGCCTGGAGTGATGCAGCCACAAAGCACAGAGTGCAGGCAGCCAGCAGAAGCTGGAAAAGGCAAGGAGCAGGCTCTCCCCGGAGCCTCCATCCCTGAGACACCTTGACTTAGCCCCACAGGACTCATTTCAGGCTCCTGGCCTCCAGAATTGTAAGGGAAGTAGTTTCTGCCATTGTAAGCTATTGTATTTGTGGTGATTTGTTGGAGCAGGAGGGGAAACAAACACAGTAGGATTAACCCAGATGTGTAATTTACACAAGAAAATCTGCCGAGTCCTTGGTTTCAGGCCTCCGGATCAGAATCCTTGCTCTGCTGTACCAGCCATGTGATGTGGGGTTAGTTCTGTCTATACTTCTTAAAACCCAGCATCCTCACTTGTCTAAGGGGATTCAAACATGTACCTCGAGAGGTTTCTGGGGGATGAGTGTGGTCTGAGTGGGGTTCCTGGCATGTGCCTCACACGAGCAGCTGCTTGGTCAGTGAGAATGGTCCATCTCTCTGTGGCTGTGGAAGGAGCCTCCCGGTCATCTAAGGCTCTGCCTGTCATCCCTGGACACCCAGGCTAAGCCGGTCTGCCCCTCGGAGCGCACACCCCACCTTCCGGGGGAGCTGGCAGCCTCCAGACATGGAGCAGCTTAGGTCTAGGGATGGCGTGTTGGGGCTGGTTTATCGGGCAAACACCTGGAGTAAGTTCACTGCCCAGCGTCATGCGTGCAGTGGACATCTTCAGCTACTTCATACCAGCTCCAGAAGACGCACAAGGGTGTGCCTGTGGGCGGCCCCAACGTAGCCCAGCTTTATTGGGTTGACCTAAATTAGGGAAGATTTGGGCCAGGGGACGTTATTTGTCCCCTCTTGTTCCAGCCAGGCGTGACTGGTTACAGCAGCCAAGCCACCAACGGGGCCCACACTGCCCTGAGACCCAGGCCAGGTTGCCTCCTGGAGCCAGCACTGGGGCTGACCCAAGCACTGTCAACCCCTGGAGGTCTGCAGCCTCCCACAGGGTCGTCCTTTCGGAGGGCTGAGTGGGTCTGCCAGGCTGTGGAAAAGGCGGTCCTCTCCTAGGAGCAGGTAGTTTCCAAGACTCCCCAGGAGCATACTGTTCTGGGCTGAACTGTGTCCCCCAAAATATCTGTTGGAGTCCAACTCCCAGGACCTCAGGACATGACCTCATTTGGAGACAGGGTCTTTACAGAGGTAATCAAGTTAAAGTGAGGTCGTCAGGGTGACCCTGACCCAGAATGACTGGTATCCTTATGAAAAGGGGAAACTTTGGACACAGAGACAGACATGCACGCAGAGAAGGGCATGTGAAGACTGGAGCTATACTGTCACAGCCAAGGAATTCCAGGAGATGGAAGAGAGAGGCCTGGAACAGATCCTTCCCCAGCCCCTCCAGAGGGAGCGTGGTCCTGCCACACCTTGACCTGGGACGTGTGGCCTCCAGAACTGTGAGCCAGTAAATTTCCCTTGTTTAACCCCCGCCTCACCCCCACCCCCCAGTGTGGGGCACTTTGTTACAGCAGTCCCAGCAAACTAATACACCTACACGAACAACAGAAATTCCTGGAGAAAACACCGACCGTTTGGCTCCACATAAGGATCATGTCTGGAATTTGAGGAGATTTAAAAGAACAGCAGCGGGTTCTTCAGAGGGGCTTCCAGCATCGCAGAGCGCAACCATGGACTGGAGTCTGGAGCACAGTGAAGCTGGACCCATGTGGGGAGCGGGTCAGAGCCCATGAGGAGGGGAGGCCCAGACAGAGCGGAAAGTGAGGCCAGTGGAGGCTCAGCAGGAAGCATGGGCGCACGCGCTAATGGAATCGCAGGTGGGCGTCTCCACCCATCTGGGGGCTCTCCTTTTGCAAAGACTTCGTCTGCACCCACTGACGGCCAGGCCGTGTCAGTGGGCTCCCACGCCCCGAGCCCCATGTCGGGTCTTGCAGGGTGAGGGACGCTCCCTCCCACACAGATTCCCGCCAAGCAGGGCCTAAGAGCCGCTCCTCCTTCCGCTCGGCTTCCGCCCCGGGAACCAAGGCAGACCCACTCCGTCCTGAGACGCCTCGGGGGCTCCGGGGAGGGTTTGCGCCGCTGAAAGCGCACGTCATCGCTCTCCGCTCATGAGTGACTTTTTGACAACAAGTTTATTAAACGGGTCTGTATCAGTTTCCTAAGGCTGCCGGAAACAGCCACAAACTGGGTGGCCTAAAACAGCAGCCATTTACTATCTCACGGTTCTGGAGGCTAAAAGTCAGAAATCAAGGGGTGGGCAGGGCTGTGCTCCCTCTGGAACCCGGAGGGGAGGGTGCTCCTTGTCTCCTCCAGGTCCGGTGCTGGCAGCAGTCCTCGGCTTGTGGACACTCCCCTTCACCCTCTGCCTTTGCCCTCACATGGTCATCCTCCCCCTCTGGTCTCTGTCTTCTAAGGACTTCTGTCACAGGGGATTAGGGCCCACTCTAAAGGCTCATCTTAACTGGATCCCATCGGCAGTCTGCTTCTCTCAGTCAAATTGTCCTATTGAAAAAAATCTACACCTTGAAAATAGTATCCAAAATATTCAAATGATAATTAGAACTAAAACAGATTTTTAAATAATCAGAATTTGTGAGTTTTTAAAAATTTAGGTGGGGAGTTTATGTTTGTAGTCAAAAGCGGAATAAAATTAGCTGAGCTGTTGAGAAAGTATCTTCCGGTCTCCTGGTGGAGTGTCTGGCTGCTCACCATGTCCCCTCTGGTCCCATCACCATCTTTGGGTACCAGCCCCGGTTTGTCTTCACCCCTGGCAGCCAGCACCTGAGTCACTGTCAGAAGCTGCCCGAGCCTTCTAGAACCTACTTTGCCTGAGCTGGCAGTGCCTGGGAATTGACAGTTGACATTGTCCCATGGTGGCCCCTAACCAACCTTCGAGGGTGGGGGCATGAATGTCCCAACTCCTTTCCCCTCCCCCCTTACCCCAAAGACAACTCTGGGATCCCCAGATCTCCCTGTGGCGTCACCCAGAGTCCCCTCTGTGGGATTTGCTGGACACCAGGCCCTGGGGGGCCCCTCCCTTCCAGGTCCTCCTCCCGCCTCCCCCACCAGGTTGTTCTGGATGCAGCACCCCTCACCCCAAGGCAGGCTTTGGCAGAACCCACCCTGAGACAACACATGGCTGTTCTTGTGCTGCTTCCATACTTTGGGAGACGCTGCTGAGGAGGCTGCCCAGCCCGGGGTGCGATTCCTCCAGCAGAGGCAACCCACCCCTGGGAGGGCTGCCACCCTCCTCCAGTGTTAGCAGCCTGTTAAATCACACTAGGGTTGGAGAGCACGCTACCGGGCACGGAGCCGCAAAGTCCACGTGTTCCCGTCATGTGTGTCCACGTCCAGTCTGCTTCCTGAAGGCCGAGCGCTGGCTGACTCCTGCTTTTGTTCTTTACAGCGCCCCACACAGGCAGCACTCAGCGGACTCTGGAAAGAGTGGTTTCTTGTTATTTCAAGAGATGCTTTACTCGGTATTACCACACAGGGCACCAAATGTGTTGCATAGAAGACACTGGGCTTTCTCCCTCACTGGGGTCAAAAGCTGCAGTTTCTTATAGTGCATGAAATTTCATGTTACAAAATCAGATTGCCCACAAAAAGATAGTTTGTGATACATCCTCCTAAAATTTAAAATTTCTTCTACATTCTGCCAGCTGTGACTTTATCTACAAGAAAATAATATAAAATGAGTAAGAAAACTTCAGGCCATTATGCATTATATGAAATTAATTCAAGGGGTAAGTTTTGTAATGAATGTGACTCTAAATCTAAATATGAAATCAGTTAAAATCTGTAAATCAAATAAAATCTAATCTAAAGTTCTTAGTGAGGTGTTTGAATTTTGAGAAGAATGTGACCCAAATCATTGCATTCCTCTGCTGTCGAGGTGAAATGTGCAGAGGGATCTCTTGGAACCCAGTTTCTATGTCACAGGTGCAGCGTGGTGTTTGGGGAAACCGAGGGGAATGCAAGAAACCACTGTCTGTGTCCCTTACATGCTGGGGCAGGCGGGTTTGCGAGGGAACCAAGAACACAGAACGCGAGGAGACCTAAATGCTAGCTGCCAGCCAACTGGGTCACCAGGGCAGGGGACACACCCTTCGTCTCTGGTTTTTCCACCTGAAATATCAGACCATCAGTGTCAAGTTTCCCTTCCTGGTCAGGTACTGTTCAATTTTATGTAAAACTAGATCCTAAAGCATTTTGGAAAGCTTAAAAGAAGATGTTTCAGTACATTTTGCGCTAAGAGCTTTTCATCTGCGAATGTGAACCAGTCCATTGAAACAAATCATCCCGGCTGATGGACCCGACATGAAAATCGAATCTGTGGTTTCCTGGGAAAACGGTGCTTCACTCTGATTTTATGATTGTTCTTGGTGCTCTGTTAACTACCTCCACTAAACAGGATAACTTCTAATAGACATTATGAAGGGAAAAATATTATGTGGTCCAAGGAGAGACACTGAATAAATATTCTAATGAAGCCACGGAGCAAGTGTCAGGGCCCAGGAAGGCGAGTCCTCACACAGCCTGCGGAATTCTGTCTGCCCCCTCACCGGGAGCCCGGAGAAGGGGAACAGGGGCGGGTGAGAGGCTTAAAGTCACAGGAGTCCTGGCACGGGAGGCGGTTGCTGACAGTGATTGGCAGATGTGTCTATTGGTCTGTGTGTATGTTAAGCTTCATATTAAGATTTGTGGAGCTTTATTTTTCAAACTGCCACAAATTTTCATTAGATTGTCTTAAATGTAGTGATAGTGCCTTTCAAAATAATAAGCATTTATTTACATATGGTACAAAGAATTCCAAAAACTGTAATCCCAAATGGATTTTGGAAAAGGAAAATGCTATTATTAAGAAAATTCTGCAACAACAAAATCAGCTTGCTTTTTGCCTTCAAATAAAAGTGCCCGATCAGACACACTCACGCAGCCACACGAGCAGGGTCCCGGGGATGATTAATAAGGCACAATAACAGGGCCACCCCCCGAGAATGACCTAACGAGGCCACATCCCCCCAGGTGGGGCATCCAGGGCATCCCACTCCTAGGATTCGCAGTGACTACATCCTGGGGGAAATTATACAACTGTCTAAATTTGGTTCTCATTTCTCCAGGAGTATTTGTACAAAAACAAAGAGTAAATTAAGCACACAGAATGATTTCCCAGGATCTTTGAAAAGCAATCCATCCCGCAACTGGCATTCACGCGGTCATGATGCCTTCAGAGGCAAGTCTGGGACGCTTTCCCTCCATCTGCCAGCCTCATTCTTCTACAGGCCCCAAATCTCAACATGGTTTAGGAAGTTAATTATTAAATCCTCTCAATTGCGGCCGCGTTGTATAATAGCATGGGTAGAGGCACAAGTACACTGTGCTATCTCCCCATCTACCTCGCATTCACTGCTTTGATCTTATCTCAGAGCAGATATGGAACTGAAATAATCACCATTTAAATATATTAGGTTGTTTGACATAGGTCCTACACAGAAGGAAAATCAATAATGATTATACAATCACGAGATACAATGTAAACGCATACTGCAAAGTCTTTACCGGGCGAGATAACATCACAGAAATCCCAACGAGAGTCAATAGCCATTAGTTTTTAAGAGTGGCCACTTGAACTTGTGTGTGTGGGTGTGTGCACTGGAGCCAGGTTCCCCATGGGTATAGGATCTGAAAATAGATGAGGTTCAAAGAAATAAAGAGAAGTCGGGTTTAAGAAACATGTCTGAGTGGTGGCCAAGCCTTCTGAACTTCTGAAAACCAAAGTATCGTCAGATTCTGTTTCTATTAAAGCTCAGAATAGCCCTTTGCATTTTGCTGGATTTTAGAAAAACTCTAACAGCTAAGGAGGCCATTTACAATTATAATTCAAGTCAAGTGTCTGAAATATTTATCACAACACAGAAAGCACAACCTCCAAGCATTGCCATCTAACAGGATCCCTTAAAGCTAAATTTTGGTCCTAACACCCAATATGCCTCTCTCAGCTTGGTGGGGAGAAGAAAATCATAGGAACAAGTCTATTCTGTATTATTTTCTCCAAGGCCATGGAATCCTGACCTTCTCATAAATGAATTTTCACCACGGAGTCATTTGGGAAAGAAAATATTTTTCATTCAGAAAAATATATGCAAGAGTTTCTGAAACCCAGAGACCGATCTTGGCATGGGAAAGTAGATAAACATCAAGGCTCCTTGGCCAATACTGAAGAATTAAGAAATGGATTCCATGAAATGTAAGCAGTTATCAACTTTCTAGATTGTTCTCCGGTGGAAGAGGAGCCACAATGATCAATCTGTTCTGAGTCCTCAAAGCCAAGCCCAGAAATGCATGTGAGTATTTCCTTGACATATTGGTCCCACTTTGCTGTCCAAATGCCATTCCAGTAGGCCAGGCTTCACAGACGTTAATCAAGACGGCAGCAAATGCCTCTCCCTCTGCCGAGAGTCCTAGAGTTCTCGAAAGAGGCGATCTGAAAAACAGTCTGCATTATTCCTCTGTTTACATCCACCGGTGCTAAAAGCTTGGCACTCCTAAATCCTAAGCAAATACTACAGGATGAAGAGAAAAGTCCAGCAAAAAATAGAATACGCCATTCTCGTCCTCTTAGAAAATTAAAAGCTCTTGGAAGGAATATATCTGTCGCTTTATAACCCTTATCCTCTACCCTCTCCAACCTAGCTGTCAAATTTACTGTTTAAGCTTTTCTTTGTAATCACACGATTATGCACTTCATCACCTTCCCCACCCCCATCATTCCGTCTAATGGTTTTAAAGGGAAAGGAAATTACTTGTCTTCGCAGCCAGCACTTGACACTTTTATGGGTCATTTGTAATGAAGCTATTCTTCGGCTTTAATGGAGACCTTGATTCCGACCAGTGTGAATAATTGTCAAAAGGTGATTAATTAAATATTCACCACTCCCCTATAAAATTGATCAACATATTACATTACACTGCTCCAAAAGTTATTTTATTTCTTCATTCGACTTCAAATTCTATGCATTTAAACAAGCCTTAAACTGGAGACATATAATTTACTACATATTAATTATACATACATACTGACTAAAGTAAGAAAAAGTGTTTTACACCTTTTTTAACTCTGTAAAGCATGCCACTGTGGCTTAACAACATGGAGAAGTCCTGTCTGGGCAATGAAATGGCTTCCATCTGCTTCCAGCGTGTACATGGTGCAGTTACTTTGGTTGGCAGGTTTTAAGTTCTATAAACGTGTAGCTTTATCTGAAATACATTTCCCAGGCAAAAAGTAACATTACCAAATTCAATTGATATATAAAGTTTTGGCTTTTAAAATATTCATCCCAGGACAAAACACATTAGTGAACTTGGCTCATCCACCGCTTGAAACACTGGGGGCCAACAATTTGGGGGGAGGGGAGGAGGTACAGGGAAGGAAAATGACTAGAGATAAAAGGTGAAGCCTGGGCCACGAATCACCAGCATTAGTTCACTCTGGGTTTGAAGGTCTGAGTAAATAAATGCAAAATCTTCCAAGAACACCTGTCCTTCCTGCTTGCCTTTCCCCACAGCGTCCGAGCCGCTCTCGTCACCGAGTATGGGGCAAGCAGAGAAGGTGACAGAAAAAATCAAAACTCCCCACTCCAAGCATTAAACTCTATTTCAGAGACACCCATGAAACTCAGTAATGAAATCAAGTTTTATTATTAACAAGGAATAGACATGACATTGTGAATTATGTTAAAAAAGCGATGAAAATAAATAGAGGGAAAATTATGAAAAATAAAACCAAATAGCCTGGTTTTCTATAGACAGTGTTTCTGCACTTGACCAGGGGTACTAGCTGTGAAATGGAGTGATATGGACATGCCTCAGACAGACACCAAACAGTGCCAGCACATTAAACGATGACAGGAAAGGCTCCACTTCACGGAGACATGCGGCATCTGCTGCACTCACGGACGCTGGCCCAGGGCCGCTGAAGGCTTAGCGAACACCTAGGACTCCTGCTGTCGGCAGAAGCACCCAGGACTGAATCCGGAGCAGCCTGGGACCTCTGATCAAAGTCGGCACTGAATCCTTGCAGGAACATTCTAGAAGGCCAGGGAGGCAACTCTGAATGCAGATTACTGATTTCACTGAAGTAGTCCATCAACCACTTTTTTTTTCCAGGCTGTTAAAATGTCACTGAGTGAACGTAGCTGATAAAAAAAATGATGAGCGAAAAAATAACATTTCAACTTGAACAAACTTGCTATTTGTAGACTTGATCACATGGATCTGCTGTGGTCAAGATGATTTCGGCAGCAGCTACAGGAATGAATCCCACAAAGGGACTGAGTTTAATCATCCAATCCCAGACTGTATTGATTTTAGGACTACTTGCAATGACTATATAAATAAGCCATTTCTTTGCAACTGTATCCACAGCCGGTCATGAACCCCAAACCTTCACAACCTGGTCCAAAGTGAATTATGCCCTGCAGAAATAAATTAATAAAACTAACACAGCCGGGCTCCTCCACCAACTTATTTTCACGTTTCAAGAGCTTAAAAATATAAAATCAATAATCATTTAGTCATAAGGGTAAATGAAGCGACATAACATCAAAGTATACCCTTTAGCCATTCAAGTCATCCTGGGTAATTTATCTCATCAAAAGGCAGTGGTAATAATCCTTTCCACTCTGAGACAAGCTGCCACACAGCTGCTGTATTATCCTAGAGTAAACAAGTTGGGAGAAAATATTAAAAATCAATATCTGTTTCCTTCTATCAGACCAGGTGGCATCCATCATAAATCGGTCCCTGTACAGCATTCTTGGAGCTGGGTGCCCAGAGTGAAGAAGACAACTGAATTAACCACATAAAACAAAGCTCTGCTCCATGGGGAACGACAGCTGGATTTCTTTAAAAATGCAGTATTTTACAATTGCAAAAATTTGCTGAAATTATAATTACGGGAAGAAAATCTATTGTCGCCATAGGGCACAGAAAGGAAGCAATTACCAATACCGTAAAATAAAAATGCAAACGCAGCTTTCGATACTCCCCGCGAGTGAAACCAGGTATTTGGTTTGTTTATTTGATCATTCATTTATTCATTTATTCATTCTTATAGGCTGGTGATTTCTAGTGGTGAAATTCAGACACCAGCCCCTCCAACTGGAGAATTCATCACATTGTCACACCGTCGTCACACGTCACATTCTCCCCCAAGATACCTCCTCAAAGTTTTGACAAGCTCTTTTCTGATCACAGCTGCCCAAGTAGAAACAGCTGTGATGCTCAGCCCCTGAGAGGCCTGTTCCCCTGGAGAGGGGAGAGTGGTACTTCCTGAGCACCATGGCAGTGTGGCTTTCCAAGTGACAGCCTCAGACGCTGGACGCCTTGGACCAGGGAGCAGAAGCCAGAAGCCACATCCACCCTGAGCTGAAGCTTTGACATGGAAGGTGTGGGAGGAAATGCTGGATAAACCCTCCCAAAGAGCAACACACCACAACCCCACATTTTCAGGGTCTGCTTGCTTTAAAGTCTACCCTGAATTTCGTTATCTCTGGGAAATGGGGTGTTGTTGCTGTTCTTAGGGAAGATTTCATTTCACTCCTGTCAAAGATATCAGGAGACACAGATACACAAGCACACACACTGTAATTAAGCACTTGAAAAATGCAAAATCCCTCAAATACAATTACTTTTCAGGAATGGTTGACTCAAGTCTCTGGAACTTAGTTCCAGCCATCCTCATTCTGATAAACCCTTTCTATTTCATGTTGTTCCTTATAGACTGAATTGTGTCCCCCTGAATTGACATGTTGAAACTGTACCCCACCCCGCACCTTAGCATGAGACTATGTGGAAACAAGGCCTTTATAAGGAGGTAACGAAGGTTAAGTGGGGTCAGAAGGGTGGGCCCTAATCCAGTCGGACTGGTGTCCTAAGAAGAGGAAGAGAGTACAAGAATGCCGTCTGTGAGCCAAGGAGAGAGGCTTCACCAGAAACTGTTCCAGCCGGCACCTTGATCTTGACCTGCAGCCTCTAGAGCTGTGAGAAAGTAAAATCCTGTTGTTTAAGACCCCTGTCTGTGATATTTTGTTACAGCAGCCCCCACACACTTACGCATCATCCCTGCAGTTACCTGTACTTTAAGCTCAGTACAACAGCTTCCCCAGAATTTCCTCAGTGCCATAGCTTTCTACACAAGACTGTTGCATAAAGAGGCTTCTTGTATACTTGAATAAATAACTCCTCGAAGGGACCCCCAAATAAGTCTCTCTTGGAGTAAACTCTCTTTTGTCAGTTTATGGGGAATCCCCACATCTTACTATATAATAATAGCATTTTTCTCTTCCTGAGTCCCAGTAGCTGAAATGTCCCCAAGACCCCAGTTATTCTCCTCTTATTTGCTTCCCCAGATTAAGCCCCTTATTTGGAGACTGTCTGACAAGTGCTCACAGCCTCCGAGTTCGAGTGTAGACACCAGGTGTTTATGAATAAGAGCTGAGATAATATCAAGTTGTGATGGAACCCTCCTCATTGCAAATTTATCGAGAATTTATATTTAATCAAAAGCCCCAAATCCTTTTCACGGGTATTCTTGTTTAGAGATGCATGATGGGTCCCTATCTGACATTGTGAGGCTGCGTGTGTTTTACACTAGGATCTCTCCCCTATGTCTTCTCCTAGCAAACATGACCTTAGATTCTTCTTCTTAACTGGGAGGAAGCTCCACATGGATCCTGACTCTCAGGTGGTGAATTTGCTACTATTCTCGGATAAGATGTCACTCCAGAGAGAGTGGAGGACAGAGCACAAGGAGCATCTGGGGCCACACTGCCGGTTAACACAAAGCCGAGATCTCCACGAAGCATGTGTGTTTCCCTAGAAACATACACCCCCAGAGAACAGGGCCCTCCTCCATCCACCTGCTGGGTGTTCCCAGGGCTCCTACACGCCCGCAGCTGCCCAGGCTTAGCGCCAGAGGAACTGGTGGAGCAAATGAAGAAACCATTGCTTTGTCTGATGTCAGAAAATAACAGGATTCTTCATTATTCCAAGAACAATCCAAGTTTGAAACAAGTTACAAATCACACCAAAAGTCTAAAACCCTGTGTTTCTATTAGAAAAGTTTTCCCTGAGGATGATGTTTCAGCTCGTTTGATGTCCTCCATAAGGCACCATCACACTTCATTCTCACTTGGAGAATCTCTGTCAATTGGTCACTTATCTGTAATAAGCGCTGGGAGTACAATAATACTCGTAAAACCATTCCATTCCTTGAATATAACTTTTCTTTCATAGAAATGACTAACTGAGCTCTTGTTACCTGCATGGTTCAGAACCCCAAGTATAAACATTTGGATTTGCAGAATTGGAATATCAATCCTCAGAAATATCACATTTGCTTTCATATAATACTATATATCACATCATCAAATGTCTTACAAGTGAGACTCACTCAGAGACAGTTGCCTAAAAGCCCACTGAATGCTGGCCCAGATCCCCACACATAGATGCTCCTACCAAGACGGCTGTGAGGGAAAAACATACACCACAACCGCCGCCAAGCGGTACCCACATGGTAATGTGGGGCTGAGACCATCAATCACGTGAGCCTCCCACGGGACCCTCCCAAGCCGATGCTGCTCAATATCTTTCTTTTAGGAAACACTTAATCATTGACACATTTCTCAATGGGTATTAAGAAAGTGAACTCTTTAAATCCTTGTGGTTGCTAAGAGACTGATATTTAACGTTTGAAAATTTTCTTCTGTATCAGATATATTATTTTTTTCCATGGCAGATGGGATCTTGAGACCTACCAAGAGGTTTAAAATATGACTTTTATAAAGAGAAATTATGCAATTTCACATATTTAGTCCCTGTTTTCTAGAAATGATTCTCTGCAAGTCTAATTTATTAATGAACTTTCAGCACAGCATATAAAGCATACGCACTCTGGCTAATGATAATTACTTGGATTTAGCAACTGACAATTTGACAAGAGAAATATCTATGGACTACATTTTTCCATTTTTGCCTTCCTTTCCCTCCCTGCTTTGGTTAGGCTAAGCTATTTCCTAAGACAGATTTGAAAACTTGAATAAAATGGACAACTTTCAAGAATAACGTCCATGTCTAAAACTGAAACCAAAAGGAATAACAAATATTAAATGTATATACTTTTTTTAAAAAATTGAATCAGTGGTCAAATATCGATCCCCAGCACCATCGTCACTATCATCACCATCATTTCTCGGCTCAGGGGTATGTCTAGTGGAGTTGAAGAAGCTACGTCTTATAATCCAGCATTTCCATTTAATTCTAAACTATAGAGAAATTTAGGCAATATGTTCTTGTAGGAGAAAGTTAACTTTGTCATTATTTATGGTAGTATTTTAACTTCCTTTTCCTAGGCAATATAATATGTATTTTACACAAAATATGTACATATTATTGTATACAAACACATGTAGGTTTTGTTGTTTATTTAGTTTTGGTCATTGATTTATGTTTTATTCAACTTTTTATGTTGTGCTTTCTCACTCTATACCTACTAAAAATCTACCCAAGAGCAAAATGGAACTTCTAGAGGTAACAAGTCAATATTTTCAAGGAAAAATCACTGATGGATTTAGCAGACTAAGCACTACAGAAAAGTATGATTTGAAGGGTGAGAGAAAGTGGAGGGGACAGCCAGGCAAAGGGAAAATTTTTAAAAAGACTGTACTAAAACAAAATGCATGAAATCATCACATTAATTATTTTGTGTAAATTATTTGTGTATAATCAAATAGACAAGTTTGAGACTGAATATTTGGAAAGCAACATTTGGCAATAGTTCTTAAATGAAAAAATACATATTCCGTTAGACCCAGAAATCCCAGACTAGGACTCTATCACACAGAAATAAAATTAAATGACAAAATATGTACAAGGATGTTTGTTGCAGGATCATTGTAAATAGCAAACAACTGACAACAATATAGATGCCTTTAATTAGAGAAGTGGATGAATAAGTTATGGCATTCTACTTTCACGCTATGGAATATAATGCAACTGCAGAAGGAAAGATTAAGGAACTTAAAGCTGTAGCAATATAATGTATCCAAAAAGAAGCACAGAGATGGGGAAAAAGATAAAAAAAAAAGACTAAATCCTCAGCGACCTATGGAAAAAATATCAAACAATCTAATATAAGTACATTTGGAGTCCTTGAAAGAAGGAAAGTGACAGCAATATATTTGAATAAATAATGATAAACATTTTTCCACATCACTGAAGGGAATCACCAAAGCCCAGTCAGGATAAATACAATGAAGACTGAACAAGGCAGTTGGGGTTACAGGGTGGGGCACATGATGTGGGGAAATTAAGATAATAATGACTACAAACTGCTCCTTAGAATCAATGAAACCCAGAAGATAATGAAGAAAATCTCCAAAGTGTTGAAAAGGGATAAAGAGTCAATCTATAATTCTGTGTCCAGGGCAATATTTTTCAAAAATAAGGCAAAATAAGGATTTTTGCAGATAAATAAAAGCTGAAAGAATTTATCGCCAGTAGATGTCTACTATAAACAATGTTAATTAAAAACTTCTTGCTGAAGTTAAACGATACTGGGTGGGAACTTAGATCTACAAAAAGGAATAAAGAGCTCTAAAAATGTTAAATATGTAGATGAGTATTAATGTTATTCTTCTTAATTTTGAATTTTTTAAATTGACCTTTTAAAGCAAAAATGTAATAATATATTATAAGGTCTATATCATATGTATAAATAAAAAGTATGACATTCAGAAATGTCTTATAATGGCCTTACATTATATATGTATATATGTAGATATGTAATATTTAAAGGTAGATTCTATTGAATTAAAGTTGCATATTGTAAACTCTAGAGACCACTAAAAATATACTATTAAAAGTATTGGAGAAAAAGGTGGAATAAAAAAATTATCAATCTAAAAACGGCAGAAAAAGATAAAGGAAAAAAAACAGATTGGACAAATAGCAATATAGTAGACATAAGCCAAACCATGACAATAGTTACATTAAATATAAAAGATCTAAAACACACCAGTTAAAAGGCAGAGACTGTTAGCAAGATCCAACTATAAGCTATCTATAAGAAATAAGCTTCAAATATAAAAACAGAGCTAAGTTAAAATAAAAAGATGTAAAAGGATATAAAATGCAAACACTAATCATAAGAAAGCTGACATGACTATCTTAGTATCAGACAATGTAGACTTTAGGACTAGGAATATTATTATGTGTATAGAAAGATACTTCATAATGATAAAATAGTCAATTAATCAAGAAGCTATAACAATCCAAAATTTGTATGCACCTAATAATAATTTGTTGAAATACATAAGGCAGAAAATCGATAGAGTGAGGGAGAAATAAACAAGTATAGTTGGTAATATTAACATTTCTCTCTCAGGATTAATAGAACAATTAGACAGAAAATCATTAAGGATATAGAAGACCTAAACAACACCATCAATCAACTTTAATAAATTATCATTTATAGAACACTCCACATTACAACAGCAGAATGCATCACTCCTCAAGTGAATCTGGAATCTTCCATAATATAGACCAAATAATGGACCATGAAATAAACTTCAGTAAATTTAGAACAGATGAAATTATACAAAGTATATTCTCTGACATAGTGGTATTAAATTTGAAATAGACAATAAGAATACATTTATGATATTTCCAAGTATTTGGAAATTAAGTGAAATATGTTTAAATAACCCAATGGGTCAAAGAAGGGGGTAAGAACAAAGGAAAATTAGCAAATATTTTAAACTAAATAAAAATGAAAACAGAGTATATAAAATTTTACAACCTTCAAGAAAAGCAGAGCTTAGAAGGAAATTTATAGCATTAAATGCTTATGTGAGAAAAAAAGAAAAGTCAAGAAATAATGGTCTAAGCCTCTACCTTTAGAAGCTCAAAAAAAAAAAAAAAAAGAATATCAAAGTAAACCCAAAATAAGAGGAAGAGAGAAATATTAAAGATCAGAGCTGAAATCAATGAAATAAAGACAAGACTAACAATAGGGAAAAATCAATGAAACCAAAAGCTCATTTGTTGAAAAAATCAATAAAATTCATGAATCTCTAGTTGAGTGAACAAGAAAAAAAGAGAAGATATAAATTACCAATATGAAGAATCAAAGAAAGTACATCACTACAGATCCCACAGACACTAAAATGATAATATGGAAAGATTATAAAGAGCTTTATACCAATACGTTCAACCATTTAGATAAAATGGAGACATTTCTTGAAATATATCAAGCAAAAGAAAGAAGAGAAAATCTGAACAGTTCCATGTCTATCTAAACATTAACTTTATATTTAAAAACCTTCCCACAAAGAAAATTCTAAGCCCATATGACTTCAGTGATCAATTTTATCAACATTCTGAGAAATAAATAATAATAATATTATACAAAATCTTTCAGAAAATAGAGGAGGAGGGAAATACTTCCCAACTCATTTTGTGAGGCAGAACTACCTTGATACCAAGATACCAAAACCAGACAAAAACAAGAAAAGAAAACTACCAAAATCCTTCATGAAAAAAAGATGCAAATTCCTTTACAAAATATTAGCAAATTAAAACCATCAATAAAAAGAAAATATATTATGACCAAATAGAGTTCATCTCAAAAATTCACAATTAACACATTTGAAAATCAATGTAATTCACCATATTAACAAAATAAAGAAGAAAAATCACATGATTACCTCAATAGATGGAAAAAAAGCATTTGACAAAATTCAACGTACATTCATGATAAAAATTCTCAACAAACTAAGAGAGCAGAGAACATCCTGGAACTAATAAAGACCATCTCCAGTTAACCTACAATTAACATCATATTTAACCATGAAAGACTGTGTGCTTTCCTCCGAGATGAGGAATAAGGCAAGGATGTCTGTTCCTACCACCTCTAGTCAACATGGCACCAGAGCTTCTATTTATTGCAACAAGGCACGAAAAAGAAGCAAAAGTCATACAGATTACAAAAGAAGAAATAAAATTGTCTTTATTTGTGGATAACATAATTTCGTACATAGTAAATTCTAAGGAATCATCAAAAGTTTCTGGAATTAAGAAATGAATTTGGCAAACTTATATGATAAAAGGTCAATATGCAATAATTAAAGATATTTACACTAACAATAAGCAATTGGAAAATGAATTTTTTTAAATATCCATTATAAATAGCATCAAAAACATTATGTAGGAACAAAAATATCAAAATATGTGCAATACCTACATACTGAAAACTACAAAATATTGCTTAGAAAAATTAAGGAAATGTAAATAAATGGCAAGATATATCATGTCCATTGATTAGAATAATCAATTTGTTATGATATCAATTGTCCTCCCATTAATTGATAGATTCATTGCAATACAAATCAAAATCCCCAAAGGTTTTTTGGTAGAAACCGACAGGCTGATTCTAAAACATATATGAAAATGTAAAGGACCTGGAATAGCCAAAACAGCTTTAAAATGGAGTAATGATGGAAAATTAACACAGTGTGATTTCAAAGTTTGCTACAGTAATAAAGTCCATGTGGTGTTGACATTAAAATAGACATGTAGATCAACAGAATAGAACAAATAACCTAGAAATAGATGCATGCTTAAGTGGTCAATTGTTTTTCTACCAAGATGGTAAGGCACGTTAAAGGGGAAAAGACAGTCCTTCTAATAAATGGTACTAGTACAACTGGATATTAATTTTTAAAAAATGCCAAACACAAAAGTTAACTTGAAATGAATCATAGGCCTAAAAATAAAATTATGAAACTTCTTAAAGAAATAATAGAAAATCTTTGTGACATTGAGGTAGGCAAAAATTTCTTAGATAGGATGCAAAAATCGTAAACCTCCTAAAAGAAAAACTGATAAATTGAACTCCAACAAATTAAAATCTTCTGTTCTTGGAAAGATATTTAAAAAATGAAAAGACATGCCATAGACTGGGAGAAATATTCACAACACATATGTCGGACCAAGGGCTTGTATATAACATATAACTCAATAATAAGAATACGAATAGCCAAATTTTTTTTAAATGTTGGCAGATACTTCAACATGCCATTTATAAGCAAAAGACACATGAAAGATCGGAAAGCACCTGAAAAGATGTTTACCGTCTTAAGTTATCAGAGAAAAGCAAATTAAAATCACAAGGAGGTATCAGTACAAACCCACCAGAACAGTTAAAATAAGAAAGGTTGAAAATAGCAAGTGTTGGTGTGGGTGTGGAACAGTTACAACTCTCAGACGCCACTGGTGGGAATGTGAAACAATGCAGCTCCTTGGAACAGCAGGAGGAGGATTCTCGCAAAGTTGAAGATTCACGCACTATGTGGCCCAGCACTTCCACTCCTGGGTATTTACCCAAATGAAATGAAAACATATTCCACACAAAGACTTGTGCATGAATGTTCTTATAAGTTTTATCCTTAACAGCCCACTAAATGAGTACCTTTAAAATTATGCCCCAATGTTGACGCTTAAAAATACATTTAGAGGCTGGCCCGGTGGCCTAGCGGTTAAGTGCTCACCCTCTGCTTCAGTGGCCCGGGGTTCGCAGGTTCCAATCCCCGGCAAGCACTCACACACCACTTGTCAAGCCATGCTGTGGCAGTGTCCCGTATAAAATAGAGGAAGATGGGCATGGATGTTAGCCCAGGGCCAGTCTTCCTCAGCAAAAAGAGGAGGATTGGCATCAGATGTTAGCTCAGGGTTGATCTTCCTCACACACACACACCCACAAAAAACTATTAAAATATATTAGTAAAGGTTATTATAAAAAAAAATACATTTAGAGAGAAGCCGAGAAGTAACTAAGAAAACATGATCAATTCAACAAAGCAAAGTTTATGGGGCAAGGATGACATGGGAAAATATGGTATCTAGGAAGACAAAAAATAAAAATATGGCAGAAAAGGAAAACTAAGTAGATCAGTACTTGTAACAAGTGTAAGAGAGCTACATTATGTCGTAAACAAGAGAATCTTACAAATTGGGTAGAAAAAAAATCCAATTATGTGTCAATTAAAGAGACACACCAAAACATAAAGGTTAAAAAAATGGGATAGAACAAGATAGGCCAATGAAATGCTACTAAAGAACAAGGAACTGGAGCAAAATATCCATAAGGAATAAATTAAAATTCAGAGTGAAAACAGCAAAATGGATAAAGTTGGATATTCATATACCAAAAGGAATGATGCACTAAGAAAATCTGTCAGTCAGAAACTTTTCTGCACCCAACAATATAACTTAAAAACACACAAAGTAAATAAAGACAAGCAGAAAATCCTCAGTCATAGTAAGAGATATTAAATTAAATCTCAGAATCTAACAGACTAAGTAGAAAAAAAGTAGAAAAGTTGCATATCATACTTAACAAACTTGGTCTAATTTGCCTTTCAATATTGAAACTGAATAATTAGAGAATACACATTCTTTTAAAATGTTCATGAAACTGTCACAAAAACTGGGTGTTTATTACTGCACATAGAAATCTCAATATCTTAAATAAATTTAAAAACCCTAAAGTATACCATCTCTTAATAAACACAAAAATTGATGCCTAGAAAAGAAAAAGGATCCAAACTCTACATAAATCTGATTAGGAAAAAATAATGTGAAGGCACAAATAACTAAAATTCAAGGTGGGAGGAAGTAAATAATTAAAACTTCATAGAAATACACTTTGAAACTTAGAATTATCTCAGAAATTGAAATAGCCAACATTGTCTCAAGAACAAGTAGAAAATTTAAAACAATGGGAAGCAAGGAATTTGGTCATATGAAAAGTGTTTAAATATACTGTCAGTGAAAGAAGAAAATTATAGAATAATTCATATGGTGTGTTCTGTAGAACCTATTGTCTCTTGTACATGGATTATCTCACAGTTTGGGTTCAGAAATCTGAGAGTGACTCAAAGTCTTGTGAGGCTGTAGTGCAGTTGATGGCTGGGCTGCAGTCATCTCAGGGTTTGACGGGGGTGGAGGACCTACTCAGAAACCTGACCATGGGCAGGCCTCGTCACCTCACCACACGAGTCTGCCTCAGGACGTGGAGCTGGTTTTCCCTGGAATACACGATCTGAGGAACACAGAGAAAGTACACCCAACATGGAAGCTGCAGTCTCCTAAACCTAGTCTTGAAATTAAGATTCCATCATTTATGCCATATTCTGTTCACTAGAGGCAAGTTAGTGAAGTCCACACTCATGTCTGACATGTATATATATGTCTTACATGTCTATAGGTGCGTGCACATGTGCACACACATGCCTCACATGTCTGTAGGTGCATATACAGGTATGGATACACTTAGAGAAAGCTCTGGACGATACACGCTGACTCTGGGGAGGGGAAATGAGATTGAGGTGTCGGTCTGTCATGGGTTGAATGGTGGCCCCCAAAAAGATACACCCATGCCCCAACCCCAGAACCTGTGAGTAGGACCTTACTTGGAAAAAGAGTGTTTGCAGATGTGATTACGTTAAGGAGCCTGAGATGAAGTCATCCTGGATTGTCCATGTGGGCCCTGAATCCAATGGCAAAACTCCTTATGAGAGTCAGAAGAGGAGGAGACACACAGGGAGGAGGCCATGTGAAGATGGAGGCAGAGATCAGAGCAAGGCAGCCCCAAGCTAAGGGACACCTGGGATCCAGATCTTCGGAGAGAGGGGGATGAAACATGTCCTCCCCAGAGCCTCCAGAGGATCCAGCCCTGCCCACACCTTGATCTCAGTCTTCTGGCCTCCAGAACTGGGAGAGAATAAATTCCTGTTGTGTTCAGCCGCCCAGTGTGTGGTGATTACAGCAGCCACAGGTGTCTTAATTTTGTCAATAATCTTAAAATTGTTAATAGGAACAATGTAGTCATGTGCAATGTGTGTAAATAAAACACCAAGCTCCACTTGTTCTGTTTGGACTGGGTTCATCTGTGAAAGACAGAAACCAAAGCAACAGTGGCTGAGGGGAAGTGGGGATGGGGCTCAGTCCAGTCCAGACCAGCAGGTGCGGGGTCTCAGGGGCCCTTCCCATGCACTTTCACCCTGTGGGCACAGTGCCTCTCAGCTCTATCTCTGAGTGGCTGGGTCGTACTCCAGACAGGAGAAGGGGACAAGGGTCTGAGTGTGTGCTCCCATCTCTAGGGGCTGCTGATAGTTGCAGCATCCTTTCTGCTTACATCCCATTGGCCAGTACCCAGTCACATGACCAGACCTAGCTGCAAGACATTCTGGGAAATGTAGTCTTCATTCCAGGTGACCATATACTCAGCTAAAAACCAGGGTTCTACTATAAAACAGTATTTGTGGGGTGGGAGTGATTTGTTGTGTGGTAGGGTACAAGCTATACAGTTTCCCAGTCATTATGATAATTCAGAATCACCTCCTGTGGACACCACTGTTCTGTAAGAAGCAGAAAATTGCTAGTGAGGGATAAACAGAAGTTTTTGGTACATCAGCCAAAAGCAATCCATCACTGAAATCATTCAAATAATGCATAAACATTCCAGAAGGAGGTCCCCCACGAGGACTTACTAAGTCAAAGAAGCAGTTAACATTTAGCTTTCCGTGGTTCTATTAATACATAGATGTGCAGATCACATCTGCTTTATCACGTACAATCTAACATTGCGGCCATCTTTCTGTTTCCTTTCATATAGCTGTGCTCTGCTTTTTAGTGTCTATTTAACATTCCACTGGGAAGCTGTTGTATGTGTGTTACCGAGAACCTATTTTCTATCTTCTCTCTTTTTTTTAATTATAAAATACTACAGAGTTGTGGTACAGAAAATAACAAAAAAATTAATAAGTACACACACTCATCCTAGGTCCCTTTATTCTAGACTGTGTGTAACCTGTGTGAATAACTGATTTTGTGAGAAGCCTCGTATTCCATTCGTGAGCGCACATTACTTACTGGACTTTCCCTGCCAGATGTTGATGTCGCTTCCAGTTTCAGGCTATGACATATGTGCAGTACTAAATGCTCTCAAACACATATTTTGAGGTCTTTCCATAGCTTCAATTTCTAGAAACAGAATTCCTATTCAGAAATTATGAAGAATGTAAATTTTGATAAACGTTTAAAAATAGCCTTCAAAAAAACTGAAGTTATATTCACTCCAAAAATATATGATTTCTGTTTCCCCTCCACCTTGACGAACATATTCTCACATTCACTCATCAAATGGCTTGAGCTCTGTTTTGTTGTTGTTGCTAATGTTGTTTCCAAGAAGGCTCTTTGAGGGTCGCTTTGTTGTTAATTTGTAATATTTTTGTTGCATGGGTATTTTTTATTTTGAGAATTATGAAATAATTATGCAACCTAAAACATGCATCTTTTTATAGATTTTCTATGTACTTTATAAATATATTTATTTTTCTTTGCTGAAAATTTGTAAATATCTATACATATAAATTTACAGGTTTGCAATATTATATATATATTTGGTCACATGAAATGTGTGAGTTACCAGCTGGTACAAGAATTCCTCTTACAGAGAAAACTATCTTTGTCAGCACAAACGCTTCTTAAGAAACAGGTTGACATTTTGGCTGTTGGCAGAAGACCACGCATAAAGATAGTGGTTCTGCTGCTCTTCGTAAGGAAGAGCGAGCCATCCTTGTGTTCTCCTGATGGAGAAGGCAGAGCAGAAAAGCAGGCCTGGAGAGATGGGCTGCAGGGGTGAAGAAGGTGGCCGTCTCTGGGAGGACCCGCAGCCCAGCCAGGGCAATGGAATGCCCAACATTAAATCTGAAGTTGCCTTCGTCTTGAAACACACCCGCCCCCACATCTTCTATCTCCTCCCAACTTCAGTAGAGCCAGGAGACTCCAAGCGGAGGAAGGAGCAGTCCCCTGCTTTGGTCTGCATAGTCAGAGCAGGGCTAGCCTGGCGATAGATGGACAGCGAGAGAGAGCATCCCAGCAGAGCAGGTGTGGAGCCGCCGTCTCATTGCTCCCGCACCTGCTGACCCCGAGCTGAGCCCAGACCACAGGCTTGCCTCTGCACAGGACTGCAGCCCAGGATGCAGGGGCTGGAACCAGCCTTCAGGAACAGGCTTGTCTCCGGAACAGCCCAGGACCCATCCTCGTGTGGGAACAGGCCGAACCAGTTGTGCTCAGGAGCACCTCTCACCTGCAATTGAGGTGTGCGGGACCAGAGGGCACATTCCAGCAGTGTTGGAGGCAGAGGGCTGGGGGTGGGGGCGACAGAAGTCAAAGGAGTGGGCCACAGGGACCAGGACACAACAGGCAGAAGGCAACTTAAAGCACACGGAAGAGCATGCTCCTAACTTAGATGGATGGCATCGGCACAGCGCTCCAGAAGCGAGTGAAGGGGCGTGTCTGTCCACTGTCAGCTGGGCCACAGCCTCAGGTCAGGGGCTGGGAAGAGAGAGAGAGATAGGAAGCCGTTCCTCAGCCCCAGGCACAGGGAGGGCCCTGGCAGCTGAGAGTTTAGTTTGGGCAGCCATGGGGCAACGTGGGGACCCTGGAAACCGTAGGTGGGAGAACAGGATCACCAGAGATGGGGGAGGGAGAGGGCTGGAGACAAGATACCTGAGCTGCCCAGCCCCCACCTCCCAGTGCATCTCCCTTTGCCCTGTCCCCTGAGTGACTCAATGCTGCTTTGTTCTCAGTGAATGTCTTGTCCCCTTAGAGTCCACCTACCTGGGGGCAGCAGCCTCTCCTTTGCTTTAGGAAAGCAGTAAATAAATGTTCTCTTCTAGGATGGGGTGTTGATTCTGAATTCCTCCTAAAATCTGTATTTTCTACACATATAGTTGGTTGAACAGTGCCCCTCCCACAAAAAAAGAAAAAAGATACATCCACTAGAAACCTGTGAATGTGACCTTGTTCAGAGATACGGTCTTTGCAGATACGATTAAGGTGAGGTTTGGCTTAGATTAAGGTGGGCCTCATTCTAAGGACGGGTGTCCTTCTAAGAAGAAGAGACACAAAGGGAAGGCACGTGAAAGCAGACACAGAGACTGGAGTGATGTGGCTGCAGCCCAGGGGCAGGAGTCCTGGGGCACCTGAAGCTGAAAGAGGCAGGACGGTCCTCCCCTGCAGCCTCAGGAGGAGTGCGGCCCTGCTGACAGCTTGATTCCTGACTTCTGGCCTCCAGAGTTATCAGACAATAAATTCCTGCTGTTTTAAGCCACCTCGTTTATGGTCATTTTTTACATCAGCCACAGGTAACAAATACAGTGTGGATCCGTGTTCTGTTCCCTTTCAGGCTTGGAAGTCTGTGCCCACATTCCCTAGATAACCACCCCACACCTCCCCATGCCTTCCGGAAGCTCACTCCCACTTCAATAGGGTTTTTACTCGAATGTCACCTTCTCAACGTGACTTTCTCTGGTGGCCGCTGATGAAACAGCCCTCTGCCTACTGGCTCTGATTCCCTGTTCTTCCCAGCACTTCTCGCTACCTGAGAAAACAGGATGCATCCAGCAGATTCTCCCGCCAAAGTCGTCTCAGATGTTCGTTCTCCCAACACCAGACACCTTTCGGGGACTGGGTCCAGCCTGGCTGCCGCTGACCCCATACACACCTGGCCCTTCTCTAACCCGTCACTTACCTGATCTGTACCTGTCCCTGCCATGGTACATATGGAACCTGACCACAAAGACAAGCCTCAGCTTTGCATGCATTGGATTCGGGGACTCCCACACAAATGTCTCCATGTCTGTCAGCTAATAGCAACCGGGGTCCTGCAGAGAGAGACCCAGGTGCTCATTCGACTAGAGCACAAACCTGAAAATCCAACTTGGTTAGGAAGACCAGCCCACTGAAAGACATGCCCACTAAAATATTATTTCATCCAACAGCAGCGGTGATTGAGGTACAGGTGAGGCATCATGCTTACATCACAGTTGACTAAAAAAACAGGTAGGAAATGGGTACAGGTGAAGGAGGTTCATCAGAGAGGACACTGTCATCCTTCTAAAAATAAAAATCAAAGCACACTCCAAGCCCTGGAAAGATTAGCACATCCTCCTGCAGCCCGGAGGGAGGACATCACCATGAATATAGGTATAAAGACAGGCACTCGCTCGAACGCACGGAAGCACATCCAGAGGAAGTTGGTGATGACGTGATTCAGCATAAAGTCGATAACATCACCTTGGATGTTGGCAATGGATTTGGAAGTCCTGTTTTGGAATTCCGGAGCTCTCCATGCTGCATCATTTTATATATTGTGTCACCTGTTAAAGACTTGTTGCCTGCCTCTCCACACCTTCTGATGGGTAGAGGAAGCAACTCTACGGTTTATAATCTCTCTCTACCCCACAATGCTAAGTTCTTTTGTACAAAATAAGTATGCAATCAATGTACAAATAAATAACTAAAATATTCCAGTGCCAACCCTCATTCTAGCTTCAGCGCCCTCTTCTGTAAACACAAGAACAAATCCCCAAATCTCACTGACAACCCCTTCTTATCCAATTTGCACAACATTCAGGGGAGGCCATGGCCCTCAGTGTCTGCATCGGCCAGCGCACCTGGCATTGCAGAGATGACTATGAGGTAGGTTGGCATAGACTGCTTGCCATCACCTCCCACCCTCCTGAACTCGGCCAATAATCTTTGCTGGTTTAAAATCCTAACATATATTCTGAGCACCATCTTCAGAGACAAATCAGCTGGGAGGTATAAGTGGCATATTACCTTCTCCCTTAATTTGATTATGAGGTCGAGTATAGTGGGCAGGAGACTGTCGCAAACCCAGAGGAAGACAGGAGTCACCATCAGGAATGGCTGTAGGGGCTCATGCTAGCCTGTGTGATTTGTTAACTAGTGAATTTCTGTCCTCACCTCCACGTGAGCATAAACCCCGTGAGACCAAACTCCTCTTTTTTTTTTTTTCACTTGTAATGGCATTTATAGTGTCAGCCTAGTGGCTGTCACTTTGCAGGTTCCTGTGTTAGTTTGCTGCGGCCGCTGTAAAAAAGCACCAAGACTGGGCGGCTCAAACAGCAGAAATGCATTGTCTCATAGTTCTGGAGGCCCAAGACCAGAGTTGGTTCCGTCTGGGACCTCTCCCCTTGGCGTGTAGACTGCCACCTTCTCCTCACATGGTCATCCCTCTGTGCATGTCTGTGTCCTAATCTCTTCTTCTTATAAGGACACCAGTCATATTGGATGAGGGGTCACCCATATGACCTAATTTAACCTTTCTCACCTCTTCAAATAGTGTATCTTCACAGTCACATTCTGAGGTACTGGAGGTTAGGGCTTCAGTGTATAAATTTGGGGGGACACAGTTCATCCCATAGCAATTCTCAAAAAGTATTTGTTGGACTATTTGACTAACTAATGAATTAACAGACATAAAAATGAAGACAGGTCAAAAATGATGTCAGATTCTCTCACACCTTCAGGCACGAGGACGGTAGGCACAGTGTTCTGGTCAGGTGGTGAGGACAAGCGGAAGAGGTGGAGCCCAGAAACCCCAGGGACAAGTGTCGCAGAGTGTCCCGGGGTTGACGGTGATTGGAGACGATGACGTGTGCACATCGGACGCTGTCCTGGGGGCTGCAGGGCACGTGCTCACAGCTTCACACGGTCACTGCACTTGAGTTTCAGTCCACACGATTCCACTGTCCCTTTCCCAGAATTTCATAAACTGCAGCATCATTGCAAAGATACGTCACTTAACAACATTCCTCTGAAACCCTCACATCAAAGTCTTTTTGTTTATTTTCACTGTGTACTTACTTTCCCCTAATTCCCCATGCCAGGCTGCCAGCTCTGAACTGAACCTCTTCCAGGTAAGCCCAGCAATCTCAAAAACCCTTTTCTTTACTGGAGAAAACAAAATTGTGCTCATTGTACCTCTGCTGCCCTGCCAACCATTTTGCATCATTTTTGCCTTCTGTCCTCGGCCCTAGACTGTTCTTACAGGAGCTGCAGCCTCGTCATCTTCACTGCCAAACGGTTTCCATCTTCCTTTCTTTGGAGAAAGGATTTTTCCTGAGACTGTCACCAAGCTCTCATTCTCACCTCTGTTGCTTCCTACTGGCCCCCGAGTCCACTGCCATCCTTAGCCGGAAACCGCACGATGACCACAGCTTTCCGTCACAGTTGCCGAGAAGTTAGCATCCTCCTTGCTCTTTAAAGAAGCCGGGTTGAGTCTGCTTCGAATTCTGAGTAGCTACGTGTAAAGGGTCAGTGCCTCAGTGTTAATAACTCAGTCGGTTCAACTGAAAACTTGCTTCCAAATGAAGCAAACCCATGCAGCCCGCCGTGCCAGAAGGAGGGAGCAAGTCCCCTGATAGTCTTCTAACAGAACGTTGCCGTCCTTCCTCAGAAAGCCTCTCTCCCAGCTGTGGGTGGAGTCCTACAGGTGACTACAGGCACGATGATGTAAACATAAACTCTTCAAGAGTATTTTAAACATTAATTTATAACTTCAATAAAATATGTATTTATTTAATTTTTTTATTAATTGAAGCATAATGTAAATGCAATAAAAACCCCAGATATTAAGCGTAAAATTTGGTACCTTTCACAAATACATATATCCATATAATGATGATGAAATCACCATATAAAATATTTCCATCACCCCATAAAGTTCTCGCCAGGCCCTTCGTGGTCCTCCACCATCCTATGTCCCAGGCAACTTCTAACACTAGTTATTGATATTAACCAGTACTGCTCTACAATGGCTTATAAATGCAATTATGCACGACGCCCTCTTTTGTATCTGTGTTCCTGTTTCAGCATAATGTTTTTGAGATTCATCCATGTTGTGCACGGTAGTTCATTCCTTTTTATCGCTGCAAATATTATTATTACTCTGACTGAATAGACCACAATTCAACTCTCCATTCACTTGGTGAATATTTGGGTTGCTTCCATTTGGGGCTGTTATAAACAATGCCACACTCAAATTGTTTGTGGGACACATGTTTTCTTTTCTCCTGAGTAAATATCTAAGAGTAGAATTTCTTGGACAAGTGAGTGATAAGTGTATGTTTCTCTTTATTAAATTGCCCAAACAGTTTTCTGAGGTGCTAGTCCAATCTTATACTTCTACCAGCAAAGTTTGAGAATCTCAGATGCTCCTCATCATTGCCAAGACTTGATTTTGTCAGTCTTTTAAATTTTAGCCTAATTCTAATGGGTGTGCAGTGGTATCTAATGGTTTAAGTTTTCATTTCCCTTATGACTGATGATATTGACCATTTTTTAAATGCTTACTGGCTATTTATGTGTCTTCTTTTGACAAGTGTCTATTCAAGACCTTTACTCATTTTTTATTAGACTCCTTGTCTTCCTATTGAAATGTAAGATGTATTTATAAATATAAATCTTTTGTCAAATTATACACTATATATAATATGCTATATATACACAAATTATATACTGTGGCTTGCCTTTTCATTTTATTGTCTTCGTCACTTAAAGAGAATTTTTTGAAGTCCAACTTATGCCTTTTTTCTTTGGAGGATATTCTTGTGTGTGTCCTATCTAAGGAATATTTGCATACCCCCAAATTGTAAAGATTTACTCCTATGTTCTTTCTAGATGTTTAAGCTTTTGCCTTTAGATCTATGTTCCATTTCAAAATAATTTTGTATATGATGTGAGGTAGGAGGCACAGTTAATTTTTTGGTAAGAATATTGCGTTGTTCTAGCACTAGGGCATTTATGCCAAAACTAAGTGATCACGTATGTGTAGATCTATTTCTGGGCTATCTATTCTGTGCCATTGATCTATATGTCTATTTTTCAACAATTTCAAGCTGTCTTAATTACTATAGCTTTAGAGTAAGGTTTGAAGTCAAGTAGCATAACCTTCCCAGGTTGGTTCTTCTTCATAATTGTCTGACTGTTCTTGTCCTTTGTAATTCTATGTAAACTTGAGAATCAGTTTATCAGTTTCTACAAAAAATGCTACTAAGATTTCGTTTGACATTGTACTGAATTTACATTTCACTTTGGGGAGAGTGGACACCTTAACAATATGGAGTTTTCCAATCCATGTTTACATTATTTCTCTCATTTTATTTATATGTCTTTTAATTACTCTCAGCACTATTTTGTAGCTTTCTAAGTAGAGTTTTTGTGTACTACATTTAATTTAATTTATTCCTATTTGTTCAATATTTTCAACAATATTATAAATGGAATCTTAAAAATTAAATTCCAAATTATTTGTTGCCACTTTGTAGAAATACAATTGATTGCTTCTAATATGGACTTTGTACCCTGTGATCTTGCTAAATTCACATATTAATTCTAATAGACATTTTGTTTTTCATAGACAGTCACGTTGTCTGGGAAACTTTTCCAAATTTTTTCTTATTTATTTGTTTGTTTATTTATTTATTGTCTTATTACACTGGTTAAGACCTCCAGTATGACGTTGAACAGAAGTGGACGTCTTTATCTTGCTCCCAATCTTGAAAAGCATTAAATTTTTCATCAACATTGATGTCAGCTTTAGATCCATGTTGATGTCATTTGTCAGGTTGACAAGTTTCATTCTACCCACAGTTTTCCACATGTTCTTAATAAAGGAGCTGTAGAGCCAGCCCCGATGGCCTAGTGGTTCAAGTTCAGCACTCTCACCGCTTTGGAGGACTGAGTTCATTTCCTGGTCGTGGAACCACACCACCCGTCCCTCAGCTGCCATGCTGTGCTGGTGGCTCACATAGAAGAACTAGAAGGACTTACAACTAGGATATACAACCATGCACTGGGGCTTTGGGGAGTAAAAATAAAAAAGAAGAAGATTGGCAACAGATGTTAGCTCATGGTGAATCTTTCCCTGCAAAATAATAAAATAAATAAATACAGAAATAATAAAGGAGTTGTAAATTTTGTCAAAGTTTTTTTCTGTATTTATTGAAGTGATCATTTGACTTTTCACCTTTATCCTGTACTACGATGAACTATTTTGGTTGATTTTCCCAAGATGAGTCGATCTTAAACTCCTGGGATAAACCCCATTTGTGCATAACGTGCTATCCTTTGATAAGTTGCTCAACTTGAGACACCACTCTAGTCGAAGATTTTTGTTTCTACGTTCATGAGACATACAGGCCTGTAAAATGATAATTTAACCATGACCAAGTAGAGTTAATCACAGTAATGCAAGGCTGGTTTAATATTTGAAAATCAATTAATGGAATGCACCATATTACAGAATTATTTTTTAAAAATATGTTTACTCAATAGATACAGAAAAATAATTTACCAAAAAAGGGCAGCCCTCATTCATGATAAAAACTCTAGGAATAGGAGGATTCTTCCTCAACTTTAATAAAGACATCTTCAAAACTTACAGCACCATCATACTTAGTGAGGAAAGACTGAACTTTCTAACTAGGTTCAAGACAAGGCTCCTCTCATACTTCTTTCTGTTGCATAACACTGGAAGTCCCAGCTAGTGCAATAGAGACAGACCATGAAATAGAGGGCAAACATGTTAGAAAGGGAGACATACAATTCTTCATTCACAAAAGACATAATCATTTATGTAAAAATTTTTAAAAAGCCACAGGAAAGCTAATATAACTAATAACTCAAGTTAGCAAGATTGTAAAACATGAGATCAATATACAAAAATCACTTGTACTTCTATATACTCATAATAAATAAATTGAAAATATGTTGCAAAACCGCATTCCCAATTACATAAACAAACAAATAAATAAAATGCTTAAGAATAACTTTAATAAATGTTCCTCAAAATTTCTACTCTAAAAACTATAAAATATTCCTGAGAAAAATTTTAACAGGCCTAAATAAATGTAAAGATATACTACTTTATGGATTGAATAAGTCAATATTTTTTAAAAAAGCAATTCTATACAAATTGATCTATATTACCAATTAAATTCCAATTAAACCACAGCAGGCTTTTTTGTAGAAATTGAGAAGCTAATCCAAAATTTTCATGGAAACACAAAAGACCTAGAATTTCCAAAACAATTTTACGAAAGAAAAATAAAGTTGGAAGACTTCTACTACGTAATTTAAGACTTACAGTAAAGAGACAATAAGCAAAACATAAGATATTGATGTAAGAGCAGACATAGCTCTCAATGGAACAGAGCTGAGAAGCCAGAAATGGACGCATACTCAAGCGATTAATTGGGTTTTGGCAAAGGTGTTAAGATAGTTCACTGGGAAAAGTATAGTCTTCGTTAATTGTCATTGAAATAACTAGATATTGTATGGGGAAAAATGAATGTTGACCCTTATCACACACTGTAAACAAAATTATTCCAAAATGGATTATAATAGACCAAAATGGAAGAGCTAAAATCATACAAAGTAAAAATTACGTAAAAGAAAATCTTCATGGCCTTGGATTAGGCAAATATTTCTTAAACAAGACACACACACACACACACCATGAAGCAAAAAGAAGAATTTTTGAAAACTGGATTTTCTAATCAAAATTGAAAGTTTTGCTTGTTGAAAAACTCCATTGAAAAGTGAAAAAATTGAAAAGGTAAGCCACAGATTGGGAGAAAATACTTACAAAACATGTATCTGAAAAAGGATTTGTGACCAGAACACATGAAGAACTCTTATAATGCAATAATTAGAAAAAAAACACAATTTTTTAAATGACCAAAAGTACTGAATAAACACTTTATTTATTTATTTTTTTTTTTAAAGATTTTGTTTATTCATTTTTTTCCCCCCAAAGCCCCAGCAGATAGTTGTATGTCATAGGTTCACACCCTTCTAGTTGCTGTACATGGGACTCGGCCTCACGCTGGAGGGAGAAGTGGTGCCTTGGGGCGTGCCCGGGATCCGAACCCGGGCCGCCAGCATCAGAGCGCACGCACTCAACCGCTAAGCCACAGAGCCGGCCCTGAATAAACACTTTAAAAAAGAAGATCTATAGATGACCAACAAGCACAAGAAAATGTGATCAACATCATAAGTCACAATTTCGAAAATTCAAATTAAACCACAATGAAATACCGCTTTGTTCTGAAATATACCTGTGAGATTTTAATGTATGCCGGTGACTGAGTATGGACACCAAGCGGTTAATGCCGTTAAAAGAAGGATTTATTATTCGTATCTTCTGAGAAACGACGACATGTCAGGCAAGGCAGGACTACATGGAGGCGCAGGATGGTCAGAAGGCAGCAGCAGGAGTGAAGAGAGGGCCTGGGCCAGAGCCTTCCCTGGGGTTTCCTGGGAGAGCAAGGCTGGGCCGAGTACACAGTTTAGGACTGGCCAATTTAAATAGTCCTGGTGGGCTTCGGGCCTTGGAACGGTCTCCAATTTCCCGGTGCCTGGCTCTGGGGTGATTTAGGGCAGGGCAACACTGGTTTGGTGTGTGAGAGTCAGATGGGAGGTGGAGGGGCTATAGACTCAATAGACTCAGGATTGGTGGGTTTGCATATGAAAGACATTCTCCTGGCCAGCCCTTTGCTTCCTCTAAGAACTGGCTAGCCCTGGGAGGAGCAGTCTGTCCCTGGATCTGTATGGCCCCCAAATGCCTGAGCACAAAGAACACAGAAAATAAGAAAATATAGTTAATATAATTGGCTCTGTGATGAACGGATGCCAAATAGACAAACACAGAATCTAAGAGAACACAGTTAGAACACACTTCATACCCACTAGAGTGGCTAAATGGAAAAGACTGACCACGCTGAGTTTTGAGAATTGGAAGCCACTGGAACTCTCACACATTGCTGGAAGAGATGCCAAATGGTGCAGTCACTTTGGAAAAGAGTTTGACAATTTCATTAAAAGTTAAATATACACCTACCCTAGGATCCGGCAAGTCCATTCCTAGGGATCCACCAATGATAAATGAAAACATGTCCACACAAAAACGTGTGCATCAATGTTCCAAGCAGCATGTGTCAAAACAGCCTTTAAAGTAGAAGCAACACAAATATCCATGAAGCCAAGAACGGATACATAAAATGTGGGCCATCCACACAATGGAATACTATCTAATAACAAGGAATGAACTGGTAGTTCAAGGAACACCATTTACAAATTTCAGAAACACCAGGCTCACTGAAGAAGATGAAACACTGAAGACAATATACTATATGATTCCATTTACAGGGAATCTAGAAAATGCAGCAGTTATGACAGAAGGCACATCGGAGGTTGGCTGGGTTAGGACAGGAATGATTGTCAAGGAGCATGACAGCACTTTGTGGGGTGACAGGAGTGTTCTAAAGCTTGATTGTGGGGTGGCTGCCAAAACTCATTAAACTGTACACTTAAATCAATACATTTATTGTATTTACATGTACGTAAATAATTCCTTGATAAAGCTCTTAAAAATACCTCAATGAGACACTGTCTTTGACATACCAGATTATAAAAAATTCCAAGTTGCTTTAAGCAGCCTAGACTGGTTAGGTTGTGGAGAAACATGCAGTCTCTTACACTGATGTCTGGAGAGCAGAACAGAACAGAAATTTGGCAATGCCTGGTAAAATTGCACATTCACTCACCCTCTGACCCAGTCATCCCACTTCTGAGGCCCTGTCCTGAAGCTATGCCTTCACAGATATGAGACGACCTGGCCTAGGGCTGCCTGCCGCAGCACTGTTTGTAAGGAACAGCGCGGATGTCCTTCTCCAGGGGTCTGCTTGAACTGCTGTACGACCTAAAAAGAATGCTGTTCAGATACTTTTGAAAAAACGAGGAGACTCTCGACAAATTAATTTGTAGTGATCTTGATTTATTGTTAAGAAAAATAGCAAGATATAGAAGAGTGTATGTGACGGGCTATCTTTTATCTAAGAAAGAAAGAGAAAGGATTTATTGACTTATTCTCATGAATGCATGCATATCTTTGCTTTTGTTTGCAAAATAAAATGCAGGAAGGCTCGCTGGGAGTTAATGAAAATGGGAGAGATGGATATGGGGAGTTGGACCTAAGGAGCCAAGACTTTTCTGAGCACATTGTTCATAACTTTTAAACAATGAAAGTTATTTTGCAAAAACAGAATTTAGTCAAAAAGGGAAAAGCCCTAAAATTAACATAAATAGAAAAAATAATCTGTGTATAAAATTGATAAGATAAAATACTTTCAAGTAATTTTGAACACAGTGCTTTGTACATCCTAAGAGTGATATTTTCCAGATACAAAAAGATTTGCAAAGAAATTTAAAAAACTGTACTCAGTGAATTTATTGTTAGTAACGCTGATATCACAGTTTTGAAACTTTTATGTATATTTTAAGATAAATCAAATACATAAATATAGAGTGTTGAAGGAAACAAGACTTTCAATATATGGGGAGAGATGTAAATAAAAATATTTTAATGTTAAATATGAATTAGAAATATGTGTGTGCTTATCTTAGATATAATTATCTACCTTAATTCAGAATCTGTATATAAAAGTTGACCCTAAATATTTTTCTCAGGGACTCATATAAAAATCTGGAAAAGTCAGAGATTTCAAAAGATAACAATATAATGACATGCTCTTCTTCTCATTCCCTTATCATATACACACAATTCATCATTTTTGTGCATAACTTAAAAATTACCAAATATATGTAAAAAAGTAAAAAAATATAGAAGTCACAAAATCTGAATATTTCCCCTTTCCTGCTGCAGGTTTCACTCCTCATAAATAACTATTTGGAATTCTGTTTGAATGTTTACAAATCCTTCTGTGTGCAATAATAGCATTTTTTTATAACATTGTATAAATTTCAGGTGTACATCATTATACTTCTATTTCTGCATAGACTACATCATGTTCACCACCCAAATACTAATTACAACCCATCACCACACATATGTGCCGAATTATCCCTTTCACCCTCCTCCCTCCCCACTTCCCCTCTGGTAACCACCAATCCAATCTCTGTTTCTATGTGTTTGTTTATTGTTGTTGTTTCCTACTACTTAATGAAGGAAATCATACGGTATTTGACCTTCTCCCTCTGACTTATTTCACTTTGCATTTTTAAAAACAAATGAACAACAATTATGCCAATTTTTCATAATTGGACATAGAACTGATTTTTATCTTTGGATAACATTGCAAGTCTTCTCTGCGAGGCTTCCCTTACAATAAAAGAACAACGAGACATGTTCGCTCTGAGAGTATCCATAACTCACGGCGTCTGACTTGCACTTTTGCTGCCTCTTCCACTTTGCACGGATGCCCCTCAGAGCACGGACACTGGCGTAGCTCCTGGCTCTGCATCGTCAGAAGGGTACCGTCTCTACTGACACCTTGTCACTTGCCCTCCCTACCTGAGCTCAGAAGCGGGCATCCTATATGATTAATCTCACATCTTCTTCAACCCTCATGCCCTGCTTATTCCTTGAAGGTCACAGAAAACACACAAGGTGAAGGTACTGAGCATCCCATCACCACAAGGATCCCTGCTGTTCCCTTTTAGAAACTACCTACCTCCTGTTTGCCACTCCCAGCTCCCTCTTCCTTGTCCCTAAGCCGTGGCAACCACCAAACTGTGCTCCATTTCTAAAATTTTGCAATTTCAAAAATGTTCTCTAAGTATACTCATGCAGTACGTAGCCTTTGGGACTGGCTGTTGTCCCTCAGCCTGATTCTCTGGAGATCCACCCAGGACCTTCTATGTGGACCAATACCTCACTCCTGTGTTTTGCTGAGCAGAAGTTCAACCCCTCGCCCATCTGGGACATCTGGGCCGACATCAGCTTCTGTCTGTCACAAACAAAGCTGCCAGGAACATCCCAGTGAAAGGTTTGTGTGAACCTAGGTTCTGTTGCTCTGGGACCAATGCCCAAGAATGCAACTGCTAGATTACATGGTAGTTGCATGTTTAGTTTTACAAGAAACTGCCAAACTGTTTTCCAGAGTGAGTGTACCATTTTATATTCCCACCAGCATGCATGAATGATCTAATTTCTCTGCATTCTCACCAGCATTTGATATGATTTATTTTTACTGATACTATTTATTTTTTTATTTTAGCCATTCTGATAGATGTCTATATTTCCTTGTGGTTTTAATTTGCATTTCCCTGATGGCTAATGACGTTGAACATCTTTTCACGTGCTCATTTGCCATCTGTAGATCCTCTTTGGTGACATGTCTTTTGCCCAAACTACAATTGGATTGTTGTTTGTGTTGTTTTGTTTTACTGTTGAAGTTTGAGTATTCTTTATATATTCTAGATACTAGTCCTTTGTTGGATATATGGTTTGCAAATATTTTCTCTCAATCTGCACCCATCTTTTCATTCTCTTAACAGGATCTTTCACAGAACAAAAGTTTTAAACTTGGATGAAGACCAGATTATCAGATTTTCCTTTTATAGATTGTGCTTTTGATGTCTAGTCTAAGAATTCTTTGCCTAGCCCTAGATCTTGAAGATCTTCTCCTGTATTTTTCTAAAAGTTTTATAATTTTACATTTAAGTATGTGATCTATTTTTAGTTAATTTTTGTATAAGATGTGAGACTTGGGTTGAAGGTCTTTTTTTCTTTTTCTTTTTTTTTTTTTTGGCTTCTGGTGTCCAATTGTTCTAGTACCATTTGTTGAAAACACTGACTTTCCTCCATTGAATTGTTTTGCACTTTTGTCAAAATAAGTCAGGAATATTTGTACGGATTTGCTTCTGGGTTCTCTGTTCTGTTCCAGTGAACCATGTGTCTATCCCTCCACCAACACCACACCGTCCTGAGTTGCCTTGTAATGTCTTAAAATCGAGTAGACTGATTTCTCCTCCTTTATTATTCTTTGTGAAAATTGTTTTAGCTATTCTAAAACCCATGCCTTTAAAATTAGATTTTAGAATTATCTTGTCTGTATCTCCAAAAACCTTGTTGAGATCTAATTAAAATTTTAAATATTATAACTCTTTCCCACTCTGAAGTTTTTACTGAAAATACCATCAAAGTTCAGTTTGCTTTTGTTCAAGTTTCCTGTTTCCCATCTTCGACATGCCTTCCTTCGCTCACCCAGCTCCATGGACTGAGTGCCTGCTGTGTGCCGGGAGCTGTTCAGGTATCTGGGATGCAACAGTAAACACGCATGCTCACTTTCCTCAAGAAATGCAAGATTTGGGGCTGACTGCTAACTAAGGAATTTATTTTAAAAAATAAACGTTATTTTAAATATGCATATCTATTGGGCCTTAAAATTTAACATCCCAAATTGATCGTGCTTTGCACTGGGGAGCCAGGGCTCCTGAGGAGTGGTCTGACTTGCCTGGATTAGTGGTCCACCATGCTCAGGGATGGAGGAATCTCCAAGGAGGAAGTGAGGCTGAAATATAAGCAAGTGTCCCCATCATTTCCCTGTTTCTCTCCCTCAACACCCTGCTGTGCCTTTAACAGAACAAGCAAAGGTGAATAACCAAAAGCAAGCCATTCATTCATTCATTCACTCGTTCATTTAATAAACATTTGTCTAGCATCCAGGCTTTGAGTGAAGGGATGAGACTGAGGTCAGAGAACCAACACACTCTGACACCAGCAGCTCTGGGCTCCAAGGAAGAAGGGTGAATGAGAACGTGGGGAAGGGGCTTACTGTGCTAGACAAGGGAGAGAGCGTGGCTGCAGGCCAAAGGGTAAGTGGGGCAGGGTGCCCAAGAGAGGAGCAAGAGGCCAGCCAGCCCAAAGCTGCAGACAGAAGCAGGAGGCACAGGGAAGCCTTCGGAAGCGTGGTGGTGCCTGGGAAGCAGCGCCCTCTTCCAGGCCTGGCTGTAGACAGGATAAGGAACAGAGGCCATGTGGAGACCACTGCCCTCACTGAGGAGGCCGGGCTGCAGGCCTGGGCCCCAAGGCCTCTCTTGCTCTATGAGGGTGGTTAAGCAGATTTGTATTTGAAGACCCGGATCCCCCCGGGCTGCAGCAGAGTGGATGAGAGCAGAGTGAGTCTTTTCTAGAAAGATCTTAAGGCCAAAAAGGCTGGGCCTTCTACTCTGGGAGTGAGGAGGCCTGGGAGGGGTGAGGGTCTGCGGAAGGAAGCCAGGCGTCCATCTCCGTGCCCTGTTTCTTTTCTCTTTTCCCTCCCAGGCTGCATTTGCCCTTCCCCTCCGCCCCTCCCCCAACTTTCTGTCTCCCCGCAGTCCCTCTCTCTAATCTTGATTTGAATTTCTAAAATATTGGCAGGCCCGTGGCTTAGCGGTTAACCGCGCGCGCGCGCTCTGCTGCTGGCAGCCCGGGTTCGGATCCCTGGCGCGCACCGACGCACTGCTTCTCTGGCCATGCTGAGGCCGCGTGCCACATACAGCAACTAGAAGGATGTGCAGCTATGACATACAACTATTTACTGGGGCTTTGGGGGGAAAAAATAAATAAATAAAAAATCTTTAAAATATGTCCACTGTGACATAAAGAGAAGATGCAGAATTCCGAACAGGAAAGGCATGCTGCACCCACAGAGGTGGGCGGGGCTGGGGGGAGTTGCTGTCCTTCCCTGGGAGAGAGACCCCGGTGTACAAGGCCACAAACAGAGCAAGTGGCCAGGCCCCCGCTTCCCACAAGGTGAGGCAGTGGATCTGCAGGTCCCAGGAGAAAGGCATAGGGCTTGGGGAGCATCCTGCCAAGGAAACCTGTCTCTCCTGCCATGCTTTGTATAAGGGCACAAAGAGGCCCACACAAGTGACAATCAGTTTAAAGGTCTAAACTGCAAATCCAAGACCTTGTTTATTTTGTTTTGAAGGATGGGAAAATGGAGAAAAGAAGGAAGAGATGAAGAATTTTTAAGACATTTTTTTTTTTTTAAAGAAAGAACTACTCAATTATCAGGGTATACTTCTGTGCTATGACACTTCTTTTAAATGCTAATACTTTTTAATTTTCAAAACATAAAATATTTCACATGAGAAAAATATGCAGAGTAATATAATCTCATGTAACCATCACTCAAAGTGAATAATCATTAACATTTTTTGGCATTTATTTCAGATTTATTTTTCAGAAATAAAATATTATTAATAGAGCTGAAGCCCCCCATTCCCACTCCCTCTCTTCAAAAGCACTCAGGGTGCTTCGTAGTGGAGGGGAGACCTTCCTTCCAAGGTTGTTGTAGCACCAACCCCCCTCCCACTGTGCCTGTAAATAGCACAAAATATTCTGTTTGTAAAATTCCACCATCAGCATCATCTTGGCTGTATCCTTTGTTTTTTTTTTAATTATTATTTTTTCCCACCCAACTTTACACTCTCAGGACTTATTCATGTTGATACAAGCGAAGCTGCTTCATTCACTCGCAGCCCTGGGGAACATTCTATTCCATGAAATATGCCGCAGGTTCTTTATCCAGGCTTCTAGCAATTGCCATTTAGGAGGTTTCCAGTCTTGCACTTTGCAAACAATACTGCAAAGGCTGGCTCCCCAGCCTCCTGAGCCCCCCCCTGGCGTTTTCTCTGCAATGGACAATGAGGCAAGGAGTTGCAGGGTGAGGTGGAGTGGGCATCTCCTGCTCTTTCAGATGTTTCCAAATGTCCCCCTAACTTTTTTGCAGCAATTTAAACTAGCGCAGCAGTGGGAGAGAGCTCCCTGCCTCTGCACACCCTGGGCCTTGTGTGGTGTCATCCAGTGGTGTCAAGCGGCATCTGGCACACTGGAGATTTCCCCATCACTAGTGAATTTGGTTGGTGTCAATGATTTATTTTCTTTCCAACTTAAGTTTTTACTTTTAATGCAATCAAATTTGTCAAATTTTTGTTTCTGCATTCTCTCTAGTTTTTAAAAAGGAAAAACAAAATCCTCCCTTCTCCTACCCACACAATCCCAGGTGTGTCAGAGTGTGCGGGAGAGTTTGGGGAGGGAAGGGCGGATGTGTGTGCGTCACCATGTGCTGCCCGAATTGGTGGTCTGGGTGAACTGTTTCGGGGTACAAAAACCGAATTAAGGGTTAGCAAAAGGACATGAAACATGGCCCAGACAAACGCTCTGCAGAGCCTCGCTTGTTTGCTAAGAGTAATTGTGAAAAGACTTGGAGGAAATCTTCTGTTCCTAGCACGTTTCCTTGGGAAGGAGGAGTGCTACCTGCTCTGCCGGGACTGAGTGGACTCCTGCGGTCTCCGCAGCCTCCTGGGCGCGCTCACACCCGCACACCAGCGCCCACCGTGTAGGTGCGCCCTGGCGTTTAAAACAGTGGACGCAGAGCGACGGAGCAGCTGCGGGAGGGGTGGGGAGGGGGTGAGCTAAGTTCTTCCAAAGACTGTCTTGCAGAAACACTTAAAAAACAACCCTGACAACTCTTCATCTGTTTCCACTTGCCCAGAATAGCTCCAGCGGCGCCGCGAGGACCTCTCCGGGAAGCGTGAATGTGCGCGTGCATGTGTCTGTGTCGCTGTGTGTGGGGGGGTCCGGGCCTGCCTGGGTGCGCGGGTGTCAAGGCGAAAAGACTGAGGACTTGCAAACATTTCTCTTTTCAAACAACCGCTTATGAACTAAATCGCTCAGGTCTTCGCTGCTCTGGAAAAAGGTCTCCTGTAACTCCGATCCCTTAAAGGAACTCAGGCCTGTCCAGTCCACGGCCCGGCCCTCTTCCTCCCTCTCTGGGCGCTTCAAGGCCCCGCGCCCAACCCCATGCCAGGCCAGGGCCGCGGACACCGACGGGGCGCGAGCGGGTGAGACTCACTGGGCCCAGGCGCGCCAGGCCAGCTCGGCGCGGAGACCTCGGCCCAGGGAGAGCTGAGAGCGAGGGGAGGACAGAGACCGAGTCTGCCAGATGTTGAGAAATGGCGAGATGAGTTTTCTCCGGACGCTGCGGGGAGAGAAACTTCAGGAAGCACGTCGGAAGCAGGGCATCCGTGAAGAGGATGGGAATTTTGCTGGTCACTAAAGGGAACCGGGAGGGACAAGTTAGCAATGAAGAGACCTTGCAGTAATTAGGAACTAAAGAGTCAGTTAAGCGGGGAAGAGCTGAGTAGCTGAAAACGCGCTTCTCAGAATGTAAAAGAGCGAGCCCTGGGTCCTGGAATCCCGGCGTTCTGACCCCCAGGGGGTCGTCCCCAGCCCGCAGGGTTGTCACCTCATGTCCCCTCCCGCGCGGCCCGTGTCGCTGCCCGGGATGGCCTAGGCGTTCTGGCGCGTTTGAAAACCGGGATGGGCCCCCTGCTCAGGGCGCCAGCACAGGACGGCCGCCGCCGCACAGGTCCCTCCGCGCTTGGTCTCCAGAGACACCTTGCCGCGTCACGAGCAGTTTGAGAACCGAGCTGGGAGTACTGGTGCATCCGAAATCCAATCCAACGTGTTCCTGGAATACCGAGGGCGTACACCACGCTTTAGGTTTGCTTTCGACTCAAATTTTGTACAACTTATAGCGACTTATTTCGGTTTCCAAAAAAGGAAAAGAAAAACAAAGGAAATTGCAGAACCTAATTTCTGGTCCCTTCTTTCTCTTTCTCGCTGTCACTCCCTCCGCAGTCCCGCCAGGAAGTCCTGGGAGGCTCGGGACTCCTGATTAGGAATATGCTTCCATACAGTGAAACTCCTTACACTGTAAATGTTCCTCCATTAAGGGGAACCCAGGTAAAAGGCGTACATTTAATCTTAATTGACAAAAAAACAAAAATGACACACTCCAAAAGCGGTAGCTATTTTCCCACCAAATTCGTACAAACGCCACCGAAGTCCAGGTTAATAAGACAGAATGAGGAAAGGTCGTGTCCGACGTAGGTTTTATTGAAATGCGCTAGCATAATTTTCCTTCTTCCCCGAATTAAAGCGACCTGGGAAGAGGTAGGTCGCGCCAGGGCAGGGGCGCCTGCCGCCCGTCGGCGGCCGGGGACAGCGCCCGGGCCACTGCTGCAGGGACGAGGCCGCAGCGGCGGGCCACAGCGCCCCCTCGCCGCCCGCGCGCACGACTTCGAGTCCGCTCGCTGCTCCGCCTCCCCGGCGGCCCGGGAGCCCCAGCACGGACCGCGTCCGGAGAGCCCTCGGCCTACGCAGCGGCCGCTTTCCGGGAACGGCCCTCGGGCCCACGGCCGCATTTCTGACGTTTCTCAGCGTTTGGCCTTGCAGGAAACCCCGGCACCTTGAAACGTGCGTGTCCACCCCGACTTGTTCCAAATACAGTGGCCACTGTTGGGCCAAGAAACAAAAATGTGACAGCGTTAACTTTTTTTTTTTAATGCACACATAGAGGAAGGGGAAGGATCCACAGTCAACCTGAAAACGCGCACACTGCCCAGGTAACACTTACAAGTGATCGTGCTTTCAAGGCAGTTACCCGGGTTTCCCTGAGTGCCAGACCGTTCTCTACCATTCCAGCTCGGACGGCAACTGGAAAGCAACAGAAGCCAAGTGCCTGGCCATCCCCAGGCGCCCCACATGCCTGAACACCCTCCGCACCGGTGAGCGAAGCATCCACGTCCCTGCTCTCCGGGAGAGGCAGCCGGGGGCCCGGGCGCAGCCGAGCAATCCCCGCGCGGCCTGCACTCTCCGCGGTGCCGGGAGACGCAGCTCGGGCGGATCCAGGCCACCCTCGCAGGCAGCCGCTCTCGGAGCCACCGCCTGGAGCCTCGACACTTGGAGCATGTTTTTTTTTTCCGACTGATTTTTTAAAAAGGAGACCAAGCCAACTTTAATCTAAGAAAAGGAAAAGTGATTTTTAAAAATCAAGGAGCTTGAAAGCGAAACGGAGTTTATATATTCCAATAATAAAGCAGAGCATAAGTTTTAATGTCTCTGCGTAGGCATTTTAATTTGCTACAGTCACTACCAATAAAAACGGCATGTAGTGCGATTCGACTGTTTAATAGTGCAAGGTAGACGGTTTTTACTAGTAGCAGGCAGCAGTACGGAAAATTTAGGCTTCAGTGGAGGAGTGTAATTGCGGGGCGGAACTGTACTCAGGGAAGAGGCTGTCTCCAGGACCAGCGGCACAGAGCTAAAGGCAGAGGAGGCGCAGGCAACGTTTCTGGAGGCGACGGGAGACCCTCCAACGCCACATGCACTTGTCTGGTTATATACTTAATTGATGTCAAAATCGAGTGTATCGGGAGCATACGCTCCTGCTCCAAACTGGGGATGTTTTTGTAATAATTCGCTGTTTCTTTTCTGCCCCCGGCAGAGATCAGGCCCAGGGGGTGTCGAGAGAGAGGGAGGGCTGGCGAGGGGGCCAGCCCCAAATGCTAATGAAACCACAGCAGGAACTGGTCTTTAGAAATGGAAATACTCCAGGCCAGTCCTTGGAGATAAAAATTAGACCTGATTTTTTCACTTAAAGTCTCTAATTGGAAGATAACCCGAAAGACTGCAATCTTATCTGCTGCTGCTGTGTTTGTCATCGAAGGTGCGCGCGCGCGGCTCATCTATGGCCTCTTACCGGCCGGTTCCCTCCCTGGAAGACCAAAAATGTCCTAGATTTTGTCAGCGGCATGCTCCACAAGGCTGAAGGGGCTATCCCCCTCTCCCCTTCTCTCTCTGTTTCCTTTTTAAAGCTACAATAATCGATGTAAAATATCTGCCTTGAACTGAATCAGGGCCTCCCACTTGGGGGTCGCAGCATTGTCGAAACCCCCCTGCTGGGTCCTCGAAGTGGGTCCTCGAAGTGGGTCCTCGAAGTGGCCCAGAAAGTGTCAGAAGCAGTGAGTTTGGAGGGAGTGGTGTGTTTGGGGGTGATGTATGGAAGGTGCAGAGTTGTGGTTTGCAGGAAAAGTGATGTGGGGGGAGCAATGGGAGGTGGGAGGAGTGATGGGGCGAGGGGTTTGGGGGCTAGTGGAGGAGGCATACCGTGCCTGGATCATACCTACCCGGAGCGACAGGCCTGCAGGCCAAGGAGGATGGGTTCTTCTCAAGCCCAACACTGCAGTTTGCAACTGGTTCCCTGGGACCTGGGGAAAGACAAACGCAGCCTCACCGGGCCCTGAACGTTCCGCAGGTGACCAGGCCGGCGGCTGGAGCCTCGTGCTGCCCGCGCGATCCGGACCGGAACGCGAAAAGTGAGGCCACTTAGCGAGCTGCAGAGCCAACAGGGCTGAGGGCAGGGGGCTGTGGGGGGAGGGGGAGCTGCATGCCGAGCTCCCTCCCGCGGCCTCCTTCTCCCTCTACAGCTCTCCCAGCCCAGACGGCCTCCGAGAAAGAGGCACCTGTTGGGCTGGCGCCCCCGCCCGGCTCCGCACACCCTCGACCCCCTGTGGACCCCCTGAACGCGCCCCATCGGTGACGCCTCCCCCGCTTTCTGCCGGACCCGGTAGGGGAGGACTGGAGGAGGGACGAGGAAGCGGGGGTTTCGGGGCTGAGGTCCCAGGGCCCTCGCTGAGCATCACGCCTCTGGGCCCCGCGAGGCACCACTGTTACCTGAGCCTGCGCCGCTGTTACCTGAGCTACTTGCTCTGCCGACTGCGCCCGCGCCACCAGCCTGTCGCTTTCTGGTCCCTTCCCGAGTGACAGTGAGGCTTCACGTGCCAGAGGCGGTCTGTCCGGTGACAGTCATTCTCCCGAGCATTTTACAACAAATCCGAAAGAGGAGTCAACTTATTAAAACAAAATAAAATAAACCTCTTCTGGGGCTGGCGTCTTCCGGGTGAGGCACGGGCGGTGTGTGCTAAAATGCTCCCAACAGTGGAAAGTCCTAACGCCCGGGGACCCGGCTCTCCGCTGTGGACTTCGGGGCACAAGGCTCACCTCAGGGCCGTCCTCGCAGTTCGAAAAGAAGGTGCCCGGATCCGAGTCCGGCGGGGACACGCTGGGCGGCGTGGGGCAGGTGACCAGATTGGAGGCCACGCGGGAGCCTCGCACCGAGGCGGAGTAGACCGAGGAAGGTGGAGTGAAAGCCGCGCACGCCACCCCCAGGAGGACCTGGGCCCCAGGTGCCACCATCTCGCACCCCGCCCCCCATCACCCAGCAGCTCCCTGCCTGGACACTGGGGTCCCGCGCGCAGTCACCTGGGCCGGCCTCTTCGCGGGGGAGAGGGAGACACCGACCGTTCGTCCCCCTAACGGAGCAGTCCGGCCCGATTGCGGGCGGCCTCTGCCTAGTCCTTGCGTGCCCAGCTGGGGGGCGGGGCAGTGGCTGTATTGGGGTGGGTGGGGGCGATGATGAAGGTGGCTAGGGCGGTGCAGACACTGGGGGAGCTCCTGGGGAGAGGTGGGGGGTATGCTGGAGTGGTGGGGTGCGAGGTGGCTGAGAGTACGTGCGAGTGGCAGGGGGTGCGCGCTGCTGGGCCTGGCCAGGCTGCGGGGCCGCGGGCCGCGGGCTGGGGCTGCGTGAGAGGCGACTGCGCCACAAAAGCCTGCGTGTCCCTCCCTCCTCCCTCTCGCCATTCTCTCCTTCGCCCTCCCCTCTCCTCCCCTCCCCTCCTGGTTCCCTGTCCCTCCCCCGGCCGCGGCCAGGCCGCTGGAGCAGGCGGAGCGGGCGGAGCAGGGGAGGAGGCGGGCGCCCGAATATGCAGATGAACGCGTGACGGACAGCTCCGCGTTCCAATGTCCCTCGGAAACTCGAGCGCTCCTTCCTCAACTCCTCACTCCCGACTCCAGACTCCCCCAAACCCCGACCGCCGGCCTGGCGCGCGGCTGCGCCCACCGGCTCCGCGCTGCCGCCGCCACTGCTGCCGCCGCCGCCCCGCCGCTTCCCCGGCCCGCGGGCCGCCCGGGCTAGTGCGCGGGCCGGCCTGCCTCGGCCCGCGGCCCCCGCGCCCGCCGCCGCGCCGCGCCCCGGCTGGGCGTGGATGGAGGGCGCCGCGCGCCCTGCCCGCTGCTCGGCGTGACGCGGGCCCCGCGCCCACCATGTCCTATCCCCAGGGCTACCTGTACCAGGCGCCCGGCTCGCTGGCGCTCTACTCGTGTCCAGCGTACGGCGCGTCGGCACTGGCGGCGCCGCGCAGCGAGGAGCTTGCGCGCTCGGCGTCGGGCTCGGCGTTTAGCCCCTACCCGGGCTCGGCGGCCTTCACGGCGCAGGCGGCCACCGGCTTCGGCAGCCCGTTGCAGTACTCGGCCGACGCGGCGGCCGCCGCCGCCGGCTTCCCGTCCTACATGGTAACCGCGCGGGCGGGCGGGCTGCCGCGGGACCCCGATCGGGGCGTAGGCGGAGCGGGGCCGAGAATCGGCGAGCCAGGGAGCGGGGAAAGTGCCGTGGGCGGTAGCTCCCGAGTCGCAGGTTCGGCCGCCGCGCCGCTGGCGGGACAAGAGGCGGGGGGGAGAGGCAGCGCGCCCGGCCGGCGACGTCCCTAAGGCCGGGCAGGACCTGCTCTCCTAGCCTCTGCCCCTCGGCTCCCGGAGTAATTTTCCCCAAGAACCTGGAAATGCGACTCTGCTGGGGCCGGTGGGGTCGGTATTTGTCCTGAGTTCCCCTTCGTTGACGCGCCGAAGCCTGGCAAGGGGTCCTGCGCTGGCCGGGAGCACGCTTCTGTGGGAGCGGGGCTCGAGGGTCGGCACCGCTGGGGCCTCCGGGGCGACTGCCGGGCGCTTAACATTTACTTGCGGGCGTGGGGTCACTGGGTTTGGGGAGGGAGCGGAGCATGGGGCATCGGATCCAGGGCCCGGCCTGGCCCGACACAGTTTCGGCCTTAATTTGTCCCCATGGTGTGCTTTCGAAAAGCGTGTCGGAGGGCGTTTGGCCTGCTAAGTGCCACTTCGGTCCCCGGTCCACCGAGAGCAGCTCCTGCTCCCCAGACCCGGGGTCGGCCCGCACGCCTCAGGTTCCGTGGCTGAGCCCGGCCCAGGGGGTGGCGAAGCGCGTTTCGAGCGATTGAGGCCATTAGGGGGGATTGTCGCCACTGCCCGCCCTCGGTGGAATTCCAGGGTAGCGACTGAGTAGCTGGGACCTCGAAGGCTGCAAAGGTCTCGAATTTAAACGTTAAAGGCTGAATTAAAATGCTAATTACCGCGTATTTGAAGAATTCGAAACGGTGACTGGCTTCTGAGTTGCAAATTGGATTTGCGGAGCTTTAGAGCGGTGAATAGCGGAGCGGGGGCTGTGGGGTGGTTTTTTCACCATAGAAGGGCGGGAAGGGGAGCAGGGGGAGACAGCAGCACTTGGTGCATCCAGAGAGATTTAGATATCAAAAACTACCTGTGGGCCTGTGTGCTCGCGCGTTGGTGTACGTCTGTACCCGCAGCTCAGGGACATTCGGGGGGAGATATGTCATTTTAGGAAAGTCAAATGGTTCAAAAATTCAAGAAAACTATAGCGCTTTTCGTGATCAACAGCTGGCCTTAAATTACTCGCTGCGTTTGCTCTGTTGCTGCGGGAAGAGCGGCTCGAGCGCGGTAGACCACCGTGGGAAAGGCGGCCACGGGCGGACGGGGGGTCACCTTCGCGCTGATGCCTGTCGGGTCCCCGCGCACCCACTCACCAGGCTCTTGTCGGTTCCAGGGCGCACCCTACGATGCGCACACCACCGGCATGACGGGCGCCATCAGCTACCACCCGTACGGCGGCGCGGCCTACCCGTACCAGCTCAACGACCCGGCGTACCGCAAGAACGCCACGCGGGACGCCACGGCCACGCTCAAGGCCTGGCTGAACGAGCACCGCAAGAACCCTTACCCCACCAAGGGTGAGAAGATCATGCTGGCCATCATCACCAAGATGACCCTCACGCAGGTCTCCACCTGGTTCGCCAACGCGCGCCGGCGCCTCAAGAAGGAGAACAAGATGACGTGGGCCCCAAGGAACAAAAGCGAGGACGAGGACGAGGACGAGAGCGACGCAGCAAGGAGCAAGGAAGAGAGTCCGGACAAGGCGCGGGAGGGCGCCGAGACGTCGGCGGAGGACGAAGGTGAGCGGGGCGGCGGCTGGCGCGAGGGCAGGGGCAGCCTTCTTCCCAGGCGGGGCGCAGAGCTAAGTCGGGGAAGATGCTGCCCGCCCAACACCCCAGTTTCGCGCGGGGCCCAGCGACTCCTCGGGGCGCTTCCCGGGGGCCCGTTCTCCCCCTAAGCCGTGACAGGGGTTGGGTGAGGTGAGGGATCTTCTGGGGCGGAGGGTGCCCTGGGTGCCCACGCTGGCCCCGCGTGCCACCGACCGTGCCCGCGCCCCCGCAGGGATCAGCCTGCACGTGGACTCGCTCACGGATCACTCGTGCTCCGCCGAGTCGGACGGGGAGAGGCTGCCGTGCCGTGCCGGGGACCCCATGTGCGAGTCGGGCTCGGAGTGCAGGGATAATAAATACGATGACCTGGAGGAGGACGAGGGCGACGAGGAGGAGGGTGAACGGGACCTGGCGCCGCCCAAGCCTGTGACCTCGTCGCCGCTCACCGGCGTTGAGGCGCCGCTGCTGAGCCCCCCACCCGAGGCCGCGCCTCGCGGTGGCGGCGGCGGCAAGACGCCCCTGGGCAGCCGGACGTCGCCGGGCGCACCGCAGCCCGCCAGCAAGCCCAAGCTGTGGTCTCTGGCCGAAATCGCCACGTCGGACCTCAAGCAGCCGAGCCTGGGCCCGGGCTGCGTGCCGCCGGGGCTGCCCGCGGCCGCCGCACCCGCCTCGTCCGGGGCGCCGCCGGGAGGCTCGCCCTACTCCGCGTCGCCGCTGCTCGGCCGCCACCTCTACTACGCGTCGCCCTTCTATGGCAACTACACAAACTACGGGAACTTGAACGCCGCGCTGCAGGGCCAGGGGCTCCTGCGGTACAACTCGGCGGCCCCGGCACCCGGAGACGCGCTGCACGTGGCGCCCAAGGCTGCCAGCGACGCGGGCAAGGCAAGCGCGCACCCGCTGGAGCCTCACTACCGACCCCCGGGCGGCGGCTACGAGCCCAAGAAAGGTAGGCTGCCTGCGGCCCGCGGGGCCTCTGGGGAGGGAGAGCCAGGGGGCCGTGGTTAGTCAGCACTCCCGAGAACCCGGGAGAAGAGGCTCAGGGACCTTCGTCACTTAAAGGAGAAAAGGAAAAAGAGTGCGCCACTCTTCGCTTAAAAGTTAGGGGAAGTGAAGGGGGTGGTGAAGCCACAAGGAGGGGCAGGCCAGGCGATCCTTGCCTTGCAATAAGACCTACCCCATTATTATTTACTTTCCATTTTATTTATTATTGTTACGACTATTGTTGTTATTATCATGACCGTTTTAGTTTTGGCAAACACAATTCGCCATAAAATGCAAATTACAGCTGGTCTCCCTGCGGAGGAGCCTAAGCTTCGGTGTGGGTGTGTTTTGTTGCTTTATGGCCTCTCGGCTGCGTGGCCTCTTCAGTCTTTGGCTGGAAGGAAACAAAACCTTCTAGATACTCCCAGAGGCTTTAGTTCTTCAAAAGAGAAAGCGAGATCCTTTTTCCTCTTTCCCCCCTTGTCTATATTGCCTCTGTTGCTCCTAATTCAGGCTTGAGCTGATAAGACCTGTCTAAGGAGCTCAAGGGGAAGAGAAAATGAGAACTAAGAAAGAGGACCGAAGTCTGTCTCAGACGGCGGTGGTGGAGGCAGTCGGGTCCCCCAAAGTGTTTGCAGGGTGCAAGGGCGAGCTGCGTGGGTGTGCGGGCTGGTGGGTGCACGGCGTCTGGGAGACAGATGGCTGTGGGGTGGGTTCTGACTAACTGCCCCCTCCCCTGACAGATGCCAGTGAGGGCTGCACCGTGGTTGGTGGGGGCGTCCAGCCCTACCTATAGAAGGGCCGGCTCAGCAATGCAAGTAAGTGGCACCCTGCTGTCTCCTCCTACCCTCGGGTGCCTCCCTGCACCGATTGCTCCATAAACTTGCTTAATGTGTATTTCTTGCTTCTTGTGATGGGGTCTGAGGACAGAGCATTGCACCTTCTCCACTCTTTTTTTCCTTTAAGTGGAAGAGTGTCTGTTCTCTTTTGTAGAATCCTTCTATCTTGTTCAAGTTCTGCTCAGAAGAATCACTCCTTTAGCTGGAATGATATTTATTGCACCACAGCTGTTGTTTTCTCTTTGGAAAAATAGATTATTAAAATCTGGGTATTTGTATGCAATTTGGAACCATGTTTACTACGAAAGACACTTAATAGACGCTTGCTCTGATGAGCCAGTGCTGGTGAAACTTGGGGTATCAAAGCCCTTTATAGATGATGTTTGCAGAGGGAGACGGAACAGACACAAGAGGCACTAGTCTTATCAGGCCTGTCCCCCTGTGTCCAGATGGACTAGATAGGACCCTGAAGTTTGCCTGGCTCACAGCACTGTCTCAAAAAAATACCCACTTTACCACTAAGCAAAATTACTAATCCCACATCTTGAAGATGGGAAGGAGGCAGAACCATTTCAGATCTACTCATTTTTATAAGGTGACGGTGGTGTTCGTGTGGAACTGAAGGAAATGGGATGATTTGGTTTTTTCCTTGGTCCACAGGTAGGTGTCACAATTGCTTTGGAAAAAAAGTCAGCAGGCCGTCTCTCTTCCCAAGTTTATAAATATACAGATATAAAAATCAGATGTCTAAACCCGGACCGCATCTTGTGCCACTATAAAAGGGAAGGATCACAGAGCACTCTCAAGCCACAGACTCAACGAAACAGACTTGTGTTGGACATATGTGAATTTGTTGGCATAGTATAGCTCCCCAATGTATGTGTGACTTTTGAAAACAATCTTTTTTCTCAGGATATCTTGAATTGATCACTTCATTGCCACGGTATATATTCTATAGGTGTGATAGGATTTACTGTAAAATTTATTTGTAAAAGATGTACACAGTAGAAATAAAATGTGATTGCAGAACTTGAGTACTTAAGAAGTGGAAACAAATTTGATATTTATTTTTATAATGATATAAAGCTTCTAGTAATTTATGCAAGTTGTATTGCAATGGAATCTAAACTTTTTGTAAATAAATTCTGCCTGGTTTTTATTTGAACATTGCTGGTTATACAATCTTTGTTGGTTGTTTAACAAGAATTCTTTACTAATTTATATCTTAAATTGTAAATAAAAACAGACTAGTATACAACAATATGGTGTTTGGGGTTCATTTTTCTTGGAAGAGCGATTTGGGTAGGGAGCCCTGGTGTTGAGAGTCCCTCCCAAAGGTGATCTGACCTCGGGCTTTTTAATTAAAATGTGTAAAATAATCTCTCCCTTCTCCCGCTCATAAAAAAAGGCAGATGGAACAGAAATACACAGTAGGGAGATACATATGGTTTTAGATTATTTGTATACACATGTATTACAAGAAAATTAAGATTTTGTGCTCTGAATATGCAAATTACTTGTTAGTGTAAATTTTAAACACTTGGCAAAATGAAATGATCTGACATCCTCATGCATTAAGATCCATTTTATGTGTATTTCTGATGCTAAGTTATTGAACCTCCTCAGTAAAGTACACTGGAGTGTCGTGATAACATGGGCAATGGAGAGTTACACCCCTGCCATAGATTACTGATGGAAATGATTATTTTAAAGCCTGAATGATCCAGATTGGCATAGATTATTTAGATTTATTGAACGACTTCTTAACTCTCCTTTTCATAAAACTCACATTAAACACAAGGCGAAAATCTGGGAGGAGAGATTGATTTTCCTTTCAGTGGCTCTCACCCTCACCCTGGGGGTAGAGAAAAGTTTAAACAACCTTAGACTATTGCCTCGTTATGGTGTTACTCACTATCTAATTATAGGACACGTCTAGAATTTGTAGTCAAGATATTCCCTTTGATTAGTATCATAAAAGCAGCAAACCTGTCACTTTAATTTTCACTAAAATTATGTGGATATCCATATAATATAATTTCAGAAAAGAAATGAACAATCATTTATTTGCTCTCCAAAGATAAATTGAGTGAATATAACTTACGGTTATAAAACAAGAATAATAGCTTCTTAGATTGCCCTTTAATCAATCATACACTTATTTTTCAAGAGGTTCATCTATTTTATTCCGTGATTAATAATGTTGCAGCGTGAGTGCATTATTGGATCCCAGCGGGGGACGTCCCGGATGCTTTTAGCTGCTTTGGAATGGTCAGTTGGGGTTCATTATGGGCTGATATTGAACAATTTATAAAATCTTGTCTAAACATCTGCCAGCTCCGATAGGCTGATGTGTCTGAGGATGGGAAATTGCTGGACCAGTTGATATTGACAAACGAATCTCTCTCCAGTGGCTTTTTGTGCTGTAGAAATTAGTGGCCTCTTGCTGGGGTCTTGTTAGAAAGGGTATTGTGAAAGTAATCTTGGATACTTGAGGGAAAGCCAGGAGGCTGTTAACTGGACACAGAGCCACACCGGTGCGGAGGAGCAATTGTAGTTTGTGGAGAAGAGGAGCAGATCAAGATTTCCATTTTCTATTACTACTTAGGCATTGTGTTGGTTTTAAATGTATAAGCATTTGGAGATTAGGCATCTTTTGGGTAGAACTCTTTTTCTCCGCTTCCTGCCTCCCCTAGTAAGAGACACGGAAGTGTTTGGAGCTGAGCTCTCTCTTGGCGACAGGGAAGATTTTTCACACGGGAAGCCTTGCCACCCTGTGGCAGCACGGTCTGGAAGAAAATAAATGGGGGTCTGCAGAACGAAAAGTGGGCTGCCAGCTCCTCCGCTTTTGTTTTAGACATAGACCCTTCATAGACTTTCCGTGAAGATAATGACTTTTCCCCTCCAGACGGCATTTTAGATTGCAGTATGAAGCTGTTAAGTAGTTTGCTTTTATTAATATTAGCCATAGTTCCTACGTCAGCAGGGAATACGGTGCATGGCAGCAATGTCTCTGTTATACATAACATCATAATTCGGGTATTTTGAAGGCTTCAGTGAGAAGTCTGAAAGTTAACAATATTTAACACATTGAACACTGAAAGACCACACACCCTAATGAAGCTAGAACCTTGAAGGCACTCCATCTCTTAAAGGAGAGCAGAGTGTGCGAGTAGGAAACCGAAGTAAAAATCGATCTCTGCCGCATATGTTCAGAAATGGAAGCCCGGATAAAAGCTGCCTCCCTTTGGAACGGAGAAGATTGTCTTACCTGGACACGTGAGACGTTTCTGCACACACACGCGCGCACACACGCACGCACACACGCACGCTGGACCCGGTTCTCAGGGCGACGTGCACGTTTCAATTGGTGAAAAGTCAAAGCAGCTCAGGAGATTAGCCCAGGCTAACGAATCTGCTTTGATGTTTATATGCCCAACAAATTATCAAAGAGTTCCATAACTTACCCACCCTGCCTCCTGACCTGAATTTCTTTCCAGAGAAGTTGATTTTTAAATGTACGCTAAGAACATAAAACCTGCAGGTGTTTAGAGGGAACTTTTTAAAGAAATGAGGAGTGATTTATGAGCTCTTCTGCAGGTAGATCACTAGGAAAGATGAAGGAGGAAGAAATGGAGAGAGAGAGGGAGAGAGAAAGAGAAAGGAGAGAGAGGGAAAGAGAAAGAGAAAGCCTTCACTGGGGAAGGAAATTATGGGATCTGATTTTTATTTTTGCTTTAAAATCTAGTTAATCAAAAATTAAGCCGGCGGCCAAGGCAGACGTTTGCAGCTGCGAGCGGAGGTAGGGGAGACAGAGGCACACAGCACCGGCGAGCGCCGCGCGGGGCGCGCTGCCTGCTCCTCGGCCAGGCGGCCGCGTGGTCAGCCGGCCCCTCTCCCTCCGCGGCCGGGGTTCATTGCAGCTGATTCATCGGAATTCGCGCTTTAATCTCAGGTGCGTCCCGGGGGCCGGGCGCTGCCTAGAGCACCGGGAGCGCTCGCCCGGCGGCCGCCGCCTCCCGCGCCCCTCAAATGTCAACATTTGTTCCCAATAAAAGAGTTATTGTTTCTGCAAAGCTGCCCAGCAACTGCCTTTGAAACTTGAAAAGAACTTCATCCACCTTTGTCTGATGCCAGGCTGGAGGGGCGGGGAGCGGAGGGAGAGGAAGGGGGCTGGGCGGGGGCTGGGGGCGGCCCCGGGCCGGGGCTCCGCGCAGCCTGGGATCCCGGGGTGCGCCTGCCTGCACCCCCTCGCCGGCGCCGCCAGAGCTCGTTCTGGAGCTGGGAGGGTGGTCGGGGTCTGCACGAGGCTCTCCTCGTGCAAGTGTTGATCAGATATCTGCAGACTCAAGGGGTGTGAGCCACTGCGAAAAAACAGAGGGATGAAACAGTCGCCGTCCGCAGTCGCGTGCGTTTTAGGGTCAAAGTTGCATTTAAATATCTATTAAAGATGCTGAGAGTAAAGTGGACCTTTTTTTTTTTTTTTTTTAAACATTACAGAATATATGTGCCCTAAACTTCCACTACTAGAGTCAAGGTAAAAAGACATCAGTTTGAAAAAATCATTTCAAACCAATTTATCTGTTCAGTCAGAGGCAACTCTTTTCAAATCTAAAAAATACTCTGAATTATTAGAAAGTTTCCTCCAAATAATAGGATATAATGATTATCCCCAATAATTTTTCTTTAGTTACCCGGGGCATTGCAAGTCCCAAGGAATACATTTATTTTAACCCCAAATTAAGGATACAAATAGATCTATTAAATGTGTTTTTACACCGCTTTTACAAAAATAACATTCTAAACATTTAAGAAAATGTGATAACCCAGGAGGCAATCTTGGGAACAATACACAACAGTCTGTGATATGTGGATATTATGATTAACATCATTTCAATTTCTACAAATCACAAAGGGGACATGTCCCTTTGATGTATTTTCAAACCTTTATGTAAGTGACAAATCCATACAGATATTTTAAAGGCTTATTATAAGGAGAAGTAATCTATGACAACATAATTTTCCAGTTGCTGAAAATTACTTTCTATTGGCCATAATAAAAGGGCTCACCAGCCCTCCCCTCTGTGTTGGCTAGAATACTGTGAAACTGGTATTCCACCATATGCACTGGGACCTCAGCCATTGGGAGGCCAGAGAGAAAACAATTCTAACCCCAGTTTTAGGGTGCAAATACCCCCATTTGCGTACTTCACTCAACTCTTTCATCTGCACCTCCTGCAAACAGAGGGATATAGTCTCAGTCCGCCCCTCCACCTCCACCCTCCAAGCCAAGAATGGGCTTGTGTTCCCTCTAGTGAGGGCAGAGCGTTCTCCCTCTTTCTAAGAAAGATAGAAACTGAAGCTGTTATGAAGGAAGATTATACTGGTAGTATAATAAAAATGGAATGAGTTATGAAATCTCTGTCGTCTGTTCTTTTGCAATCCCAGGTAAGAGGAAAGAGGAAGAATGCATTTTGTTTGTTTGTTTAAGTCTGGCCCCAAGAAAATAAGGAAAAGTCTTTTTAAAAGGTGCCCCAATGTTACTTTGTTCTATATGGAACTGAAAACAAATTAAATCTAATATTCTTAAAGAGGCAACTGTGAGGTTTGGGGCTGCCTCCAAATAGGAACAGAGTCGATCTTCATAGGAAATGCCCTGAGGGAAGAAACAAAACACAAGGCTACACAAGCACAGCATTTTTGTGGGGAGATAAATTGACAATTTATTGTGTGTAACTCCTGATCAATTATTAATCGTTAGTGTCAACCACAGGGTTATAATTACCTATGGTTATTTTAAGGAATATTTATTTTTTCATTGCTCTGATCTGGTAATTAGTTAATGCTCTTGAGTGATGATTCTGAGGAGCTGAGCAGACCAGGCCCTCTGTGCCCCTCCTTTTTGGTGACCTTTCGGCAAAATACTCACATTCACCTTCCTGTTCTCAGAAATTCCCTCCCTGCCTCCATTCCACCAGCGGGCACCTCTTTTTTTTTTTTTTTTCCTGCTATAAATAATGGTTTCAGAGGAAAAGGGGAAAATGACAAACAAATAGAGCGCAGCTGGAATTAATAAGGCTGATCAAAGTTAGTGGGGGGACTGCGAGCAGCCGCAGGTCTAAGGCCCGTAAAGATGCCGCAGCCTTGCCTTTTTCCTCCAAGATCAAGAGAAAGGGCAAGCGAACATTTTAACCCTTGACATCTTCGAACAGGGGAAGGTGGGCTGGGGGAGGACCCCTGTTTTTAGGCCTTGCTGATTCCAGCGGAGCGAGGCCGGCCTGGCCTGGGGATGGGAAGGGCGAAGCGCCTTTGCCCAGCGCCGGCGCGGGTGCCGCGTGCACCCCGCTCCGGAACCCCACCTCCCGTCCTTGGGGGGCGGGGGAGGGGGTCCTTGGCCCTGAAAGGTTAGGAGGTAAGTTAGCAGGTTGGATGGGGACAAATAGGCGGCCTGGGAGGCTGGGGTGGGCGATCGGCGTCCCAGGAGCTCAGAGGGGAGAGGCAGTGTCAACCCCGGGAAGTCGCTCCACCGCGCGGAAAGAGGACCATGGCTGTCGCTGCTGTCGCCCTCCGCCTTCCAATGGCGGCCTGCTCCCTGGCCCACATTCTCCCCCGGGAGCCCTGGAGGGCCGGAAGCTCCTTAATGTCCACAAAGCCCGCACAGGGTCGGTCCCCAGCACCCGTGTTTTGCTCTAGCACAACTACAGTCATTTCTTCAGGGACCTATTTTTCCAAGCTTTCCAGCCCCCTGGGCCGTCCAAGCCGGGGACGTCCTTCAGCTGATACCCCCAGACCCGTTTCTGTCCTGCTCCGCGCAGCGCTGCCACGTGTGCGCTTCATTGGTCACATCGAGGCCCCCACAGGCAGCGACCCGGACTTAGGCGCGTGACCAGAGCAGCAGCCGGTCACGGGAGCGTGGACTCTCTGGCTCGCGTCGCCGCAGCAGGGTCGTAGCTGGGAGTTCTTGGCCAGGGGTGCCGGAAGTGCTGGGGCGCATGGGGGCGAGGAGGAGACGGCAGGGCCGGACCCCTGGAGTCTCCCCGCTGGGCACTATGAGCTTCCACGCCACGACGGCCTGGGAGACCCAGGTCCAGCCCTGCCGATGTTCTGCCACTTTCAGAACCCCCCTGCCTTCGAAGGGAGAGGGCGTCTCGGGTCCCCATCACGTCGAGGGGAAAGGGGTCTGGGCCTTCGCAGCCTCTTTAGAGGAGATCGCAGCCAGGCGTCCCTGGCCACCGGCGAGCCTGCAGGAAGACGCGACGACCACCGGCTCCCAGAGCAGGCCTCATTCCGGGCTCCCCCGATTCGTGCCCCACGCTGCACTCCCTTAGCCCCCGCCCAGGCCCTACTCCGGGCTCGCTCACCCCGGGTTCCACTCCTGACCCCCTAGGCAAGAGCCACTCAGGGTTCCCTTTCCGTAGGCCCCGCTCTGGAGACCACCACCCAAGCCCTAGTCTGGATCCCACCCCTAGGCAGGACTCCCCTCCTCCCCTGGCCTCTTCCCGGGCTCCCTGGCCCTCCAGCCCTGGTCGGGTCTCCTCACTGGGTGGCAGGCTCTGGGTGCCTGCACCCTATTCCCTTGATCACTGGCGGGGAGACCGTCCGGGCCGGGCGCGGCGGGTGTGCGCGGGGATCTGGGCGCAGGCGGGGCCCGGCGAATACCGAGGAGCCACCGGCAAACTGAAAGCGCTGCCTCCACGTTTAGGAGATCGTGGGTCGGCGGGTCGGCGGAGCAGTAGTTCTTCGCAGCCCTCGCCTCGCCTCGCCTCCAGGAGCCGCGGCCGCCGCGCCGCCGAGCTCGGAGCTGCGGCCAGCCTGCTTGTCTGCCCCTCCCTTTCTTTTCCTTTTCGGGTTCTTTCCTGCACGAACGCCGCAGTTCTGTCCTGCTCAGCAGCAGAACTCGATATTCGCACAGCTGCGGATTGCATTTGCCGGGCACTGGCCGCGGCCTTCCTTGCGCGCTCCGGGATGGCCCCGCGGAGCGGCGGGGCGCGCAGTGACCACAGCGGGGACCCCGCGCACCCGAGGCCACCGCCCCCAGGACCCCGCGGAACCCGACGTGCGCGGCTGGGCTCCTGGGACGGCACATTTGGGGACGACTTTTGGACAAACGCGGCCAGAGTCCGGGGAGCGCCTGAGTGAGCCACTGGCGTCCAGACACGACTCCCCGCAGGCAAGTGGCCTGCGGAGTTTCTTCTCATTTTTAGGAAATTTATCAGACGAAGTCAGCGTTTTATAGGTCCGACACAGCAAGTTTAGTCACCCTGACATACTCCCTCCCCCCAATCCCCGCGCAGTCCTCCTTCTGAACCTGCTGGAGGGCTGCCTGGAGGTGGTGAGGGGCCCACGTGGACGCCGCGGCCTGGATGGGGGCGCCTGCGAGCATGCCAGGTCGCCTGGGAGGCGTCCTGCGACAGCCCCGCAGGGCAGGCCCCAGAGTCAAGGGGGGATCTCGACCCTTGTCCTTGGGCGGCCACTGGCGGCCTCGATTTGAGAGCTCAGAGCTGGTAGCGCAGGGGCTGGGCCTTAGGAGCATCGTTCTCGGCCGGCGGGGGTAGGGTCACCGCAGCTCAAAACCTACAGCAGGCACCAGAGGCCGGGGAAGGCCCCGGGGTGGGACTGGGGGCAGGTGAGGGTGGGATCTGGGGAGACTGAGACGGTGTGCTTTGTAACCTTAGGGAGCCGAGCCCTGTTGATCTGGGGGAAGTTGTGGCCCCCACAGGACCTCAGCCCCATCCTCCAGCTATCCGACACCCGGGGTAACTTGACCCTGGAGGTCCTTGCAGATGGGGGGCAAAGGGGGCGTGGCCTGGTGGCCTGGGACCAGCCGCCAGGGCCTGGACGCCCTGGACCAGGAGGGCCCCAAGAACCCCTTGCCCAAGTGCGGGGGCAGATCCGGCTCCTCTCTGCCCCCAGGACGACTTAGCTTATTTAGACAGGAGGCCCAGGCTGGTTCCTGGTTTACTCTTCCTGGCTCTCAAGCAGTGGAAAAACAATGTTTTATCATGATTATGTGCTACTCAGCCCTCAAATAAAAGTGTCCACGGTGGTAAACAGCCCAGATAGAAACAGAAGTTACTGAGGGGCCCCACCTCGCGTGGACTTGCTTCCTGGGGGGCCCGAGAGGAGGACCCCCAGACCTGGGGAGAGGGACAGTTGGGTTACCATTTCCCTGGGCTGGACTTTCTACAGAGAAAGGGGCTGAGTTAAGGCTCTGTTTTGAAAGAAGGTGGAGCTGACCTGACAGGAGATGGACCCACAAACTAGTTACACTGTAAACAACTTTCATGGTCTTTAAGTAGAAGCAAATAATGTCTTCAGGGGCACACCCCTGCCCTCCCTGCCATCTCAGTGCAAACAAGGCAGGTGAGCAGGAAGAAGGCCCCGCTGCTCCTGCAGGTGGGCTGTGGGCTGTGGGCTGTAGGTTGGGGGTGGGGGGCCAGGGTCCCCCCCAGGCCAGGTGCTCTCGTGGCCTGATTGTTACTTTGAGGTCAGGAAACGCCACTGGTGGAAAGCTTCTCACGTGGGAAAGGGACCAATGATGGTCCTAAGTCATTTCACTGTTGGGAGGCCCAGAGAGGCACATTTTTCTGTTGCTGGGCCCCTTCACTGAGCACTGGCAGCCTCGAGCAGGGTGCTTGGGAGCAGGTGCTGGCTACTGCGGTGGGGTCATCACCTGGAGTGTGTCCCATGTGAGTCTGAGTGTAAGCTCTTTGGCGTGGCCCCCTGCCTGGCTCTGGAGAGTGGTCCAGCCGAAGGGGCAGTGCATGCAGTCTGGAGGCGGGTTCTGCTGGACAGAGGAGCCCCAGACAAGACAGGTGATGCATGGTGGCCACCTCTACAGCCTTGGGCAGGAGGGAGCAGCACTCAAGACTGTCCTAGTGTGGCTCTCTGAGTGGCCCGGGGTGGCCCTCCCCCCAAGCCTAGCTCCTCACACCCAGCAGGCTCTGCAAGGAGGATCCTTGTTGGAGTGGGCTGGCCCTGGCATCGCCCCCCACTGCCCTGTCCGTCACTCACACACCTCAGCCTGGCCTGAGGCCCAGTGATGTCCACAGCAGGGTCCACAGTGGGGCCAGACCAAGAGGACAAATGAGGCCCACATACTGGGTGTCTGAATACTGAACATTTGTAAATCAGGCTTATAATCTGCTCAGTATCATATGCTTTATCCTCCCACTTTGGGAAATACATCTTCCAATGACAAAATCACAAAATATGTGCAAAGCATGATTCACACGGAAGTCATCAACGTATCAAAAAGGACCAGATTTAACCGTGACTGTGCATGTGTGAGGGTTCTGAGGGGATGGCAGTGTGTGAATGTGGAATAAACCAAAGAGAGCCTAATTCATAAACTATATGTTTACTCCATTGATTTTCTTCTTGTCTTCTTTTCAGCAGAATCACTCCTTATCTTGTGGTAATCAAGATTTTCATATAATTGGTGTTCCACTGACAATAATGATTCAAAAACTAAAAAGTAACTGTTTTCGAAGTGTGTGTAGAAACTGCACAGTAAACCAGATATGAGAAATAAAAATGACCAATCTCTTGGTTGTTTTCCAAAAATTAATTTTTCTTCTAAAACATTCAAAGTTGTCTATTCAGATTTAAAGGCAAAATACACTTATAATTTATAAATATCAAAATTTTAAATAAAAACTTTGAAAATAAAGTTGCATTGTTTTAATTTTTACAATTTAGTTCCCGACAGAGGCAGGGTCTGAGGAGTCCCTGCAGCGGGAGGTGAGGTAGTCAGACCCCGGCTCTGACACGCAGCCCTAAGGCGCTTCCCCAGGCCCAGCAGAGCAAGTTTATGAGTTCACCTCCCTCTCCCTGAGCCTCCTGAGCCCCTTCTTCCTGTGGGAAGCCATGTGACCCCAAGGGGTTGGGAAGATTTAATACCTAAGTGTGGTGGGAACGTTGCGAACAGGACTGGGTAGGTGGTTACGGGACACAGGGGTGGACATCAGTGAGTGCGGATGGGTGGGGAACCAGGTAATTTCAGACAGTGTGAGGCCAAGGCAGAGGGAGACCCCAATAATGCCCTGATGGGGGAATGGGTCAGGTGGAGAAGGGCACAGAGTGGGCTTTTTCCTTCAGGCTCAACAGGTCTGGCCTGAGGGCAGCACAGCCGCGCTCAGGAGGGAAGTGCAGTGTCCAGTCAAGCTTCTGAGCTCTGAGGCCACGTCTCCTGTGAAGACTGGGCACCACTGGCTGCCAGCGAGCACCTCGCCACCAGTTCTCCAGGGCCTGTGATTCACCAGGCAGGCCCGTGAGCCAAATTCTCACTTTCCTGCTAAGTTCACACACAGGAAGCTGGACCCTGCTCACAATTTTACTGCTCACATTATATAGAAAATTAAATATTAGCACATGCACATCTTGTCTGTTTGACTTTGTAAATAGACTTGATATTTTGGAGCATTTTTAGGGTTAGAGAAGAACGGCACAGCAAGCACAGCGAGTTTCCGTATACCCCTCCCCACCCACACAGTTTCTCCTGTCATTCGCATCTCTCCACAGTGCACTGCATGGGTTACGACTGATGATCCAATATCGACACATTATCAATAACTGAAGTCCACAGTTCACATAGGGTTCACTCTTTGTGTTGTACTTTCTATGAGTTTTAACAAATGCACAATGTCATGAGGTTTGATTTTATACAGCACAAAAATAGACCCCTTCCTCACCTCAGAGGTGTCTCTCTGACTTCCGTGAAAAATAATAGATACAATCAATAAATGAACATACTAAAAATATAATACAATAAACACGTGAATATGTATAAATATTCAAACATGACTGTATAAATATATATATATCAATAACAGAGTTGCCAAATACAACACAAGACATCCAGTTACATTGGAATTTTTTGTAAATGATGGATACCTTTGTAGTATAAGTATGTCCCATGCAGTGTTTAGGACGTACATAATCTAGAAAGTTCTGTTGGGTATCTGAAACTCAAATTTAACTGGTCATTCTTTATTTTTATTTGTTGAATCTGGCAACCTTAATATTGATGAGACACATTAGAAAACATTTGTCAAGTGAGCCTTTTTTTCATACGTGGCTTGGAACAGAAGAGTGTGGGAGGGAGAAACTGAGGCAGAATTCCCGTCACTGGAGTTAGTGGGTGTCCAGGGGTGGAGATGAGGAGAAGGTGGTGCTTGTTCAGGCGGGATCTCCTATGGTGAGAAGGAGGCAACCCTCGTCTTTAAACACAGAGACCCCAACAATTCTTTCTCCATTTCTCTCTTGTGTCTCTTCTAAGTCAGTGCTGCTGTTTAAAATTGGTCACTTGAGTTCAGCGTGGATTTATGGACAGTCACCCAAGTTCACGGTGTTTACGTTCCACATTAAGTGACTTCACGTCTTAACCCAATGGTCTTTAAGTCAGGATGGCATTGGAGTCACCTGGAGAGGGATTTGGGGGCAGTTGGTCCGGCCTGCACTCAAGCATTGGCATTTTTTAAAAAGGTGATGAATCGAGGCTGAGAAAATAAGAAATAAAATGCAGATGGTATAAATTCAGGCAGTATTCGGGTGGTGGAGCCAAGTGGTTAGAACAGGGGCCTGGGTGGCACCCATGATGTTACCACTGGGGTGGATCTGGGATGTGATGACCCACACACTCTTGAAAGGGCCAGAAGTTTCCAGAGACCACTGAAGTCCCACAAATGGAGCTGTTGGGAGGTGGGGGGCTGGGTGGCTTAGCTTGACCATCACTGGGTAGTTAGAAGACCCTTTGGTTTCCACCAGAAACAGGGAAATGTATTCACATTATAAGTGACGATTCCTAATATTGGAAACCGGCCCTAGCTCTGACTCAGCTGTGGGCCCACAGATCACGGAGGGGTGATGGCGTTGAAATTTCGGACTCTTTTCTGCAGACCTTTTGATTCACAAGGCTGTGTGTCCCAGCTTCCGCCAGCACCAAGATTCAGGATCCAATGGGCAGGGAGACTTGCTGGGTTTTCACTGACCTGAAATCAACACAGTGTGTATTTGTGGACTCAGTGCGTGCAGACGGAGAAGACGAGAAAGAATAGGATGTGATCAGAGACACTTTTGGTCATGAGGCGTCTCCTTGAGATTGAGAATCCTGGCATGTGTGGTCACCTGCACAAGCCACGTTCGGATCGGTCTACACTGGATTACTGGGCTGTTGGTAATGGATAGGAGTTCCTTTAAAGTATCCACTTTTTAGTCCAATAATAACTGAGAGCAGGAGATGGGAACTGGAGTTTTCAATAATTTCTTCCTAGGTTTCATTATGTTGCTGTACAATCCTGCTGATGAATCTAGGTGTATTATCAAGGAGCCCTCTAAAACCCACTGTCAACCTGTAGGGGACACAGATTGCTCAGGAGTTTTCTGTTGGCTTCACAGGATTTCAATCCATGTGCATCCTTGAACTGTGTGTTTAGAACCGGACTGGACCTTGGTCTCTGGTCCGTAGCCTGTTGTCCGTCAGCATAGCACAGAGTAGAGCCTACATCCAGCACTATGCACCACCCGCTCCTCCTTCACTGTGGCTGCTTTGAGTGTCTGCGGAAAGACACCAGAGTTTGTTCAAAGAGAATGTGACTTTCAAGCGGTAATTTATGCTGTAAGCAGAGAGAACTCATACTGAGAAGGAGAGACGAGAGAGGCACTAAGCAGCGGACATATGGGAAATTGAACATTCTCATTTCAACTGTTTTGATGGGAAGACACCTGATGATTGAAAAAGCAAGGCCGACACCTTTGCCTCCTCTGTCCTCTTTCCTACCTGTCCATTCCTCCCCTACGTCCCTCCCTCTGGCCCTCATCCTTCCGTCTGCCCACCACAGCAACCAAACGCTGGCCTCCTGCCTCAGAGCCTTCCCTCGCAAAGCCACTCCACACCCAGCCTCTAAAATACCTTCCTCAAGCAGATTGTAGACTTAACACTCACCTGATCAAGGGGCAGCACGGGGAGCCCCTGCCTGCAGAATCAATCCTGAGACTCTTGGCCCTCACCCACAGGACCCGGATCTCACCAGCCTCCTGCATAATTCCCCTCATCTTCCTTGCTTGCTCTTGTTTGCAAACGCATCTTTGTGCTGGGACCCTATGCAGACTGCCAGCTTCAGGGGCCCCGTGTAGACAGCCATCTTTTGGGGCCTTGCGTAGACAGTCAAATGCAGGAGGCTTGTGTAGACGGTTTCAAGAGATTTGTGTAGACAGTAACCTACAGGGGCTTTGTGTAGGCAGTTAGGTTCGGAAGGCAGTGTAGACAGTCAGGTGCAGGAGACCGTGTAGACAGATGCAGGAGGCAGTGTAGACAGTCAGGTACAGGAAACGGTGGAGACAGGTGCAGGGGGCAGTGTAAACAGTTAGGTACAGGAGGCTGGAACCTCCAAGTCGTGTTCTCAGACGGCACCCTTTGTCCGTCTCCTTTGTAAGAAACCTGTGCAACCTCGCAAACTTACCTGGGCCCTGTTCCCGTGAAAGTGCCTCCACTGCTCTTTGGTGCAACTGTTAGCTGCAGATGGTTAGACGCTATTTGAAGTACGTGTCCTTACTAAATACTCGTTAAATGATCAGGACATCTTGAAACGTCCTAAGCTGGTTACAGTATCTGTAGGGCGGTAAGAGGAAGAGGGTATAGCCAGGGGCAGTAGGAGAGGAGAAACAGAACAGGGGTCGAGGCCAGTCCCCCTCGCCTGCCGACAGCTCCTCACAGCTGGTTAACGTGCCATCAGGGGGCGTGCCCCCTCCTCTCGGTTATGCAGCAAGTGAGCAAAAAACATGCCTTCTTAACTGAGAGTCACCTAGTAAAACTCTCTGTGAGAAGGGCTGAGTCCCTGTTAGGTGCAATGCAAGGGGAACTGAAGCTGGTACAAGTCTAATTACTGCTTCACTGGACTTGTGGGCTTTTCACTGTCACACAATAAGGAGGGCTTTTTAGCAATAACATCAATTAAGTTGACAATTCTGCGTATAAATACATTATGTCTATGTTATAGTCAACAATTTAAAAGTGCAAGGAAGAGTGTGTGTATGTCTGTGTGCATGTGAGTAGGTGTGTGCACGTGTGTGTTAGTGTGTGCACATGAGGGTGTCTGTGTGTGCATGTGCGAGTCTGTGTGTGCAACTGTGCACTTGTTTTTGGACAAGTGTGCACGTAAGTCCACCTGTGCAGGCACCAGCAAGCTTCCCTTTAAGGACTGTATCATTTCTGGGCGCTCTTCCCAGCTCCTAAGTCTTAGCACACAGACATTTTGATTGAGTAGGAGGCTCAAAGATGAAAAAGAAACTCGTGAAGTTCAAAATCATTTCTATTAACATTTACTGCTATTAGTTTTAATGAATGGCCTTGAAAGAGAAGTTAAACAGGTAAATGCATTTGAAAAATTTCCTCTCAACTTAATATTTTATTTGTTTAATTATTGGCTATGGACATCATTTGCATCATAACTCAGCCAACATTGAGCTGGGAAAGGAATAGATTATACACGTGTTTACTCTCTGGTTTCCGAGGAAAGTTTGTTTTGGGGGTGACAGGTGTCATGGTCATGTGAGACTATATGGCCTGGGAACATAAGAAGGAAGGCGGAGATTAATTGGCATAATTATTATGACACTAAGTTGTGCTTCTGCTGAAGGGCCAGCCTGGGGCTTCTTTGACTCAGCAGGTGTCTGCTAGGACTGAGACTGGATCGATTGACAGCTGCAAATGATGTGGGTTAGTTTTCATTCAGCCCCAACAGTGACATCCCCGCTGGCACAGCCGTTCCATCTTTATGTCATGGTTTCTGTGACCCAAAATAGGTCCACTAATTTAAAAACACACACATCTTTTATGGCTAATGTCTAAACTCCAGTTAATTCCAGTGGTCTGGGTGAGGCGGGGAAGTTTGGGTATTCTTCAGCATTTTGGAAGAGAAGTTGGGATATCTCGTGTAACTTGTGCTGGAGAAGGGTCTTTTGGCTTGACATGCTTTATGGCAGTTTTGATTCAGCGCTGGAGTTGATGCAAGCTGTCCTGGGTTGAGCTAAGACTCAGTATAGAATGTTTACACAGCACCTTCACATCCAGGATCTCATTCAAACATCAGGCAAATCCCTGTGGTCTCTCTGGGTTGAAGTTACCTTCTTCACATGCTACAAGGAGGATGCTGAAGCTCTAAGTGACTTAAGAGCACACGGTTAGCCATGAAGGCAGGACCAGCATTTATTTACCATTTACTCTGTGCGGTTACCATGGAGGATCTCAACTGCTCTTCACGACAACACTGCAAATAGTAATGATTATCATCTCCATTTTACAGGGGAGCAAACTGAGACTTGTAACTTGTTCAGATTAACCCAGGGAGAGGAACTTGCCTGATTCCACTTCAGGCAAGGTGAAGACGACCGTAGTGGCCCAGCCAAGTCTTTACCCAAAGTCTGCTCTTCTAGGTGAACTTTTCATTCCCTGTGTCACACTCCCTCAACGGCCCATCCTCAGCTGTCCCTGCTGCTACCTCGCCTTTGGGCAAATGAGCGCCACGGATGAACTGAAGACAATGGGCTAGTACCAGGCATGTGGACGTGTGGATGGCGGATTCCCAATCTTCCACCATCATCAATGGGCGTTGTCTTAGTCAATGCCCACCAGGACCTGTAAACGTGTGTGGACACACAGCTAAGTACAGTGAACAGAGACTCAATCCTTCATGCAACATGGATTCTCTCCACAGAGGGGGGATGGCAGAGAGTCCTTCCTGATTTAAGTAGAGTAGCTGCCAGCATCGGTTCTTTTCCATAAATGCTTCTCCAGCAAGTTCACAAGAAAGGGCTTCAGTATTTGCAAAAACAAACAAGCAAACTCCACAATCCAAAGCCATTGCCAGCCAGAAAGGTAGGAATGACAGTTGTCTCAGCTCTCAGGCCACGGTGGCCGCCACCCTCTGCTGTCCTTCAGGAGTGCTCGCTGGGGCAGGGACACTACTGGGATGGACCCTATCCTCTGCCGGGCTCAGCAAACACAGACCGAGAAAATGCCTCTGGCTTTTGTTCTTATGGAATCTGAAACTAAATTCTCAGCTCCCGGTTTCTTTCCCGAGATCCTCCCTTTTTTGATTATATAAACCTCTCCCTCTCTCTCTGTCTCCCTCACTCTCTCTCTCTCACCATATATATACCTCCTCTCCCATAGAGTTTAAATTTCTGAGAATAAGTAAAGATCTGAAAGGGAGATGAAATAGAGACCTGTGGCTTCTGCAAACATTCCTTTAGTTTACTCTCTTCTAACGAGTAACCTGTTGGCTCCTAGCTGCCTCGATTCCACAGGACACCAGCCAGGCTCTCCACACGGAAGGAGCAGTGGACAGAAACACATCCCATCTCTTGACTTTCTATCAAACTCCTTTCCCTCTTTCTACTGAGTGTTCTTGGCTCAAACAGTAGTCAAAGTTGCTTAAACTTTAAGAATCATGCACAATGTCTTTGCCTGTTGGTTTTACACACACACACACATGCACACACACGTTCAGTTCCTGGAGAAGACCACAGTGCTCCCTAATTGCACAACGAGGCTCATCCCCTTGGATTCATGCTTTGCTTGCACAATCTAATTTTGGAGCAAGAGTTATGTCTACTTTATTTCACATGGGTTAACAACCCTGAAGCAAGAAATATCAAATTGACCATGTACTTCAGGAATATTTTGAGACTGTCACTCATCACCAGTCAGCAACCTGGCACATTCTGTCTAGCACTAGCTGCCTGGAGAAAATTGGAAGGCACAGGTAGAGTTTACTCTTTCCTTTCCATTAGGATATCTCTTTCACGTGTATCTAGAGCTGAGTAAGAAGTGTCCCAATGTCGAGTTTCCGTGGACACCCACCTCCAGGTTTTGAATACAAATAAATATTTCAAGTTTAGGAGGAAGCATAAAGGTATTACTTGAAGGTCAACGAGCAAGTATCTTCTAGAGGAATGATGAGCAGGCGGGAGCGCTCTTCTGGAGCACGTCTCCTGTTGACATGTGTCCACCTCTTGCCGTGTGACCTCATTGTCCCACTCACTGACTCTTTGTGGGAGCTGTCCTCACCAAGCTGGACCCTCGCTGGGCCCTCACGGGCACTGCCTGGCCTTCCTGGAGGCCCCTTTGGTGGCCAGTGGTGGTGACCCAGTGACCTCTCCCGAAGACCTGTCTTCCCTCCTTGACTGTGCGTGTCAGGAGGGGCCATCCACTGCCCAGCAGGGAGGCTCCACTCTTGGCACAGTGCCAGACATGTGTGTTCTGGAGGAACAATCATCAGAGTGAATATTTTGAAAACCGAATTTTAAACGTATATTTATTGGTGTCTTGTAATCAGAGAGGATATGGGCAGAGCACACTATGTGTGGAGTCAGACCACACACCCTGCCTTCGGGCTCCACTCGCCACTTCCCTTAACTTTTCTGGTCTTACCTGCCCCCCTGTGCAAGGAGAGGATGGTACAGAGCCATTCCTAGTGCTGTATCCACGTGGAACACTGTGACTCAGGTCCTTTGTTAGATACGGCTGCTACACAATTCCACAAAACCTAAGAAATATCAGAGGACATAGTACTTAATTTATTATTGGGGTGAAACATTTGTTTTCATCGTAGACTTTCTTAGCTGCGAAGTGAACATTGTGGCAACAAAATTAAAGTTATTTTCTGTAGAAAAAGTTACGTTTAAAATGGATCACATATGAAGTATGCAGGAGTCATAAGGTTTTATAATGCTGTTAAGAATTATTTAAGATATTATTCAATTCATTGAATATTATTAACTCTATCACACTACTTACAGAATTTTTTATTAGAGGGATAACTTAGAATGGTTCATAAACCTTCTAGTCTGCAAATGGATGTTGTGTATACTGTCCATTACTGTGATTCCAAACCTAAGAGGAAATTTTTAAAAAGGAACTGTGAACTTCCAATAGTGGTGCATTCACCCGACGGTGAGGAGGAGAGAAGTTGAGACAGACTTTATAACTTTGAAAAGAAAGCCAGTGTGAGCTCCACTGATTTAGGACTTTTGTGGGTAAAACAGTAAAACTGTAGTGGAAATTGTTTGCCTTTATATCCGAGGTGGGCCATGAGCTTCTGTGTTCCTATTTTAGTCTGAACATCTTCTGAATTGATAGGAGTCATGGGCTCCAGGGAGATCATAAATCCGTGATGATTTATAACTTACAACAGAACAATGGCGTGTTATATTCAGCCAGATTCGTATTTGCATGTCTCTTCAACCTGTGTTTTTGGTCTGTGAGAGGAGGAATGTGATTCCTGACACCCAAGACCCTTATCCAAATAGCTCACAGTACTTTACAAATATTAATTCATTAACGAACCAAGAGACGTGGGAGGCAGGAGGGTAGAATGCAACACTGTCTGTGTGTTCCATAAACCGTGTCCCAGAGACGAGGCAGCTTCTCTGGGATCACGTGTGCCATCACAGAGCTGGGGAGAAGCCCGTAACTCTTAACTTGGAGGGGTCGCCCCAACCATGGTCCACCATGGCATACCGAGTGGCGGGGTGTACTATGCATTCTTAACTGGAATCTCAGACTTTTTCCCTTGAGAAAAAGTCTTTTTTTCAGATTGCAGCATTTTCCTTATGTTGTTTTGAAGAAAAAAGTCAAAAGTGATTAGGGTGACAGCTTGCCTTCTCTAAGATGCTCACTCCCTTTGAGTCTTGCTGGAGGAAGGAGCATTTTACACATGGACAAACTATTTCTGCTGCACTTGGAAGCAATGAAATATATTGAGAGACGTTTAAAAATACCTTTCCCCGGATCGCAGGACGACGGCAGGTAAGGAAGAGTTTAGTATCTTGGGGTGAGAGTTCTTGATTGGAAAAGCTGACAGGTGCTCCATTTGTATGAGAAAAACCAGCTATTGTTATCCCAACCTCTCAGAATCCTTACTACTATGCTTGTCATAGGCGCATAGATCATTATTCTGTTTGAGCAGTATTGTTCAAAATTTCTATTAATAATTCCTCACAAGCACTTCACTAGTGACTAAAATGACCTTGGATTTTACAAATGAAAAATTTTCCCAAGCACATCCAGGGGTGAGAAGTAGGCAGCCGGCTGAGGAGTTTCTCTCCTTTTGCAGCATTTGCACTACCCCTCTTAGTTATTTTTCATTTCGAAGTCTTATTTTAACTTCCCTTGGGGATGCAATTTCATGGGTGTGAATTTAGATTTTAAAAACATCCTGTTTCTTGTTTTTTTCCAATCTGACGTCATCAAAACATAGAGCTAATGAGACTAGGGTTGTGGGTTTGACTTCTGGATGAATATAGAACAGATTAAATCATTTTCAGTAGCCAGGACCCTGTCTTATCTCTCAGCTCACAGGTCTGGGAGACCATGCAAGAATGTGCAGAGAGCTCAGAGCAGCCACGGTTCTGCCACCTCTGCTGGGAGCGCCTTTTACTGTGGGCGAGTAGCTCCTCTCCCTGCATGAGGGCGACCCGGGCCCCTGGACACTATGGTGCCAACACAGAACTTCCTACATGCACAACCTCGAATCAGAAGTCTGCATCCTCACTGTGGTGCCTGCTGTGTGGCCTTGGCCTGGCCCTCGTCAGCATGTCCACTAATTCAACTCACGTTATTGCACTCTTCCTGTGCTCCAGATTCTGGGTTGAGCCAGTTAGTCCCTAGATGTTTTCCCTTTAATCTATAGAGCAAGAATTGGGAAGGAAAATCAACACACTCCCTTCCAGATCTAAGAGTTCATAATCTCAAGATGCCTTGGGTTGATGTGCCATCTTTGTGGAGTTGGTTAAGACCTGCTCCTTGAACAGAGGAAGTCCCGTATGAAGTTCACCCATAACATCTATTTGTTTCACAAAGTTGTTTAAATGACCTTGATTAAAAGCTCAAGTCACAGGTTCAATTCCATGACAACTCAGTCAGTAGTGGCAATTAGAAGAGACATTAAAAATCGAGCTAAACATCTCTTGAACTTGTGCTTCTCCATACAAGGCAGAGTGTGGCTATAGGAGCAGAAGTATCTCCCCTTATGCAGGAACAACTAATGGACAGGTGCACGGACCATGGACCCATAGCCATGCATTTATGAAAACACAAGATGGTCTAGTAACATAGGTCTATTTTCCAACTGTGGGTTGTGACCAAACCATCATGGGTCAGAAGATCAATTAGCAGTTTTGCCTAAACAAAATAGGATAAAGTAGAACATATCATTGGGTAGATAAGGAGGTTTGTGAACTTGTATTTCAGTCTGTGTGTGTGTGGATATAAAGATATGTTTCTAGGGGCCGGCCCGGTCGCACAAGTGGTTGAGTGTGCGCATTCTGCTGCAGCGGCCCGATGTTCGCCGGTTTGGATCCCAGGTGCGCACCGTTGCACTGCTTGGCAAGCCATGCTGTGGCGGTGTCCCATATAATGTTATCCCAGGGCCAGTCTTCCTCGGCAAAAAAAAAAAAAAAAAAAGAGGAGGATTGGCAGATGTTAGCACAATCCTTTCTGAGGATTGTGGTTTAACAGTTTGAAAGCCACTGATGGAGTCTGTAAGTAACAGATTATTCATGCTTCTCCAAAAGATGATGAGGATTTTAGTTTTATTCTTAGGGGGACCCTTCATTCTACAGGGTTTAGAGCAGTGAAGCCAGTCTGCTTGGCTCTGGGGTCAGGAGGCCCGGAGCTGGGTCTGCCCTCTGCCTTTTCCTGTGTGTGGTGGGGCAGCCGCTCCACCACTCCGGGTCTCCGTTTCTGCCTTTATAAACAGGGAGTAGAGAGAGATAGCACCTGCCTATCAATCAAGACAGTAAATCTCCCTAAAAGGTGAGTGAAATGGAAGCTAATCGGGTGAAAACCTGGGAGCCTGCTGATTGGTTCTCGGTTTCAGTAAGCAGTTCACTGGTACAAAATACATCCCTGAGCCGCCAACGATAACTGGGGATTGTCGTGTCTTCTCTTGTCTTCTAGAGAAGGTGGCCTCTGCTCAAACCAGTTCTAGCGGAGCCTGGAAATGTCTTCGTGGTGCCCTTGTGCAAGTCCTTGCTTCTGGAAGCTTCTGACCTTCCTGTTTCTGCCCTGAGCACTCTGTGGTCTCATTCTGTAATTCCACCAGCCACGTGGCATTGCAGAGACGCCACAGCAGAGACCGTTTTATAAATCCTTGGCACTGTGTTCTGAGGAGAGAAATCCCAACCAATATAATAGCCCTGACCTCTGAGTTGGGTCTAAGAAACATTCTCCAAGTACTTGGAAAGAAAAGACACACTGACAAAGACCATGTGAGCCGGAGCTTAATTTCCAAGTGCGACTTCTCCCTAGTGGGGCCCCAGGACGGAGGCGTAGACTCCATTGTCTTCCAGGGCAAACTTCTCTAAGGAAACTCACTAAGGAATATTAGTCTTATTCCATTTAATCACCAAATGCGAACAAGGAAGAATCCTCTTCATTAAAGGCACTCAGAAATTCTGGCCAGCTGTTTCCTGCCACTTGGCTGAGGACAATAGAGGGAACTCTCCGTGGTGCTCAGCGCAGCTCTGCAGCGTAATTACACTTCCATCGTTTTGTTCCTGAACTGGAATCCAAATCCAAGAGCGGTTCTGTGACGTAGGGGCTTAACGTTTGACTTGCTTTAATGCGTATCACACATGTGAAAGGTTCTGGAGATTCTGGAAATTGTTTCCAGATAAGTCCTTGTTTTGTCATGTACATTTACTCCTTAAAATTCATTGAACTTGAAGTCCAGGAATGGTTGTGAGGAGAAGCCATGGCCAGTGTACCACATACACATATGACAAATAGCCCTGTGTCCACAAGATGTTCTATAATTCTCTTCTGTCACCCTATTTTAGAGTATGAAGAATGTTTTTCCTCAAAAAAATGTTGTTCTGGTGCATTATGCTCACTTTGCGATGGGGCGTTATCCTGAAACCCAAAATTCTCTGGCTGCAACCGCAGAATGGCTGAAAAGGAAGTTCTTGTTTGTCTAAACCAGTAAAAGGACCGCTCAGGTGCACTGTAGTGTGGCATCGCTGGTGTGTCTGTGGACCCAGAGGCAGCTAGGGCGTAAGAGGGGCCCATCCACCAGGGGAGGGAACTGTCCCAGAATGATGGGACTCTGGGGTTTCATTGTCTACAGAGATCTGCCCCTGGAGCAGGCGTAGACCCCCTGAACCACAGGACTGATAGAGCCTGTGTATGGGGGTGAGATCGCAGTTCAGGGTCCAGGAAGGCAAAACCAACCACCGTCCAGCCCATCTCACATGCCACCTCTTGCCCCTGTGCACGGTCTCCACTGCCTGTAATTCCAAAGCTGCAGGTGCAGAGTCGCACAGAATTACTCGTCGCCACATTCCCAATGGTAAAGTCAGGATTCTGCTGCTACTGTGACCACAGGCAGTCTAAGTCGTCGATGGATCTGAATGTGTGGGCAGAACTGATTAATAATGTAGTTAATAAAATGCTTTATCAATCTCTTGAGTAACACAGACCATTGTGAGCATGTAGTCTTCTGACTTAGGAGTTATTCAGTGTCAAAATAATTCATGTAATTTTATTTCCTGGGGATTTCAGACTGAGCTAAGCTCCCAGCTGTGGTCTCACCATACTCCCTAAGTTTCTTCCTAGGACCGAGGAGTCCCATCACCGTGTAAGAATATGAAGGTGTAAAGCAATTCCTCCTTGGTGCTAGGTCACCCAAAGGATGCCTGCTCCAGGCCTGGGCTAAGGAGATGTGGCAGGTAACTACCTGAAATATGGCTGGGTTTTTGTTTGTTTCACGTAGGTATCTTTAGGAGCTGGCATCCACTGGCTTTTCTCAAAGACACCTGTGTGCATCAAGGGCCCTGACTTAGGTGCCTGCCTGCCTGAGTGAGGGTGGACCACCCTGCACCTAACCAGAGACGGGGAGCTCCATGCCAGGCCCGGAGGACACTCCTCTGTGCTACGCATGACTCAGGGTGATGGCTGTGTGACAACTCCTTGACATTTGTTGGGCTTGATAATACTCTAAGAGCCGAGTCAGCACTGACTCATCACCATCATCCTTCACTCTGCTCACTTACCTCCAAATTGGCAGAAGTTAGAAAATACAATGGCTTCTATTTTTAAATGCGCAGGCAAGGATATTCTACTTAGGATTATTAAGTTCTAGCGTTGCTTTACAGCCTTTGGAGACTGGGCTAATTCAAAAGTATGAAGTGAAATTTGCGATTAATTTTGTAAATGTGTCTATTGGGATTCTGATAAGGAGAACAATAAATATTCCTTTCAAGATATAAATTTGTTGTTTTGTATTGACAAATAATACATAAATATGTATAATCACATAGTAATTTTATTCTGAATTGATCATGTGAAGGGTTAACAAAATGCAATACTTAGGTGTGTCATTACGTGACGAAGTTAAATTCACGTGTGAATCTGTGGTGGGTACTAAGAGCCAAGAAATAGATAAAGCCTGTTCTGGGATTATTTTCCTAATTCTCTATTTGTCAAGGTCACAGATCTTTGCTTTTCAGCCAGAAGTGACTGATTTCATGCAGAAATTAAATATCTTTCCACACTAATCTCCCCGTCTACTACAAAATTTTTTTGAAAATGATCCATTTTGGATTAATTAAAAAATATTTTTGGAAAAAAATTTCCTTAAATGTTTATAACAATAAACGTATAATTTGACAATCAAAATCAAGCATTTGAAATGATCACCACTTAAAACTATGCTGGACCAATGGCTGCTCTTTCAACTTGGTGGCCCTTTAGCTTAGCCTTGAAAATGTGACGAAGGGAGCACGAGACTTGGTAACTGAAACCTTTTGAGACCAGCAGCATCACCCTTTCCATCCTGGAGACGAAAGAATGGGTGATGCTAACGGTAATAATGATCGTGATAGTTTGCAGAAGGCAACCCTAAGTAGTCTGGAGAACGAGGATTAATATGTAAGCTACTGTACTCTGCGAAACAGTCAACCTGCTCTTACCAGAGAGGCCGAACCTGCGGCAGAGGGAGAAATGCAGTGCAGGGCCTGTGGCAGCGTTGGTCTGACTGTGAGGCATGCTTCTGTGGCCACAACCTGGTCCTGCACATTTACAGGGCCCAGCATGGTTTGCAAGAGGGTTGTGGCCTGTGTCTTCGGCCTCCTCCTCATCCTCAGCACCATTCCCTCTCTCTCTGTCTCTCTCTCTCTCTCTCTCTCACTTCCTTCTTTCTATAGAGTCTGAAAAGGCTGCACATTTATTTCCCCAGAACTTCTGGCAGCTAAGGCTTAGCCACAGAACCCCGTTCAAGTCAATGAGGTAAAATGGAAAATCGCTGTGAGTGTGGAGGGAGGAGACGGATTCTGAGAAGACTTCTTTTCCCTGATTATAATCAAAACAAAACAGAACAGAACAAGCTATCCTCATTTCCTGCCTCATCCCTTCCTTCCCGTGGGAGGAGGTGCCTCTTGGAAGGGCGGCAGTGGGCTTCCCATCTCATGTGGACAAGCCCAAGCCTGCGGAGCTACAGGGGAGGGTGAGAGCTGGAACGGGGGGACAGAGACTTGGTCCTCAGGACATGCATGCAGTGGCGCTCCCCAAGGGGAACTTGACCAGTTCTTCTCTTCGTTTGTGAAGTCCTGTCTCAGGGAGCTGGAAGAGGTCCTCAGTGACCTAGGAGGACTTGGAAAGACAAAGAACAGAGGGACCAAGACCCACCCTAGAGAGGGAGGAATCCCTCGTCAGTGTCCAAAGAGTACTCACAAGAACAAGCAGACAACGTCTCTGTATCCAGAGCTGATGAACTGAAAGGTGGTTTGAGGATGTGCTTGTCACTTGAACACGTTCCTTTGCACACGGGAGGTGTTCCATAGATACTTTTGAGCAGACAAATGAACTTACTTCTCCATCTTCTTCCCCACGATATCTGAAAATATCTCTATTTGAAGTTTTGGATGAGGCTCATAGAGGAGAAAATCTTTTCCTGGAAAACCCCAGGGCATTCGGGCACGAGGACTTGTGCACACACGATGTGTCATATAGAAATGGGCTTTGGGGCGTTGTAAGGCCTATTTGGATATGAAGTTGCCTGTTTCTTCCCTCTCACTCTGAGTCCACTTACCCTGACATTTCAGCAGTGACGGAGGCTTTCCACACTGTCTGCCTTCACAATGGGGATGGTACAGAGAGAGCGAAGTGCCATTTCCTTTGTGAATTGTAGCTTTTTATCTAAAATTGGCAGTCATTGTTTGTCGTGCAGGTATAGAGCTTCATTTCTCTGTATGAGGAGCAACTTCCTTAGAAGCTATTCTCGTTGCTGGCAGCCAGATGCGGGTGGGAGGGTAACATCTTCTTGGCTTGGGCTGTATTCAGGCCTTTCCAGGTTGACCCAGATTCTTTGGGAACACAAGAGAATCTTGGAGCGTCTGCCTCTTCCTCACTCTCCTTCCTTTCTCCGCCTCTGCCCTGGAAGGGTCTGCAGCTGGTGCGTGTGACTCCACACCTCGTCTCCTGCCGCCACCCCAGGACCAAGTCCTTCCTGGATCGGGTTGCTCCTCTGTTTATCTGAGGTCTGAGTACACTTGATTCCTGACTTTGAGAGCCTATCCCAGCTCCTGGTGAGCTGGCCGGCCACGGCTCCCAGCTCCCTCTGGGTCCAGGCAACTCCCAGCATCTCTTCACTGTCCTCGAGTCCAGGGAGATCTCGGAAGGCCGGGCAGGGCTGCGCAGGGCCCCTGACTCCATACCTGTCTTCCCTCCATTGGTGGAAAGGACACTGCACAGTGTCTAGCTCTCCAGGGTGCCTCTCTGTCCTGTGCCCACCAGGATCCCGTCCTGGGTATTTCAAGGGAAGCCTTTGGAGTTTAAGAAACCCTTTTCTTTCTCAAGGACTTGGCTCTTGCAGTTGAAGTTCTGGATCCCAAATCCAGTGGACTCCTTTCTTAAAAAAGCCTTTTTTGAAAATCACAGCTGAGTAATGGCATCCTGACTGTCAGTTTCATTTGTCTTTGCCCTGAAGCTCTGGCTGCTTCAATTAGGGAAAAATGAGCCATTAGTAAGAGGAGAATTAACAAGAATTAAAAATACACTGGGCTAAAGAAAATAACAGTATATTTGGAAATCTTGTCAGAATGTGATCCCACCACACAAACATCTGTACATCTCCAACAAAAACAACAGACTGGAGAACCAGGGTTCTCAATTCTAGGAGCAAGAGATCGAGAGAAATCCTTCCTTGAATTCTAAGAGCTTAGACGGAATCGTCCAGAGCCTGAGGTGAACGGCTCAGTGCATAGACCATGGCCTGTTTCTCTATATTGACACATAATGAATATACTTATCACCAATAATCTCTCCAAGGAGACTGGTTGTGTGCTTTTGTGATGAAGCCTGTAAACTCTTAAGCCAAGGGCTATTCTAGTGGACAGACAGAAGGTTGCCTCTTCTTTCCTAGAGACAGTTACAGAGACTAGTTAACTAATTAATTAATCAACTAATCACTTCATTCATTTGACACATATGCACACAACAAGTACTACAAGTGAACCTCTGTGTAAGGCACTTTTCCCCATCACCAAGAGCTGTAAGTGGAAAAATCAAGATGGAATATTACTGAATATCAACATCAAACATAAAACCTTTAAAATGACTAGTTGTTAATTCTAAACCAGAAGATGTTTTGAAGAGTGGTATAAGGAAGCCACTGGATTTCAGAGCATAAAGTAATGAGAGAAGCAGAAAGAAGCCTGAAGAAATGTTTGCAGAGTTCAAGACTTAAACCTTTTAAAATCGTCTTTTAAAGGTAAAATTTTATTTTATGGAAATCATAAGCCATGTTACTACAAACCCAGATCAACCTACTGCATATAAAAACCCCATCACCTTGCCTCAAGGTAAGAAAATAAAGTTTACTGCTATTGAATCATACTAAAATATTCATCTGTCGGTACTTTGTCAACCATGGTTTTGATGGCATTTAAATTGAATTTAATATAAATTTAAAGGTATCTCCATTTGATGTAATGAATAATGTGGAGTCACCATCAACTTCAATTTTAATACCTTAAGTGTAGTCAGTTCCAGCTGCCTCAATGCATCTATAGTTGGGAGTTACTTGTTATAATATATATTCTTAACACTTGGTTATTTTAAATTTGCAAATAATACTGAAGCCAGAGGTGGAATCCCAACTTTAATATCATGCCCCTCAATAGGTTCCGTGAGCAATTCCTCCTTCAGTGGTCCATCTTGAGTGCCTGCGGAGTAGCGGGGGTGCCCTGGCTGAGTCGCTGCCTCTGAAAATGCTGGTTTTCCATACGCTGATGGCACTGACGCCCACGCACAGGCCTTCTCTAAATATTTTATATGTGCACAGTGGGAGAGAACTATGCTTCTCTTTTATTGTGCATAATATTTTCTTTGTTTTGTTGTTCAAAAACAGTTAATAAGATGCATTGACAATTTTCAGAAGTGGGCATCGGGGCAATTTGGGCGGGATTGGCACATTAATAGTCTGAGGTGTGAGTGATAGAGGTTTTTGGTATTTGGTGTCTGTGCATGCCTGTCTACTGCTTCTCAAGAGGATAACGCGTGGTGGTAATGGGGAAGGACCCTGAAGGGTGGGCTGGAGTCAGACACACCGAGGAGGCTGCTGAGAACGCTGAGGTCCCCTGGGGGTGGCCATGAAAGACGAGAACCAGACCAGCCTGGACAGGCAGAAGTCCACCTGATCACGTCACGTGTTGTGTGGATTTTGAACTTTGGAGTATAGGAGATGGGAAGGTTTAAAGTGTTTCAGATCAGAGACGTCGTGTTTTTCATGGTAGAAGTAGCCCTCTGGTAGCGGTATTGAACAGAGCTTGGATGTCGTGAAATTGGGCACAAGGAGATCAGTGGGTGGATTGTTCCAGAGGAGAGGGGATGAGAAGCTGAGTCACAGCAGGGGTGGTGAGGACAGAGAGGAGATGACAGAGAGGAGAGGCATTTGGAGGATGTGGTGGTTTTCAGATGAGAAGGGAAGGAGGGAGGGAGATGATCCAGGTGCGGGATGACAGGTGTACTGGAGCCACCGAGGAGACGGGGCTGTGGGGCCCCAGTGTGTGTGTGGGGGCTGGCACCAGTTTCAGTGGGGACAACACTAACTTTGGACCTGTGGGGACTGGGTGCTGTTTGGTAGAGAGTTGACACACTGGTTTGCAGATCAGGAGAGAAGCCTGTCTGGCCTGGAGTCACTCTGGGAAAGCTATCAGAGTGTGTTGGTAAAACCACAGTGGGATAATTTATCCCACATAGAGGGGGCAAAACAAGGAACGAAGACTGAAGATGATGTGTCACCAGCCCTTAAGAAGGGGGCTCGAGCAGAAGATCCAGCAACTGAGAAACAGGAAATCCTGGGAAGTGAAAGGAACAGGAGATGCGCTGTCACCCTCCAGATGAGGAGGGGTCAGAGGGTCAGATTTAGAGGCTGGTTGTCCAGACCTGACTCCTGGAGGCCGAGGGGAAGTTCCCGGCTCATTTGAGCGAGGGCCAGTTGTAGCTGGTCGGGCGGCACCAGGACGTGGAAGGGTAGAGAAACAAGACCAGGCTCTCTGAGGAGGAGGTTAGTCCTGGAGGGAAGGAGGGGAGAGGAGGACAGCCACAAGAGGACAGAGTTCCACGGTCAAGGGTGGTGATTACATAGGTTGGTCAATGCTCAGGACTGGGGCTGGGCTGGATACACGGGAGCAAAAGCCAGGGAAGCAGGGGTATGAATAGTGCCTTGTCATCTTGATCCCTGTATAGAACAAGGTTGAGGCCTCCTACAGAAAGGACGATGATCCCTACTCTGGACATTCGGATGGGATGGAAGCTTCCAGCAACAAGACGAGTGACACGATATGTTGACATGCTTGGAGGTGATTACCAAGGAGACTCCGTCTCCCAGTGAAGATTTATGAAGTAGGAGATATTCCACCAGCCCATTACTGGGCTGAATTATGAGCTAAACATGCATTTAGAGCCATGCTTGTAGGTGTTCTGCTTAAACTGTGCATGAACCTAGTTCATTTTTGAGGATAAGGGAATACTAAATTCTGTGAAACAATCATTTATTTTTTCTCTCAGATTTAGTTTTAGGCTGTTTTTTAAAGATCTACATTTGCCTATCAGATGGAAAAATAAAAGTGTTGACATTTGAAACTGGATGTATATGGTACAAAATTTCAACAGAATGTGATAGAAATGTAGAGTCTGTTTCCTTGGTAATTCTATAATGTTTTTGCTTCTCCCAGTAGTGCAGGTGATCCAAAAGTTGGTGGAGATACTCAACACCTTGGAGTCAGCTGGTGAGCTGTTGGCATGCCCCCCTACACCAAATAAACCCACCGTGATCAAAAGCTATGGCAAACTGAGAAAAATATGAACAGGTACGCTGCAGGCCTGGGTTAATTTTGAATGTGTGGCTGGGCTAGCTCTGGGCCAGAAGCTCATTTCTAACTGAAACTCTGTGTAGACAGGTGGCAGAGAGGGGTGGTTTCCATCCTTTCCTGGTGGGCAACTCAGAATCAGTCCACCTTCCTCTCGAGGCCTGGAGTCCTTCCCTGCCGTGTCCACCCCTGGGCAAGCAGCAGGCCCTGACCCTAATGCCCCGTTTTGCTCTGGATCCCCTGTGGCTGAGGGCCCCAGCCCTGCTCATCACCCTGTGCTTCACCCCATTTCTGGACCACAGGGATTCTCCTGAATTACATTCATGGGCAGTTGTGCATTTTTAAAAAATTAAATAATCTTTATCCACCATGTCCATGTGTTTGGAGTGGAAAGGAGAAAATTCAATGTCTGCTCCATTTATCAACATGACCTTGAGATCTAAGTTATTTAAATAATTAAAAATTGCCTTTAGGAACATTTAGGAAGATATAAAACTAACTGCAAAAATCAATTGCCTTCCTACGGACCCACAACAACCACTTAGAAGACGTAAGGAAAGAGAAAATCTCATTTAAAATGCAGCTAAGAACACACAATTCTTATGAATAAACTCACTGAGCGATTGCAAAATCTATGAGGGGAAACATTCAGATACTTTTCTAAGCCTCGGAGATAGACTTGAACCAACGCAAAGGTGTCTGCTGATCTTGGATAGGAAGACTCAACTCTACCCGAGTTAATCAAAAAATTCAGCCCAGGTCAACACACAGGCCAGCAGGTGTTTGCTGTAGCCATGGAGTTGATCCTCGAGTTTACATGGACAGATGATCGTGCAAGAATACCTATAAAATCCCTAAAAATGGTGAGCAAGGAGGAAGGGGAGGACCAGGCCTGCCAGATAAGAAAACATGTGATAAAGTCTCTAACTAAATGGTTCCAGTGCAAGGCTGGGCAAAAGACCAGAGGGACGGAGAAGGAAGAAACAGATCTAGGGAACACGGGGCGTGTGAATGATAAAGGCGGCACTGCATACCATCAAGGCAGAAATTCATGACATCCAGGGAGCGGAAGAGCCATTTGGAAAAAGCCATAACTGAACCCATATCTCACTCCAAACAACAGAACAAACTCCAAGTGAGTCATAGATCCATCTGCAAAAAAACCTAAAGATAAGAAAGAAAAAATGAGACCACGTGCGCTAGAAAAACACAAGACAAATTCCCTTTTTAACCTGAGTGGTGAAACCTTCCAGGATTAACTGGATGAGCCCTAAATCCAGTGACAGGTGTCCTTCTCAGAGTAAGGCAGAGGGAGATTAGACAGACAGACACACGAGAAGATGGACACAGGGAAGAAAGCCGTGTGAAGAAGGATGCAGAGGTTGGGCTAATGAGGCCACCAGCCAAGGAGCACCTGGAGCCATGAGAAGCTGGAAGAGGGAGGGAGGGTCTTCCGCCAGAGCCAGAGCCCTTGGAGGGAGCACAGCCCTGCCGACACCTTGATCTCAGGATTCTAGCCTCCAGAGCTGGAAGAGGGCACATTTCTGTGGTTTTCAGCCCCCGGTTTGTGGGGCCTTGTCACGCAGTCGTGGGAAACCAACACGGTGAGCTGCCCGTCCTGGAGAGGGTGATTATAAACTGGTGCAGCCACTCACGGCGGCTTCCAGTCATGGGCAAGGGGAGTCAGAGAACCTCCATGGGGCATCTGGGGATCTGTGGTGACGTGAGCCAAGCAGGCGCGTGTACGTCGCATATGCAGTGGGTTACCTGTTTTATCAGCGAGAAGGCGACAGGAGAGTGTGAACATCTTTCCTGACTTTGCCAAACGAGTCACAGAAAGGCAGCACTAGGACCAATGATGAAAACAGTCACCCAGGAGGTTAGCGGGGAGGGGGAGGAGAGGATGTGAGAACTCTGCATGGAGTGGGCGCTGAGTTTTGCAACAAGAAAGTGTTCTACATGGTCAAAAATAGAGCTATATTTTAAAAAAGATAAAAGGCAACCTTAAAACTGAACATAAACTGGAACAGATGCATACCAATCTGATACGAGTACAGAAGAAAACGTAACCCTTGCGAGGGACACTTAAGCTCTGGGATCTATACACCTTTAGTGGAATATGGTCTAAGGCCAACACAACAGGTTGCTGAGAAATGTTTGATGACTGTTCACACATGAGTTGACGTATATCACGTGGAAAAAGGACCAGAAGATGCTCGGTAAGCATTAATATCGCTTTTTCCCCGGGGATGGGTGTTCACGCCTATCTGTACGACACTCGGCGTTGGCTGACTTCAGTAAGGAACACGCCTTTTTTAATGTGCAGAATAAACGGAACTAGTTGTTTTGTTCTTTGTCGATGTTGATATACGTGAGCAGAGAGGGCAGAGAACAGAGTCTAGACTGAGAATTACAGACGTCCTTGTGGAAAAAGTGAGGGCAACCAAAAGAGAACCATAGTCAGAAATAAAATTGAAGAAAATGTTCCTACCTTGAAAAGGACATTTTAAATGCTTCGAATACTCCAGGAAGATAGAGGGCTTGCGGTTTTATTCCTTTTTAATTACAGAGATGCAAAAGACAGTTACTGCTCTTTAAAGGGACCAGAGGTTAGGCCTCCCCTGACTCTACAGAGATGGAGGACAGTACACCCCCATTCCAGCATTTACTCCCAGGAAGCTGGGTGTTTAGCAGGGAGTCAGTGGAAAACTGTTGTCATGAGAGTGTATGTGTTCCCCTTTCCCCTTCCCAGATATTTTCGGGTGGCTCCTCGTCTTCCCCTATGTGTCCATGAGCCTCAGGGGGACTGGCTGTTTAGCCAGCTCTCAAGAGGTCTGCCTTGTCTGGGCCTGACTTCACCCGCTGCCATGCCTGACCTCTGGGAGGAACAAGAATTGACCCAATTCGGACAGTGAGATCTCAGGAAAGGTTTGTGGAGGCTGCTAGGAAAAAGTTCTGATTGTGACACAAAGCCAGTTTCTGTGGCATGTCCAGAGGTCATGCCCAGAAAGTGTGCAGTCTCCCTGGGCACTGGCAGCCTTGCTGTGACCATGAGGTCTTCCAGCCTAGGATGGCACTGATGCTCCCTGTCACAGAGTAAGAGATAGAACATACCTGAGGCATCAACAGCACCCTTTAACTTCTCCATCCACTGCCTGGACGGCCTCCTTTACCTCTGCATGCAGCTAGTCTGTTCCCTGTTGTTCCAGCCTGTTGGAGTAGGCCCTTTTGTTACTACAGCTGAAAGCTTCCCATTGACACAGACTCACCACCCAGCTCCACAATGCTCAGACAGCATGCCACTCGGTTGCCATTTTTGAAAAATAAAACTCTACAACGTGAGGATGCATAAGAAGACTGGGAGTTGAAGCAAACCAGACAGGCAGAGACGAGGCACAGGGCATGGAAAGTCACCATCCAGTAAATCTGAAAGGGTGTTGGAGAGGTGATTACAGAGCAGAATGAAACGGAGAAACTCATTCTCCAGAGGAGGGTAATTTTATCAAGAAAAACTAGGATGTTGAGAGATGGTAAAAAATACTAAAATTTTATCTTCTGCTAAGGAATTAAAATATGAATTAACAAATTTCTAAACGTAAAGTAATCATGTGAAGAACTGAAGGCAGGATACACACATCCTGCAGAGCCCTAGAACAGACAAAGCAAACTAAACATCATTCCAATAGCAAAAGATTGGGAACATCAAAGACGTTTTTTAAAGTCAAAAATAATTGGCAGAAGGCCAAACATATAAATTTTTATAAGAGTAAGTCAAAGGAACAGGACGTGATATCATAAAAACCATAAACTTAATTTTATTAAAAATGTAAGTATATGGAAAAAAGACAGAAATGGAATATCCAAAATGTTAAAATTCTGGGCTAGTCAGATCACACAGGTGATTTATTGCATTTTTAAATTTTTTAATAACAAATGAGTATATTTATAAGTGTAAACTTACCAAACCTGAATACATATAGCTGTATATATAGACACATATTTATTGTATATATATTTATTAATTTTACATGGAATTATGAAAACTACAGGAAGATGCTTTTGGTTTTGTTCTTGTCACATATTTTGCTTTAATTGTTTAATGAGCGATAGAGTTTGCTTGTGACCTAGATGGGGGATTCTCGGACAAAGGTGTCCCCGTGTTGTAATCTCTCCCTAGGGGGAGATACAAGCACCTACTGAGTTGGCACTGACGGCACCCTGGATCCCTCCTCGTCTCTGGGAAAAGCAGGTCCCCTGGTTGAGAAGCTGCCTATGACCAGTGGTGAAGGGGTGGTGAAGAGGGAGGGATGGGGGAGGGTCCCGCACTCACACAGTCACTCATCAAACATTCAGTGAGCCCCCTGGAGAAGCGATGAGGTTGTCAGTGCAGATGCCAGGTGTCCTGTCCTGCAGGGGTGCTCTCACTCCAGGCTTTCCCAACAGTGAGACCAGATCTTTGATAGTGACCACACAGACTGGCTGTCCTCATCTCAAAGGGAGATGTCTCCTCAAGTTGTAAGTCAGCTGAAAAAGTTAGTTTCATAAGAAAAAATATGCCAAACCCCTCTAAGCCTGATGGAGGAGGTTAGAGTCACAAAGAGGAAAAGTGGAGAATTTGGATGAGAAGGAGCTTACCTAGCCTTCCAGAGAATTCTGTGGAGCCAGAAGTGCGAGTCAGGTCTTCTCAGTGCGAGGAGCAGCTGCGAGACAGCATTGAGAACCAGGAGCAGGCAAGGTGGGGGACGTGGGGGTCCCGGGAAATGGACATAGGAGAAACCAGAGGACAGAGCTGGGATTTCCAGCCACCTCCTCGCACCACTGGCTGATCCTTTCAGAGAGAGGATGTCACACCCCTGGGGACTTAAAGGTAATGTGCGAATATGGAATTGTTTCCAAAATGATCTGCTGGTAATTCTCCTTGTACGTAATATCCAGCTGCTTTTCCTGTGGTTATTTTGTTTCCCTTTCCACATCTGGAGGAAGTCATTAAGTTGGGGGAATATGAGGGTTGAGAGAGTTTCTTCTAATTAAAATAAAGCAAACTAATTAGGAACACATCCAGAGAGAAAGAAAAAAACAGAGATTGTTTTCCTTAACGTGTATGGCGATTTGATGGAAGAAAAGGAAAGTGTTACTCAATCGTGCGTGTCCAATAAACTTGCTCATCAAAGTGGATAGTTGTCAGAAGATGGCCGAGAGTCTGGAATGTGGTCCAATCCGAAGGTTCTCCTATTATTATTAATAAGGTCGTGCTTTGGTAATCTTGACGACTGCAATAACATTTTCTCATGTGGTGTCTTCTTCATCATCATTACTATTTTTTTAAAAATGGCAAAAAAGGGGCATTTTCTGAGATCTGAATCTTCTGCTCTGAACACCCCTCCCACCAGCCCCCTCCTGGAGTCTCCCCTGAATCCCTCAGAGGAAGACCCCGCATTTTCCCCACTCTCTTTCTACACTGACAGTACTGATCATACTTTTGGGTTTTTTCCAGGAGGCATTTTGATAACAGTTTCCCCAAATTCCCTCATCCATGCCTTAAAATCCCTTATATTCGGCTACCCCAAAGCAGATTCTGAGTAAGGATTTGAGGGCAGGAGTTTATTTGGGAGGTGATTCCAGAAGCCTGGTCAGGAAGAGAAGGGTCCCCTGGAGGTCCTTCCAAAGGCCAGTGGGACTTACCTCTGCGGGGCCCATGGTAGGCGAGCCAGATCAGTTATTTATCCACCGATTTCCACCCCCATTGGCTGCAGATGCTCCGAGGGCAGAGAGAAGAGGGGTCGGGGCAGGAAGCCATGGCAGGAATGCAGCCTCCTGCACAGCGGGCCTCCAAGATGAGTTGAGGGGTGCTGGGCATGGAAGCATCTGCTCCAGCATCATCGGGCTCAACGTTGTTCTTTCTGAGGGTCACCTGCCAGTTTCCCAGTTAGACCTCGTCCTTCTGTGCCAGCTCCATTCATCTGCTGCTCTGTCTTTGCCTTGCAAGCATGGCCAGCTTCAACCCTCCACCTCCCCTGGCCCCTGCGGTCCCCACCCTCCCATCTTGTTCCCTCCTCTCTCTGCCAGATCCTGAAAGGAGCAGTCTGCACTGGTGTCCACGATGCCTTGGTCCCCTCAAGTCGGTCCTGCCACCACCCTGTCAAATCGTTCTCTTGTGCAATCCCAAGGCTCTTCTTCTCTGCCCCGGCCACAGCCCTGACCGTTCCAGGAGGCTCCCCCTCCCTATATCTCCAGACTGCCCTGCTGGGTTTCCTTCCTACTTGCGCAGTTGTCCCATCACTCTCTGCTCATGCTTCCTGCTCCTCCTCCCCTCTATGTGGGCAATTCTGTGAAGTTCCTGCACTTCATATAGTCAAAAGATTTGCCTCCAAACAGCCAAATGTGCACATTGAGCCATGATCACTGGAAATGTGAGGTTTTGTATTTATTGTCTCATCCTCTGGCTCCTTACCGGGTGTCTCTTTCTGGTGGAGAGGCTGACACCTGTGTGTTGTCCCCCGTGCTGGCCAAACCAAGCTGGCCAGGGGCTGGCTGGGGACGTTTGTGGTATGGGGACCACCTCGGCGTCCCTCGAGACGACGCTCCTCTCAGCGGAGGAGCAGGTGGGAGAGACGTGAGCAGAGCCTGTTCAGGGGCTCCGTCCCCGGCCATGGGGACGATCTGGCCTGGTGAACACAGAGACTGACCAGGGAAGCAGGGGCTCAGCCATTTGTGTTAAAAATGCAAACACGTTCTGCTTCTGTGTCATCAAAATTTATGTTTTTAAGAAAAATAGGTCTTACATTTTGTCACATTGCAAGACTCCATCTAAATAGTGCCTGGCTTGTGTCCCCTCCCCTCTTTTAGCTGCCTGGGGTGTCTCAGTGGGGAGGAAGCAAATCTCCTCCAGGAACTCTGAGGATCTTTAAACCCCATCAATGATAAACGCACGCGGCCCAGATCTGATGAACGGGCACTCGATACCGTTAACCTTGTCTGATAGAAACATTTTCTTGCTGGCGCCTGACTATCCCTTTCAGACGTGTGCAGCGGGAGGGTGTGGACCCCTCACCCAGGCGAGGGAAAATTCCGGAGGGCCGTCCGTGTGTGGTAACCACGGGTTGAGACCTTCTTAACGCATTTCACTTGTGATCTTTCAAAGCTGTCAGACCAGAATGATTTTCAGTCACTTAGCTCTGGAGTGGATTTAAAATCATGTCCCAAAGGTGGTAGATTAATAGATTAAAAAGGCAGAGTATTAATCTAGAGTATCGTCCTGTCTCCTTACCCATAAGATACAGCATCGCTGTCATGCGGCCATGGCAGATCTTCGATGAGGCGTTGCCGTGCTTAGAGCCGGCTTCTCAGAAACATGTCCGCTGACCGCTCAGACCTAAGTGCTCCCTGATCTGACTGGATGTTGGGGGGCATGTCCAACGTCCCCGTAAAGCCATGAGCTTTACAACTCGGTCCTTTGGACCCAGGAAAACGCTGTTTTACTTCCTCATGGTAACTCTCGGAGCGAGGTGAACACTGTGTACTCATCTTTGCTTTTTTCTTGAAAGAAATATTCTTCTTCATTGTTTAATGTTGAATTCCCAAGGAAAGCAGGAGGGAGATGTTAAAGACATCAGTTCCTCTCAATGTTTTGCTATTAAGGATTTGTGGGTAAGAATTCGAGTTTGGATCAACAGCCGTCTGAAACCTCACCAGCTGACCGGGACATTTGCTTGAATTGAATTTGCTAAACAGCTGCTGTGTTCAGAGGAGGCTGAGGTTTCAGTGCCTCTTCTCACATTTTGCAGCTTCATGGTCAATTTCTGGAGCAGAACTGAGAATTCTGCATTGTGTGAGGGAAAGACAGCTTCAATTCCTCCCGCAGTTAAGGCAAAACTCTCCTCGCCTCGGAGCAGAATTCTCGCGTAAGTGGAATTGAGTCCACAGCGTGGCAGACCTGAGGGGCCCACTCTGCATGTTCCCGCTGCTGCCCGGTGGGACCGGTGTATTCCGGGCACTGTCTGCACACTTGTGCACAGAGCGCCTGCTCTCACGGCAGGACTGTGCTCGTCTTCTGCTGGATGGATGAATAACTTTAGGACAGAACCTGTACCCGCCCCCTGTCTTTCCCCAGAGCTTGGGATCTGCCAGGCACACAGCAGGTGCTCAATACGTGCTCCATGCATAGAGGAGTGCTTGGGGGAATCTGTGCTCTGCCTACCTAGAGTCCGCACATTCGCCCTGGGACAACCTTTACAAACCTCAAAGAAACGCTTTGGCAGCTCACTCACTCACATGGATTGTTCTGGAATCTTTCCTCTTCTTCTGTATCTTACAGAAACCGCACAAGACTTCGTACTTTAGACACACCTTCGGATCCGACTCCCCCTTATGATGGGAAGGACCCTGTTCTCAGAACCAGCACCACCAAGCAGAGCTCAGGTGAGATTCTGAATGCTGATGGTTCAGGCCCAGCTCAAAGCTGTGTTTTCTTCTTCCGAAATTTCAGAGACAAAACATTCTTCCAGGAGCCCCTCAGCGGTCTCGCCCCCTAAATCATGAGGAAGTCTGAAGTTTCGTGTCACTGGGACCATATTTTCTGAGGTGTTCTTTCAAAGCATGTTCCTGGAAAAGTACTTTGGGAGGCAGAAACTGAACGTCTTAGAAATTATTATTATTTTCATTTCGCCACGAAGCAATGGGGCAGAACGGCGCTGGCGGCTGCGTGCCAAGTGGGGTCCCGCCGGGGCTCCTGCACATCTTGTCTGAAAGACCGCACAGCTGGGTCCTAGTGCTAGGGCCTGGGGAGGCCCGGCATCAACACGCTCTGGGGCCTCGCTCACCCCAAAGCAAGGGTCTGTGGAGCTCCCAGACGAGGCCACAGGGACGCAGACGGCTCTTACAAAGAGGCGGTGCTTTAATTTCTGAGGCTCTGTGTGTGTTTTACACGTGGAACCCTGCAGCACAGCTGTTTGAGCAACTGATGAAAATACTAAGTTAGGAGGACCCCTAGCAGAGTGGCCAGCTCAGTCGCTGCCTCTGTGGGGCCCCGAGGCCAGCTTGGCTCCCTGAGACTCTGGGATACCCAGGAGGCCGGGGACAGTGCCAGGCAAGGGGCTGGACTCTCCTCCAGGGAGCCCAGACGCCCTGGCCGAGGCCCTGAGAAAACAGGGAAGTCTTCAGGCATTAGTAGAGTTGGAAGTCTCTGGAGAGTTTGTAGGGAAGTAAAGAATTGTGGGAAGAAGAAAGGGGTTTTCCTGGAAGGCTGTCTGGGGTCCATCAGCAGGCCCCTTTGGACGTCCACTTAGAAGCTCAGGTGCAGGAGTGCGGTGTCTTCTCGACTGCCTTTGAATCTGGGCATGTTTTGTTTTTTAAGCATGATGCTGCTGTGAATTCGAACTTGTGATGGAGGTCTGGATTCATCAGGATTACACGTTTTACACGGAACTGTGTCATCTGTGGCAATAAATGCCGCTGTTTGAACTGATGGGTATGTGACCTGTGGGCCTGGCATGAGACGCCGGGGTCTAATTCCACCGTCCTGCTACTGCGGGCCCTGGAGCCCCAGACCCCACCGCAGTGAGACCGACAATGACCCATGTGCCACCTCACAGGGTGACAGAAAGAGAAGGTACAGACAGGCGTTCTCAGGACATACTGCCCAGTGGAAAAGGCCTTCAGCCAACGTGAGCTGATGTGGTCGTGGTCATTGGAAAGGTGGGTGAGCCGCCCAGAGGTACACTTGCTGTAATGTATGAGTGTGTAATCCGTGTGGTAAGCACACTGCCCTGTGCACATTACCAATACAAAAAGGACCCTCTCCTTTTCTGTGTTTTGAACATCCACGAGATCAAAATGTCTGTAAAACCTGCTTTTCTTCCTTTCAAAAGTATGTTTTTAAGATCTAGTCATCTTGCAGCGAAAGCTGGGGCGTTTTTGGTTGACTTGTGTGATTTCGTCATTGGACTTATGGTCTCCCCGTCCTCAGTGAGCTCCAGAGGCGGAGCCTCCCCTGTCTCGTGGCTGCTCCTTCCTGTGCCCGGTGCAGGAACTGGTGTGCGACTGCAGCCCGTCCACGAAAATGAATGAGCGAGCGAGGGAAGGGCTGTACTGCCTAGTGTCCAACACGGACACCATGTGTTCCTTCTCCCAAGGAGCTTGTGGGCTGATGAGGAGACAGTGCTGTGCCAGGGGCCCTAGTACATTTGGATGCAGTGCTGTGGAGTGGAGAAAGGGTTACTTGCATCTGCAGCAGCCCAGCATTTCCATCCCAATAGAGCAGGCTGACCAAGTGCGGGCAGAGCAGGGGCTCCTGAGGCCCCCTGTGCACTTTAGAGTGTCCCTTGGTGTGCATGGAGGATAGGCTGGGTGGGGGAGCAGCAGGTGGCCGCTGTAGTCTAGGGGAGGGAGGAGGCCCCCTGGCCACGGAGAGGTGGCGGGATGCAGAGCAGGCTGGGACTGCAGAGCAGTTGACGATGCAGTGTGGTGGAGGGTGGAGAGGGACGGGAGATCTTGAGAGCGTCTGCTGGCTCCTGGCGTGGGTGAGAGTGCTAAAGAGAGAGCCGTGCAGCCAGAAGAGGAGTCCAGGGGAGAAGCTCACCTAGGGTGCAGGGATGATGAGCTGCAGGTGACAACAGGTGGTCCCTTCAGCGATGTGCATGAGCAGTTGGTGGTGGATTAGGTATGTCTGGGAGATGGGCGCTCATGTAGGATGGCCTGAAGCCTCAGGACTTCCCTGCAAGGAACCCCCAGGGCAGGAGGACGGGAGAAGATCAGAAGGCTGAAGATGGAACCCCAGGAACTCCGACATCTAAGAGGACCACAGGATGAGGACCAAGCAAAGAGAACAGAGAGGGAGCGCACAGAGGGTTGGGAGGTGAGGAGCAGTGTTTGATGGATGGAACCACGGGATGAGCAGGTTTCCAGACAGTTAAGTGTCACCAGGATGTCAAGGAAGAGAAAACGGCCTTCGGATTTTCTGGATGGGATGACCACCGCCAGGCCAGTGGCCAGAGAGTTTGATGGCAGGAGGGGGGCAAAATTTGGTGGAAGACGGGGAATGGCCAGACTTTTATAAACATTTTAAATAAACATCAAGAACGTGACATTCTCACACATTTCAGTTATTTTGTGTCTGAGAAGAGTAACATTCCTTCACGGTTTTTATGAAACAGGAAAGGTATTTAAACATGTAACTTTGCAAATGGGTCTTCCAGCCTTTGCTGCTCAGGGTAGCCTATGGACCCCGTGTCTTGCCCAAAATGCATGTTGCAGGGTGCTGTGGGCAGAGCGGTGCTCCGTCCTGTGTATTTCCCTGGATGTGAGTGTCGCGGTGTCTGCACCAGGCACCGCTCAGTGCAGGGAGGGCAGGACGGGGGCAGTCCTTGCAGAGACCGGCTCCTGAAGAAAATTCATAAAGGGGACACCTTCTGGCTGGCGATAGACTGGAGGTTTAATTACAGGTGGAAGGAACGTCCCTGGATGACTTTTCTCGTTTCAGTCACAGGCACAGTTCGCAGCCCTGGCTGATTTATAAACCATCAAAGCGGGGTCAAGGGTGAGACGAGGATGCAGCAGAGGCAGGGTGGGACGGGTAAGGAGCTCTGAATGTGAGATCCAGAAACGGGTCCAGTTTAGACCTGAATGAGTCCTTGCAGGTCTCCACTCTGTCCTGGCCCTTCCCACGCCCCACTGGACACAGAGAGAAGAGCCGAGGGGCTTGCTGAATCTGCCTCCCCCTCTTCAGGGCCAGGTACCTTAAGTACCTTAAGTAGTCGGGTTTTATTCCAGCTGCTGTGTAGGTATGGCCAAGCTTGCGTGTCACCATCAGGTCTGATTTTCAACGTGGACGTGTGGGGCTGAGAGGACACCCATGGCTGAGGGAGGGAAGAGGAAGAGAAGGATGCCATCAGTCTTGGAAGGAGCTGATGTAAGCCTAGAAAGCAGGCCTGGGGGCAAGGATGGGGAGGAGAGACCCAAGGATGCTTCCTGCTGATGGATCTCCCAGTGTTGGGAGGGTGGGATGGGTCTTTGTCTTTAAGTGGAAAGTTCTTGCTAGATACTAACAGTTGGTTTTCCCCCATGCGGTTGCATAGCCTCTTGATCCCACGATGTTAAATCAATAGAGCAAGATCACGGTGAGCCGTCACGTTTTCTCTGGCAGGCACATTTGGGTCTCTGTGTGTGTGTGTGGCTGCAGCCCAGGACCTGGGCCGGCCTGGCCCCATGTCCACTTGTGTGTCCTGTCCTGCTGCTTCCCGGCCCCCTGCCCTCCTCTCCACGTAAGCCCTCGGCTGAGCCAGGATGGGGTGCCTGGACACCTATAAACACACACAGGACCCACAGCTCAGTGAGGAGGAGCCCGTGTGCAGCGGCTGCTCCGACAACAAATTCCTGAGCCCAGTTGAAGGGGAAGTTCTCATTTCAGGAGGACATCCCCTCCCGCGCTCCACCAGCACACATCACATCCAGACCCTGGGTGGACTGTAGATCTGGGGGCTGAGGGTGGGCAGCACTGCTGTCTTCCCCTTGGAGGTGGGAGGTGGTCCCCTCCTCAGGGGGTGGCCTTCCCTCATGAAGGGAACTCAGAGACCCAGGCCCTGAGGCCCGTCAGGGTGGAGCCCAGAGAGAGCAAGGCAGTGGGCTCCTTGGCGCCTGAATGAAGCCCCCATTCCTCTCAGGGAGACGCCGGTCTCCTCAGAGGCCTCAACTTCCCTGCCTGTACTCCTCCCCATCTCAGGTCCACTTCCCCAAGAAGCTCCTTCCTTCCGTGTTTTCCTCGCTTCTCTCCTTGGGGGCAAGAAGAGGAGGGTCAGCTCCGCACCCAGGGCAGCTTGGGGCCATGGTGTGTGGGGGGATGGCAAGGAACTCCCCGCCTTTGCCCCCACACCCTCAGTGTCCTCAGTGACCTGTCGGTGTGTGCTCAGGTGGCCTGTGCCATGTACCCCTAGATGGCCAGGGACCCGGCACTTCACCCACCCAGAGATTCACCCCTGAAAAGCCGCTGGGCTCGCCGTTCTTTCTCTGTCCTCCAGGCGTGCCCATCTTCTCCCATTTCCTGGGCAAGTAAGTGCATTAGTGTCCTGGGACTGCAGAAACAAGTTACTGCAAACTGGGGGCTTAAAACAGCAGACATTTATTCCCTCACAGTTCTAGAGTCCAGAAGTCCAAGATCATGGTGTGGGCAGGGATGGTTCCTTCTGAGGGATCTCAGGGAGAACCATCTCAGGCTGCTCTCCCGGCTCCTGGAGGCTGCCTGCAGTCCTTAGCTTATGCAGGCATCAGCACCCCAATCTCTGCCTCTGTCTTCACACTGCCTGCTCCTCTCTGTCTTCTCCTTTCCTGTCTCTTACAAGGACACCCACCCCTAGATTTAGGGCCCACCCCAACCCAGGATGATCTCATATCGAGATCCTTAACTTATTTACATCCACAAAGTCCCTGATTTCAAATAATGTCACTGCTATGCTCTCAATGTCCATGTCCCCCCAATTCATATATTGAAGTCCTAACCCCCAAGGTGGTGGGATCAGGAGGTAAGGTTTTTGGGAAGTGATTAGGCCATGAGGGTGGAATCCTCATGAATGGGATTAGTGCCTTTATCAAAGAGACCCCACAGAGCTTCCACAGGACATAGCAAGAAGGCAGCTGCCTGCAACCTGGAAGAGGCCCCTCACCAGAACCTGACCCTGGTGGCACCTCATCTTGGACTTCCAGCTTCCAGAACAGCGAGCAGTACATTTCTGCTATTTATCAGCCACCCAGCCTGTGAGATGTTGTCCCGGCAGCCCAAACGGATGAAGACAGTCATGTTCTGAAGTTCCAGGTGGACATGTCTCTTGGGGGAACACCGTGCACTCACCACAGTGAGGTGTCACTAAGGATGTCTTGCTCATGAGTCAGAAAAATCAGAGACACAGGCCTCAGATAGGCTCCCAGCCCATCAGGGAGGCATCCTCCTCACCCTCCAGGTTTGTTTGGTCTGTGAGTCCCACTGTTGGTTGAGAGCATCTGCAGAGGGAGCAGATGAGAGCCGAGGGGAAGAAGGAGGTTTGTTTTACTTCGTGCATGTTTATCTTGTCAATACGTTAACTATTTTACAATAAACCAATCGACATGGTTTCTAAGGTGAGGGCAGAAACTCAATCCACCTCTTCAAAACCCAGTGTCAATGGATTTTTTAAAAGAAATTTCTTGCGTGAATATTTCCTTTTAATTTTTCTTTGGGCTTTATTTTGCATTTTGTGATGGGAATTCGAGATTCTCTGAAAAGCCCTTGAGATATGGATGCATTTAAAATTAGGAGCCACTATTATGAAAAATTCAGGCCCCTAACTGTATAAAGCTCTTTGGCATGAGGAAATCTTGCCCAGCATCATTCCAGCTCTCTCGGAGGGCCGGGGTCTGACCTTGGTCTCCTCTGTGTTTGGGTTTTCTCTCCTCTAAAGTGGGAATTAATACAAACATGACGTCTCTCTTTACCATAATGAGTCAGAGGCAGTGGATGCAGACAGCATTAGTGCAGGGGGATTAGAAATCCCCAGGGAGAGATTTGCACAGACATAAGAGAACCAGGCTGAGCTGTAAGGGTCCTGGCCAGGATAACTTTAGTGTCAGGTGGGTAAACCTTGGCCCCACCTGGAAGTAGAGGGGGAGCTTGTCTTGCTGAACCAGGTGTGACACATCAGCCAACCCTGGGCTCTGCTCCCAGAGCAGCCCAGCACCCCTTGTTCTGGCGTGTCACTGCCCCACCAGTAAGTGGCAACCTGCTGGAACTCTCTCCAGGCCTCTTGTGAGTCATTCTGGTAAGGACACAGATTTGCCGTGAACCTCCAGGACCCTGAGAGTCTCACCTTTGAAGCCTGTGGAACATTTAGATGGCAAGCCTGGCACCATAATTTGTACTCCAGATGATGAGGCTGATCTGGGGAGGTGTCATTTTGATGGATTCATTGTCAATCGTCTGACTCTTCTCCTGTGACACATCTGCAGATAATTTCCCTCCACAGTCTGTTTTGGGGTTTCCTGGTTATCAAAGCCCCTGACATCTGGCAGCCGCATGAGTGGGGAGGAGCGCAGGCCTGCACTCTGCCCGGCCGCCCCACACACCTCCGCGTCCTCCGCCCCACGCGGACATGGAGAGACTCCACACAGAGGGGGGCTGAATGCACACTTCCTTCTGCTATAGTTTTCTTTTTCCTTCCTATGTTTCTATCTTGATTGTCAGTGTAGTGGGACCAGTGATGAGAAACCGGAGGTAACAATTTTCGGTTAATATCAGGCAGTTCTGCAGAGAACACTAGTTGCACTGTTCGAGGCCTGAAGTCACTCTGATTTAGCCATCCTCCCGGTCCAGAGGGTGGTGCCATCGAGGCTGCCAGAGCCTCCTGTTTCCCCGGGTTCTGGGTATCCTCCATGGTCCCTCACCCCGTAGGACACTCCTGTCCCAGCCCTGGCCTGCCTGCTCCCCGGAATTTCTCTCTGTGACGTCATTCCTCTCTGTGCTCACACAATGGCGGACAGGTTCCCTCGTCAGCACCACTGACGAGCGGTTTTAGAATCCAGTTCTAGAAGCTCAGAGAGTCTGGGAATGCCATTAACAGGCCTGCCCAAACCTAGAAAAGGGTCAGAGTGACGAAGAAGTTGGTAACACACACGAGGCTTTGCTTGGTTCCCAGGATTCATGCAAGAAGCAAAGAAAGCCTGCAAGGAGGAAAAGCAACTGTCCCTACAAAACGAGCAAACACAGCAAAATCAAAAACTGCCTGGTGAGAAATCCCGTACCTCAGCAGGTGCTTGCGGGAGAGCAGAAGCTCAGGCCACGGCTCTGGTCCAGCCTGCTCGTGGCAGACGTCCCAGGCCCGGTGTCCAGGGGTCCCAGCAGGTAGACATCAGCAGCTTCGCTGGGTGGACAGACAGGCCAAGGTCATCTCCAGGGGGCCAGGGTCCTCTTAGGCTTTTGCGATTCACATGAGGGACTGCACTCCTGCCTGGACACCAGGAACCGTGCAGCCGTGGCCATGGCGAGCCTGTGGGGGATGAGGTCAAGGTGCTCAGGCACAGGGTGTGCAGGTGTGCCCTCCACATCACTGCCCAGTCTGCCCCCGCGGGGAAGGCGAGGTAGCAGCGAGGGCCTGGGCCGTGGGGCAATGCCACTGGGTGGTGCCACTGGGCAGTGGACACGAGGCTTATGTCACCTGTACTCTAGGCTGCTTCAGACTTCCACAGACAGAGGCTAAGTGTGGACCTCTCAGTGGCTCTGAGTCTTGAAAGACGGCAGCCCCTCTTTGTGTGTGCTCTGCCTCCAGGGTAAACGGAAAAGCTTTCTTTATTATTTTGAGATTTCCTCTGTTGGGTGATTCTGCTGGGTAGACAAACAGCGGGGGCGCTGGCTGGTGGTCGGCCACATGTGTGTTTGCCAGGGATCTGTCTCTCCCTGCGGGTCACAAGGTCCCTCAGGGCTGCTGCTTTTCTGCAAACGTGGTTCAGTGGTTAGCTCTCCTACTGTAGATGTGAGTTCTCGAATGTCTTCACCCAGTGAATCTTCATAAAGGAGACAGAAACACAATTATCTAGATGGGGAGTGTGGCTGTTCCTATTCCTGCAAATTCACGCCTTTGGACACCATGAAGTTACATGAAAACAAGAGGAAAGAGACAAAAGAACAAAAAGAGCACAGCGTTACTCTACATCCACGTCAAAGCTCGGTCAGCGGAAAGCGGAGACGTCGCCCCCATGCTTGCAAGAAGAGTCTGTTTCTCAACCTTCTGTTTGCAGCAAGAGCTTCCAAAGAATCTCAAGAAGGAAAGACAGAAAGGAAAGAAAGAAGGAAAGATGGGAGGGAGGAATGAAGAGAAAGAGAAGAAAGAAAAGAAAATATCCCGAAGGTATCCAGAGAGAGCAATTTAAATCTGAGGCCCCTGGGATTGGCTTTAGAAAGCTCCCACTCTGTGATGCTTATTTAGCACCAGCAGCAAGTGAGCTGCTGTTGGGTGACGAAAGCCTTAGAGATGGAGTCTTTATAGGAAGTGACGGCCTCCCCATTTCCAGTATGTATGTACAGCGCGGGGGAAGGTTGGAGGCAGGGCTGTGGCTTCAGAGCATGGAGGGCGTCCTCGTGGGCAGCAGGCACTCCTGAAGGGGACAGCGTGTGAGCCGTTGACAAGCTTTTGTCACACTGTCATAGTTCTTGCTGAGCAGCCGTGAACACAAGCCTTTGCTGGCTCTGATTGACCAGGCCTTGACCCTCCAGAGGCTGGAGAGAATCTGGAGATTCTCTTGACCCTCCAGAGGCTGGAGAGCAGAACAAGAGCCGATTCAACTCCAGGTGAGAGAAATTGATTCTCTCACAGTCTGGAGGCCGGAAGTCTGAAGTCAAGGTGTCGGCAGGGCCACACTCCCTCTGGAGGCTCTGGGGGAGGACCCTTCCTTGCTGCTTCCAGTGTCTGGCACCTGCCTTTGTTCCTTGCCTTTGGCTGAACATGGAGATTCCTTTACTCAGACGTCTCAGGCAGGACTGTAGACCAGGGTGATGCAACCTCTTCATGTTGCTTGGCCTTTCTATGGCATGGTGGCCTCAAGGTAGCAGATCCCCTTATGTGATGGCACAGGGTTCCATATTCAGTGTTCCATGAGCCAGGGAAAACCTGGATAATTTTTACAGGCTAGCTTCAGAAACCACAAGCATTCTTTCTGCTGTGTTCTTAGTTAAAACAACCACAATCCCTCTCAGATTTAAGAAGAGGGGATATAGACCATATATCTCAACGGGAAGACTATCAAAGAAGTTCATGACCATTTTTCTTGAAAAGGATATTGCAGTCTGTCCTCTGGTCACAAATTATTCACATTCTGCCCTTGTGCAAAATAGGTCAAGACCATCCTCAACCATTCTGGCTTCAGGCTCAGGGGCCACGTGAGGATGGGGCTTCTGTGTGTGGTTCCTGGTATACAGTTCCTCCCAATCTAAAGACCTGTGTACAAAAGAGTCATTCTTCCTTTTCTATAAGAAATGACCTGAATTTGTAGCTTGATACCCTTCTCAACCTACTTCCTGATGTCAAATGTAGCTCCAAAACACTCTTTTCATTTTGTACTCTTTCTGTATTATTTCAGTCCAAGCTGACACAATTTCTTTAAAAATATTATGAGTTTCCTTTGTATCATTTTATAATTCACTCCATTAGTCAAAAGCCACATCCACAAAACTCTTCAAGGTAAGTTCTTCTCTAACTTGAGCTCCCTTTGAGCATAGAGTGGGAAACAAGCTTAAGGTTCTTAGAAGCCCTATTATTTAACAGGCAGGGTCTGTGCCTAGAGATTCTTAGAAGGCTTGTTAGTTTGAAATAATATATGAAGGACTGCTTTAAATCTTTCTCTGTAGAGCCTGAAGACATGAAATAGTTCATTTTCAAAGCTAGTAAGTCCTGCCTCTTTATATTTCCTCTAAATTCTGCTTGAAAACTGAATAAATTTTTCTGTTAACTTATCTCTCTTTATCGTTACCTTATGATGTTCAGCTAAAAGAAAACAGTTGACATTTTCAATGTTCTGCCTAAAAGTCTCCTTAGCCAAATCCATCACTCACACATTTGCTATTTTCTCCATTATTTCAGGCAACAGTTTTGCTAACATTTTCCACCACTAAATGGCAAGGGTCTTCTTTTCTCTAATAACATTTTCCTCACTTTTTATTAAGTATTCACTGACACCTGCTGTGAGACCTGGCTGGCTTCCGCTAACAGTCTCCTCAAGCTTCCTCTACCTTCCACTAGCCCTAAAACCAACGCCACATATTTAGATTTTTGTTATGATGGAATCCCACTTCCAGGGGCCAAATTCTGTTTCAGTTCATATTGATGTAAAACAGATCATCCAAAACTTAGTGGTATAAACAACCATTTTGTTTGGCTAATATATTCAGGGGATCAAGAAATTTAAAAGGGCACAAAGGAGATGGTGTGTCTCTGATTTGCAATGTCTGGTCCTTTAGTGGAAACACATAAAGTTTGGGCTGACCCATAGGATAGGGGAAAAATCATTTGAAGAAAAATTTAGCAAAGCTGTCTGGTGCTCCAACTGTCAACCAGAATGCTTCCACGTGGCCAGACTTCTCAAGCTTGACAGATTCTCCATCTCCAGGGCTCAAAAGAGGAAGGTGGAAGCTGCATTGCCTGTTTTGAACTGGCCTCAGACATCATATGATGTGCCTCTGTCACACTGTGTGTGTTGAAGCAGACACTAGCCACTCAAAATTGAAGAGGAGGGGACTTGACCCCCACAACTCAATGGGAGGAACAACAAAGACTTTTGTGGCTGTTTAAAAATAAAAGCCACATGTATTATGCCAAATTAGATTAATCAAACCAATTCCAAATAATCAAACTGCCAGATAAATGAGGGCAAATGGTTTTCTACTCATTCATTAATGGAATGTACACCCATATATCTAGCTATCCATCTATCCATCCATCCATCCATCTATCCACCCACCCACCCATCCATCCACCCACCCATCCATCCATCCATCCATCATCCATCCATCCATCCATCCATCCATTCATCATCCATCCATCCATCCGTCTACCCACCCATCCATCCATTTGTCCATCATCCATCTGTCCACGTGTTTACACACATGTTTATAAAACATTGGAGTCCCCACTATTCACCTCATGAGACAGGCTATGCAAAGCTGTGTCGGTTGAGTCCCTGGCCATCCCTGTCTATCCTCATTTACTCTGCCCTGTCTCAGTGGGCCATTCTGATCCCTCCCACTCTGGGGGAACAGTGAAATCCTCCCAAGTGCCCCCAGCTCCCTCCATGTTCCTCTCTCATCCACTGTCTGCCCAGCAACTAGAAAGTCTCTCTAAAATGCAAAGTGGATGGTACTCTTTATTGATCACAACTTTTCAGGAGCTCCAGTTTCTATTATAAAGCCAGATGCCCTAGAGTGTTATCTGAAGCCTCAGTGATTTGGGCCTCTCTCTGTCCAGTCTCAGAATCTCAGCCACCTCCTTCCTGATGACTCCAAGCCCCAAACAAAGAGCTCTACCCAGACTCTTGAGGATTCCGTGTCTCTCTCTGGGTGTCCCTCTATCCCTGTCTCTCTGTCTCTGTCTCTCTCTCTCTTTTTCTCTGTCTCTGTCTCTCTTTCTCTATCTCTCTCTCTTTGGCCTTGGTAACTTTGCACAGAGCTCTCTGTGCATTTCCTTTTATACGAGGAACCCCTTCTCAGCGTTCCAGTCTCATCGTAAATGCCTTTGCCCTTTGGAGCCTTTCCTGACTCCCAGGGTTGGTTCGGTGGGGCCTCCCATGGGCTCCCATCCAAACGTCTCCTGTGTGTGTTTCAGTGCCCATGGCCATCGCTGGACTCCATGAGGGCAGGATTGGGTCTGTCTTGGTCAGCATTGTGATGCTGGCACCTAGCACGACGCCTTGTGCCTAGGAGAGCAGTCGGCATTTGTTAAATTGTTTTAGGAACTGCTTTTTCAGGTGATCGTGGTCACTTCAGTGCAGGTTGGGCTCCTGAGCTGAGCAGGAGGAGTCCACGCCCGGGAGTCCCACATTGGTTTCCTAACTTGTCTCAGCAACGCCGAGGTCTGATGTTGGATACCAGAGGAGGACGCCTGTCTTGCCATGGCAGTGGCGAAGAGAATAAATAGAATTGCCAAGTGTCTCTGAAGAGGTGTTGTGAATCCAGGCTCTGTTCCCTATCGTGCTCCACATGAGACAGAAGTTCTTTTTAATTTCCTAGCTGACATCTCAGGCTCTGGGGGAGTAAAGCTCAGAGGAGACGGAGGTGGCCAGAGTGTGGGTACTGAGGCGTGCCCAGTGGGCATCGACACCCGTTTGTTCAATATCAAGTGAACAGAATGCCTGCTGTTCCTCATAGCCTGACGTGGATGTATTCATGAGTCCTTCCTAGTACCTGTGGCCAAGGGCTGCAAGCTTCAAGAAGTAACATGTGCAGAATATGAGCCTGTCCACGCGACAGTGTGAAAATAGGCTTTGGCCCATAAAAGGCGCTGGACCGACCTCCCAGGGGAGGTGTTCCCTTACATGTTCTCTTACACCTGCACTGGGAAAGGGGACACTTTCCTGATGGTTGTACGTATATGCATACCTTTTCTTTTTCTAACTCACAGGTAATTTTGACAGATAGATGGGCAAAGAGAAGGAAAGTGAGTGGGCCCGGCTGGCGTGAGGTGTGGAAAGACCTCCTGTGGGCCTGAGTGAGGGACCTGCTTCCCTCTGAACAGGACTCTCTGCCAAGTCTGTCTGGGAACTTTCTAGAAGCAGGGCCCCAGGTATAACACCCCTTGGGGGGCATTGTGGGCCCACTGGCGCTTGGCCTGTGCTTTTGCAATCCTCCTTCTGCACCAGCGATTGGAGCTGTGATGGAAGGAGGAAAGGGGCTCTGCGGGCGTCAGGGTGATTTTACAGGTTTGGGAGCTGAACGTTTCTGACCACTCTTCCCAGGACTGAAGGGACCCTCGGTGAACTCACACTTTCTGAAGTCAGGTTGTGACCCACCCTGGGTCAGGTGTTCTGCAGTTTACATGTGGGGAAATTGAGGCCAGGGAGGGTGGGCTATGTGTGTGAACCCTCACGTCTAGCAAGGGGCACTGACAGAATGGGAACCAAGTTGTGATGGCCCAGCCACAGGGGGTGCAGGAAATGTCAGGGGTGGCCCAATCTGACGGTTATTATGAAAATGGACTTTTTCATAGTCCAAGGCTGGAGGTCAGAGTCTCCTGTCCTGGGCAGGGCCCCACTCTTCCTCTCATCCCACATCTTGGAGAGTTTGTCACGGTGATGCAGGGATGTGAGGAAGGCCCCATGTTCTGCAGAAACTACCAGCAGGAACCAGGGACCACAGGAAACCAATCCATCTGCAGCTCACCCCCACTTCCCAAATCTGGGATCTTTCCTACAGAAGCAGGTTCTCAGAGACAGAAAGGTGGGACCGTGTCTTAAGTGCTGACAAAGTCCTGCTTCAGACTCCTCCACTCGGAGCACCCACGCGCTGTTTCAATGGCGCGTGCATTTTTTCCTGTTGGTAACTGCTCCCAGTTCCCGGGGGCGCCTCCCTGCTCCAGCCGTGGTTCGTGCACCTGTTTGAACCTGAGCTTTCCTGGACTCATCTCTCCTTGACAGCTGGGGGGGTCTTGTCAAGAGGGGGCGATTGTTTACAGAGGGAGCTTTGCCGCCCCCGCCCCTCCTGTCAGTTAGTTCAGCACCAGATGTATTTAATTATTGCCATGCACGCTAAACACCCCGCGTAGCCATTTCCCCTTCAGCAAGATGGTGAGTGTGTGTGCGTGTGTGAAAAAACGTAAACAGATTGTATAACAAAGTGTTCTCTAGCTGTCAGCAAGAGCTTTGAAAATAAAACACTTCCCTCCCAACTCACAATTGGCTGGCAGTCTGCACATAATGAAGAATCGCTCCGGGGACCCGCGGAAAGATGTGTGGGAAAACTTTAATTAAAAGCTTGTCAGTACAATTTTACCTGGATGACATCACCCACGTGAAATGCCGCTGCGGGCTTTGTTGTCTGTGGGATTGCAGGGCACACACTTGTTTTGCTGACAGCAAACAATTCAGAAAGGCCTTTAAGAGCTGGCGGTGGGTGGACGGGAGTGGGAGGGAGCGGCTGGGCTGCCGGTGAAGGCCCACCGTGTGTGGGGTTCTGATTTTCTAATGAGCATCTGGAGGCAGCTCCCTTGGGCGTGGGAGCAGGGGACGGCCTTGGACGTGGGTCCTGCGAAAGGCGAAGCTGGCTGGGGTCTCCACGACTTTCCATCCCACCCGATTCTCCTGGGCGGTGCCAGGCATGGGTGCTGGGAATGTGTTCACCCTAAAGGCACTCCCCAGCTCTCCCATCAGAGCAGGCGGGGCAGACAGGCAGCGTGGGCAGAGCGAGCGGTGACCCTGGTGGGCCAGATGGCCAGCTCCCTCCCTGGACAGAGCTGTATCATAGAAAATGTGCCTGGGTCGAGCCTGGGCTTTCAGATTTGCCAGAAAGCATCAATGCAGGCAGTGAACATTGGGGTTTTGTGTCCTTCCAAGCATGCTTCACTAAACACTTCCTTGCGGCAAACCAATTAACTTCAGATGTGCCCTCAACTGAAGACACCCACTCCTGCCTCACCTCAAAGTGAGTCATCAAAACTAATACCAAATCCACCTCCGCCATTTACAGTGACTTTTGAGGTCAGAAAGAGAAATTGCGTTTTAACCCGTGTAAATACCTTGAGCCTCCTGACCACCCGAGTTAGAGCTGCCGGAGGCTGGCACTCTCTTGGCTTATGGATTTGGCAAAGGATCCCTCATTCTTTCTTGGTTTCTTTTGTTGCTCACTAATTTGTTACAAGCTTGCATTCCTAATATTATCGGATTAATTGCAAGTTATAGCAATTAAATACTAATTAATGTATTTTCTGAACAGTGCCTTTCTTTTATCTCTAGCTGTTTACTTGACATACAGATATTTTGGTAGTAATTAAACATTACAATACAACCCGACACTTTCCAAACAGTGTTCAGACCCAGTAAACAAGTAATATGTTATGCTTATCACAGTATCAACTTAAAATCATGAGCCACAGAGCAGAGTGGAGCGTTGACATGGCTGAAATCATGACAAACCTGGGTTGGAGTGAGCACGTGGCTCTTCAGGTATCCGCCATGGTTATTGGGTGACTGTGTCTTGCATGGACCACAGTCATGTCTGCACTTTAACATCCGGGTTAAAGGCTTTAAGGAAACTACCGCCCACCTGTCCAGCAGGAGGAGTCAGGGCAGTTTCAGCCTGGGAAGCTCCAAGCTCCTCCATTCGCAAGTTTCCAGCCTCGTGCTCACAAAGGAAATATAGGAAACTAATTTGGCTCACATCAAAGGCAGCTTCTATAGCTGCTGCTGTTGTCACCTCAGGAATGGGCAAATTTGTTTGTGGCAAAGATGGGCTGTCTTCAGTTTATGATTGGATTGAACCCCAAAAAAATCATTCCTAAGTTCAAAAAACCAGCACTGCCTAGTATGGTGAGGTTCACAGGCCAATACATAAAAAGCTCAACTCAACCTTTTAAATGCAGCTGACTGCCCTAAAGCTGATCCTGGGGGAGGTGCGTTCCAAGCTTCAACTCCAGATGTGGATACGAATCCCCTTCTCCCAGTGATTGTTGGGAAATACAGTGGTGGGAAGGAAGGTGACGCCCCTGAACGTCCATGGCGGATGAGGATGTTATTACCCAGGGGGTTGCCTACTCCATTCTGGAGGGACCTCCACAAGACTCTGTGTTGTCTGAGCTGCGACTGAAGGCAGTTCACCGAGCTGGGAGGTTCCAGATGTGGATGCAGGTTCTGGATGCTGAGTGTATAGAGGGTTCCTATAAGCCGGTTTAATAATTTTCTTCGGAATTTCCCTGGTAACCAGTCCATGCATAGGACGTTTCACAGGACCAGACATACACCCCTCCCCCTCCTGTTTCTCCTCCCCTCCTCCTTCCCTGCCTCCTCTTCTCCTTCTCTTCCTCCCCTTCCTGTTCCTCTTCCTCCACTTCCTGCTTCTCTTGCTCCACTTCCTGTTCCTCTTCCCTCTCTCCTTTTGCCCCTTTTTGTTTCCCAAACTAAATCTGTTTTTCCAAACTTAGGGGAGAAATTGCTTGAGTCTCTATATTTTATTTTCTTCAAAGAGATCCAGACATATTTTAGATCTATATTCTTATCACTTTCTATTCTTCTGTAGCATCATCTGTTTCATTATCAACTTTTTAGCATCTTGTACTGACAACAAAATTTTAATTTTTGAGATACCTATAACCCCTGAATGATGATGAGCCTGCTGCAGCTAGCTCCATGAAATGTAAAGATGTCTTCTCTCTCCCTTCCACCTGTGCTCAACTTAGTTGACATAAGTAAAGATGTGACTATTCTTAGGAGCACCTTTAAAAAAGGTATTTAGATGGTGGTTAGTGGTCTTCTTATTAAATATCATAGTTTTGGTTGGTAAAATTTATTTTTCTAAAAACATCGTTTTGAAAGAACACTTGTTAGAATCACAGATACTTGTAGGTGAGTTCCAGCCTTAAGACACAGATTATTACTTCCAGAAATATTTACTGGGTCCTCACCCAGAGCTGCCCTAGACAGAGTGAACCCCTCTGCCTCATGTTGCTGTTGGTTTACTGGGGGAGAACAGTGTTAAGAAGTCACTCAGGGGCAACGAGAGGGCTCGGAAGGCAGTGGGAAACCCAGGTATACTCTTGTCTGCTTCAGAGACGCTCATTCTGTAGGGGCCGCCCAAACTCACCCTGTTGGCTGATGTTGCCCTTTGCTGCTAATTAAAACCCTCAGTCTTTTTCACAAGAGGCCATGTTAATCCAGGCTTTCCCACCCAGTACAAGTGGAGTCGGTTTGTGACCCTCCCTGCCCTGCATTACAGCTACCTGTGACTTGAGCTCACTGGTTGTGATCTTCTGTTTTCTCTGTGAAGTCTGTTCCTCAGTAGTGGGGATCTCTCCCGACTCTGAGTCAACATGTAATTTAATAATCCTGGCTTCTGTCTTCTTCCAGCTTGTTGATATAAATGTTTCTCTTTTACTTTTCTGTTATTGGCTTAGTATGATTTTACATAAGTCATTACATATATTTACCCATAGATGACTTATTTTAAAAACACTTCTTTGATAGTTATTCACGTTACTTCACAAAAGAGTTCTAGCAATTAACTAGAGTACTTGTCTAGGAAAAGACAGAAGAATTAATGGCATTGAATTCTTTGTCCAAGGAAAGATGACATGCAGAGTGTCATCTAACAAATTACAAAGAAGGCATTTACATTGACAAGAAAATGATGGGATATTTACTATATGATGAGACTCTTGGGTAGCCATTTGGAAAAAAGAAATGTCTTATGTGAAAAAAATACATCTATGTGAAAAATTTATCTGATAAAATACAAATATACATCTTACACAAAAATAAAATTAAGGTGGATGAAATATTCAAATATGAAAAATGAAACCACAGAAGTTCAAGAAGAAAATTAAGTGCATTTTTATAACATTTGTCTGTTTTGGGAAGGACTTTCCAAATATAGATCTAAATCAATCTGAAAAAGAATGAAAACTTTGACTAATGAAAATTTAAAATCTACTTAGAGAATATAAAAGTAAAATCAAGTGAGAGTAAATGATAAAATGGAAAAAAATACAACATTCATGACAAAGAAAGGAGCTCTACAAATCAGGAAGAAGGTAAACATCCAAACAGAAAAATACTCAGAGTTCAGGAATAGACACGTCACGGCAGCAGCATCTGCAAGCATGCAAATAGGCCTGCATGGAGGTTTGATCAAATAAGTTCAACAGGCCTGCAAACCTGTTAAAAGTTTGTAACCTTGCTGATAAATTAAATGGAAATAGAAAGTCCATATTTTAAACTGTTAACATTTAACACAGTGACGCCCAGATAGGGAGCTGCAAAGCAAGGGCTCTCTCCTGCACGGGCACGTCGTGTCCAGGGCTGCAGGTGTTCTAGAGGAAGTTAACAAATTCAAATATTCAAATTCAAAGTGTACAAATTCATTAAAAGGATGATTTTCCCCTTTCTTCTTTGTTGTTTTCTGATTATTAATATCTGCACTAGCTGATTATTTTTGATAAACATGTAGCACTTTCATAACAAGAAAAGTAGTGACTTTAAGAAAATATTCCTCCTTGCATGTATACAGTTTAAGCCCTAAAAATTCTAAGTCAAATTTGCAAAGTAAAAGTTACCCTTTGGTTATGCCCCCTCTTGTTCCTGAAAGCATGTGAGTGAGGTGGCTCCTGGGTTGACATAAAATGCTGCCGACATCACTGAAGGGTGAGAGCTGGAGAAGACAGACAAGAGGGCTGTGGGAACCTGGAGCCAGGAAGGAGGCGGGAGTGTCTAAACTTCCCACGCACTTCACTTTCTGCTTTCCATCAGCTAGTTTGAAAACAAAAAACAAAAAACAGCTAGTTACATAATGAATGTGTCCAGGAAATAACAACAGAAGGAATTGTTTAAGCAAAGTACCATTGATCTTGTTGGATCCAGTCAGAAGCCCCCTCCAAGGACTTCTCATAAATAGGGTCCCCGGGATGGATGAAGAACATTTGCAACTTCCCTCCGACTGACAGAGAAAAAGGACTCCCTGCCAGTGAGGATGTAAGCTTCTGCAGCAAAAGAGGTCACGCTCCTTCTGGCCCCCTCCCGACACTTTGTGATGCCTGGGCATCTCTACTTGTCTGTATGACTGTGACTCTCCGAGGAGTGGCCGGATCCCTGGCATTCATTTTCCAGGTTCAGTGCCTGAAACTGTGGTGGGCTGACAAGGGGGCTCAGCCTCCCTCCTATTAACCCGATGATCTGCGTGACTTCTTTGATGATGGGACTTGGAGGTGAAAATGTGAGCCCAAGCTTCTGAGTTCGCCATCCTGTTTAGGTTTTCTGATTAACTCATCATTTCTTTCTTTTAAATCCTAACCACTGAGATAGCACATGAGAGAATCTTCGTAAGTCTAAACGGAATGATAATATGAACGAATTCAGTGTACATGGCGAACTCTGTGGCTGAGGTTTGGTGAACCCAGCTGGCCTCTAGTGCATACCACCCGGAGCATGTGACACAGCTGCCCATCCCCCTTTCAAGCTAAGAGTAGATACGCTGCAGGACAGAAAGCATTTCAAGGTAGTTGGCCCCGGGCTTTGGAAGTTGCTGATCTGCAAGTTCCATTTTGCTTTGGGTCTGCCTGCCGTGGATTCTGTAACCGGTCAGTTGTTTTCAGGACTAAATGGAACCTCCACGAAGAGTGCAGCAGCAACGTCTTTACTGCTGGAGTTGGTTGGCTTGTCACAGCAGCTCTGACATTCCTTGGTCCACTAGATTTGTGCATCTTTGGCAGGACATGACCAAGGCTGCATAATTACCTGTCAGCTTTACACTGCCTGAGGTGTGGAATCTATAAATATGTGTGCTTGACTTCACTTGAAATCAAGAGAGATCTCTCCTCTTTGCAAGACCTCATCATCTGTTTGAAGAAATGTGTCAAAATTTGCTCTAGTTTTGTAGACTCTCTCCAAGTCCGTGGCTTCTCCCCACTGCTTCACTATTGTGTCTGGAACAACGGAATGGGCCCATCCAGGGTGGAGGAGAAAATGGCCCAGGGGGAGAGTGGCCTGGTCCACAAAGTCTGCCTGAGCCCGTGGGAATGAGGACTTGGCCTCAGCACCTCCCATTCTACTGACAAGGCCTTCCTCTATCTCCTCCATCTCTCCACATCACTGTTTCCATCACCCACTTTTACTCAAACCCATGCTTTTGTACCACAGGTTAATTTGTTTTCTATAAAAGTACATTGGAACTTCTAAATTTTCACAAACTAGTAATTAAAATAAATGTATTTCAGGCTGGATGAAAGGTTGCCAGCTTTTATTTAAACAAACAAAAAAAAGACGTTAAGAATAACCAAGAAAAAAGCATAGCTACTACGATATACTATCACCACCTTTGGTAGAGGAAAGGACATTTTAAGCCCCCAGCCATAGAAGGATATAGTCTCAGAATAAAGAGCAGTGCTTTCCGAGCATGGTTGGTTGGCAACTTGAAGCCACCCTCCCTACATTTCTCCTATTTTTTGTATTTAGCCCACGGTTTTTGGAAACCATGTGGCTAAGTGGTGGCTGAGGACCCTGCTCCAATACATGACTGCCTGCTTTAGTGTCAGGTTTCCACTTCAGCTATAAATGGAATAAAACCCAGTTATTATTTAGTCTCAAGGCAGGAATAATTTAAACATCTCCCCAAATATGCTTCTGTCCGTTGGAAATAGATTAAAAATAAACAGGTAATAAAATTGTTTGCAGAAGAGTCATCTCATTTATTAACTTTTGCTCAAACTTTGTTTGCCAACTTCCACATTAAGCTAAATTTCACTCCTAAAGAATCTGCTTTGATCTCCTTGTGCCTGCCATCCTGAGAGTATCATGTAATATGAGATACGGTCTTTGGCATCCATCTAATTCTTCTTTGGCTTTTGGTAATTTTGTGATGTTGAGTCATCTGAGGAATCCACTGGCTTTGGATTCTATAATTTATGCACACCACTGCTTTTGTGCAACACAGAGCATTTCAAATAGGCAGCCTTTATTTCTTTGTTTGGATTTATTTTGGCTGAGAATACTGTGTCATTGCTCAGACTGTGCCAGGTACTCTCTCACAGCATATCATTATTTAAGGATTGGAGCTTAAAACAAAACAAAGATAGAGGCTCTGAAGCTAATGCAGTGATACTTCTGCGAGAAAACATATATCAAATGATCAGCTTGTTAGAACATCACTCATTTCTGTGTTTTCAGATTGAGTTATGCAAATCATCATCTAGGAAGCACATAATTGAATGATTGGCTGGATGAACTCAACCAGTCAAAATGATCCATCTTGAGATAACAGATATAAACAGAACTGCTCCTGTTCTGTAGCAATTTAACAAGAAGAAGAGTATCTGTCATAACATACATAGTTCTCAGGTTGATCAAGTCGCTATTTACCTAGGCACACTTAATTTCTGGGATGGAGCACTTGCCAGGGTTCAGAGTTATTCGTTGAATAAATGAATGACTTTCTCTCCTCTTCAGGTTACTACAAAACTTTGTCTGTGATAAGGAATGCCAATCCTCAGCTCAATAGTGGCACAGGATCAAAATCACCTTTGGGTTTCTGAAGCTTTTCCATCCATATATCTGGCTGATCATGCAATCTTGCAGATGGTAATGGTGGGTGATGCTGGCTGTGTGACTTAGCGACAGATAGGATGGAAGAGGAAGAAGCTGGCTCATGTCCAGACTCATCGGAAGACCAGAGAGTGTCGCCACCACAGTTACAATATCGAGGATCAGTAGAGCTTTTGAGTTATACACGGCAAGTGAGAAGGTTGATGTTTGTATAGTGGCCATACTAGAACCATGCTTTTAAATTAATATTTTCTCTCTTAAAGATGATGTTTCCAGTGGGGAAGCCCATTTAACTTAAGGCCCATTTTAGGCTGTGGTACTAAAGATTTAGAATCATCAGAATCTACATTGCATTATGGTTTTCTGTACTTCAGTGACTGCAAATTTTCTTTTGCTGAGGGTAAATTTACTATGTAGAACTAGCCAAAAAGTCTCTTAACACCTAACAGGTAAAGAAAATTTAAACACAAAATCCAATAACCAATATACCAATACTATTCATTTTGGTGTCTTCAAATAAAATGTGTTTATAAATAATGAGACTGATTATTTTTAAAGTTTTAAAAATGTGTTTTATAAGATGATTCCAAAAGGAATTTTTTTTAAAGTTCTGAAATTTTTTAAGCAATAGTGTCATTATTAAAATAAGTCTACACTAAAACGAACACTTATTGAACACAACAATATATTAGGTGTTAACTAAGTGTTTTACGTGCATGATCTCATTTAATTTCCAAACAATCTTTTAATCTTAGCTCATGGTTTCTTTGGAAGGACAACTATCTCTAAAACATAATGAGTTCCCTTGTTCATCAAAGGACTCTGTCAACAGAGTAAAAAGGCAACCCAAAGAATGGAAGAAAATATTTGCAAATCACATGTCTGATGAGGGGTTAATATCCAGAATGTATAAAGAACTCCTACAACTCAACAACTAAGAGACAAACACCTTGATTATGAAATCGGCAAAGGACTTGAATAGATGTTTCTCCAAAGAAGACATACAAATGGCCAATAAGCACATGAAACATGCTCAATATCACTAATTATTAGGGAAATGCGAGTCAAAACCACAATGAGATACCACTTCATATCCATTAGGATGGCTATTATCAAAAAAATCCAGAAAATAATAAAGTGTTGACAAGGACACAGAGAAACTGGAAACATTGTGCATTGCTGGTGGGAATATAAAATGGGGCAGACACTGTGGAGAACACATGCGGTTCCTCAAAACATTAAAAATAGAATTGCCATATGATCCAGCAATTCTACTTTTGGGTAAGTATTCAAAAGAACTGAAAGCAAGAATCAGAAGAGATATTTGTACATCCATGTTCATAGCAGCATAGCGAAAAAGTGGAAAATCCAAGTGTTCTTTGAGAGATTGATGGATAAACACAATGTGCTCTCTACATGTAAGGGAATATTATTCATCCTTAAGAAAGAAGGAAATTATGACACATGCTACAACGTGGAAGAACTTTGAAGATATTACACAAAGTTGAACAAACCAGTCACAAAAATACAAGTACTGTGTGATTCCATTCATATGAGATACCTAGAATAATCAAATTCACAGAGACAGAGGTAGAATGGTGGTTGCCAGAGGCTGGGGAGAGAGAATGAGAAGTTATTGTTTAATGTGTACAGAGTTTCAGTTTTGGAAGATGAAAAACTTGTGAGGATAAATGGTGGTGACATAGTACACCAGTGTAAATGTACTTAATCCCGCTGAACTGTACACCTAAAAATGATTAAAATGGCAAATATTATGCTATGTATATTTTACCAAATTAAAAAACAAAACAAAAACAAAAAACATAACGAATTTCTTCTCTCTTTGACTCCAGTCAGCTCAAAGTGTCAATTACCAGACTCAGGTATTTCCTGGGTGTCCTTCTCAGATTTGCTGTTTCTTTGCTCTTTTGTCCTCATGCCAGCCTCGCTCTCTGGGTCCTGATCTCTCCATTTAGTTGGCTCTATCTGTCTCTGGTGGAAGAGCCGTACCCTTAATCTTGTCCCAGGGCATTTTATCCGGTTGAAAGCGTGACCTTTGCCCTGAGATACCCTAATCTATTCAGAAGTTTTAACAAAGGGCTTGATGGCCGTGTCTTTGATGAGAAGAAATTGCACCTTTAATTTCTGAAAGTCCCTTAATTTCTGGACACCCTGTCTATTCCCTATTTTCTTTTCTGAGCTCAGATCTTTCTTATAGTGTCATGTCAAACACGGCCATCCGTAACTAGCACGTGCTGTTAACCTACCTTCATCCTGTCTCTTCAATCTGTTGGGTATGTTATATGCCACCCAAGTTATCACAGGTGAGGATTTTACCCTACAGTTCACCATTTCAGAAGATGGATTGGCACCATTTCAGTTTCCAATACCAGTTTTATCATTGGCTGACACCTGTGCCCTAAATCAGTGCCACATAATTGGGATTTTCTGTTATGACAGTACCCCACTTCTGGTACCAATTCTAGTATCACCTCTGATAAGCTAAGTTATTTTTTGGTGACAAACAATCTTAAAATGTCAATAGTTTAAAACCACAGATTATATTTCTCTCTCATCCTGAATCAAGTGTTGACAGGGAAGCTTTGCTCATTGTAATCTTTCAAGGACGCAGTCTGATGGAGAAACCCTAATCCTGAATGTTGACAATTATGCAAAAGACAAGACAATCCTGCAGGAGTGTCTTGCCTTGCCTATTAAATACCTCAGTCCGGAAGAGACTCACCAGGCTCTCATCACAACTCCTTATTGGAATCAGTCACACGGCCTCAGGCAGCCACAAGGGGGCAGGAAATGCAACCTCACCATGTACTTGGAAGACTGGACTTGGAAATATTTGGTGAAGTGGATTGTTGAACCACCTCACACCTTGTCTTTCATGAGACCACTGACTCGGCCTTGTCTCTCTAGCTTCTTTCATGCTTCACCAGAAATTTATTTCGTTTGTAATACCTACAGCCTTCCAAGTTACTGTTAATCTCATTATCCTCACTGTAAAACATAACATCTGATAGCTAATAGGTGGTCAAAAAGTCAATGTATAAACACATACAACAAATAAAGGTGCTGGACGTTTATGTCATTGTGGTAACAGTATTGGAACTCAAGGGGTGGACAGAGGAGGGACTGTCATGGAGTTTTGATTTAATGATAGAGGCAAAAGCAGTAATGCCGCCTTCCCCTTTTGTAACAATGAAGAACAGAATTATTTGTTGAGCACCTGCTGATCGCCCAACACCATGGCAGAATCTGGGGAGACAAAGTGACAGTGCTCCCCCCTCAAAGCTTTTGAAGTCCAGTGAGGGGGGCAGACGTGTCCATAACCAATGAGGCAGAATGGCTCCAGTGCAAAGTGTGATTGTGAGTTTCATCCTGTGGTGAGTGCTCAGGGGAGGACATGCATGGAGCTGTCCGAGACCACTTCAGAGGAGAGAGGCTGGGGCTTGACAGTGAAAGGCAGTGTTGGTGAGGGGATGGCCATGGCGGGTAAGCTAGATGGACGACTCCCAAGTGTGAGAACCTGGAGTCTGGGGAGTGAGGAGCATCTTGGGGAGTGAGTGATGCATTTCCTGCAGTACCTGGAAGATGTTTGGGAATGTGGATGGAGAGGGAGGCGGGGAAGGGATAAGGCAAGGTGGCAGAGGGAATTTTGGGTGCCTTGTCTGGGACTCTCCTCTGGCTCCAAGATTTAAGATTACGCTGCACTCAAGATGCCGCCATCCTGGCAGAGTTTTAGGTCCACGCGCGTGATGTGGGGACCTCCTCTAACTTTCTTTGACTCTTGGGCCTCCTTGCACATTTATATTTTTCATACAATATAAATAATAATATGTGTCTCATGGAACTGTGAAGGGAATAATGATGTGAATGAATCTCACAAATTTTTAAGTGCTGTACAAATGCTCACCACTATTATTATTATTATTATGAGAAGGAGTTTGTTCATCTAGCCCAGAAAATTTTGCATAGAAATGCCTATATATTTAAAATAAAGCTCAACCTCTGTGCCATTTTCTTCTATGTGAGTAAGTTCTTCCAGGGACAATGAGCTCTTTCCCCTTTGAATACTGAATACTCCTTCTCCTTTACTGCTTGATTTTTAATGAGGCAAGAATCAGCTTGGATATTCCATGAGGCCTCTTTGGTATGACTCTACCTCATCTACTGAGTTCCCCTTACTAAGTACCTCTAGAACTTGTTCTTCCCTGAGAAGTAACATAAAACATAAATAGTCATCTGTATTAGTTTTCTATTGCTGCTATAATAAGGTCTGATACCACAAACTTAAGAGGCTTAAACCACACAAATTTGTTACCCACAGGAGTCCAGGTACACACGGCTCAAGTGGATCTTCTGCTCAGAGACTCACAAGCTGAAATCAAAGTGTTGGCAGGGTTGCTTTCCTCCCTGGGGCTCTTGACACGAATCCACTTCCAAGCTCATTCAGGTTGTTAGTGGAATTCAGATTCTCAAGGTTGTAGGACTGAGGCCCCATTTCCCTACAGGCTATCACCCAAGGGCTGGTCACTGCTCCTAAAGAGTGCCCACGTTCCTTCTCACACTCTCCATGTGGCTCCCTCCAGCTATGCGGTTCACGTCCCTCTCATGCTTCAGATCTCTCCAACTTTTCCTTCTGCTGCTTCATTCCTGGTTCCAGCCAGAGAAAGTTCTTTCCTTTTAAGGGCTCACGTGATGATATTTGGCCTGGATAGCCCAGGATGACTCTTTGTTAACTTAAGCACATCTGTAGAGCCTCTTTGGCCATTTAACATCACATATACACAGGTTCCAGAGAATTAGGGCACGGACATCTTTGGGGAGCAGTTATTTGACTTGCTATGTCATCACGACTGGAAGAAGAGAAAGCAAAGAATAAATAAAACAAAAACAACCCCCACCTCAGACAGCCCTTGCCCATGCCTACTTGGCATCAAGGTTGACCGATCCCCCCTCAAGCATTGCCTTTGACTTTGTTCTTTGAGCAGGTTCAGCCTCCCACCTCCAGCACTTGTTGTTATCATCAAGGGAACTGTAAGGCTGAGTGGAAAGAGCTGAGTTCCAGCTCTTTCCAGCACCTAGGAGGGTGCTGATCCTTGTGGATCTCTGTCTACTTACTTGTAGAATGGAGTTCTAAATGCTTGTGGGTCACCAATGCCCTTGTTCAATTCCTATCATACTTGGAAACATACCTGGAGGGGGGCTGCTCCAGGTGAGGCTGCAGTGAGCCCTGTGACGCCACCCTGTAGACATCTCCCCTGTGCCTCCTATTTCCTCGCCAGCACTGCGCTGGTTGAGGGGCCTCAGAGGGAACCTTCCTCTGCTGAGGCCCCATCATGCATCATGTGATTTGTGAGATCTCTTGTTTATGAAGAATCATTGCCTGTAAGTCTCACGCTTTTTGCATTTTGAAGGATTCTGCGGCCTCCCTCAAGGGCACGGTCTGACGCTGAATCCAGAGCTTCACCTGGTCTCCTCTAGATGAGATTTTTGTCCCCTTTCGAATCAGCCACTGGTCTTCCTTCCAGCTCCCGGAGCGGCGATATCCCGGTGCACAGAGCACTGCCTTCCTGATGGATCTCTCTGCTGACGTGGTTTGATGGGTTCATTTGTACAGCGTGGGGAACTGTCCCAATCTGGCCTGGCTTCTGGTGACCTCCTTGCAGGCAAACACCTGCCGAGACCCGCCTGCAGCCAGGCAGCCTCGGGGCAGCAACCTTGGAATCCGTTCTGTCTTTAACAGAATAAAAGGCAGAAACGGAGGGCTTCACGATGCTCTGTAAGCACTGATTTTTTTTTTTTTTTACCACTTCCAAGAAAGAAATATATTTATTTTCCAACCGTATGAATTTCAAATTGCAAATATGGCAAGTGGTAGGGAAAATTCAAGGGATGTGTTTCACATCCTACAAGATGGTGTTTAACATCTTTTATGAAGGCTGGTTCTGGTGCTCCTATGGGGACATGACTCATCTCATAAAAGAGAAATGTCACCTTCAGAAAATTTTGAGTCTTCAATCTCGAGATGGAACTCTTTGGCTAAATCACAGTAATATTTACACTGGTTAGTAGAGGAGCATCGTGTAAGAGGATGGCAGTAGCTGTGTGACCCACTCACACAGACTCTGTACATGTTTTTCGGTGGTTTTAGGTGAGAGGCGAGTGGTTGGGCTATTTATGTCTGCAGTAAGCCAGGTCTTCTCACAGCTGGCTGCACGCGTGAGGTCAACCAGCTCATACTCAGAGGCGGCCGGAGGCGGGCTGCAGCAGAGGGTCACCCAGAACGTCTTCGCCATTTGCTCAGGCCACTGCAGCTCGGTTGGCCTTTCCCAGCCAAGGATGGGCAACGCTTTCACTATGAAGCTTCCCTGGGGCCACCCCAGCCCTCCCTGCACTTGAAGGGCATCTCTGACGGAGGCAGGAACGTTTCCAAATCTGAGAAATGGGAAGCTGCTCCCGGGCCCCAGCAAGAAGTGCAGCTGTGCATTCACGTCTGCTGTCACCACATGTGGCACTTCCAGGTGGGTTTGTAGTTAGCGCCCGACCAGATCAGGCCATAGTGGATTTGATGAGACCTCATGGAGATGTGGAAAGGAATTAGAAATAGTGCTTTCAAGCAACCTTAAATGAAGGTGAACTACAAAAATATGTCAGTTCATGGAAACATTTATGAGTTCATCAGCAGACTTCATTTTTCTCACATATTAACTGAAATGTGAGTGGCACTGGGGGAATTTGAAATATAGAATTGTGGTTAAGTTTCATTCTTTATTAAAATTCTTACTTAACCAATCTCCATTTTCTCTGGCTTAGGTCTTGTCAAATTATGCTAATCTTTTGGCTGGTCAAAAGATATTAAAAGAGGCTCATGTCATTTTTCCTTCTGTATCCCATGAGTGAAGGATGTTGGGGACATTTTCACTGTATCCATCTGTGGTCTTGGGTTTTTAATAATGGGATGAAAATAGACACTTAACTGAGAGAAGCCCTCGGTTGAGGCGTTCAGCATGCCAGGGAATCAAGATCAGTTCTTATTCTGGACGAATGTTGGAAGGAGTACTGTCAAAGGTAGTTAAGCTCAAACTTTGCAAGAATGCCTTTGACATGGCGATGGCTGTCGCCAAAATCTGTACTTGTAGGTCACTATTACCAGACTGTGGAGAATATTCTAGGGCTCTGTGATGGCCCCAAGAGGACAGATAATTTTTCTCCTTGAGAAATCATCTTTGAAAAAGTCCATATTGCCACCCAGTTGTTAGGTGGAGGAATCCTAGATTCTGGGGCTTCCATTAATTTCCCATTGGAGTTATGCTTTTATTATCGATGTGATATTATTGCATAGATCCACAAACTACCTTTGGGAGGGATGAGAGGGGTAGACTTGAGGGCTTTGGAAAATCGAATACCTTGGTTTCTTGAACTTTCCCTGTCTCTGATACTTGGATTGTGCTTCTTACCATGACCGCGGGATCTGCAGGAGTTTGAGCGGCATTGTGAAGAACGAGGAAAGTTCCTTCACATTACTCAGGACAAGTGGGGAAGAACACCTCTCCACGCTGGCATCAGACTCCAAGGCATCACAGCTCGACTTGGTTTGCGTGAGCCTGGGAAGGCTGAGATGTGGTCGTGATTGCTAGTTGAAGGGGTACACTAGGACCACCAGACTCTAGTTCCATTGAGGGTAGGGACCACATCCTATGTCTTTAAGTGCCCACTCAGAGTGCCCAGCAGGGGCCAGCACAGTGAATTTCAGTACGGACTGCTGAATGAACAAGTTATATTAGCATTCTACTCATCTCCACATCTTTTTGATCATGATTTCTTGAAAGAAAGGCAATTAAATATAAAGTATGTAAATTTCCATTTCTTACTAACCTTGCTGCCAGATAAAGTATTCCTTTTAGGGAAATGCTAAGATATTACTGATAGTAAAAGTATTTGATGAAGTTCCTTAGGTCTCTGGAAATGAATCTAAACACTGGCTGGATCCAGGAGAAATGACAGTAGTTGGAATGATCATTCACTCATCCATTCAGGAAGCACTTACAGAGAACTGCTGTGTTCCAAGCACCGATGGGAGAGCCCGAGATGCTGGAGCAGGAGTGTCAGACGGAGGACCGGCCATGCTGAGAAGCTCCGAGGGGCGTCACAAGGCTCTGCCCCAAGGGGCTCAGTGCAGGGTGGAGCTCTGTGTGGGAGGCGCTAGAAGGCAGGTGTGGGGCCCAGGGCCCGAGGAGGTCACGGGGGAGGCCCAGGGAGGCTGAAGAGGAGCCAGAGGCCAGGCTGGCAGGCCACCTCCCAGCTCAGCCAGCTTGGTCTCTGCACCCTCTCTGACACCTTTGCCCTGCTCCTGGTGGGAAGTCATTGGGGGAGGTGTTAGGAGCAGAGCTGAGAGTGGGGATGTGTCAGACCGAGTGGAGGCATGGAGGCCAGTCAGCAGTGCCCACTCCTGGTCCAGCGTGTTAGCACAGCCTACACCTGTGTCGAAACTCAAAGCACATGCTGATTCGAAGGCAGATGCGGTGGAGAGCCCGCGATGTCCTGGAGGGACTCACAGCTAAGGCATGGTACAAGAGGGGCTATTGACCCACAAGAGATCCTTCCTGGGCCTGCTGGAAACTCCAGGGATGACATCTCATCCCACGAGGCTGTAAAGTCATGGCTGCGTCTCAGGTTGACCTGACAAAAGACAACAGACAGGTTTGTGCTCGTGGGAGTGTCTGCATGTGTGTGATTGTCTTCTGTGAGGAAGACATTCACAGGAATATGTATTGTACATGATGACGTAAATCTAGGTTTTATGATCTTTATGAAAGCAGTGGCATCTAAATAATATTCATATTGCTAATTGTTCTCTCCCTGAAATGCACATACTCTTGGGAGGGAGAACACACTGGATCAGTATCAGCTGGCAGCACTTCGGCATGGCCACAGGCTGTGGCAGATTCAGAGGAGGTGGGGCCCGGGCCTGGGCCAGGGTCCTTGCAGGACAGGATGACAGGGCCCATAAGGGGCCTGGGCGACTGGAAGGTTGAGGGAGGACGGAGCGATATGGGGTGGGCTAGTGCCAAAAGCAAATTTCAGAATTCCAACGGGGGATCCGGCCATCTCTGCTGAGCCCTCATGTTCTGCTTCTCTCTGCGTCTCCACACTTTCCCCGCCTCCCCTGGTGGCCCAGCATAGTTATTTTACAGTGATGGGATTATCCCTGAAATGGTAAGATGTGAAGGTCTAAAATAATTTGCCCAACCTCTGATGATGCTGCTATTTCTCCATATTGCAGACATGACCTTTTAATCACATTAATAATGAAACGAGAATTTGTTCTTCAGCAGTAACATACTAATTGCTGTACACCAATGGTGCCTAGGTGGTGTGAATGCCGCAAAGACACTCTCAGGAGTAAACACTGCCTTCAGTTCACTCCACTGCTGGGAAAAACAAAAGCATTAACTACTAATTTTCCCAGAGGGGTGAGCAATTCAACCTTTGTGGGGCCAGACATTATAGTTCCCCCAAACAACTCCAAAGTTAAGATAAAATTAAGTCTAATTTTTAACATGAAAGCCAGAATTTGGTGCATTGTGAATGCATAATAGCCTCACATGACCCACGTGAATGGTGCCTCCTGGGGTCATACAGCTCAGCAGGTGGGGAGGCCATGCAGGTGAGGCCATGCAGGTGAGGCCGTGCAGGTGAGGCCATGCAGGTGAGCTGTCCAGGTGAGGCTATGCAGGTGACCTGTCCAGGTGAGGCTATGCAGGTGAGCTGTCCAGGGGAGGTTGTGCAGGTGAGGCTGAGGGGTCACAGCTGCTCTTTTGATCCCAGAAGCACCTGGAGTATTTGTTTCCTGTTTTTCTTGGTTCCGGTGGGCTCGTCGTTGGGCCTGGCAGAAGACAGCCTCTTTCAGAACTTGGACAAGATTTGTAGAGTCTCTGAAACTGTGTATTGACAGTTCTATTAGATAAAATATTATAAAGGGTTGGTAAAAATTAAATAAGAGATTCTATTTTCTCTCCCTTTACTCAGAAATCAGTTCTATAATGATAGGAAAGACAATTTACAAAAATCCACAAACCTTCTGAGAATTAAAGTAAAATGAGAGTTATTTTTCTCACCTAAGGACCAGAAATTTTGCTATTTAATGTCTGTTTTATGTTTACTATTTGGATACAATCCACATAGAATTATCCTCTGTGAATACTTTCTGATGACCAAGAATTAAGACAATACCCATTTCTACAGAGTATGGTGCCAAATTTTGGGGATTGTTACCACTCTGATACATAATATACTGGAAATAATATATGGGTGTGATTTTTAAATTATTTTGAGTCAAGTTGAGCATATCTTGTCTTTTGCCTATTTTTCTACGAGTTTTTGGTCTTTTTCTTCTCCATTCTTAAAAACTGTTAATATTTGCAATATTATCTGCTTTGCCTACAGTATAAATGGTGAATATATCTTCTCTCAATTTGAATTTCATTATGCTGATTTATTTTTGACATAACATTGAAAAAATTTGTAATGAAGTTTGTCAATATTTTATTGCTTTTGGATGTCGAGTCACCACTAGAAAAGTTATCTCCACTCCCATTTTAGAATTGAATCAACCCACGTTTTTAATTGTTGCCTAATACTTCTGAATTTAGTTTTAAAATTAAAATCTTTAATACATTTGGAGTTCTTTCTGATGTATAGTGTGAGATATGGATCAAATTTTACGTTTATCCAAATGGTGAATCCAACGCCATTTATGAAAAATTCCATTGTTTAAGACAGTGATTTGAGAGGTCAACTTTACCAATTGACAACTTTTCGTTTGTACTTTATTCTGTTCCTGGACCTTCTATTCTAATTTTATGAAATCAGAGTCTGCACAGCAGGTTCCAACATCATCAAACGCAGAGATGTTAATTAGCCCACATAGCTTCTTCTTTTCCAAGAACTGTGCGGAGTTAGTATTTAATAACTTATAAAGTCAAAGACTTTTTAACTTTAGTAACTACTATTAAATTTAAAGAGTTGTCCAGATTACTGGGGCCTTTTGGACAATGTTGGGGAGAACATCGTGAGCTTACGCAGCTGTTTCTACCGGTTGTGTTCTTAGACTTTGGGGTAGATGCGTTAGCTGCTATACATTAGCTCATCCAACATGGTGAAATTTTCCGACTCTTGCCTATTAAGCAGTTTTTGATTTTCTTCTCATGACTGAATTATATATATTTTTTTCTCCCCATAAAGGGCAAACACTGTTAACTCTCATTCGCTGCTGATACCGCCAACGATTTCAGATTCGGGAGCAGTTGTAAAAGCAGAAAAATGTATTGGAAAGATACAGCTGTTGAAATGTTACTTTGAGTAGAAGCCACAGAGGATGATTTATCTTCCTCTGTGAATTAAATGAGGTGCTTTCACTCGCCAGAAGCGATGTTGAGGTGGGGAGGGGGCACTTTCCCGGCCCAGGGAAAACCCGTCTGTTTCCCCCACCTGAGTCTCTAGGAGGAGAACTCTGTTTCCCCTGAGAAAGCTGGGTGCTCCCCGAATAAAACACAGGCTGTGTCTTTTCTCAGGGCGGGGAGGGACAGCAGGGTCTTTCACTCAAATTGAGATGTTGGCATCCTGTGGCTTCTAGGGAAAGAAAGCTCTTTGTCGGATCCACAAAAAACACAACGCATGCCTCCAAATGTTGAAAAAAGTCAAATGTCATTGAAAAGAAAATATATTTAAAACCACATTTAAGAAAATTAAAACCCCTCAGAAGTCAAACTGAAGGGAGAATTTTTTAACACTGAAAAGTTTCTCTTCCCTTTAGGAGAGCAAAAATTTCTGAAATATTAGGGTATATTTTTGGTCTATATATTAATTACTTTCTATAATTTCTCTCCTCTTGGGACTTGCTGAGTATAATGGGGGGAGACTCAAACCAATTTTTGAAGGAAATAAAATTTAATAATTTAATAAAAATAATATTAATAATTTGAAAACATAAGTATATATAAAAAATGTAAGTATATAGTGCCAGTAAATATCATATAAACTCAAAGGACAATGGTTTTGCTTTCTCTTTCTTGGGCAGAAGGGTTTTTAAAACTTTATTATGTTGACAACTTAAGAATGATTAAACAAAGCCTTCATTGTCCTCCAAAGATGTCCTGTTGGCATCCTGCTCTGGCCCCGGGGCATCCTTCCCTTCTTCTGAGTTCTCAGTGAGTTTTGCATCCTCCTCTCCTTTACAGCATCTCAGTGTCTTTTCCAGATGTGCTGCTCTCTCCAGGTTCAGCCTGATTTAGCATGAGGCATATCACCTTGACTGTTAGACACAACAGAAAAGTTCCTAAAATAGAAATTATTGATCTTGTTTTACTCTCTCTCCTTTTTTAATTAGAGTGAGATACAAATATCGTGTAAAAGTTATGAGTGGTTTTGGTTTTTAAAGTGAAACACACTCTTTCTCTGGTCTGCACAACGTGGTTAGTGAAAAACGTGCTGTTTTTATCTAATGAAAAGATGCTTCATGCATAAAAGTTGATATGAAAGGGCAAGCAACACAAATGCACACAAAGGGTGTTCTGGGAATACTTGCTGGGCAAATTGAAGTGACATATTTAGTAATAGTAGTAAGTTTAGAGCTTCTTGACTCACATAGTCAAACATTTCTTATATTCACCATAATTTTTGGTGGGAATGAATTTAAATAACAAAAGAGGCTGAATAATGTTTTGCAAAGCTGTATTTTCTTTGATTTCATGGCTCAAAAAGTGCAGCAAAAACTTGCCGACTTGTCCATTCTATTTAAATCACAGGATTTTAATTAAGGGCACAGGGATTTAGGGCGGGTCGTCCACAGGGTGAGGCGAGAGGCTCAGAGCCTGCCCACTTGGCCTTCGAGGGCCGGGCCAAAACTCGTCGTGGCTTATGGTTCAGCCCTTGAATGCTGAAACCTCAGGTTTTTTTTACACATATGGGTGGGGTTGGCCACATTTATCAACAACTTCTGGTCACCAGCCAATTAGAAGAAGTTTGTGCATGCCTAGAACATTAAAAAATGTTCAGAGGGTCTGACTTTGTTAGCATGGCCAAATGATCTGTTTTGAATGTAAATATTTTGGTTCCATTAAAAGTTATCAAATCAAAGATTCTGTTATTCCTTCATTTAAATAATTTTGGACGATGCTTTGAAATACGTGTGCTAGACAAGCTCTGCAAAACGACGTTGGGTTCTGTGGCCCCTTTTGGGAATTCGTTTTGTGCTGGCCGTCGAGTTCGGCTGGCAGAGGTTTGCAGCACAAGAGGTAGTTACAGGTGAAGGTTAGCAGCACAGGAGAGGTCCTCTTTCTGCACGGCGAGGTGCCCAAAGGATCAGATCTACTCTCATCTGAGAAGCAGAATGTGCAAGAGAAGGAGAAGGAGAAGGAAAGGGAGAGAGGGAGCTGCGAGGGGCAGGACGAGGTGGGAGGAGGGAGAGGGAGGTGAATTTGTTTATTGTTAGAACAGGTGTTTATACTTCATGGTTTCCGTGGTTTAGGATGAGTGTGGGGTGTCGGAGGGGGTGGCTATGCAGTCCTCTAAGAGGGCAAACCACGCTCAAATTTAGGGCTTAGGGTCAAGAATTACGTGGTGACAAAAGTGGGAGAAAGCGTCCCGAGGGCCATCATAATCAGTGGCTGGGCCACTGAGAACAGATTCTTCAAAGAAAAGAAGGAAAAAGAAGTGAGTTGGGCAGGGCCAGGTCCTGGGTGTGAGTGGAGGAGTGCGGTTCTCCATGAAAACAACCCTGCCCGCCAGCAGCTGGCTTGTGTTCTCCATGGCGAACAGCAGGGGAAACACCCCAACAAAACACATGCCCGGCTGCCTGACTCACATATAACTGCTCCTCCTTGCACTGGACAGCGGGCCGAATCGCCCTTTATTACCACTTGTCATAAACAGTTACATTTTCTCCTGGAGAAACCTGCTTTCCTCAATGAGAAATGTTTTATAAACGGTTCAGATTTACTAACCTTTGTAACTTACGGTTAATTTTAGAATTTAATAGCTTTGTTTTAAGTATACTTGCATTTAGAAACAGCAAATGATTTTGATTACAGCAGTGACGTAAAGTTTTGTTTTGAATTAACTGTATTACGTTTTAAAAAAGGTAAATTTCTCTAATGAAAATAGCCAAGATGGTACGAGGTAACCATCTCGGGAGGGGCACCTGGCTGCCTGGCATCTGGAGAAACACAGTGTAAGGAAGAATCCATTCAAGGAGCTGACGGGGAGCCGGGCTTCCCCTCCTGGCCGTCGCCCGGAGGGGTCAGCCAGGGAGGCCAGGCCGAGGGGCCAAATGGGACACGCATTGTCTTAGCCTCAGGGCGCTGACATGGTGGGGAGATGCCCGGACGCCACTTCCTAACCCAAGAACGCCCTCGCACAGCTGGGTTTGGTGCAGGAACCATTCCTTTCATCATTGTCGTCATTCCTTGCTTTACCCTCTCCCCACTCACTTTTACAAGACAGACCGGATCAGTAAGTACAGGAGCCTCAAAAACACACCATGCCGGATTCACGGGGAACACTGTTCACAAGCTGTCCACTCAAGTGAGGAAAGTCCCTCCAAGGGCACGACGTGTCCCCTTCTGGCCCCAGAAGTTTCAGTCATCTCTTGGATGTTAATTCACTTCATCACATGGACCTTTTCACTGGAGGAGACCTACTTTTTTTGCCAAATCTCTTTGCTGGTGGGTTTTTATTTTGCCTTTTTAAGGAAAGCATTTTAAAGACCGTATAGATTTTATTTCAGGTTGTAAGTTACTAACGGCTTGGTTGGCCCGGCCTTAGACTTGCCCGGAATTGACATGAAAGTTTGTTTCATAAGACTGGTCATACAATTTTCTTTCAATTCTTACCTGTCAACCCGCTATCTGTTAGTGAATCATCAAACACACGTTGGTCTTGTGAAAATGACCAGTGTGTGTCTCCTTGCTCTGCTGTTAAGCAAATGAGAATGACAACAAGAAGACAAGAGTCAACTATTGAAAAACAATCAAAACTTTCAATCAGTACTTTTCAAGGAGTGTGCATTCTTCATGACATGAGCTAACACGGAGAGACCCATGTGATAAACTGATACTGAATTCCAGAGGCAAAACGAAAGAAAATGGGGAGCTGGAGGCACGCAGATCATCTGGATGTTTCTCTTTCTCACTCCAGAGTCAGAATTTCCCTGGGCCCCTGCCCTAGGGAGCCCTCCTGGGGAGGCGGGAGATCTTTCTCCATGAAGCAACATACTATAATCAGATCCAGCCTCTAGATATCCCCATCCTACTTAAATAGGCAATGATTTTCTCCTTAATTTATAAATGGTAAAGCAGAAAAGCAAGTTAGCCGAACAGTGAATGAAATCTGACATGACTTATTTCTTCCCACTGTTGCTTCAGGATTTATTTATATTGGGGTTATTTATAGATTCTAAATACATATCATCAAAGATCCTGTGGTTTTAATCATTTTTACAGAAGCCTGAATGTCACACATAATATTATTTTCCTAAGAAAAAAATCCCCAAGCAAATGCAGTGAAAACCGGGTTACGGAATATCAAGCAGGAAATGGAGAGGGTATCATCTTTATTTTTTTATTTTTCTGGACTCCTTCAAAGTTAGGGACAATATCATGGACAGAACCACAGTGGTCTTTGTTCAGGCAAAAGGTAATTTTCAAAAATGGCAAAAATTATAAAAACTCTACTGGCTCCATATTTTCTTTTTTTAACCAATGAAAATGTAAATGGGCTGTGTGCTTTTGTGTGAGAATTCTCACCCCACTTTATTGCTCCTCTCCCACCCTCACCCCTGAATCCAATTACATTCCCCGGGGCCCAGTGCCCACCCCGGGGGTGTGTGCAGGGAAGGCACAGCAGAGGAGAGGCCACAAGTTAAATTCTTTTCTCATCTTCCAAGATGCAACCATGGGAAAGATTTCCTTGCCTTTTACATTCTGCAAAAAGAATTATTAGGCTTAAAATTGAAAAGGGATGGATCTTATGCCCTTTTAGAAGTGAACTTGGGATGAGCAAAGATGAAAAATCCTCAGAGTGAATTCAAGTTCCTCCATAATAAGTTGGTTGTCTTCAAGAGCATTGCATTCACTGGATTTGATCCTGGTACAAGATCAGGAGATGACTGCTTTGCTCGGAGTTCTGGTTTCTGTGTCGACTTTTCTTTACCTTTGACTCCCGTGGGATTTCAGGGCGGCCCTTCACAACCATCAGGAAATCCAGGGGTGCTGTCTGTGCATGAGGAAGAAGACTCAATTCTCTGCTGCTGCTGCCTCTGGGAAGCCCCACTGTTCCCGCCCAGTGGGGAGTGTTTACATGATCCTTATCACTTGTAACTATTATGGCAGAACCATCAATTAGCTCTCTACTTGCAAAATCACACCTGGGAAATCTTCTTTCCAAACTTGTTTAACCTTTTTCCTCCCCTTCCCTTCGGTGACAGGTTAAGATTTACGATTTTTTAAAGACGGTTGCAGCACCTGGGTTGATGTTATCATGTTGATGAGAAATGCCTCGGAGGGGGGGTTAAAGCGAGAATTGCAGTTCATTAGAAGGAACTTTACCTTAGGAGCAAATTTAGTGTTTTGACTAATATCTTTCTAGAGAACAATTAATTCTGACATGGCAGTCATCGGGCAGCCCTTAGATTATGAGTGAGAAGCCGACCTGGCTTTGGACTCTGCCGGCCCCCCCATGCCTGATGGGGGATGGATGAAGATGGGATTGAGTTCCCAGCAATTCTAATACTGCCAGAAAAGAGAGAGGACAGGGAGCCACGTAAGACATACCCGAATTCAAATCACTCAATTAACTGGTGGATGTATTTTTCATCCTTTAAAATCTGGGTTCAATTTAGTGTTCCTAAAAAACTCATTGGGATAACAGATGAGATTAGACCAGCTGTCTCAGCTGGGCTGGCAACCCCTCTTCTGACCTCCGAGTTTCTAATATTCCGTTCCTGGCCCCTCCGCCCTCTTAACGCCTCTTCATTAGCCTGGTTATGAGAGGGCCGGACATTTCACATCGTGCAGTAGTTTGGTGATGAAACTCCGGTTTATTGGAAAGATGTAATCTACGGTCCTTGTTTGTAAGGAGCGTAACAAGCATGCTTTGTGTGCACATATTGTAGGCATTCATGTATCTTCTTTCATTCTAAGCTGTCAGCTGCATCGCTCAAGCTCCAGATAGCCATCGCATCGTGTTTAACGGGGCTGCCTTTTTTTTTTTTTTTGCATCGTTAAGATATGGCTATGACTCTAAGAAGCCATGTCTAGGAAAGGATTGCTAAATTTGGAAGTCAGGAGCGGGTCCAGTGAGGGTAACACATTCACACAGCATGCAGAGAGTATGTGCATTACTCGTTTGTTGAGCATGGGGCGAAATGTCACACCCTTCCTCTCTCTGGGGCAGTGGGCCGGGTGGCAGAGCAAAACAACTGATGCCAGCAGCTTCAAAGTACGACCTTATTCCCACTCAGATGAAATGGCATCTCTTTATAGGCCGTTTAAAAGAATTTTCCACAATTATAAGTACAAAATCAGTGAAGCAGAGGGAAAAGGAATTTTAACCCAATAAATCAGTTCATTTTTCCTTCCATCTGTCCTCCATGTGAGTTATTCCATGTGAAGAATCCTGCTCCCTGAGGCCCCCAGGGGTGGCATCTTTGTCACAGCCTAGATAGAGGTCACTCATCACGTTGGGAGTCTCAGCCAATTTTATGGTAGCCTTGGGTGATTGAATACACTTGGGTCTGGAGTCCAAGAGAGATCCCAGGAGGGCGCTGTCGTGTGGGGGGACCTGTGGGCTGTGGTGATCAAGGACTTTAGGAAGGACCCGGTGCTGCAGGGCAGCCCTGGGGGAGGCCCTGTCTCCCCGTTGTTCAGCTTTACTCACTTCCCCAAATAGAAAAACATAATTCTTCCTCCAGGGCTGTCGGGGCATTAAATGAAAAGTCCTTTATAGAAGCATCTAGAACACTGTGTCGGAGTTACTAAATTCTCAAAAGTGGTAGTTTACCCTTTCCACTGGAAATTTTATGGAATATCCCCAAAGGCACTTCAACAAGTGAGCCTAAACAAAGCCAATGTAGACTTGACTTTTATTTAAGGACTAGAGTGCCATGGAGAGTGTCAGATTTCAGACACTGTGGAACGACCTTTGGTGAGAAACAGAAGATAATAATTAGATAATTTTATTTGCGTTGGAGGATTAGCTTCAGACAACTGCTTCTCAATGCACATCATCCCTGTCGGTGGTGGGTGAGGGAAAGCTCCTCCCCTTGCCTCTCTCACAGACACCCTCTTGCCCTGCCAGCCTTTCAGGAAGAAGATATTGCACAACTGATGGGCTGGATTCCAGGGAAATGTCACCAGATCACTCCTTCCTGCTAAATGTGGCAGAGTAGGCAAGCCACGTTGAGTCCCAGTGGGGGTCAGGCCTTCTTTCTCTCTCTGCTTCATCAAACTGCACTCCCACCATGGCTGCAGACTTGTACAATGGGCCAGTCTAGTTGAAGGCAAATGGTGCAATGATTTAGGCTCTGACTCGAGTGGGCGGGAGCTGCCCTCACAGACCTGTGGCAGGGGCCACCTCCGCCAGGGCACTGCATCAGAGCTGTGCACGTGGGCTGCCATGCACTAGCACTCCCAGTGTGTCATGCACCCCATGTGTGCCCACACTCCCAGCTCTGTTGGCCTTAGGGGACTACATGACCGACCACATCTCTCAGCTCCTCAGCAGGAGTGGGACCCTACTTCCAACTCTGCACTCCTCGTGGCTGTACAGCTGCTTCCTCCTGGTCTGTCTGCCCATTAACCGTCTGTTCGCCCACCAGGTCCTGCCTCTAGTCCCTCTGATCTACTTGGAGAGGGGCCCTGGGTGGGGTAGATTGGGGCACGGCAGATGAGCCTCCACCCTCAAAGAGCGTCAGGATGGAGAATGGATGAGCCAGGCCCATGGTCCACACCCCAGGACTGAGGATCTCTTGAGGTAGCTTCTGCAAGTCACTCAGGTGAAGGATCTGCTTGGTTGCCATGAACGGAAGCCCTTCTGCCTGTGTGCCTGCCCAGCACACGGAGCTGGAGGGAAAAGCACCGTGTGCTCATGAGAGCTTCGTGGCATTTCCCACTCTTTTCTGCAAATTAAATTCACAACAGCAACGGCAACAACAGCAAACCGAAATCAGTTCCTGAACATTCTCCTCACATCACAGCTACACAGCGTCCACAGTCCAGGGTAAAAGACACAAATTACTGAGCTAGTAACAATGTCAAACAGGAAGTTTAATCTTTTGTTGAACTGACTTTGAACTCGAGTGTGGCACAGATGGAGGGAAAGCAGGTTCCCCATCATCTTTGAATGTCCCAGTTTCTTCATCTGTAAAATGGGTATCTGTGCTGTCCATTCACCTTAACATGATGATGAGATTTGTATCTGGAACAGGATTAAGGTTTGAAAATTAAAATTAAAGAAACATAATCTAGTATAAAGCATGCTATTCTCTCATTCCTCTTTGTCAGCTTCTTTCTATGGTCTTCTCAGGGAACTAGAATAAGTCACTCTGTTCCTTGGGAAATAAATGAAAATGCTTGTTAAATGAGTGTTAAGGGCAATATTTTCAAAGGGGCTGACGGGCAGAACTGAAGCATGCAAGTAAATGTTCTTCCACATTACTTGGTGGGGACAAGAAATGAAGTCCACAGTTAATCTTAACTGACGTGAACAGAAAGATGAGATTCAAAAAGGAAATGAGTCAGAGACTCGGGGGTTGGGAAAGTTCCTGACAGCGGACGGGGGTGATGATGACCCAGGAAAGCTGGTACGGCGTGGGTGGTGGTTGGCACAGGCTTTGCCAATGTCTAACAACAGGTCTTGTTTGCAGAGATTCACACCCTCTGAATCCCGCTTCAGTGTGAAATCGTCCTGGACCAAAACTCGAAGCAAGTCCATGGAAGCTCAGTGCCTTGTGGGACATGTGTTTGCAGTCAAGTATCAGCCAACCCCTCTGAAGCCTTGGAAGCAGGGATTGCAATTTCTATTTTTGTAGATGCTCAAAAAAGAAGAGTTGCCACTGATCAGACTGTCAGAAATAACAACATTATGACTTCTTAGCTGGCTCAGAATTCTTTGCTGGATCTCCTTTTAACTCTTCTGCCCTCAGTCATAACAAACCTTCAGCTGGATCACGAGAAGAATGTCACAAGTCTCACTGTCGACTTCTAGACAGTCCTCAGCACACCCTCTCTCCTTCCAAGCTGCAGGGCATTGGAGGTATCGCCCTCCAATTCCTTCCCCAGATTTGCAGCTTTCTAGAATGTGTCTTCTGACATATTACATGTAATTCCTCATTTAAAATCTTGTTTAAAGGCCCATTTTTCTCCTCTGTCCAGAAAATGAAAGCGAAGTTCTGCTGCTGCTGTCTTCTTTCTCCTGCGTGCAGACAGGAGCTTTTGCTCAAGAGAAGCACGACCCCCTCTGAGGGAAGATTCTTCACCAGTGTGGCTCAAATTATAAACAAAGAGGAGACACCCACTCAGTTTTCTACAGATTCATAAAAGGTGGTTTTATTCCTTTTAAAATTACCTAGTGTGACTGAAAAGGCCTCGAGGCTTTGGTAAACATACTTAGTCATCTCTAAAACAATAGAGCAATTAATTCCACAAACGTTCCTGGTTCTCAGTGATGTAATTTGCCATGGAAGCCAGGAATCCTGTCCCTGTAAATCTAAGCACCTGTCAAGTGCCCTGGCCTGAAATATCCTTCCCACTTCCTCCCCACCTATCAATGTTTAAAGCCATTTATAGATGCTGTGTCACCGACTGGTTGGGTCAGCTCATTGTCAACATTTTCATTTCAGACATTCTCTAGGTTTGTGTGTTGGAAACAGGATTTACCAATTATTTTTGCCCGTAATATATTGGTTTCTCCCTACACAGATTTGAATAAAATATGGATCTAATCATATCACATGAACACAATAGCTCCTTAAAATAAAACCTTTGTAGAACACACATTACTTATCATAGCCTATTAATTTGATATCCCAACTAGCTAACAGGATCACAGATTTCCATTGTATATCACTTAAATCCTGTAATTCAAATATACTAGATTTTCGGTATTAGGCTATATTCAGAAAAGTGCAGTCAAATGAAGGGTGGGGACCGGGATGCGGCATCTATGAATTTGGTTTCTGAATGCAACTTTTGGAAATCAGTTTGCAAAAATGTTTGTCCTTAAACTATATTTAATAACTTAAAAAGACATGGTTAGGTGCCTAAAACCGTAGATTACTATCAAGTAGCACTGAATCAAAAAGTCATGTTAAATTTAATTTTTAAAGAAGCCAAGTAAATAGATACTCTGTTTTGAAAATGAGGTTCTTTTATTTTATTGTATTTTTCTGATAGTTATTCCTTCTCCTTATGATCTATTTATCTCTCATGTTTATTTCTTCTGACAATAGAGTTAATTCCACCGTGATTTGGGTGCTCTTGCAGCCATTGAACTGTTTGCCAATAAACCTTCTTGTTCCCTGAAGGACACATGTGGGACATCACTTCCTGCCCCACTGAAGTCAGGTGTGTACAGTACACTTGCATGGGTCAGTGAGATCTGAATGGAAGTGGTGTGAGCCGCTCCCATGGGAACATTCTAAGAGCTGGTGTGTGATCCCCCACATCCTCCCTCACCTACCGCAAAGGGATCTTGTGCAGAGATGGAGCCCCGGTCAGTCAGCCTGGTCCCTGAGTGACCAGGATGAGCAGAAAGCGCATCCCCGACCCCCATCCACTCACACATGTGAATGAGAGAGAAACAAAAGTTTGTTCTTCGAATCCCCTAGGTTTACGGGCTGAGAGCTACTGTAGCATGGCCTCTTATTGCCTCCTAGATTGTTCCACTTGTTAGAATTACTGGTGCATGTTTTGTGATTCGACTGCTTGATCAATTAAGCTTTATAAATCTGTGATGAGACCCCTTTGCATTTCTGTTTAAAGTATTCCTAAAAGGCTTTACTACATAAGGTTCATAGGTTAGCTTCCAAATCATTTCTTAGCATCTATCTTACAGGACCTCTGAGGAGTGAAGGTTCAGGAGGGCATGTCCACCTAGAATTCAAGGGAGACCTGAGTGTCCAGGGACACTCAGACTGACAGATCCACCTTTCATCCAGATGCTTCATTTTGCCAGGCCACAGTAGGGACAGGATTCAGCAGAGCTGTGGTGACCAGGCACCCCTTGGTAGGACTAGCCCCTATACACAAAGGGAAACTCAATCATATGCTGGTCATAAAACCAAGGAGAACTCCAAGACAGTTGATGTTTGAACAATGATTTCATGGTGAATTCATCCTTTTACCCTGACCCACACCCACTGGTTTACAACAACCTCAGGTGAAATTCTTGAGGCCTGTCAGCATTGGGGAAGAGGGCCAGACTTTATTTGTTAGGGGGATTATTATCTATGTCTTGGAGGAAAGCCTACAGCTCTAAATGGGTGCTGAGTTTTTGCAGAGGTTGGCATAAGAGGCTGTTTATTTGGTCAGTCATAGGAGGAGAATGGAGTGCGGAGGCTTTCTAGTCTATTGAGGGACCCCACAATGACTCTCCCTCTCAGTGGTCCAGGGGTTAGGGGGAGTGGTTCCAGAAGGAGACCTTTTAATGTTGAGGGAAGGAAAATAGAACAGAAGGGAAAGATCAAGCTTCCGAGTGGTTCCTTTTATTCCTCCTTGATGCATTCTTTCCCTGGTTAGGTGAGAGGAAGGAGATTGGGAGGCTGGTGAGCGGGAGTGCAGATACCAGGGAGGAACAAGGTCCACATCAGCAGGAGGACCTTCATGTGGGAATCACAGCCCGGGACCAGGTGGCCTCGAAGGACGCCCAAGAGCAAAGGGCCTAGAGCATGTTCTGCTCTCTTCGGGGAGTGGTTTGAATTTTGGAAACCAATTCAGTGTGAGTGACACAGGATGGTTACAAGTAAATCCGGGGGAAAGACCAGGAATAGATTAGATTAAATTAGATTAATTCATCCCTCTCCAATTTTCCATTAAAATATCACCGAAGACAGAAAATGAACAAAACCTAGCCCAACTTTTAGAGAAATTTCAACTAAAAGAAATTTAAACATTTTTTTGTCTTTCTGGGTCCCTCTACAGCAAACATGCCACTCCAAGAGAAAATTGTCCTTTCCCATCATCTAATTCAGGCCAAGAGACCCAGGTGGGTTCTCAGGTAGTAAAAGGACCAGCCATCCCTTTCTGAGTGGGCCCAAACTCTGTCTTCGATATCGCAACGCATCCTCCACCCACCCAGGTATTGCACCACTATGCTAAGAAGAACCGCCCGGAGGTGGACGGGAATGGGGGCTGCTGTGAGACACCGTGAGACTAGGTTTGGATCAACCTCTCTGGGTTTCGGGATGAATGACTACAGGGTAAGAGAATGCAGAATGTTCTATTACAAGAATCAGAAGAAAACATTAGATGACCTGTTAGTATTCTTAAAGGACTGCAAGAATGCAGGGTCCTGGGGAAATGGAAGCAGCATTCCTCAAGAAAATGCAAAGATTAAAAGAACAAGAAGCCATTTGAGGACACTAAAGATACTTAAGGTTGGCGTTAACAGAAGCTGCTGAGTTAGAAATATTGATAGGAAAAATTTTGATGTGAAAGATATCTCATGCATTTGGTAAAACCAGATGCAGAATGTATACCACGAAGCATTAAATCATTGTTCCAAAGGACATATTTAAGAACGTCTCTAAGAAGGCAGAGAAATGTACAATGAGAATAAAATGATTAAGAAAAAAAGAATGTGAAATTTATAGAGAACAGAAAGCCCAACTGAGGGTCATACTTTCCTAAGGAAGAAAATAAAAGACGTAAAAGAGCAGTAGCAATTAAAACCGCAACAGACACAATGTTTTGAGATGAGACGAGGAGATCATGTAGCCTAGAATGGCCTTCAGAGTTCCAGACACAAGACGGCAGAGGGCCCCATGCAGAAGCATGCACACCTGGATGGACTCTGGCAACTTTCTGAAGCCCAAAGATTAAAAGATGTGTCTGCAAGCATTTTGGAGAAAAGCAATAGAGGTTAAGTTCGCTGTAGATTTCTGCTCTGCAGTCCTAGCCGGTGGAAGGTAACAAAGCTGCCTGATGCAACAAGAAAACTGGCTGATATCCCAAGACGTCATTCTCACACAAATGGCTTTTCATGTTGGAAAATGTTCTAGGGGAGAAGTTTCAGAAAATATACCACCTGTGTGCTCTTCATAAAAGGAAATTAGTTGAACATATTCTATAGCCATTAGAGACAACAGTCGTATATAAAATCGAGAATAAGGAAGTCACGCTACAGAAGCATATACTTTGAGCCTGAAGCCAGATAAATTAGAGACAATCAGAGATGTCCTTCAGTCTGGAAAAGCAAGTGCCCGTTACAGGTTACAAAGAATTTTAGGGAAAGTGTTATTTTTGGTTCTTTGTTGGTTACTTGCTAGTTTGTTTACATATTGCTGATTTATTTGCTTGTCTTGATTTTAAATTCAAGAACTTAACATAATTTTTTCTAAATTGCAAATAAGGAAGAGAAAAGACATTGACCAATTTTGTGCTTAGGCAATGAGCTAAGCAGTGTGGACCAGGAATTTATATTATTTGGGACTAACTTACACAAATTGCAGTTTCATTTCTCTGTGTAATAAACATTGATCTTAAAAGCTGAATCTGTCTATCTGTCCAGCTATCTATCTATCATTTACCTATGTTTTGAATATGTTGATAGTTGTTCATAAATGTGCCTATTTGACATGCTATGAAGTGTACTTTGGAGCTGGAAATATAAGAAAGAGTAACTAGCAGTGATATTGTTATTGAATTTCACTCAATAACACATGTATAATGTTCTAAGAAAGACTTGAAGTCAGAAATACTTGCATTATAAGACCCTGCTGTCTGGTCTAGCTTTCTAGCAAATCATCAAATAACTATCAGTCCATCTATCTGTTGATTTCCATGATCTGTGATGCATTATTACGGGTCTGATATTTTTAAGATACAGGCCCTACCCTCATGACATAGTCCCCACCCTACTTATAACGTAGTTGGAGAAGCAAGTGCTTGACATACGATAATTTGTATACAATATAATCTGGAGATAGTTGACTAAATCACAGAGATGACACAAGAGAGTCTGGATAAAAACTTCTGTAAGTTTTCCAAGGAGGCAGAAATCAGGCCAGGATATTAACACACCTTAAAGGAGAAGGTGAAATTTAAGGAACACTGGAGTGAGGGGAGGGGACAATTGTGCCAAGTAGGCACAGAGTGAGCGCAGGCGTGGGGAGGACCTGGTGGGAGAGGGTCAGCAGTGTGGCTGCAGTGGTCTGTTTGAGTTGTTGGAGATACAGCTAGGGAGGCAGTTAGAAACCAGATGCAAAGATCTTGCATGCCATACCATGAATGCTCCAATTTGATTCTGCAGTTGGGAGCCATTGATGCTTTTCAGGTGGCAAACCACCTGATTAAACTGGATTTTATTTGCTTCTAGATTTATTTTATTGTATCTTAAAAATTGCACAGATAGACGTGTTCATTGTAACAGCTGAAATGCTCAAAGACATGTAAAGGAAACATTCTACCTTCCCCTACTCCCTCCACACCCCTGTCAGTCATGCCTGGTACACATCCTTCCACACCTCTGTCCACTCATCTTGATGTGGCGCATATACACCCAGTGGAACTGTGCCCCATAACATGCAAATACAAATACTGCTCTGAAATTCCTTCCTTTCTTCACATGGTATGTTCTGGCCACCCTGCACACAAATATATAGAGATTTAAGATACTGTTTTTAACAAGGCTGCATTATACTTCATAGTATCTCTATGCCATTTGCCATTATGGGTCAAAGTTTGAGTCAATTCTAAACAAGCATCTTTCTTTCTCTATTTCATCATAGAGTTGTGCTTTCATTTATATGAAGTGAATTTCTCAAAATAGGAATGCCAGATTATACAGAAAGCAAATTGTAAATTTTAATTGCCACTGTTCAATTGTATCCCCAAAAGGTTGTAGCAATTTCAGGATGGAAACTGAAAGTTATTTACAGGGAAAGGGCATTGGAGCAGCATCAGACTTCTCGTCTGCAGAACTAGAGGCTGGAGGCAGAGGGACATCAGAGCAGCAGATGGCAAGATTAGGATTTTGTATCCTCAGCCAAGACATTGTTCATATTTCAGGACAAATGAAAATGATTCTGAACATGTGAGGATATCAAGAGAATGTCATTTTGTTTGCTATGTAACATAAATAATCAAGAGATAGTTTACCAAATGATAAATGAATCAGGAATTTCAAGATGCGAAAAGACAAAGAGGTGAGGAGACAGTGGTGAGCAATCACACTGGCAGTGTATAAAATTACATCTGAACACCCAATGATAATGACTCCACATTTGTCACATATGTGACAGCTAAGGATGCTTGAAATAGAAAAACAAAAACGATGAGGAAGGAAATCATGGAATGGAATTAAAAATTTTAAAATGTCTTAGCAAAACCCAAGAGTATAGGAGATGGAGGGGTTTGGGGAAGTAAAAATTTTCTAAATGATTCTTCTAGGTGGGAGCAGGAGTAGGTGGGCAAATTAACTTGGTGGTCGGCATAACTCTTTTGTCCGGCTGTAAACTTAAGGTTGGTTGTTACAGTACAGCGAGAGACTGAGCAGAAACTCTACCAAGACAGCAAAATAGGGGGAGAGAAAAACAGCAGTGAAAACACAGGATGTAAGTAAGACCATGAATTGCAATGGGGAAAACCCAGCCCTCATTTCCAGGCTCACTGTTAATGGGCTGAGCATCTATGTCAAAACTCAGAGAGAGGTGGGTCAAATCAGAACGTGAAATCCAGCTCTGTTGTTTGCAAGAAACTCCCCAAAATCAAGTGACAAGGGAGGATTGAAAATAAAGATATGGGCCAGTCTATACCGAAATCAAACCAAGTCAAAGCAGAAGTAGAAATATGACTACTAAAGGCAGTGGAAGTGAAGACTCAACACACCAGACAGGGTGGACACCAATGTCATCTGATGACAAAGTGCGCAACCTGTGAGAAGTTATGGCATTTAAACATTTATTCAACAGACAATGTAGCAGCTAAAAATAAAAGCGATGTGCACTTGTGTGTGCATATACACACAAAAAGAATATCGGATACAATTACAATGCGAGATTCAAATATACTTTGTTTATAATTTGACAAATCAAATAGAGCGGTGTTTCTCAATCATATTTTTCATTATTGCTCCCCTTATGAACCTTTTTAGACTCTTTTTCCTAATCGCTGCCCACATAAATCTTAATAATATAGATACACGGTATATCAGTTGATGTGTTATAGGTGTATCTGTGCTTTGTGTATAAAAAGAGTAAGCTTTTTGTCCCCCAGGCACCAATGTTTATCCCTTTTGGGCCAATATCACTCCCATCAAGAATGCATGAAATAGATTAAAAAATACAGAAAAGTGTGAATAGCTCAACTAATAAGGCACATTAAAGTGATATCAGAAGGATTAGGCCTCCAGGCACAGCATGCATCATGGTTTAAGGGAGGACTTCCTGAATTAGGGGACCCTCTAGGCACCTGAGGAGGACAATCTGCACATTGAGAAGCTCTGGGTGTGGCTGAGGGGCCTTGGTGGTGTGAGCTCAGTGTGACATCCCCACGCTTCCTGAGCCATCCCTCAGTGAAAGTCTCTGTGGTTAGAACATTTGAGAAACTAGGTTAAACCAAATTAAACTGGTCACCACAGGAAGACGCTGGTCTTCAATGCACTAACTTCCTAGTGCAGCTCTGAGATGGAGATGGGGCAAGTGTGATGTTCTAAACTTACAGAAGTCCCGTTAGGGAGGTCAGTGGCCTGGAACTTCATTCCCATCTCAGGGACCAGTCGTGGAACACCACCTGTGAGAAACGCTGCCTTCTGCGTGAGCGTCTTCACTGCTTCATGCAACCAAGCCAGAGAAGGCGAGTGGAAATAGTACTAGATGTGTCCCTTCATTTGAACTTGACATTCTTCCCCCCCTCCCTCTTTCTCTCCCTCTCTTCCTTCCTCCTTTTCCTTTCTTTCTCCTTACTTTCTCAAAAGTAAGAAAATTGGAAATAAAAAGGAAACATTTAAAGAAATCAATCCTGAGGTCACTGGCTCTTGTCATCTTATTCTCCAAGAGTCTTTATTTTAATACAGTTCCACGGTGTCTTTGCCATGTTCTGGGAACTCTCCATCTGACCCAGAGGATACAGCGACCTGCAGGCAGAGACAGGTATGCTCTCTGCTCTCAGCTCTTAGAGTTCGTCGTGGAAGTGACATTGAACACGAAATGACACATGTGATAGAAGAACACCACAGAAGGAGCACCATGCTGCATAATGTGCAGAATTGAGCAAGTTCAACTCCCATCTTAAAAGCTGTCTCAAGGATTCGTCTATGCCACGACATCACAAAAGGAGTGGCACGCATTCCATAGGTGACGTGATGGGGTAAAATGCAGTTCTGTTAAAACTGTACAGCTTGTTCCAAGATCTCCCATCTTGTTATCTTTTAGAGGAAAACGGTGCCATCTCCTTGCCACCTGACGGTGATTTGGAGCTGGGAAGAGAGCTGGTGGAGCTCATGCTGGCCCGCCTTATGTCACCATGAGCACAGCAACCGCCTTCCACCGGGCACTGCGAGGGAATCGGAACGGATGGCATCCAGGGGACAGCAAAGTCAAGCCCACCTGTGCTGCTGGCTCCCGGCCGACTGTGGCCAGTTGTGACAAAAGCCCAGGCCCAGGTTCTGGACCCAGCACGTCATGTTGAAAGAGCCCCTCCACACCTGGAAAGCAGTTACAGGAGGTTGGGAGAGTGATTCACAGGGTTCCAGTAATTCTATCAAATCTCACATGAGGGGCTGTGGGTCTGAGCTCAAGGACCTTCTGCATGAATACCAGGGCAATGCCCCTTTGGTTCTTTTGCATTTTGAATCTCAAGTGGAGTCTGAAATATGAGTCAGTGTGGGGCCGAGGTTTTCCGATGGCTTTGAGAGATGCTCTATTGATTTCTGGAAGAAGCCAATGTGGTATATGGAGGTCCACACAAGATACTGTTGCAATGTAGTTTTGTGCTTTCCCCGGGTCTCCCCTTATTATCCTGAAAAGAAATGACACATGTGAGACCTGCCATTTATGCATCACTTGAATTTTAGAAACTCTGTATCTACATCTGACATGAGTGTCTTGCAAATTACATCAGAGGGCATCTAAAATTCACTTCAAATATTGGTGAAAATTCATTGACAAATCAGAGATCCCTGAGGAATTTGCATTTGTGTCTTTCTGGTGTTTATATTTTTTTAGTACTGCAAGATCCTTTCCTGATATTGTATTGGATTTTACATTTTGCTTCAAAAACATAAAGTAAGCATATGATAAAGTTATCGGAATTATCACCCAAACATAAACTTTCCTTTAGCTTTGAAAAACCTAATTTCCTGAAAAATGGTGGTTCTACACTATCGTATTTTTTTCTAGAGATAAGCTGAGGTTAGCTTGGAAATTTTTTCCTGAGAAACTGTCATGATGTATTTTGAAGTTGATGGGAAGGCAACACCTGCTCATACCATCTCCTGAAACTGTGTGTCTTACCACTAGATCAATTTCCCTCCCAGGTCTTGCTTGGGCATTCTTAAAACATGATAATCCGTTCCCCGTATCGGGGAACTTGAGGGGGAAGATCACCTCGCCGTCTGCAGGATGAAGGTGAAGGTGTAGCTTGAAGGACAATTGTCAGGACGTTCTGCAAGGGGATCTGTCAGTGAAGAAGGAGGCATTCCTCCCGCAAAGCTTGAAGGAACTTTGGGGAGATTTCCACCGCTCCCTGCGCCTCCGGCTTGCCACCTCCCCCGGCACCTCTAAGCCATCACTCACTGCCCACCAGGCCGGGCAGAACCCCACCACTTTGCAGGTGGGGCAGGCTGCTGCCAGTGGCAGAGACGGATGACATATTTATTAGCTTGTCAAAACCTCCCCTGTTTATGGAAGTCTCACCCGGCTAAACAAAACAGTCTGCTTCCCATTGGCTCCTCGAGAGGCCCCTGTTGAGAGCTTCAGCAAAGTGCTTGATGAGGCATAAAATGATGATTAATTAATTTACTGCTCAGTTGATCATCACATGGCGTGGTTGATGGTTCTCCCAGTGGTCAGCCCTAGCTCTGCGGTGCACGGCCCAGCCTGCCTTTGCTTTGACCTGAGCTCGGAGACTCCCAGGCAGAGAAGGAGGCGGAGGAGGAGCTGAGTCCCTGGAGGCCCCAGGAGGTGGGCCTGGGGCGCAGGCTACAGAGAGGCCTTTCGCAGCCGGTCATTAATCAAGACACACTTGCCCTGGGAACATAGCCCGCGTCCAGGAGGAGGCGATTTCTGCACTGGCGGGTGTGCTCAGAGCCGCGTCTCATGGGCTTGGTTCTCCCCTCCCTGGAAGAACGTGGGCAGCTTGCACTCATCATCCTTTGTGAAATGAAGGCTGCTGTCCTCCATGGCACAAGGATGACACCAGGTGCTGGTTGTGACAGGCCGAGTTTGCTGTCACATCTGTGTGCCAGGAGACATGCGGCCTCGCCCTGCTCAGAGTGTAGTGGTCCTGAGATCCAGCCAGGGACAACGCGCTGCTTAAAACGTTTGAGTCCCGAAGTTCAACGAAAGGAAGGCTTTCAGGAATGGGATTTTCTTTTCTCTTCTTTAATTTTGACTCAACATGGTACCTAAGTGGTTCTACTTGTTGGGTTTTAAGAATTCAGGAGGTTTAATTTAATCTCAAGTTAAAGTAATATTTCAAAGGAGAGGTCTCAGTCGATTTATATACTTTTAACTGGCTATAAAGAATAGATTTACAGAATGGAATCCATGTCTCATTCATTTCTATAACAAAATGACAAATTGACAGGCTCACATTCCTGAGGGACACCAGTGATGAAGGCATTGGTAAGTGAATCAGTGTTGTCATGAAGTACATAGTCCTCATAATGCAGATTATATAACGTAAGAGAGACGGGGCACCAAGTCACTTGACCACTCGCCAGAGAGAGAGCTCCTGGTCAGTGGACGTGTCTAAATTCTGGCTCTTGACAGCAGGCAGGACCCCCAGGGGTGCTGAGGATGCCCCAGCAAGTCTGTGTTTAGAGTGAAGGAGCCCTGTCCCCATTACGTCTGAAATGCCAGGCCGTCAAGGAGAGGTGACTCCCGTGAGAAAAGGGGTGGCAGCACGTGTTGTTGACAACGTAGTGCCCCTCACTCGTCACCAGCCCTTCTCTCCTTTCAGCACTGCTCTGTGGTATCAGCAGAAGGGCACTCGAGGGCCCGGGACACTGCCTGTCTGCCTGTGAGCTCCAGGATCTGCAGGAAACCGCAGAGAGTTTGCAGGACAGCCCCGCCTCTGTCTGCCCCTCCGAGGTTCAGTGGTGAAGAAGAGGATGCTCAGAGACCAGCTTACTGTCTGATATAATGCAGCCCGCTAAGACCGAGCTGGGGCTGCCCACTCAACCGTTCTCCACGCTGGTCTCTCAGAGAGCGACTGAACCACCCTGGCTGGTCCCTCTGGTCTGTCCAGTGGGAAAAGGTCCTGGGGAGCAGGGGTGGCTCAGGGTGAACAGCAACGGGATGGAGAATCTCCAGATGCATGGGCTCCATGCAGGAGGCCAGCCTGGAGGAGGCACCTTCTCTCCTGGCTCCTGTCTGATAAGTCACACTGCTTTTTTTAATCCACAGCCTCACATGGCAAACACATCTGCAGTCTGGCGTCGTCCCCCAGGCCTGACCCTCTGCAATCCACTCTCTCCAAAGGGCTGAGAGCAGAGGTCATCTCCTGTGCTGGGTCATGACGGGAAGGTCTTTGCCTGTAAACGGGGGCCATCGTTGCTCTCAGTTTTATCGGGATGAGGAGTGAGTTAGAAAGACTAACATACGAGACAGTCTTTTAAAAGGGTGACTCCTACTCAGGGTTCCCATGCTGTTGGGTTTTCCTCAGAAGAGGGCTCTGTGGTCCACTGTGGGTGGCGGTCTGCTGTGTCCCTGTCCCGTGGAGATGCACAATACCCAGTCATATGTGAAAAGCTCTAACTCGCCCATAGTTAGGAAGCCTGTTTGACCTCGTTCATCACAACATTCCCAAACTCAGAGCACAGGAGAACACCGCATTAGTGGAATATGGGCTGCGTTCCTCTGGGAGCAGGGAGCACATGCTCTTTGGGACAAAATACACAAAGTGTTGGCCTTCTTGATTAAGGTATTATTAATAACTAAACAGACCTTCACTGAGTGCAGTGGGAAAGACATTCCACGCTTCAAGCACCAGGCTTGTGTGCACAGAACTTAGGACACACTGGGGGAGAAGGCTATGCAGGGTGGAAGGGAGCAATGGTGGGGACTGGAGAGGTGTGTCTGCCGAGTTGAGGGGTCCGGGCAGCTTGCAGGAGGAGGGCTCACCGAGAGTGACGATGTTAAGTTTCGTTTATGGGAATCTCTCAGCAGGGGCAGTGGTGGGTGGGTGTTCCAGTAGAGGGAGCAGCATGGTGCCCAAGGGCCCACTCCGAGCGTTCCCATGTTGGCTGCTACCTGAGGTTGTGTGAGGACACATTGGGAAGGCAGAATGGGGAGGGACCCTCGTGGGCTTGGAGGCCAGGCCTGCTTGATTTTGTTGGGGGTAGGGGGCACATGGTTGACTGGACTATGGGGCGATGTTTGAGGGGGAGGAGCAGTTGGTGGAGGACCAACCAACATACCTGCTCCTACACCGAGGCTCGGGTCTCAGGGCCCCCTGGACTCTCTGGAGCCCAACCATTGGACGTGCAGGAGGCCGTCTGGGGCCAAGTCCTTGAGCTCGAGACACCCTGACTTACCTCCTGTGAATTAAGAAACCGAAAGTGCAGTGTGGTTGTGAAGCTCTGTAGTTAAAGTCCAGTGTACAAATACTCAGGGCAATGCTGGGCACTTGTAGGCGCTTCCTGTTGGGACAACCTAAGACTCAGTTTCCCTGTGTGAACATGGGACAGCACTGCCTCTTTGGGGTGATCTGACGAGGTCGTCAGGAGAATGCGCCCACGCCCGGAGAGAGGAGGGTGCCTGGCCCCTGCCACCTGTGGAACAGGTCCCGGTACTCAGCCCAGAGCTCGGATCTTCCCCGGGTGGAGTCAGACGGAGAAATGCTCAGTCCTGGAAGCGGCTGCCCGCCCCGTTTCCTCTCTCGGTGTAGAAACAGAGGTGCCTGGAGCTGATTGTTTACTCTGCTCTACTGCTTCCCTTTTGTTCCTCTCACACCCCCGCCTATGTTTTTATAGATCGTTTCTCCAATTTGAAAGGGTCACACTGGTGTCACTAGGATTATAATTCACGGCCTCTGTGAGATCGTGCCAGTGGGAGGCTCTACAAGGAGCACTCGGAATTTTTGAACATTTGTTTTTTTCTTCGCAAACATTAAAAACTAGACCTAAGCACGGGCCAGTTTACAATCAGGATTTAATTTTTAGAGAGTGGCTCAATGTGGCCGAATGCCTCCTAAGGCCCGTGATGACATCAGCCCCCATTAGTCTCTGCTAACAGGGCCGCATTCGCTCCCCTTGTGGTAAATAAGCCCAGTGTCACACGGGCAATAACCCCAGCTGGCTCCCACCATTTTCTAAGATTTTCTTTTTCCTGCTGACTCTCAGCCATGTGTCCAGGATATTCAAGCTAATGAGCTCCATGTTTCCTCCTGCGCACAGATAACTCAGCTCCACAACCGGGAGTTAATCGAAACTTCCAAGTCAGAGAGGTTATTTTTAAAAAATGAATCTCTTTCTCCTTTTTCTGGCATTTCCAAATTATCTTGTAATTTAACGTCACGGGAAAAAAACTAAGTTAAGAAAGGCACGATAGCCAAAGAATGCAAGTCTCTGTGTAAGTTGCCCTGCCACTTCGTGAAAACCAGCCGGCAGATGCACCCTTCCTTCCCCGGGGCGCCTGCTCCTTCCCTGCTACCTGGCTGATGTGTGAATGGAGTCCCCCCATCACCTGACCTGTGAGCTGGAAACCTCAGCGTTGTGTTTTTCTCTCAAATACTGAGAGGCTGTAGTAGAAAACGGTGAAGGAAGAAAATTGAAATGTAACATTTTCAAAGGTGAAATGGGAAAACTTCTGAAAAGTGGAGGCAAAAGCTCACAGAGTATTAGACGAGTGAGCATCAGAGTCAACTCCTTTACATCTGGGCCTGGGGAGGATTCAGTGCCACAGGAGGAACATTCGGTGACTCACGGGAATGCGCTCCCCGAATTCCAGGTGCAGAGGGAGCTCCTCAGGTGGCGCTCGGGGGTCTCTCACCCTCCACTGCTTTCGATGCTCATAAAGTAAAAATGTCTACGTTCCGTTGGTCTGACTTCTCAGGAACTCCAACAGGCTCCCCCAATGAGTGCAATTTAAAGTTGTTTTTTCCAAAAGAATATCACAAACTTGCATTAAACCAATGATAGAAAAATAAAAACAACCACATCTGTGTTTCTTGAACGAATGAAGGATAGATTGTTCTCAAAAGCCAATGATCAATACCCTCCTTCTCCACTTCATGGAGGAGCTCTGCCTTTCAAATGAGAATTTTTAGGGATTATGTTGCTCAGAGAGGCATCTTGTGATTTGCTCATTATTTTGACAGAAAGATCAAAAATTGAATGTCCATTTTTCCCATTGGATTTAAAAGTGTTATAGTAGGGATTTTTTTTCCTTAAAAAAAAAATCTTTCTTTTAAATACAACAATAGTGACAACATCTGATTTAGAAAATATAACTGAGATATGCACAATAGAGACCAGGGGCAAAACGGTAACTGAGTACAAATTGGTAGTGATTTCACGCTCTCAATTTCATTTAGCCCTGCCGGCCATGCTGAATCACAATCCCACAGGTATCCACGGTCTTATTTTGCAGATAGAGAAATACAGACCCTGAGAGATCCAGGGTGATGTTACACAGAATCCTAGGCCAGAAGGTGCCCCATGTTCCCCACGCCAGCCCGTGGAACAGAGAATTCCAGAGGAAATATGTGGCACCAGAGACCAATGGCAGCCCCCAGACACCCACTGCCCCTCAAGGTTGTGTTAGGAATGGAGAGGATGTCTGAGGGATCCAGGAGCACGATGGCCCACATCAAATGGTGGATCTGAGTCTTAGCTGGATGCAGCATTAACTGGCTCCTTTATTTTCCTTCTCGATGTGAAGTTGTTCTCTCTGCTTCTGCTAAGACCTTCCTTGCAATGGAGATGGAGCAAGGGGAAGCGAGGGAGTTTGCATGCAGGACTGCTCCCAACGCTAATAAAGATGCAATGCCTCGTGTTAGGCAGAGATTTACTTGTATTGATGCAGATTTATTGCTCCAGGAAAAAAAAGAAGCCTTATTGTATGATCAAAGCTAATAAAAATAGAAAACAAATGACACTGTAGACTGAATAGAACCAATGCACTGTTTAATGAACACTTATTGACCAGTAACCTGCAACTAATGTAGCTATGGATTTTTACTTTGTCTATTCGTGGCTTTAAGAAGCAATCAGTCGGGTATCCCCAGACAGCAGGATGAGGCGAAAGTTAACAAAGCTGTGTTTTATTTAGTGCTAAGCAAAGCAGTCAATTTAAATTTGAGGTGGATGGGAAAACCATCTCTTTGGTTTATGTAAGCTGGGATCACTTGAGCGAGGATGTTTTTAGATGGTTCTGTCATGGGATACGGATTGTTTATTGTGTAAGGCGGCATCCTATCCATTTACAAAACGTGGTGGGAGAATTAGTCAATGTCCAACATCCCCAGATGGGAATTTATAACAAATATCCCTCCTGTGGAATGACTTCTAAAGTGAAATCTACCTAACACTGAGTTGAGTCTCCTATACTTAAACTTTACAAAGTTAATTTGAACTCACTTCACACACAGATGCAAAGGAACGAGTGGGTTGCGTTATTGTGTATACAACTTACAAAGCACATCATCTGGATTAGCTAGCTGGGCTTCCAAAGCCACTGGAATAGTAATCATCATAGTCTAAGTGGTGCCTGAGGGACATGTGTCTCAACCCCTACAGCATCTCTGAAGGAAAGTCATCCACCCTCCACTGGCACATGTCCTGTAGTAGCAAACTCAGGAGCTCCGTGGGCAGCCCATTTCAGTGCAAGCCAGGGCCACTTTTAGAAAGGTCTTCCTCCACCTGGGATCCGCCTGGGCTGATTCCCCAGACGTGAGGCACAGAACAGCCTGCTGCAGCTACCCCTCTCCTTCCCTTGAGGAGAGCTGTGGTAATCCTCTC